>NW_027279540.1:25000-625000 GCF_046629955.1 Centroberyx affinis
TCACACACAGACACACACTTGTTGACCACTTACTCTATTTAAGTGCTGTGGGGTCAATGTCGAAACATGCTGACACCGAGTGCAAGGACAGAGTGACGGTAACAAGCAAAGAAAGACAAGAATTAAGGAGATAAAGACAGATGAGATCCACACAATAACAACAACACCAACAAAAACTAATCATCAGAAGTTTGCATTTTCTGTGAGTTACTCAAACAAGACAGAACGGCCCGAGTTGACAGCAGTCACCAGTTTGTCAGGAAGGAACTGATGACCGCAGCTTAACTTTCAGAGAGTAGGTGATGTGGCTGCTTGCTATCTTTAACACACCAACTAATCCAGACCTACTGTAGGTCAATGTACATTTTAATATTATTTCAAACATTTGAACTACTTTATAAGTGATGTAGTGCTAAATAAAAAGGTGGGTTAACTACAACCTCAATTAGTCATCATCATAAGGCAAACAACCAATATAAACAAAAATTATATTTCCAGAAAAGCATTGATATGTGCTTTTTTTTTCCAATGAAAGCATATCCTCATGTAACAGTTACATAGCTTCTTACTATGATATAGGCCTATACTATGAATTTATGCCCAAAAACTAAACTCTAATAAACAAATAAACAGGTGAGTAAACAGTCTAGGTGTTTACCGTGCTTTACATCTCTGTATTTGATTTATGTTTTGTGCATCCCTTTACAGGATAGTTTAATCATTCTTCATGCCTTTTGTTTTCAATTAAAAATATTTATATTCAACCGTGGGTTTAAGGTTCTGGTCAAAAGGCTAGCAGGGTAACCTCCCTCCCACCCAACAGGCCGGACACAAATAGAGCGGACAGAGAAACCCCCCCATGGCTTCTGTGACCTGAACTCCTCCACTGCTGGAGGGAGGTAGGGTGTATATGTGTGTCTGAGTGTGTGTGTGTGTGTGTGTGTGTGTATCAGCGTGTGCTTTCAGTAAAAACAGTACATCCATGTATAAAACCTGCAGCCCTGAAGTAAAATGCCCACCTGCACTCTCTCCACCCCTTCATCCCTTCCACTTTTACTCCTCGCTTTCCTCCATCTGCTCCTTTCATCCTGTATTTTGGGTGGATACGCGCACACACACACACACACACACACACATCTCCAGCTCTACCTCTCTTTCACACACACACACTAGCCCACATATAGCCGGCTCCCCTCCGCTCTGCTTTAAAACGTTGCCTATCCAAACAGGAAAGTGGCCTCTGCCCCGGCAGCAGTCGAGGGCACAGCAGTGGAGATTTCATTAGTCACAGCTAACAGGCTAATTATCCGCTTCAGCGCACCTGTAAAACTTTACTGTGTGTCAATCTCACACAATCACAGACACACTGCATATGTGTGTGTGTTTGTATGTGTGTGTGTGTGTGGTGGGTGGCTATATGGGCATGTGGGTCTGTGAGTTGGTGGGTGGGTGGGTGGGTGGGCATGTGGCTGGGTGGGTCTGTGGGTGGGTGTGAATGGGCGGGTGTGTGACAAACCGTATGTTAATATGTGAACTGTGTTTCAATAAGGCCTCAGTGTGGCGGTCTGTTGGCATTTTGTGTGTGATACTCCATCAAAGCCCAAAATATTTTATGTATTTATTTTATTTAACCTTTATTTATCCAGGCAAGTCAATTAAGAACAAATTCGTATTTACAACGACAGCCTGGCAAGACACAAAATGCCTCTTGATGGTGAATTGGGGGCAACAAATAATAAAATAGATTAAAAAAAATAAAGATATACTAATAACAATAATAATAATAATAAATTAACAGGGAGATGATATAAAATGGCTGTGTGTGTGTTCCTGACTATGAGTAATCCATCTCCCATCCATGATCATTTACTCTAATCCATTATAAAGAATAAACTTTATAATTATAATTATAAATAATTTTATTTGCATAGCGCTTTTCTAATTACTCAAAGACGCTTTACATAATAAACGAGATACACATAAAAAAAAGACATGAATGACAATATCAATGAAAAGAGATTTTTTTAAATGACATCCACTCTCCCACATTTATTTCTGCCATTAGTTACCCACATTATGGTTTAGTATTGAGTCATCTTACGACATTTAATTATAAATTAGTTAGACAGAATCTTATTATTAAATATTATTTCATAAATAAATATATACTGTTTTGGAATAAAACCCTTCAAATAAATGTGAAATATATGAGAATAGAATAGAATAGAATAGAATAGAATAGAATAGAGTAGTGCCCTATCCACCTGACCATATTGCAATAATCAAATGGCCTTAGGTTTTTCTTCCTGTCGGAAGTTTAGAGGGTCTGTGTTTAAAATAGCCTCAGAGAGGAGGGATAGACGGAAGAGAGGGGGGGATCCTGAAGTGTAGAGCGGTCTTTGAGGTTCAGGGAATTTCTCACCATTTTACTGCAAGCGCGAGAGATGGAGGTTAGGAGTATAGGGGTGTCTGTGGGGGGATGTGTGAATTTGTAATGTGCTTATGCTGGAACCGCAAAGACAGGAGATAGGGGCACCAAAGCAGTGTTACACACTCCCACACACACACACACACACACTGTAGGGAGTGGAACTCTAGCTCCCTGTCCTCCTTTCATCCTGCCGTAGGTGGAAGTGAGCGCAGGGTTTCCTGGAGTCACAGCGAGATTCAGCGCTCTCCATATCCTCCGCAGAGCCGCTGCCTGCTGCCCCTGTGTGTTTGTGTGTGTCTGTCTTCACGCGGCTCAAAGGCTCAAAGTGCACAGTGTTGAGGTGAGCTATCAGTATGTGATCTCCGAGCCTATACGTGTAACACATCACAGCTTGCATTATAGCATTAGAGCCCATAGTGCCTTTATGTAACTGGCTCCACAGAAACATGGGTGGAGAAACAGCAGGTATAGGGGGCTTGAGGCCTGAACCAGTTCATGCTCAGGCTACGTTTATATACATTTTCATTCTAGGTATTTAGCTGACGCTCATAAGGGATATACAAAAGAGGTGACAGGTACCATAATTTAAATCTGAGGATCTTTGGAAATCTGAGGTTAATTCAAGCAAGTGTCATAACTGTAAAGCCTTGCATGTTGATATAGAGCCAGCAAATCCAAAGAGCTGCAGGACAAGGCTACTTTATCTTAATAGAGAATAGTGTGATTATACGCATAATACATACAATTTTATTAAAATAAATGTAATATTTTAGCGCGAATTTACTAAAATTTGTTTTGCTAACATTTCTATGGCACATCAGTGTGGCTCAAGCAGCAGAGACAGATATCGTTACTGTCAATTGAAAACATTTAATTGATATAATATAATTGGCTTTGAAAAGGTTTTTAATAAACCCAAGGTTTGTGGAAATTTCTCCACCCATAGAGGAGCATGTTATCCTTCAATTGACGATAAAACATGAAAATCACCAGGTCTAGGTGTTGGGTCAAGTATAAATCAGTAGAGCCAGGTCAAACATACATTTTGGACTTAAACATTGTCAGTTAATTTTTGTTACAATGGCAAAAAGGAAGCTAACATTGTGCAGGTTTTAACAATTTTCTGCTAAACATCAGTACTCCTCAACATCACTCAAGAACCAGATTTAGATCGCTTTAAGTGTTTAAGTTATGCCTCAATATGCCTTGGGATGCAGCTGAGAAGCAGTTCAGCGGCACGTCGACATGTGGCACAACCGACCCCCTGTGATGTGCAATTTACCAGACAACGACTGAAGGGCCTTTCAAGATCCCGTGGCCGAGCCTCCGTGTGTGGTGGCTGCTGAGGTCCCCGAGGGTCACCAGAGGCTGAAGGAGGAGCAGCAAATGGTGTCACTTCCTTTAACGCCGGGTTAGATGTCGAAGGGGAGAAAGGGTGCCACACTGGATTGTTACCAAGACAACACACCTACAGCACACTGCACCGGGCCATAAAATGAAGCACGTCACACTCAATTTGCTGTGGTGTAAATTCAATTCCAACTTTCTCTCTCGAGCTCTTTCTGATATCTAATAACAATAATTTGATGTAAAATAGAGGGAAGAAGAAGAAGATGAAGAAGAAGGAGAAGAAGAAGAAGAAGAAGAAGAAGAAGAATTTTAAAATGTAAATTTTAAAAATAAAAAAATTGTTTGTTCCTCTTGAAATGGGGGCTTTTCCACTTAGGTTGCAGTGCAGTTCAATCAAGAGACTAACATGAATAAAATGCTTTCTTTGAATTAATGTTCATACAAATTAATAAGTTTGATAGATAGAAACATATAAAACCCAAATCGTAATACCTAAAAGCTGATACAATTTACATTTACTACCTTACATTTCAGTTTGTAGGGTTCAGTTACTTTAACTTTCAAAATTCAGCCGGTGCCCAGACAACTCAGAATGTTTGTTGATTTTCGTTGGCACAGCATCAACTTGGAGCATCCTAAGTCATTTCCCTCGTGCTTCACTCCACACTCCCACCTCACGTTTATTATTTCCTCTTTAGGGTAGCCAGGGAAGTTTATGAGGAGAAAAATCATTTGAAAAGAAAACTTGTGACACACCCGTCCCTTAATGACTCTCTTACTCTGTCTCTCTCTTACCAAACGCTGTCTTTTCCCCCCAAGCCCACTCCCTCCTGCTCTCTGAAGTCTGACAGGCAGGCGTGCTGACCATGTGGTGATTTTGTGTGTGCAGTGGACCGTGACACACCCTTAGCCACATATACTTGTGCACACACACACACACACTCATACAAACACACACACACAAATCATATGGGTGTGCCTCTAAAGCTGGGCACACATGACACAACTGTCAAAAACCTAAGATCTCTTTACTGTTCACATTAAACAACCTTCTTTCCTGTAGTTTCTTGTCAGTAAACGATGTGGCGCAGACTGGGGGGTCGCACATTAAAAACTCCGTCAGTTATGATGTGATCTCGATACCCCGCTGTCTCTCGGAAACAAACGCAAAACATGACTTTGTTTTTCACCTGATTATGCTAAATGGAGCTTGAGAGGGAAGAGCAGCTTGCAGCACTTAACTGTGTGTGTCCTCATTTATGCAAAAAAAGAACAAAAAAAAAAGAGGGCTAGATGCCAAATTTAGAGGAAAGAATGTCTGAGGAGACTTGGGCAGCACAGGTTCTCTGTTCTGCAGAGAGAGTTGGAGCTAGACTGTGCATTGTCTGATGTTAAGACTGTGTATGTATGTCATCTAGGGAGTATCAATACCATTCCATAACCAATGAGATAATGTTGTGTCGTTTCCGTCTTTTCCGCCTGGTTTCCTCATGGCTATTGCTGTTCTCCGTTCTCAAAACTTGACATAGCTCACACTACAAGAGCGTTGCCGTTTTTGTGCTGACAAATTCAATCACGTTTGAAAATCTGGGATGTTCATACCGAGCTTCGGTGTCCGCCGACATGGGGATTTTGTCTCAGATCGCAAAAACTTGTCTGGGACAGCTAATTCGGTCCTAAAGTTGTGTAGTGTGCGTCCAGCTTAACCAGAAAATCCTCTGTCTCTTTTTTACATCTCTACCTTTTTTCCTCCGTCCCTGAACATGCCTTCTCTAAACTACCTTATACTATGTCCCCATCTACCTTCTTTTCCTCATCATTTCTCTTTTTTTCCAACAATTTTTAGCAGACAAAATGAAAACATAGTAGCACATTGTTGAGGTTCCCTTGTCCCACCCAGACACACTGCTCATAGAAATAGGGGAAGGAGGAAATAAATCCTGCATCTTTAATATTAAGTAACACACTAACTTCACCTTGATTGTCTTCATAATGATGTCATGTATTTTTAGGGTGGCACACACTGCAGCCACATGTGATTCTGACAGGCTCTCTCTCAACACACACACACACACACAGACAAACACACACACCGAGTTCAGAGGGTTTCCTGCTGCTCAGCGTGGTCGTGACGACGTGAGGGTACCTCCTGGCACAGTGCCAAAGCCAGGCAGCACGGTGGGGAAGAGGAGAGTGTTTACACACTTGTACACGTGCACGCACACACACACACACTCACATACACACCTACACACACACACACACACACACACACTGCTGGGCCTGGCTCCTGTCCCCCTCCGCTTCTCCATATAATATATCAAAGCATCTCTGTGTGTCTAAGGATCTCGGAAATACCGCCCTCACTTCCCCAGCGTACACACTCATTCTCTCTCTTTATCTCTCTCATTCTCTCTCTCTCTCTCCCTCACACACACACCCGCACACACGCACACACACACACTCTTTCACAAACAGGTACACACACAATGCATGGTGATGAAGGATGGTACCTCTCCTCTCTCCGGTCTCCAGCTGATGTACACACATACCATCGCTGACAAAACACCTGGAAAAACACACACACACACACACACACACAATGGCTAGAGTCATTCCGCTGCTGCTTGGCCAAGATAACCAAGAATCAAAACCATACAACCGAAGTGTTGTGTTAGACGTGCCTGCGGTATCGTTATGCTAATAAACGAAAAAGATATCCGCACTTTGGTGTATAGTACCTCCTTTTCTTTATTTATGACATTTCAACCAAGGTCTTCCTTGTCAAACTATCACCAAATAATCCCACATCATGGCTCCGGCTTCGTAGGTGTGTGACTGACATGTCATGTCAGCAACATTACCGACGCAGAAAACTCTATCCGATAGCTTCTAAACTCACATTATTCACTTGACCTTATTTTCACTTACTCCCTAACATGACCGCTCACTCTGCCAAATGGCTGAGGCCAGAGTTCAGAGGGCAATGCTGAGCTGGGGGACACAGTGGGACAAATGGCCAAAAACAGGCCAGCGAAGGACTTTGTGTGTATGTGTGTGTGTGTGTTTCACGTTGTGTAAAAAAAAAAAAAAAAAACAACTCAAAAATTACTAAATTACTCAAGATATGGAGAAAATACATCTGTGTGTCTAAGCGTTGTCTGTGTGTGTGTGTGTGTGTGTGTGCGCGCCTGTGCGGGAGTGTGAATAAAGAGCCCTATCTACAATGATACAGCTTATCTCTGTCTGCTTCCTACTCAGGAGGTGGAGGAAGAGAAGGAGGAGGAATAAAAAAGATAAGAGAAAATACAGTATATCCATTCATAGAGCATGGGCCTTAGGGATCGCAGTGCTTCATATGGAGAGGAACAGAGTGTGTGTGAGAGAGAAAGAGAGAGAGATGAAAATAAACTACAGCGTCAGCTCAAAAATCACATAGTGCAGTGCAAGAATCAAATATATCAGAAGAGCGCAGCCGTGTTTGATCTATATGTAGATCGATGTACAGTAAGTTTATGTGTGTGGTCTCGTCCTCTCATCCTGTTTAGGAAGGAGAGAGACCCCTGTTTCCTTTGGCTCTGAACCCTCTGTTGTGACTACATTAGAGTTCCTCCATCGCCACCCCCAACTCCATATGTCTCCCATACTACCCCCACACCCCCCCGACCCCCAAACAGGATTCAAACACTATGCTTTCAACTGTTACCTCTCCAACTTTTTATTTAACTTTTTATTTAGACAGGACAAATCCAGTGTTGCTGTGCCGTCCCTTTGTCTGTCAGGATGGTGATAATGTGACTTGTGACATAACAGAGAAAAAAAAATACAAATGGCTTCAAATCCATTCTTTTTTTATCGCAACAAAAAGAGGGCCATATAAAGGCCAGCAGTACGAGAGCAGTGTCTGTCAGAAACTTTATATCTACAATTTTGTCTTTTTACAGTTTTAATTTTTTTACGATTGCTTAGGCCCAATTTTCGACGTGCAAAACTCTTAATGCAAAGAGCCAAACTGACTTGCCAAAATCTTACCATAAGACTCAGACTGCTGTGCTTAGATACAAAGTGCACAACTCTAAATCACAGGCTCACTTCTAAGAATACACCCGCCTCATGTAAGTACAATGTTTAAATGCTAGACACTAAAATAATTCAACATGTACTTTCAATCATGTCTTATTACTTCCAATGACATTGCCCAGGTTAGTAGCACTGCAACATAATTGCTAATTACTTCACCACTTCAAGAAAAGCTGTTTGGTTGCTATACTGCTTTCAGTATAGTGACCAAAATATCTAATGGTTTGGTGTTTGGAGTCTCGTGTAAAAACACAAGCTTTATAGTGGTCGATGCAGAAAAGAGAATGCACAGTAAATTGATCCCATAGGGTACAATCACTGTGTTTCACCTCACTTTACAAAAATGTTGTGTTTTGGAAACATGCAGTCTTCCTTTTTTAAACTTAAATAAGTTAAATCCAGAACATCAAAGGGGAAACTCACTGTCCCTACAGTAATTTCACAAAGATCACTACAACTGAGGTTGAAAACCTTTTGCTCATTGCTATTTGGATAATAAATTATTAGGAAATGGGCACTGCATATTCTGTAGTGATGAGAGAATAATCAAGGAGTAAAATTCAACAAGGACCAAATCCAATGTTCTGATGCCAGGATCAACCTTTTGCGTTATGCACTGCTTCATTTGACAATTATTTTTTATATTACATGCTATATGTGATTTTGAGCCCACAATTTGCATCGAATTTTGCATTAAGAGTTTTGCAAAAACTACAAAATGGCGATTTCTCTTCAGTGAAGAAATTTCCTGTTCCACTAAACTCCGGCTGTTGTTTTTTCCTTTCCATCTCCCCTCCCACACAGATGCTCTTTACACACAGTTGACACACAGTTGACACACAGTTGACTGATCTTCTGTTTCAGATTAGAAAGATTTAGCCAACATTTGTTCACCACTATAGGAAAATATCAGGTACTTTAACTACTGCAACATTACCTTTATGTGAAGAAAAATTATACTTTATAAAGCACAATAACATCCTTCCTTGTCTTACATGATCATGCCATACTGCTAAGAGAGACAGGCAGATGGCGAGAGAGACAGACAGAGCATGCTGAAGGGAAACCTGCAGTGAATTTGTGCATGTTTACCCAAAATATACAGAGCCTGATTCTCCCCATTCCAGCTGAGCACTGACAAATCCGCCAACCGCTTATCAAATTAAACCCCATTAGCAACACAAACACACAGGCTCACACACTCTCTCACACACGCTCACAAACAACCCATTACCAGCGCAAACACGCTAGCGCCTCACACATGTTTGGTTACCTTTCCCGCTCACAGCGAGTCACTGGCTCTTCAAAACAAACCCGGCACCCCCAGCCGCAGGTAAACCAGGCAGTATGTCATCACCGGCCCGCGACCTACGCTGTCAACTGTCAGCACTCGTCCCCTCCCCCCCCCCCTCCTGTATCCGGAAGCATGCGCAGATCGGCCCCATAACGTCACACACCTGACGAGACGCGGCCTCCGGCGCTCGGCTCGGGGTCCGCATGCTAATTCTTTCCATGCGCGCTTGTTAACATGTAGGGTTTTTCTTTGCTGCCACCATAAAGCGGAGCGCGCGGGTAACGCGATCTCGTGAAACTCCGCTCTGTCCGGCAGCTGCTAGAGGGATTTACCTCGTAACGTAGTAATGTAAACCCCCAAAAGTAAGACATCGCCGTAAAAAGGACGATTTCATCTGTCTTCCTTCCTCTTCCCGCCACCCGGGGGGGGGGGGGGGGGGGGGGTCTTCACCTGGCAGCGCAGAGTGAGAGCTCGGGGTAAAGCAGAAGGTAAACGGTACACTTCATGTACACTCCATCAGCGTAAACCAATCGTCAGATGATTGTCAGGTGGACGGTGGAGTTTGGACTAACGTGATGAGGTTTGTTTATGGGCCGTGTCCCAGGAAGGGATGGGAGAGGAGTTTAGGGAAAACCCAGGCACAAGCAGAGGAGTCTTGGTGGTAAAAGGCAGCAGAGGCCCAAAATCAGAACGGGAAGACAGAGAAAGAGAGGAAGCGGTGAGCATGAGCCGGTGTCGGTTCCACTGAACACTGTCCGTACGTCATTAAACAAGGCGGATGATGCTCCCTCAACACATTTCACAGATAACCAACCAGCAAGCATCATCGCTTAGCCACAAATTTCAGCTCAATTACACTTACATGAAAGGATTCACTCAATCAAACATAACGGAGAGCAGTTTGAACACTTCAGGAATCTGTTTTTCCCCTTTTCTCTCTCTTCAAAACAAGCAAGGAACATGTCTCTAGGCCTTTGTAATTATGTCAACAGATCGCCTGAAAGTCCAAACCTTCTTTCACACTTCCTCAGGAGTATGAGTTATTTATGACGCCCCCCGGAAATGGAGGCGACTCATGCAACTGCTTCACTCTTTTGTTCAGCATTTAAAGTCTTTTTAGGTTTACAGTGTTTTTGGTGAAACACGCTGGAGTGCCATTCCGCTGTTGGCGAAATGATCTCCGACAGCAGACTCGCCTTTGGAATGAGTTCAATAATCAAACGGCGTTGCGTTATTCCACATGGCTTTTACAGTCTGGAGACGTTCCCTGTGCACCACTGTAAAAAACATCCAGTCGCCTCCATTTAAGTATGCTGTCTCATAAAAAGTGGATCAAGAAAATATTTTCATTGTTTATTTGTGCGTTTTGTAGAGGTGCCGTCTGTGGCTCCTAAAATGTTTGTCCTGAAATGAATCCAAACAAAAGAAAAAAACCAATAGCTCTGCCTCCTTTCTTCCTCCTCCTCTTCTTCCTCCTCTCTGGAATTCTACTCTTTCTTTGTCTCTCTCTCCCTCTCTCTCTATTCTAATAAATCTGAAGGGGCCTTTTCCACTTTTACAGGAACAGCAACTCATTAAATGGTTGATTTCAGATGGCAGAGTGTGAATGTTTTGAATTAACTTTATTGATCTGTGAGCGGGTCTGCGGGCCAGGGAGAAACGGACACCCCCTCCGGCACATGGGCAGTAGATTTACACCTCCGCCATTTAAAGACACCTCTAAACCCATATGGCCACTGGCCCACACTCTCCTATGCTAACCTGGCAGAGACAGTGTTGTTGTCCCTCTCTCCCACACACACACACATACATAAACACAGCAAAAATGTCTGGAAAAAGGATATTTTACTCAACTACCTGCACCCACTTCACGCTGAGGGATAAACACCTCTATCCCCTCAGGACTGTATTGATGCGTAACAGCCTGTTAGTTCATGCCTGGTTTACTTCAACCTCCTCGGCTCTTCAATTCTGCCCGTCTATGAGGCATATACAGAGGTCGCATGGAGGTCATACAGAAGAACGTCAAGCAAATAAAAGAGTGATTTTTTTTTATGATTAATTTAGTGCCATTTCTGTTTTATTAGACACAGTATACAGTGAGTATGGGGTGGTCGAGGGGTTGATAAAGTCAAATCCAGCCAAAATCCAGCCCACAACATAAAATACACATGCACTCCAGCACTCACTGAACCCCGAGAATGCCTCCAAAGGATTACATATACACATAATATAATCCAGAAAATCCATAAATAATGTATAATATTCTTCTACAATAATGTTGTTTGAGTGTATAGAGTTGGAACGCAGGGGAATGGGAAGGGCCTAGAAGACGTCACGGTTCGGCTTAATTAAGGAGGTTCTGGACAGATTTGCCCTCCCTTCGCCGTATCAGCCAGGGAGAGCTGAGTCTGTCTCCTCCGTATGACATCACTCCCCGGGTATGAGCCGTTTCCCATAAACCTCTGTGCTCCCTGGGGTTTCCCACCCACGAGATCAGGGAATAAGGCAGGGTGGTGCTGGAGAGGCAAGGCTGCTTCTTATCAGTGGTGAATTATTATTATTATTTTTTTTTTTTTTTTATACATGACTTTTTGATTGACCACCTTGAGAGCCAACCATGTGTGCGAGCAAACATTCAAAAGCCATTTATTTTGCAACTGTTTTAAGCGCTTACTTTTCACACACTCTTTCACTCTCCCTCTTCTATCCCTTTACTCTGTTTTCTATTCTCTCTCTCTCTCTCTCTCTCTTCAGAAATCCCCCTCAGGGCTGAAGGCTGTGAGGCTGTAAGGTCCCTCTCTTCCCACAACTGCTCTCAATCACCCCTCTGACTGCTCAGCTGTCAATCACTCCAACATCAGACCCACACTGAGCAGATCAAGCCTGCTGGCATACACGAGCAAGAGCACACACACACACACACACACACACACACACACACACACACACACACACACACAGAAGTTGTAGGAATGAATGGAGTTGGAGGGGGGTAGAGAAATGAAGGGGGTCCTGTCAGCACCTGCTGGGGCTCACCAGAGAATCTGCTGAGATACAGATACACACACACACCTACACACACACACACACACACACACACACAGATGAACCGCAGGGCCCTAGTTGTGAGGGTACCACTTTAATTTTGGTCGTATTTACTCAGCCTCCCCCTATGTTGCCTCCAACCATGCTGTCCCACCGTCTCCCTATGTGCCGCTATGCCCTTTAACCAAGGAAGCACTGGGCAGCTGAGAAACATACTGTTACACACACACACACACACACACACACACACACACACACTGAAATTACAGGCAGACATACACAGACAAGCCTGTTTGTGCCTGAACACATGAAAGCATATGGTCATAGTCCGCAGTCACACGGTTAGTCATACACACACACTTCTACATATAACCATAGAAACACACATACATGCACACACACACACACACTCTTCCATGTCAACACACACACACAAAGTCAGGTATTTTCTGTGCGCAATGCACTCACACACAAATACACAGACACACTTCCTGAAGTCCTTCCTCCCTTTCTCGTGAACGCAAAAAAAAAAACTCAATTAATTTCATCTGTTTCTGTCCAAAACCACATAGACACACACAGACACAACGACACACACATGCACACACACACACACAGACACACAGAGTCCATTAGGCTCATGTGTTGGGCCCAAACCACGGCCCAGAGTGCTCTTTCATGGCTCCATCATTACATCAATAAGTCTTCACATTAATCTCAAGCACAGCAGAGCACACAGGCTATTACCAGACCAGCCCTGCACCACAGAGGCTCACTCTGAAGCAGACATGGGCAGAATAGTAGTCAAATATATTCTGGATACTTGAAAAACACACAAGGCGTGCTCGGTTTGTCTCGTTTTGCGAGGGATGTGTCCAGTTCTGAGGCCGTTTAAATGGCGGAGGATAAATTAAGTGTACCTCAAGTAGTTCAAATGTTTGAAACTGTATCTAGATATATATTTGGCCATGTCTGCTTTGAACAGCCCTGAAAATCAAACAGAGACTTCTTAGAGTTTTTTTTTTTTTTTTGGGTGGATTGCAGATTTAAAATAGGGCCCAAAATTATTTTAGAGGAACTCGTTTCAATAGTGATTAACTAGGATCTTTCGCCAAAGCCTTTTCAAAGCCATGTAACATAAGATCATGCAGTTTTAATAAAACACTTGAGAGTATTAAAAAAAAAAACTTAAAAACTTATAACTTTTCAGAGATTAGCTTACACAATTGCTTGCTAAATCAGCTCTTGGTCTTCAGTTAACGGGTCCCGTGAGAAAAAAGGATCGGCTTGTTCAATGGTCAGTAAGCTGAAGTGAATGAAGAACTTACTGTAGCCTGCCATCCCAACACAGTATCAATCACATCCAACTCTAAAAACTCACTTTTAGTTCAAGCCAAAGACTAGCAAGCTCAAAGAGAGAAAGAGAGTGGGGGAAAGAGAGAGAGGGTGAGAGAGGGAGAGAGAGAGAGAGGAGGGAGAGAGAAACAGAGTGGAAGAGAGAGGAGGGGTGTTTAGCCCTCGTCTGTCTGGACAGGAAATGGGGTTCTTTAACCTTTGACCCTGGTCCACTATACTCTGGGAGTCCCAAATGTGTGTGTGTGTGTGTGTGTCTGTCTGCTTATCCGTCAGCCTATGCCTTAGAACAGGTTCTTTCAGACAGTGGTTTGATGGACAGATGGTCCTTGTTGTCATGGCAGCCTGTGCAGGTGCGTATGCGTGGGGTTTCCTGCCCTAAGGTGCAGTGGGGCGGAGGCAGGGGGGGTGGGGGTTAGGGGATGTTTATTATCCACAGTGCCAGTGGGCAGCAGACTCCCGCTGCTCCCAAGAGGTAAGAGGAATGACGGAGGGGAAAGAAAAGGGGGAGAACGAGGGAAGGTAAGGCGACAGAATATGAAAGGGAAAGAGAGAGAGAGAGAGAGAGAGAGAGAGAGAGAGAGAGAGAGAGAGAGAGTGGCATGCCGTAAAAACCTCGGAGGAGCGTCCGGTTTTATCACCCTGGATCTCTTCCTGGATGAAAAAAGCCGAGAAGTATGTTTTTCACTCCTCTCTCATTCTCTGCCATAATAAAAGAATAAAAGAATATTGCCTCAGAAACCACCGCTGTTCCCGGAATGGCAGCTTCAGCTCAGATGACCTCAGATATTGTTCCGTTCTATTCTTTTATTCTGCTTTCAACTTTTCAGACCGCAAAGTGCGAGAAGAGAGAGGGGGGGGGGGGGTGATGTGTGTGAGGGCCAAGGGTCAGTGTTGGGGAGTCTCCCCCGAAGGCAAGTCCACTGCAAACGGGGTAATAATAAACGTTTGGCGTTTTGAGTTTCTGATGCGCCCCCCCTCTCCCCTCCCCTCCCTCCCTCCCTCTCCAGTCCAATGAGCCAAATCCACCAGCTTCAGCTCCTGTACCTAACAGACACACACACACACACACACACCCCAAGATTATTATCATGAACTAAAACTAAGATGAAAACTAGGTAAAAAAAAACTAAAAACATTGTAAACTGAAATAAAAATGGAAAAAAGACTTTGTGAAACAATTAAAACTGAACTAAACCTATGTTTAAAATGAACAAAAACAAAATAAAATGTACATGAAATGTTTAGATTTTTCATCTTTTTGTTTCATTTTGTTTAATTTTAGGCGGATAATTTTTGGCTATTATAGCTGAACGCCAACAGATGGGGTTATCCTGTAGAGCGACTTGTTAGATCCCATGAGCATCTCTTGTAACCGCTGATCGAGTCTTTTTGGGATTATTTTGAGCTAAATAGTCTGAATTCAGATTACTGTTCAGTCTGCTAGAGCAATTCATTTGTACAGCACAAAACCAAGTGGTCCCAACTTCAAGTAAATACATTTTTAAAAGAATTTATGATTTATTATTTGCATTACACAATACCTGTTGCAGACATATCCAAAATTACCACCCTTACCTACTAAAACTATAAATTAAACTAAATAAAATCTAAACTAAAACTTAACATTTGTCATAAAATAAAATAACATTAAAAAAAAACTAAAACTACCAAACCCACACTGCAAACTAACTAAAGCTAAACTGAAACTGAAATAAAATTTGAAAACATTTCACAATACCTCCTGCTATATAGAAAATAAAAACTAATGAAAAATCCCAAACTATAATAACCCGGACACACACACACATACAGTATGGATATGTACATACACACACACAGTTTGTCACAGAGGAAATATGTCTACCAGCATGTCCAATCCCAGGCCTTGCTGTCCGGGCTGTTTGTTTTTGTGTTTACTTTGGAATGTCAGACATCCGAGGAGCGAGCAGAGAGAAAGGTCACAACCACCGAGCTCCAAAGACTCAACAAACATTATTAAATTCTAATTTGTTATAAAAGGCTTGTGGAATACAATGCTGTGAAGCTATTAACGATTTCTCCGGTTATTTTCATATCCTTGACGGTCTTTTCCCATCTGCTCTTTGTGCACTGTATGTAGGACGTACGTAGACTTCTTTACATCTAAAGTACACACACACACGACATCTAAGACAGACACACACACACACACACACACACACACAAAGAACAGGTTTGCACATCATGTTGGATCTAAAGCGTATACCTTCCACATGGAAATTTGGTTACTGGAAGTAATACAGTACCATAAAAATCAAAACATGTAAACTGAGAAGAAATCTAGAGGAACTGATTGGCTATTGGATGATAAATGAGTTCAATTAAGTGAGCAGTATGGTGACAAAGTGAGAAAATAAATTAATAAAAAACGCAGCCTCAATTTCTTAGCTTACAAATACATAAGTCAATGAAAGAAACTGAAGCCTCAAAACAACACAAGATGGCGTTTTTCAAGATGCCTGGTAGCTTGGCTGTTTAATTTAATTGAAGTCAGTATAAGAAAAATAAATAGATTTTTTTTTAATGAAAACCCAGAAGCTGAATTCATTTTTGTTGTTAGTCTTGTTAAGAAATGGATTGCCCAAGCTTGCATAAATGAGATTCGGTCTTGCATCAATGGATGGATTCACTGAACTCTTCAATAAATTTAGAGATTGTTAAAAAAAGGCTCCTGAGAAAGATCTGCTGCTCCAGTTCTTTTAATTGGTTGAGAAAGTTGATGTTCTAGAGACAGAAACATCTCATAAAGTTACTTTTTCCAGTTCATCTGTCAGGAAAACTGGTTAATGCATCATTGGGAGGAGAGGAGAGGAGAGGAGAGGAGAGGAGAGGAGATGAGAGGAAAGGAAAGGAAAGGAAAGGAAAGGAAAGGAAAGGAAAGGAAAGGAAAGGGAGAACGTCATGGAGGACAACAGAGGGGAGGAGAGGGAACAAACAGGGACAGGGTGCTGAAAGGGTTGTTAAGTCTGTGACAGATCTCTGGCACAGAAGAAGACATGATTACCGCGGTAACGACAGACTTTGTGGGGAATGTCGCTGTAGTCACAGTGACAGACCCATGAGGGGAACATGTGTTGCTGCATGTGCATTTGTCTGACTGTATATATGTGTGTGTGTGTGTGTGTATACGTCTTTTTCTGTGTGTGTGGTGTGTGGTGTGTGTACGCTGCGCACTCATTAGTGGAAAGCCTCAGCGCAGACTAGCTCCAGTTACAGTAGTAAACGCTGCCTTTGAACTTTTAATAGAGCCCTGAAACCCAACCAGGCCTTAAAACACATAGATCTGCAGGAAAAAGAGAGAACGGAGAGAGAGAAAGAGGTAGAAATGGTCAAGAAACAGGGAAGGAGGGAGAGATGAGGAGTTGAATAAGAGGTTATGGGGAATAATTCAGTTTACTTAATCATAAGAAATTAAACTGCTGCTACTTTTCACTCAGTCACAACATGGATTGACCAGAGTCCATCATCACCAATGAAGCACAACATATAAACACACACCTGCTGACCTGCCTCACAGGCCAGTCAGAGATATTATTGGCACATCAAGTAGATCTTCTTGAAATGCTCTCTCTCTCTCACACACACACACACACACACACACACACACAAATACACAGACACACACACGTACAAACACACAGAAAGGTCTACTTCTTTTAATGATTGTGTCTGAGCATAGGTACAGGTGCCTGGGCAAAGTAATTCCTCTGATGGTGTGTGTGTGTGTGTGTGTGTGTGTGTGTGTGTGTATGAGTGTGAGTGTGAGTGTGAGTGTGAATGTGTGTGTGTGTGTGTGTGTGTGTGTGTGTGTGTGTGTGTGTGTGTGTGTGTGTGAGTTTAAGTGGGTGGGTGTGTTGCCGAATTTTCAGGCATGCGTTGCAATAAACAGATGTTGGGTCTTTATGAGGTCTTTACAACAGGTTCAGAGGTGCCTTGAGTATGTGTGTGTGTGTGTGTGTGTGTCCTTGCATGCATGCATAGCCCTAACATGGAAACCTGTCATGACTGCGCCATAAAAGAGACCACAAATGAAAATGAACAGGAAAGGTGGGCTCTACTTCCTCACTGTCAAGAGCATTTTTATCATTTTAATAATGCTGTCATGCTTTCTTAATCTCAAGCTTTCTTAATCTCACGCACCAAACCGGTGCTTAAGACAATCACAAGACATTCTGAGGCAGCCATGTTAAATGCTCCAGCCAAATTAGTGTTCAGGAAAGCCCATCCATTCATGTTCTGTGGGACTCCGGGGAGAGGAGAGGGGCTGTGGACAGGGCTGTTTATTTGACTACGAGCTGTTTACAGAGATGGATGTTGTGGAGCTGAGCGACAGCATGAGAAAATACCTCTGATATCAGGCTGACACGCACACACACACAACTCAGCGGTGAACTCATCTTCCTGCTGGACTTCCAGGACCTATGAGCAAGAATCTGTAGGAGGGAGAGAGGAGAGATGGTAATAGGTCAGCTTCCTATTCCACACATTTATATCACAGGATTTAAAGCAATATTCCTTTATTAAACAGTATCCCTTGGCAACACTTCTTATCGTAGCTCTTGTTTGCAAACATTTTGGTCATCTGGGCTCATTTGGATTAAAAATGGTAATACAAGTGAGAAATCCCATACTGCCAAATTCTGGGTTCAGGCAATTATCACATCATTTACTCCCAGTGCAATTGCTCATTCATCATTCAATTTCCTCACCAACATGCACCAAGACAACCAGATGGCCAAGCTAGGGGGCCACCGTCTTTATGCAACTCGTCCTTTAGGTCGTACTGAAGGCCTACAGATAGATCCTCAGATTTGCAGGGTAGCAATTTTATCAGTCTGCCTTTATTCCTGCTAGGAGGAATGCTAATTTATTCATTCTTAGCATTCTGAACTCTGAATATTCAAGTATGAAAGCCAAATATGTAAGAAGTCAACATAACATCTTTAGCATGAAGTACTAAAAGAGATAAGAGATGATGTGTGTATGCAGCTGGCGTGTTTTCTGATTGACAGACAGACAAATAAGCTAATAAGTAAGCAAACAAACATTCATTCATGCATACTTACATAAATGCCGGGTTATTGAGGTACAGCTATTGCACACTACAAGCCCAGAGATTCACAATACCTCCTGCTGATGAGGTGATGATCACCACCTGATCCCATTGTTGAACAGAGCTGAATATTGCTGGTTTAATAACCAATAAAACTGTTCATCGGAAGAGTCAGGAGAGGTAAACAACCAAAACTGTCCATTTATTGTGTTTTCTCATCCTATCAGCATCTGTTTTTAACAGGGGGGAGATTTGCGTAAGGAAATAAAATGAAACTCTACTTTTTTTTCTCCTTCACAATAAAGTCCAAGACAGATGACAGCTGTAGACACACACAGTGCACGCTGCATGTTTTAACGCCTTCACCCATAAATAAAAATTCTCGTTTGAAATGCAGAGTGGAAGAAATGCAGTCAAAATATAAGATTTACTGCACCGGGCACAGGAGGGAGTCTGGAGATTTCTTGGACAATATGAAAATAAAACTGCAATAAAACTGCACGGGCCTTGATTGCGGTCTATGCAGAGACATGGAGGGCCTCCAACACAGCAAACTTTATTACTTCATCTGAAAGAGAGAAAGAGAGAGCGAGAGAGAGAGAGAGAGAGATCCACAGACCCAGAGACCATTACAGTTAAATCTCTGTGGCAATTAGGAACTCTCCCCCCCCCCCCACCCGAGTGGCCGCAGGCTCCATCTTGGGACCCCCAGACCCCTTACACCCCCCAACGAGAGATGTGATGCAGGGCAAACCCACCCCAAGTCAGTTTACCCACCTTTTTATTTATGCAACCCACCTTTTCAGCCAGACATAAATCTTTACGACATAATTTCATAGTATACATCAAACCAAATAGTTTGAAACTGATGTTTTTATATGTAAAGATTGTGGGGGGGAAGCATGAATTAATGCTTTTGAGAATAGAATTGATTCTTGTTTATACTGGTGGTTAGTAACCTTACGATGATCACCAACTGGAGGTCATAACTTACTCACCTTCTCATTTACCACAGCCTCACTGCTCCCAACTATGTAGCTGTAGCAACTTTGAAGATTTAATTTTTTTTTCTGGGAGAGAGCCATCTTACTGGACGGAGAGAAAGAGGGGGAGAGAGAGAGGGAGGGAGGCAGGAGAGTGAGAGGGAGATCCATTTTCAAAAGTGATTAGAGCAACAGATAGCTGGGCGATGGGTGAAAAGGGTCTGAGGGTCTGCAGCCCGCTCAGGGAAAAAGTTCCTGGCCGCCATAGAGGTTTAACAGTTATGATCTCTGGGTCTGTAGGTCTCTCTCTCTCTCCCCCTCTCTCTCTCTCTCTCTCTCTCTCCTATGAAAATAGCCTATTGTAGGGTGCTGCATCTTTCTTGGCTGCAGCTCCGCATCAGATCTAGGGTTTCACAGAGCATACCGGGGGACCGGCGAAACCAGAGACAATAACAACAAATATGGCCTTGTATTTTTAGGTTGTGATTATAAAGCCCGTTTCACAGTTTAATACTCCGGGGAAACCAAACAAACTTTGTTGTTTAAAGAAACGAACGGCTAGAATTGGATAAAATCTCTGCTGTTCCCAGATGTCCTTGAAAAATGAAAAATAGGTCACATAATTAGGTCTACAAAAGATGGCGAGACTGAAGCTAACACAACTGTACTTTACAAACTGCCATGTGGTCTGATAGATTTTAATGTGATGCAACAAAGCCCTCTGTTTATGCAAAACAGTATTTTAATTTCTAAAGCCGATAATGGTTGAGGTAAAGGTCTGTTGCTGTTTGCCCATACAGAAAACAAAGACTAAAAAAATATATTTATCATGATTCTGGCACACATTTGAGAGATTAGACTAATTTAAGATACACTGAAAATGTTGTCTAAATCTACTGTATATTTATGTTTCCTTGTTACAACATAACACTATTCCAGTGCTTGGAGTTATAAAGGTTTCATCAATAATCATGAAAACACTGCTTTGGAAAATAGCCTCTAACATGAAGAAATTACTATATAGCTACTGATCTGCATAAACAGATGTTTCTATTTGGAGCTAGCTACTTGGTGATGTCATGTTACCATCACCTACAGCACAGGCCAAATAAATAAATAAATGTTATTATTGTCATTATTATAACCAGTGGCAGTAGTATTGGCAGTAGTTGTAGTAGTACTAGTGGTACAGTATGTTTACAATTAGCCTCCTCATCCAAGCACCGGAGGTAGTTTGAATAATAGTTTTAATTATTTTTGAAAAGGTGGAAAACTAAACCTCATATAATTAAACTCTGAAGTAATGGCTTTGCTTAGTTGACTCTGTACTGAATAGGCCTGCATTTACCCTGACACTCATTCAGGTCAGTAAGACTCAATATAAGGCTTTGCTGCCACCTACTGACCAAACCATACAGCTATTAACTAACCCAAGTGGCATTTGCATGAAGCGTGCTGACACAGGAGCTTGAATGGTGGAGGACTGTGTCTCTACTCTACTCACTACCCTGCGATATATATAGAATTTTTTTTAAAATTTTGAACAGTGGAAACCTCATTAAGGAATGAATCTATATTACTACTACTCAAGATTATGCCACGGACTCAAAATCTGAATGCTCAGTTGAGTTGCATGACAAAAATGAACCCGTAACTACAGTTACACATTCAGCATGTTTCAGTCCTCTAATTGTCTTATTTCTATCTTCTTTGAAGGCTAGTCTATAGATGTGCAGAATGGTCCTGAGGAGGCCCACTTTGCAGCAGGGTAGGATTCAAGTTAAATTTGGTCACATTGTGAGCCTCAATGGAAGAAGGGGGAAAGCAAAGCACCATAAACAATAAACCTATATATCCAAAAGTAAAAGAACATTATTTTGATCACATGTAGGCCAATTCAAAGTTCACATAGGCCTTTTATGTAGACAGTGTATTCACCTATTAACTTGACTCAAACTCCATGACAAACTCCACACACAACAGTCAGATATTAAAACTGTAAAAGAATCCTTGAAACAAACACAATTTAAAAGTGTTATCAATGCTATGGACAGTTATTCAGAGTGCGGTCTGGGGGAAGCTGCTGTACTTTCTGAGAGGAAAAGGTGAAAAGGTAAAGTAACATCACTGTTTACTATTCGCCACATGTGAAATTGACCAGACACAATAAGCAACTAAAACAGGTACAGGTACAAACCGGTGAAATTTGCTTAATTTTGGTAAGATAATAGCCAACATGGTATTGGCTATTAGCTAACCACAAGCTAATTGCGTTAGCTAGCTTATTTAGACTACAACCACTATAAGGAGCTGGAGTAACATTTTGGGACAAATGCATCCGTTAAATTGTATCTTGATTTTATTGAATGACACATCATGAATACCTGTGGTTAAAACTGACTCCCTTCAGCCAGTGAGTAGCTGCTCAGGTGAAATGGGAAAGAGGCAGTTCTACAGATTTAGCCTTTGCTGAAGTAAAATAAACTTAAATAAACATATTTCTTCATTAATGTGAATATTTCATCATCCAAACCTCATTAAGGATACAAATATCACAGAAAATCATAATATCAAAGCATCTGTATAAAAATGTATCAAGAAATATAAACATTTGTATGCTTCTATTGTTTCTGCTTTAATTTCTTTAACTTTTAGCTAGACACACATGTATATAAATATAACACCTTTTGGCTAATAGATGAATTAAAACATCAATTGCACATTTTCTCCTCTTCATTCTGTTGCTGCAGCACAAAACACAGGTCTGTGCCACTGAAACGATAGCAACCCGGAAAAACGAGTTTCCGAGGTGCGTGTGAATGCAGCATTTGGCCACACCCCCTCCGTCCCCCCCCCCCCCCCCCCCCCCCCCCCCGCTCTTTGTAGTTCTCTGGAGGACGTAGCCTACATATCCCAACATACAACTCACGTATTACCATAGCAGCGAGAAGTTCGTTTGTTCCGCCATCGACATCACCATGGATAGTCCGAGTCGAGTATTTGCTGCGGTAATACCTTCTGCTGCTCGGGATTTCGCTTATAATGAGAAAGAGCAGGGACTCGAAGGACTTGCGCAAGTAGTTCATCGGCAAAGTCACAACAACAGGGCGAGGGAGGTCCAGGTCACGGGAGTTGCGGAAATCTGCAGCCCGGCGGACCGGGTAACGGTGCGCATCAGTGTCGGGAATACCAAGGAATCAGTCAACGACGTTAGAAACAGCGTCTCCCGGCGAGTTGAATACATTTTACAAACACTCAGGTAAGAAAAAACTACTCAAACATAATTTATCATTACTACTAGTAAGCCAGTAGCACCAGCAAACTAAGTTAGTACTACTAGATAATGATAACTATGAAAACAACATAAGGAACACAGTAGTATCCATTGAAGCGGCAGCAGTAGTAGTAATAGTAGTGTAGTAGTATCCACTGGAGCAGTAGTAGTAGGCTATTACTGTGTAGCAGTAGTAGTAGTACCTACTGGGCTACCTGGTGAACTGAAGCTGTTCTGAGGGCAAAGGGGCATGCAGGCCAATATTAGGAAACTGCTCCTAATATTTTGTACACTCAGTGCTTATTTTGTGTGAATTTAATATTTTTTAGCTTTTGAGGTGGCTCAACTTACCCGACTCTACACTTATCAAATTACAAGCTGATTATGATGAATATACTATTCATTCATTCATTCATTCATTCATTCTGCTCAGACAACATGGGGTGAAGGACGAGGACACCTCAGTGAGGAGATTTCTCCACCGAGAGGATGACCTGTACCACATGGATGTAGAGGTTGAGTATTTGGACAAAAACTATTGATTCAAATGTGTCACGCCATTAACCTTTCTCTGACCATATACGGTATATGTGTGTATGATAGAGAGCTGGGTGAGGAAGAGACAGAGTGTGAGTGTATGTCAGGGAAGGAGGGTGTATGACAGTGTACTGCTTTGTCTTTGGTCCCATAGGTGACAGTCAGTTTCTCAGATTTTGAGAAGATGGAGCGAGTGTGTAGCGTTCTGCTGGAGAAGTTGGACAAGACTGTTTGTGTGGGAGTGCCACACTTCTACCACAGCGCTGAATGCCTGAGTCAGCTGAGGTAAAACACACACACACACACACACACACACACACACACTGGGCCTTTCTGGGCCTCTCATTAGTTTAGCAATAACTAGCCTTCATTCCCTCCTCCCTCCCTCCTGTCTCTGTGCTTACAGGCAGCGTGCATGTGTGTCCGCGGTTGAAAACGCCCAGCAGAAGGCCTGCGAAGTTAGTCGCCTGCTGGGACAAAATCTGGGACCCCCCCTGCTGGTCAGAGAGGAGGAGACGAGGGAGTGGAGGAACGAGGAGGAGGAGGAGGAGGGGGGGGACAGAAGGCGGGGCGGTGCCACCCATCCTCAGCTCCCTCACAGACCCACAGTCACTGCCTCCTGCCGTGTGTCTGTGACCTTCAGCCTCCAAGACAAAACCAGGAAGAAACTCTGAAGTCATCATGGACCACACACACACACACACACACACATACCTACATGCACACCTGCGTTTCCACTAACAGCACCATTTGCCATTGCCTCAGGATGCCAAAGAATGAAGAAAGGACTTTTGTAATTTAACACACTTTATTGCACATTTGTAACTAATGGCTGAATAAAAGTGCAGAGTTTCAAACAGGTTTTATTTATTTTTTTCACTTCAGCCACCGCAGTTTGGTCATTAAAGCATTCATCGTCATCAATTCACATTCTGAGTAACTAAATATAATAAAAAAATAATAATTCTAATTAATTGGTCTTTTAAACAAAGCAATCATTCCATTTTTCTACACGTTAAAATACTGTACATTTGTAACTCTCAAAGAAATAAAGGCCGGACAAGCGAGTCCCACAATTCAGCGAGATTCCAGAGTTAATACTCTACAAGAGAGCTGAATTACACCACTTCATTTGTGAGTCCCAATGTTACTGGCCTCCAAAACCCCCAAAGACTCCCTTACAGCGAGGTCGAGCATGGAGTAATTACACCAAATCATATTCTGCTCAAAG
Source organism: Centroberyx affinis (assembly GCF_046629955.1). NCBI lineage: Eukaryota > Metazoa > Chordata > Actinopteri > Beryciformes > Berycidae > Centroberyx > Centroberyx affinis. Next base: position 49,677 of record NW_027279540.1, read on the forward strand.
ATTGGCCTTCATGACTACTAGGTCAATAAATAATTAAAATGAAAACACAGGCAGTTTGTGTCCGCTCCATTTAACTGTGGGAATAACAGCGTAACCCATGATTTCCCAATTCAGATCAGAATTATCTCAAAAAAAGTAGATTACTAGACTAGTTGAGGCCAGGTTTAAGATCTCCACACTAGGAACTGTCAGCTAGATGGATCTCTCAGAGGGGTGGAGCAGGAGGCAGCTTCAAAAGCCAGAAAAATAAATGCTTCTCCAGAAAAACGCTGTCACACATGGACATCTGCATGTACACACACACACACACTCACATAGCAGCAGTAACCAAATTTCGTTTGGTGGCCTTCCATATGCAAATCTTTTTTTCTGTCACCTATATGAACACAGATACACATACACATACACACATACACACACACAGCCCAGCAGTTAGTTGTCCTCAGCGTCCTCAGGGAAGATCTCTCTGAGCCAGGGCTGCATGATGAACCGTTCTCCATCAAAGTGTGTGAAATACTGGTCCAAAGTGGGAATGTCCGGCTAGAAACATCCAACAATGAGTCTAAGGAGTTGAGAGGTGTGTGTTGTACGTGTGTGTGTGTGTGTGTGTGTGTGGTGTCTGTAGTACTTACCCTCATCCCAGTGATGCGCTGCAGTTGTGTTTGAGGCAGGTAGCCAACAAATATGGAGTTGGGTCCAGGGCCGCTGAACAGCACCTTGTAGTGAGGTGTGTTCTCTGCTTTGGGGTACTATACACACACACACACACACACACACACACACACACACAGAGTTAGTCAGAGAACTCAAGGAGTTTGAGCTAGTTAATTGGCATTGGTGGTGAGACTGAGCAATGTATTAACAGGGTCTTAGATAATGGACAAGGTGAATAGATTTGATTGGATTGCATTCGATTCGATTAGATTGATGTTTATTGTCCCGAAGGAAATTTGTCAGTTCCTGCTGTATAAAATACACATAAATACACATCATCTTCCACAATTGTGCTTCCTGTCCATAAAACAAAAACTGTATACCTACTTCATACATACATACATTACTGCATACATACATGTTTATATATGTACAATATACATTCATAATTGGCATATGTTTGGGATTAGTTGTTTAGAGCTTTGATGGACAGGGGGACTGCAGTCTGGTGTGATGTTATTGCATTTTGCATACTGAGCTCACAGTAGTGAAGCATCCAAATTTCAACATCCACTCTCATGTACACTGTGGGTCATAAGGCGTATAAGAGGTTGCAATCTTTAAGGCACCTCCTCCATTGATAATGTATTTCTGTATTTCTCACTCAGAATCTCCTACTGTATATTAAACAGGGTTCCTACACATTTTCAATTAAAAAATCCCATACTTTTTCCAGACCTTGAATTGTTTTGAAGATTTTGTCTGGTGTTCAATATGATTTACGCAGATAGACATCTTTCCCCTGCTAACTAGGTCATATCACTGTATAGATTAAGATTGTCCTTCACAGCGACAAATATCAGAATATGTGAGATGATTGGCAGGGTTCCTACATGGTTTCCATTTTAAAATTCCATATTTTTCCCAGACCCTATGTTCTTGACTGGATTTGATTTTGGTCAGTATTTGATATAATGCATGCTGACAGCGGCTGGGTAATAAGAGCATCCCTCTATCTGAACATTATTCTTCACATCAACAAAAACTGTGGACTCAAAATGGGTCTACAACAACATAAAAGCTATAATTATGTGTGTGTATCGAACCTGAACCACAACATTTTCCAGAATTTTCCAGACATTTTTTCAAATTCCCAAACTATTCAAGACCTGGAAATGATCAAATACATTTTTAATACTTTTCCAGACTTTCCAGGCCTGTGTGTGTGTGTGTGTGCGCTGAAAAGCTAAAAGCCTTGTACCTCCAAGTCCATTTATCAGGAGTTAAACATTCACAACCATCCCTTCTGAAAATTGGTTTCATGTGCCTTAGGTTCCTTACACTTACTTAGCCCTTAAAATGCCCATTCCAACATTCAATTTGTGTTAAAAGAAAATTAATGAAAAGAAAAAACACCCAATTTGGAGCGACAAGGCTTTCACGCAGCAGCAGTGATGTGTGGAGTTGCGGCTGCTCACCACGGAGTCGGTGTACATTCTGTTGATCCAGTCTGGAGGGGCGTGGCGCTCCGAGTCCCAGCTCACCACCACCCCGACCATGTGGCCGTTCTTCTCCATCACCACCTCCCCCACCCGCAGAAACACAAACGGGGGCCGGGGGCTGCGCACTGCCTTGGAGGCTGGGGGGGGGGATAGGTGAAAAAAGTCGGATCCTATAAGGCCACTTTCACACACGCCTCTTTCAGTGCGGTTAAATTGAACCCTGACGCCTTTACCCTCTCGGTTTGGGTCGCCAAGGAGGTAAGAGCGCTCCAATTGAACATGGGAGCACAGAAAATTGCTCACTGATCTGCCTGAAAGAGCTCGTCTTGGGCTGCTTCCAAGTGAAGCCCGGAGCGGTTAGTGAGAGTGCAATCAAACTGAACACAAGGAAAATAGCCGGGGTATCGTGCATTTAAGGAAATTGATCGAGCAATTTCTCTTAATGTCCTGCTATATACTTCCCCAAATGTCTTGATGTGTGCCTCAAGACCATCTCTTTTGGATTTTAGCTTGATGGTAATAGCTGAAAAAGGTCATAATACCAAGCAAATCACATGCGTAATCACTCAATGAATTGGACAACCTAACGTAAATGCTAGTTTGTACCATTTCTGATGGTCTCTATAACCTTTATAGTCGAAATGACAAGATTCTGGTTATTTGTACGTGAATCTGTCAAGATTTTGCATGGCCATATGGCTTTGACCAAGTAGCTTTATATGTGCAGGAAAATAGTAGGGAAGAGGTGAACTCCAAATGGATGGGAGTTTTGTGGGCACAAAGTTGAAATCCTTAAAACATAAACAAAAAATATAGTTTCTGACATTCTGAAAAATACTAACTACATGGACAGGTGAAATTTCCATTCCTCCTTAAGAGTGAGATGCTGGACTATGCATACTTAGATGAACTGCTCAGAGGTCACAAATCTCAGAGTGTTTATGAAAATGTTCCCTTGACCAAAAATGTCCTGACACACAGAAGAGGCCACAAACCTCCAAAGAATCCCTGGTCATTGTCATAAAGCATGACCTCTATGGCAGGAGACTCGGCAGGCGCTCCGTCTTCCTGTCCTAAACCGACCAGCGACCTTAGGAATACAAAAATGTTGTCAGTCTCAAAGTATGAGTGTGTGTGTGTGTGTGTGTGTGTTTTGTGTTTCACTATTCTGTGGTGGTCCAAACGTTCCTCCAAGAATATCAAATTGAATGAAGGACAAAATGAGGACTGTTTGAATTTGGTTTGTGTATGCAAGTAGAGACTGATAGGTAGGTCAGGAGTCTTAATGGACCATACTAATTATCTGAATAGCAAACATCCCACTCACTTGATCTTGGACATCTGCTCGGTTGCCCACTCCGTCCATACAGTACCATTCAGATAAGATGCTGTCCACTCTTTCCACATCCTAAGCAACCTGAAACATTATGGCTATTCATTAATTAAACCTCCCTGACAAAAACTCACTATAAAATTCATATAGGGACTTGTAAATGTGACTATGGCACTCAATAGTGAGTTTGTAGTGACCTTATTGTACTTTGTTGTATTTTTCCATTTCCTATAGTATCACTACAATATTCCTTTATGGACGTAATGGTGTTGCTGTGATATTGGATAACTGTAGATCATTTGTTGGGGTCTGTAGGATTCAAACAGGGTTCCCACACTCACTTAGGCATCAAATTCAACTACTTTTCAATGACTTTCAAGGTCTTATTTGGTGAGATTCAAGGACTCAAAATTGGCATGTTTTGGGGTAAGACATGATATTGGACAAAAATTGACAGAGGCCTCAATTTTTACTCATGATCTTGTCAAGTTAGGAAATCATTTATTTTCAAACTGCTGCTATAGAAACACAAATGCCATCATAGGGTTTTCCTCAGGATGTGAAGGGTTGATACGAAAACAGACAGAGGTCTAGAGCTGAGGGATACAGATGAGTTTGGGTACTATATTTTAGTTTAAAAAATCAAGAGCTTTCAAGGCTATCCATTCATTTTCAAAAGGCTATCCATCCAGACTTTCAAGGACTTTCAAGGCAACCCTGTTCAAATGAACACACCCTAAACAAATGAACAATGTACAAATGAACACACCCTGAACTAAACTGACGCGTGTATGGGAATGAAAAGACATTTTACGCACGGATCCTACCGTGCGGTTGCGTGGTAGCGCTGCACCGCCGTGGAGCCGGCCCACCGGGAGATGAAGTACTGCGCGGGCACAGCGGAGAGCAGCAGCACGAGCTGGAGCACCGTACTGGCCGCGAGCTGGGGCATGACTGCTGCTGTCACCTGGGAACGGAAACATGCGCGCGTCAGGTGGGTATGGCAAGGTGCACGCGCCATGACATAGCCCAAATCAGTCCAAAATTGATCTTGATTTTAGCTTTATAATGGAGAGCAAAGATAAAGATACAAATGCCAGAAGTATATTAAAAAAATACATAAAAAGAAATCACACCAATGACCAATATGTGTAATGTGCAACCGTTTTGTGCCTAATAATTTAACGCATTGACCGAATGATAATATAAGCTTGTTTTCAAGTTTTGGAGGTAAAATAGAGCAGCAGACTATTAGACTATTTGACGCAGGACCCTTGCCATAATTTTGGGTTAGTGAATTGACGCTCCTGGACTGAAGCGTTAATAGAGTCACGCTGTGCTGTTAGCAGGCATAATGTTAACAGCCTTCGACATTAAGTTGTGGAAAGTAAAATCTTAATGGTAATACAACACATGTCCATGCAGACGTGTTGACAGGAAAGAATAGCAAACCAACGGCATACAAGGCAACGCATATTATTATTAGTACTATTATTATTATCCTTACCTCAAAATCCCAAATAATCTTTCCTCCAACTATCTGCCAAACATTGCGCCAGAGTGTCTGTGCGCCGCACCTGTAGAGGCCTGAAACTAGTGACACGGTTTCACTTCTGATGTATTTACATAAACCACACGCTCGCTCATGCCGTTGACACCTGTGTATTTACATTTTTTTTTTTTGGAGAAATTGCCAAACTGGTTATCTGCCCAATCGTCGCAGCCCACGGGGGGGGGGGGGGCGGACCTCTAGCGGCTCGCCACGTCAGGAAGAGCCGAGCCCATGTACTCCGGGCGCGGATGTAATCTTTACGCAGTAGCGCTTCGACAACACAAGGTGGGAGAGTTGTTCATTCAAAATGCAAACTTGACTCCCACTGACCCTGCATGTACGTACATCTATGGGTTAATCTGACGTTTCTACTTTTTTTTTCTTGACCACTACAGTGATGATGTGGTAAATAGTCCTACTTAAAAGTTGGGTAAACAATCATAAGGCATCATAACCACCAACCCTGAGGAAAACACACTGTGTGTCTCTGGTGCGCAATAGTGAGTTTATAGTGATTTCATTGCACTTCTTTTGTTAGTTTGTATTCATCTCCTGTTATCACCATAATATTCCCCTAATGATGTGATATCTAGTTTATAGTTTCGATGTGATATTTATAAAGTTTTTAAATTTCATTATAGGATTATAGTAGTTCTTTTACTATATAAAGGATCATAAACAAAAAACAATTATGTTTTCAGAAATACATCCAAGCTTGTTTCCTTAAAATATATATATATATATATATATATATATATATATATTACACCAGTTTGATACTCTTATGTATACTATGAATTTAGGTCATAAAGATGTATATCAAGGTAGGTAAAATGAGTTTAGGCGAGTTTACCCTCCACCTGGGACCATTAAAAAAAGTCTAAGGAACTCTTATACATGCCCCTATCTTGACACAAAACAATAAATATCAGAGGGGAAAGTGGATATGGAAACACAACTGTTTATTTACTTAAAATATCAGTATGAACTAACAGGACAGCAGTACTCCCCTACACATACATTCTAGCTTTATGCTTCTTTTTTGCATTAATTCCTTTATATATAAAAAGTATCCAAACTAACAAAGACACCCTCTTCAATCAGTTCACGTGAAACAGAGTACAGACCCCCTTCCCTTCCCTTCCCTTCCCGTCCCGTTCGGTTCTTTCCCATCCCTGTCCCCATAACTGAAATAGCCCCAAAACCCTTCCCGGTGGCTCACATGCAGCCACTTCACACAGGCTCACTCACACACACTCACACACACACTGTGATCTTTCACCTCTGACCCCTCACTGATGCCCTGTCAGAGGTCACCACAGCACAACTCTGCGACACATTAGCACAGGCCCGTAGTAAATGTATAGGTGAGGGCATCAAGTGTGTCATGGTAAGAAGGCTGATCGAAGGTGGGAAGCCCAAAGCGGGTGAACTGATACGACCAATCAAAACAAAACATCATGATAAAAAACATCTTAAAAAGTGGTGTATGATTATCTACACCAGTCATAATCCTAAAACCCAATGAGGTTCACCTGTACAGGCAGAACTGGTGTCTAATTCAAATAGGAAGTAGTTGTTATACCAATTCCAACTTGTAAATCAATGATTTGCTTTCAAGACCCCTTTGAAATGTTTCAGTCAATATTACTAACATGGTACGGTGAAGGCAACCTGACCAGTAATCCTAGATCAGCTCTCTTACTTTGACATGATTGATACACACAGGCAGGGGGGGAAGTGATCTGATGAAGAGGAGGCAACCGCAGAGTAAATAGGGTCGATGTCCACTTTGATAGCACAACTGCATTCCCACTTTAACTGTTGATTTTAAGGGGAAATCAGAGGAAGTATAAGAATTCACCTCCCTGCCAACCCCCCTATGTTAAACTGGGATGTAATGCTTGCTGCATAGCAGGCCGAGGGCTCGGTTTCTCAAAAGCATCTTAGCGGGAAGACTGATCTTTCTTGGTTTCAATAGAGTGCATTTACATACACAGAAATATCCTGCAAACAGTTAGGATTCTCAAGTATTCTGTTTTTTGGAGTTGGCTCATGTTAAGATCATGTTTAAAGTCAGCTCTTATCTCAACTAAACCTGGATAAAATACCTTGGATGTGCTGATATTATTTAGGGGACTCAACAATTTTAACAATTATCCCATCTACCATTGGATTTTATGAGCTGCATACATTCAGTTTCCATAGTAGTGTTCATTATATTCTGTGCACTTATGTAAATGGAGATATTTGTGATTGGGATATGAAATAAAACCTTAACCTGTGTAAGAGCTTTCATCTAGAATGCTATGTGCATATGAAGAGTTTTACTTCAAAACTTTGTATACATTTCAGAAAAAAAAAACTTAAATTCATCTATGAATATAAACAAAAAAAGACATTTCTATCCTCAAAAACACAACCATTTTGTGGGCAAAGATCTTAATAAGATTCACAACTTTAATAGCGACCCATAATATGCTTTACTTTCATATCAACAATCATTTTGTGGAAGCATCAGATATTTTTAAAAAGGTGTATATCTCATTTTGGAATGAAACTCTTCATATACACAATATAGACACATTCGTTGTTAAGTAAAAACAAAACAGTCTTGCTGCAGAAGATACTTAAGGAAAAACCCCAAGGCCAGTTCATGTCATATCATATATCGTATCATCGAATGAGCGCGGCAGAGAGTATAAAACACCATTCCAGCACAACATAATTCACCAGATCTAGCCACAGAAATATTGTCTTGTATGGCAGGGACAGAGACAGGGACAAAAAAACACATGTTGATACAATACAGGTTAAGGGACCTCGACACACTCACTGTGGGGACAGTAAAACTGATTCAGAAAATAAACACATTCAAAAGCCACGTTCTAAAACTTCAGTGCCCAAAGACATAATTTGGCATTAACAAAATCCATGACAAAAAAAACTTAACATGATAAACAGATGAGATAAATGTTCAATAATATGTGACAGGAGAGACTTATAAGAACGGACCAGGTGTATATAGACAGTGCCGTCCAAGACTGCCATCATTCAGTTCTCCCCATCCAATCCCACAATACAAAGCCCACCCAGGGTTTCTGGATTGGCAAAAAAGCAGATGTTGACATTTGGATGCTCTGCACTGTGGTACTGAAAATAGAAATGATGTCAAAACAGGAGGCTGCCATCTTTATGCACTTGGTCCATTAAGGTGTGTAGAGAGAGAGAGAGAGAGAGAGAGAGAGAGAGTGATATAATATTTGTCTCCTGTCATATTTTTTTCAGTCTTTTCTCTCTTTAGTAAGCCCTCTGTACAAGCCAGTCAGGTCCAGTCCAGCCCCAGAAGTCCAGTCTCCTGAACCCAGCGACAAGCGGAACCAGGAAGTCCGAAAAAGGCCCAAAAAGGAGAAACCGAGGATTCAAAATGACGGAGTAGCCAAGGCACACAATCAGAACAATGAATATAAGACCTGTCTCTCTCCAGTCCGCCCAACGGTTTCAGTCCAAATCCAGTCCGATCCAGTTTGATCTGGCTCGATCCTGTTTGCTCAGGCATGAGAAAGTGCTAGAACATGCGAGACAGAATTGTGTGTGTGTGTGTGTGTGTGTGTGTGGTCACCGTAGAAACATTTTATCAACGTTTAAAAAGTTCATTTTCATCTGTTAACAATTCAACTCATTTAAAATATACAGGGTTACTCCCTACGACTGCATTGATAACCGGTCTGTGGTAAGTGCATCTCAAAGCTAGTCACCCAAAGCTCTATTCGCTGTACCTTAGGTTTAAACTGACGATAGGTTGGTTATAGTTGGATAATATATTGACATGAATAATGGTATGTTTACAACAACAGTAAAATCTTTTTTGAACTGCTATAAATACATTTCTTTGAGAGGTTTCACAACGATCAAACTGTATGCCACTGTTTGTACGCTGAAAGTGAATGACACACTCAATCGTGTTAAAAACACACACACACACACACACACACACATTCATTCAATTGCACACACATGCAGTCAAAACATAGGTTTGTATACATACAGGCACATGTACTTTGCAGGCAGCGGCCTAGCACACGTCTGCACACACGCGCACACACACACACACACACAAAGGACAGAAAGGCACAAGGTATTGCTAATGTTGAGGACGCATTGAAACATAGTCTATCTAGACGTATAAATGATCCTTTCACCCATGCATCCTTTTCACTTCCTCACAGTAAAAACAGCGTCTAGAAAAAAAGAGATGCTTACTCTTTCTCTCTCTAATTGACATGCAGAAACAAAAACAAGCGCACCCACACACACACGCATCCACACACATTAAGAGTAAACAAAACCTACAGATCTACAGTACCCAGCGAGGTACGCCATTTGGTATTTCAGCACAGACAGACACGCTCAGGTCAGCCAATGTGTAAGACTTCCAAAACAGAGAGCCAATCATCGCATACAAATCTTACAAAAGCAGAGACGGCGTATATAAAAAAGAGTGCGAACACACAAGAAGGGGCAAAAGACTCTGTCAGGCCGGCGGTCTGTGGTGGATCACAGACCCGACGTGGGCTCTGCAGGCAGACGCGAGCGAGACACTTGAAAATTCCTCAAAACACAGAGATAGATAAGATACATCCAGCTCTCCTCGTATTTTTTTTTTTCAAGTACTAAAACTATTTTAAACTACAATTTTGCCCAGGTCTGACACCAACAGTGTTAAAGGTCAGACGGAGATGAAGAGTGGTTCACTGGACAGGAGCGAGTCACAAGACCACCAACATAGGAGTCAGTAAGCGCCTGTGGGATCCAACATGGACCAATAGTGTGGGAAGAGTCAGAACGAACCAACCTGCCGTCTCTATGTCTCCAGACAGCCGCTGGTCGGGGTGGCGGCGGTGTGCTTACTGGGCCGAGAGGAGCGAAGGGTCAGCAAGGAGCGGACAGAGGAGTGAACAGATCCATGCACCGTTGTGTCTCTCCATAGCCACAGCTTTAAATAGCAGCAGCTGGACTAGCGGCACCCCACACACTTACTCAGACGTGCACACACACACAGACACACACACAAATGCATACAGCACCATGCATGACTTCTCGAACCCAATCCCACACTCCACCAACCCATAAGCTGAGAAATCTCAGCCAGATATCTTCCTCCCTCTTCTCTGTTCTCCATGTGCTGTCAAGGCAGTCAGCCCATTGAAGTGTCTCCTCCTCACGTCCCGTGTGTCTGTCTGCTCTGCTGTCTCTGTTACCAGCCTATGAGGTTGGCTTTGGCCTTTTCGGTGAGCTTGCGCACGCGGCCCTTGGAGGAGGTGCCAAAGGTGATTGACGAGTCCTCAAACAGCAGCTGCCTCTGCTCTTCCTCAGAGTCCTCCTCCATGTACCAGGCTGACCGTCGCCCCTGGTTACGCGTGCGCATCGACCCCCCGGCCCCCTCCTCTTCCTCTTCCTTTGGAGACTCCCTCCGCTGGGAACGGTGAGGAGTAGCCTGGGGAGGAGGCGTGGTCTCCTCGTTGACCCGCCTGCTGCTCCTCCTCAGCGGGGAGGGGTCAGGCGACTCGGCAGGAGGAGTGGCTTCCTCATTTTTTACCAATCGGGGCCGGCCGCGCCGCCTAGGCGTCGCCGCTGCGCCAGAGTCCGACAGCACAGCCGCTTCCTGTGCAGAGGACGTACCGCCTTCGTCGCCTGTGGACTGGTCGAGCTCGTCCTCAGGGGTGGAGCTCCTGTGGTTGCTCCTCCTCCTCACCTCCTCCAGCTCCTGCTTGCTCTTCCTGCCTCTCTTCTTGCCAGGGGGGCGGCCTCGGGGTCGGGGAGGGCTCTCTGTGGTTGTGGCTTCCGGAGGACTCACCGGCTGGTCGACTTTGGGTCTCCGCCCCCTCCTCCCCACGCCCAGGGTCACATGACTGCCGTGGCCATTCAGGTGAGCTGTGCTCTGAGATGCCGGGCTGGCGGGAGAGGCTGAGAGGGAGGGGCATTGATTCACAAAGAGAAAGACAGGGAGAAAACACATCAGCAACACTGTCTTGAGGTGGCGGGCAGACAACATTAAACGCTCCAATTTTGTGATTTCCAGAGTTATACTATACCACTAAAGCATTACACTTGTCACCTTTTTTTTTTTTTTACACAATCTCTTACCGGGTGTGTGTCGCACAGGGGTCCTGAGTTTCCGCCGGGTGCTCCCCCCCCCACTGCTGCTCTCCGCAGCGGGTGAGGGTGTTGACTTTTCGCCAGCTGGCGGAGTCGGAGCTGACACAGAGTTATGAGCCCGCAGCGAGCGAGCGGGGGGCTCTGACAATAGGCAAAGAGAGATTTATTTTCACAAATCGGTTTGTTGTACAGCATAGATAGTAGCAACATGGTACACGTGGTGAATTCTTTGTAATAAACAAGAAACTCAAATGTTTTTAATCAATTTTCATGTGTGTTTCATGTCAATCTCACCTGTTGTACTCTGTGTGTTGCTTGCGGGGGTGTGTGAGGAGGAGGAAGAGGGTGGTGAGTTTGTAGAGTGGCGTGCGGCACTGCGTGTACGCCCTGCAGCCGGTGTGTCAGCCTTCCCATTGACCAGCTGGGGGGGCTGTTTGGGGGGGAGGTTCTGTCTCAGGGAGGCGGGTCGTGTAGGAGCTGGCGATGGCTCTCTTTTTCCGGTCCCCCTGGATGACACACGTCTCTTCCTCTCTGGGCTAGAGGCAGGATGGAGGGGAAAGGAGTGATAGAGCAGGTTTACACACACACATACACTGTGCCTTAGCCGTAGATATGTTGCTCACTCATTGTAGATAAATTTAATTAATGGCCCAGCACCAGCACTAGCAGAGCGGGTACTAAAGTCCTCCCAGGCCAAGAGTACTGTTTCAGTAATGAACAAGAAAAATTTGGTCCTCGCTCGTGGCATTACTGTCTCTGATTTATTAGTTTCCCCATACCCACCAGCATTATCAGATCATTACTTCATTAAATGATCTTCTGCCTAAAGCTCTCACCTCATTCCCCGAGCACGTTGGCTCTCGTGATAACATTACCAATTAACTAAACACCTCACAAAGACAGTATTTTTCTACCTTTTGCACCATTGCAAAAATCTGTCCTTTGTTAAGTATGTCCAATGCTGAAATCCTCGTCAAGACTCGATTCTGTTTTCTGGCTCACCAAACGCCAGTATTAAATACCTTCAACGCATACAAAACACTGCTGCTAGAATATTGACTAAAACTAGGAAATTGGATCACATTACACCCATTTTAACCTCCCTTCAGTGGCTCCCAATTCAAGCCAGATCTGACTTCAAAGTGCTTCAGCTGAAGAATAAATAGCTGCTCTGAGTGTGTGAGTCATGCTTAGTATGGCTGTGTGTGTGTGTGTGGCTGTGTGTTTTGTCTGTCCTCTCTTTCACACACCTGTCACACGCAGTGATTTTACCTGGCATGTGGGTGCTAGACCTACCTTTTGTGGACTTGGCCTAGCTGGTTGAAGTCTCATCTTTCTGCCTCATCATGTTTCTCTTTGTCTTAATTTGCTTTCTTATCTCAGTGTCATTGTCTGTGTTATTGTCCTTTTTTTTTTGTCTCGGCACCTATTGCATGCTCTCTTTCAATTGCTCTGCCCAAAATTTCTCGTTTTTTTCCTCGTAAGGTTTTTCGTGGGAGTTTTTCCATGTCTTCACTGAGGGTCTACGGTTGGTGTTGCCAGGTAGGCTAGGCTCGGCTAGGTAGGCCTGATATGTCTTTTCAACAAGCTATTTTGTGTCCTGTGCTTTGTTTTGTTTCCTTGTGTTTTATTTTGTTGCGTACTGTATTGCATCATTTTGTTTCTCAGCTTGCAGATGATAAGAGATTTTGCTATTACATAACCCACTACCTGCAATTGTTCATACGGTTGGATATTATCCTCTCTGTAAACTCTGTAAGTATTCTCTGAATGTTACACCAAGTCCACTGTTTTCACCTTTTGACGCACAATAAAACCATTTGCTGTTGCTATGCTTTCACCCACAATAAAAGGTCATCTGTTCTACCTGGATGCGGTGCTGCTTGCGGGAGATTCGCTCCTCCTCCTCCTCCTCTTCATGGCGTGCCGTGTCTGTCTGTCTGTAGTGTGTCGTGTCTGTCTGTCTGTGCCCTGTCTGGTCAGTTTGTCTGTCAGACCGTGGATGGCCTTGTAGTCGGCCAGGATGGAGCTGACATGCTCCTCAAACAGTGCTGACAGCCGCAGACTCATACTGTAGATCTGGAGACACACGTACATAAAGTATACTATTAATAATGGATAAACTTGTCAAGTTGTCATACTAAGAAACAAGGGAGGCTTGAAAAGCATTGCCTGACATGAGATTTTTATTTTACACATGCACTCTCAGACAATATAACAATTCTTGTCTCTTGCAGTGCAAGAGACAAGAATTGTTATGTTGTCTGATCACAGTAAGCATGTGTGTGTGGGAGTGTGTGTGTGTGTGTGTGTTTGCGCATGTGTGCCTCACCCGAGACTTCTTACTGGGCGTGTAAGCTTTGGAATTGCTGAAAATGAGCCGGACGTCTTTGCAGAGCTCAATGGGAGACTGGTACTTTCCGTCAGTCAGCGTGTTGAGAACGGTGCCAAAGTCCATGGGGCAGTCAACTACGTCCAGATAGTCCTTGGGAGAAGCAAAGACAAGTTGGGACAGCGAGGTTAGGGATATTGAAAGACAAGTAAGGAATAGGGGAGAGGATGGAGAGAGAGACAGAGAGAGAGGGAGAGTAAAGGTGTTTTGGGGTTTGGTTAAAAAATCAATCTGTCCCTTAAGTGAACCAAAAATTGAACCAGCAGCAAAAAAACTTGCTTCTCTTTGTTTTCACACTGTCAATGTACTTGAAAGAGAACGCAGTTCTTTTTCTGGTCCACTGCAGGTCTCATGGGGTTTCTGTTTGCACTATAGCTCCTTTAGAACTCACACTCCCGTTTGATTTAATTTTCATTCCACATATTGAGGTCTCTTCTTCAGACTAAGCAATCCCTCAGTCACCTCTACCAGCCATTGTAGAGTTTGTTTTTACCCACTTGTGCCCCAGAGTGAATGTGGATGTGCCTTAAGGACCAAAAAGGTAACACAAAACAGAACGCAGACTGGGGATCATTTCCCGAGGAGGTCTGCGTTTCCGTTCATGTTCACATGCAATTGCTAGAAGTACACTTGAAAGGCTGGAATGGAGCAAGTGTGAAAAAGAGTTGCATAGGTACCGGGTACTCCTGTAGATCCACAGGTTCTCTGAAGGGCTCTGAATCTTCACACTGAAAGATGAGGTCCAGCAGCTCCTTACAGCGCCCCCTCCAGGCTTGGGGGTCGTATGACGGAGGTCGAGTACGCAGTTGGCGCTGCATGGGTCGACGGCCCTGCGCAAAAGTGACATGGCAAAGTTAATTTGACCATAACACCGGCTATAAGGAAGAGACTCCTCTTCTTCTTTAGATGCTGCATTATGGGACACTGGAGCAAAATCTCATGTTATCTCATGTCATGAGAAGTTAGCATGTTATTTTCATTAAAGTAGACAGCAGGCTCTAGAATCTATCCTATCTATATGGTGACAACACCATAAGTACATATTAATTCAGAGTGAAAATGTAAACACACTCTTGCTGTGAGATATGTTACCTTTTTGTTTCTTGTGGATGTTCCAGGAGTATTAGTATCTTCATCCTCCTCCTCCTCATCCTACGTAAGCAATGGGGTAAAAAAACAACAACAGGCAACACATATTAGACTATACCAACAAACATCTTATAAAGCTCATGTGGGCTGCTCTACATTAGCATATTTCATTATTTCCACTCCAAGCTGCCTTTCAAGTGTAACTTACAAGTCTACAGAAATATTTCATGTGGAATGGAGTCTGCAAGCTCCAAGCAGATTATTGGAATTACTATTTTTAATAGTTTTTATTACTACTTGTCATTACAACTTTTTTCACAGTGATTTATTCATTTGGAAAATCCCATTCAGTGCATCTTTAAGAATTAAGGGGGGAAAAAAGTAAATGCAAATGTGACAACAGGCCTTGTGAATCCAAACAAATTTTCAGCAACTGGAAAGCGAACAAGTGGTTGATGTTACCATTAGCACCTACATTGCTGACATTTTACAATACATTATCAATAGTTTGGCTGGGTGAGAAGCATGGAATTAATGTCAGCTGTTAATAAGAGTAAAAAAGCAACATTGTAGGAACAAGATGTCTGCAAGATACAAACTGCATGGTATATATACACACCTCATCTTCAGAGTCAGAGAAAGTAGCCTTCTTCATAGTTTTGTAGAGGGGGATGAGGTCTATCAGACTTTGGTCCCTGAGGAAGAACAAAAGAGAAAGGAGAGACAGAGAACAGGCATTATTGGATGATACAAATGTGTGAAGTTTAAAATAGGCAAAAAATAGGCTCCCTGCAATGTAAGGCCGACTGAGTAAAACAGTGTGAGTTAGTGGGTTAGCAGCCTAAAAACAAGGAGATTATTGAGATTGAGAACTAAAAATTAATTTTAAGTTTTCATTTTAAATTGAAAATAATGTAATATCGGTTTTGGGTCATTGAAAAAAAATCAGAGGGAAAGACAAGGGAGGGTAGGGGGTGTGGTATCGCTTGTATTTATTTTCTCATTTGTCCATCTTTCCGTTGCTTCATTCTTCTATTTTTATTATTATAATCTAAGATCTAAAGGAGATCGACATCTGAGTTGATATTTGTATTGAATGGGAGGATGTGAAAATTTGAAAATTCATTATTGTTTTTTGTTCTCTCCTCTCTGTTGTTAAATCCACATCCTTGTTTCATACTAAAATGTCAATAAAGAATTGATCACAAAAAAAGACTCACTTAATGAATTGCAGCATGAGGTCAGAGACGAACTTGGCGGTGGTGACAATGAACGCTCCCGGCTCGTTGAACGTTTGGGCATTGTGTTCAATATAACGAACCTCCCACATCAGAGAAGACATACGTCTGAAAAGGAAACACAGAATTGTTGAGCAGATCTTAAATTCTCTCTATGTCACATATATACACTCTCTCGCTCGCTGTCTTTGTCACACACACACACACACACACACACACACACAGGTGCCAAGTACCTGTAGAAGCGGTTCTCCAGCCTTTGGCGTATGGTGCTGAGGTCAGTGACGTAGGCCACTACGGTGCAGTATGTGGGATAGGCTTGTAGGTCCACTGGAAAGGCAAATGGAGCTGCTACATCTGAGGGTGGCAGGTGTTTGTGTTTGTGGGTGGACAAAAGAGGGTAGCAAAGAGACAAGGGGAGAGGGTTACCAAATCTACAAGTAGAAACAGCAGATTTAAATGGTTAAGAGTACTAGCTGAATGCATGAATGTAACTGTCTCATGCAGCACATGCTCTGCTGGAAGAGACAGTTACATTTACGCATTCAGCCAGTACTCTTAACCATTTAAATCTACAAGTGGAAATAGTAGAAAAAGTTATTATTTGTGAATCATGAAGGTAGCGAAACAATGAGGGGCAACAAGACGCTGCTAAGAACAAGAAAATGATAGGGCCATGTGTGTATATGTATAATCATCTAGCCAAATCTACATTATCAAGTGCCTGTATGTATCAACTGTTGGAATAGGAGTGCTTATCTGAGACGGTTTTTGCCTGTTCAGTCATTTCAAGACGTTCCTACTGATCCTGGAGTTTATTTTGATCCTGGAACAGTGCTACGCTTAGAAGTTTGAAAGGAATGGGCTTGAACCTAGAGAACTTTCGTCTAAAATCCTGCTGTGCGAGCCAACTACAGCCTGGAGCGTAGGAGTAACAAGGAGAGATCTAGAAGGATTAAGTGTGCTGCCACTCTGTGTGGGTTGCTTGTGTGTGGTTAGTCCCCAAACAGTCACTAGAGGGAGCCTGTGGACCAGCCTTTCCCTTATGGAGTGTTGCAGTGATACAAAGTCTGTGCCTGACGTGTCATTACATCACTTAACAGGAATTCACGCAACTACCTCAATATCTGGCACTATACGTTTGCAGCTTGTTCTACTTAACACGCGACCTGTAGGCCTGCTGGGCTCACGTTGATGAGCTCACAGCAGTGAGTGTCACAGGCAGATGACATCATACTGGGAATGGCGTGGGTGAGTGCAAAGGCACTGTGTTGCTTTACAAGAAATGTGACTTCACGGCAACTTCCCGTCCTAGCGTAAATGGCACGGCTGAAGGCGGATGATCTCAGAATGGTTTCTGTTTGATGGTGTCATACCCAGTGTGCAGAGCTGGTCAATGGCTTTGATGATGCGCTCGCACTCCTCTGAGCGCGTGCGGGAGCCCCATTCCCCCTCCATAGGGATGTAGAGCAGCTCCTTCTGTTCCTCTTCTGTCAGCGGTACACTCATGCCCAACTCATCTGGGAACGACGCTACAAAGAGAAGAGGAGCAGCGAGCGGGTGGGAGGGAGGAGACAGACAGAGGAACAGAAAAACCCATCAAGGAGGAAGACAAGGGAGAAGAGAAGAGAGGGAGGGAAAAACATGAAATTGTGAGGAGAGAAAGAGGTTTGTGTGTGCGTGTGTGTGTGTATCCGTGTAGGTAAACGTGCATTCATACTGTGGGTGTATTAGAGAGACTCACCATCAGTGGGGATGGTCTCCATATCCCAAGGACTCATTTTCTCTGTGTCTCCGTTATCCCAGCTGGACAGGAAACACACTTGCAGTCATCAACATGATCAAATCTAGCATCATGTCTCCAGGCCTGTTCTGATATTTTTGTATTCGTGGACTGAATGCATTGCCAAATTCTGTGTTTGTGCTTCCTTCATAGAAATGTAAAAATTGTGTGCAAATGAACATTATCAACTTTTTCATTTCATTAAAGTTGAACTCTATTAGACTTTTTATTTTGTGAACTTTTCTTACACTGAAGTAGCTTCCACTCTTTTTATATTTTGTACCTGTGACCTTTCTTTCCTCTCCCACAGCCTTGAGTGCATGCAAGGCATTTTCTAACATTTTCTAACCCTGACCCATTTTCAAATGATGTGAATCTGATGTGATGATGATGTGTGTCTATGAAGTGGTGGTGGGAAGAAAAATCAACTGAAACAGATATCCTTAATATGCTTAATATGTTTAAAAACTGAGAATTACAAAAATCTAGCAATGCTAAAGTAAGTGTCGTTGTCAGTTAGCATCATCATAAATATCAAATTCACACAGTCAGCCAGGACATCAGATCTCTTGAATGATTCAAGTCATGAGGTGTCCATGCAGTTAATAACTGCTATGAGTGGAGCTCTCAGGATCATAATCACAGTCAGCTGTTTGTCCAATTAAGACACTTACAAGTGCCAGGAACGAATTGGCCCTAGCAGACTGGTGTAAACAAATCCTTGGTGCATGTAAGTGTTCTTGTCAATGAAATTGTTTCAGATTCTTCAATCTCCAATTGTGTCAATTTATCAATCTGTCAATGGAAAGTCAGAGGATATTCAATCCCAAGACTGGCTTTGCCCCTCATCCCATGGGAACAAATTGTGCAGCAGACAAGGTGCTCTGTGGGAACTGAGGATGGGGTCAAAGTGCAAAGGTTCCACTCTTGTACTGTAGGCGACTTCAATGATTTCTAAAACCCAATCTCTAAATCCCAAGTGAAATTGCTTACAAACATAAGGCTCTATTCATTTAATCTTTGGTTGATTTCTCCCCTTCAGTGCTGCGAGTACAGTAAATCCATGCTGTGACCGTACCAGACGTTGTAGCACTGGAACAGGCTGTCAGGATACTGGGACTGGAAGGGCTCCTGGTTCTCAATGGTCCCAAACCACCAGGCATCATCAATCACCGACCGAAACCTGTCACCTACACACAGATCACACGACTCTATTTAAGCTAAGCTATCTAAGCTCTATTTAAATAACAGGTGAAACTGATAATAATGACTGACTTCATAAATTGCATGCACCTAAACTAATAACAATATCTGACACCATATTCAGATACCGTACATATTTTAGTCAAGTATGGCCAAGTCAAGCTATGATGGTAGAATTGTCTGACCTATGGTCCACTGTCTGCTTCTGGCATTGTCAAACTGCTGCCGCAAAATCAGGAAGTCGATGACATCAGGCATGTCGTGGTACCTACAACAAGAGAAAACCAAAACATACACGTCAGTCCAAGACTACAACAAAGCCATGAAAGAATGAGTATAATAACAATATTAAAAGTGTATAATGGACCAGGTGCATAAAGATGGTGGCTTTGTGGTTTAACATCCTCATCCTACACTGTTGTGTAATCACGGCAATCAAGATTATAGAATTAAATATATTATCAGTAGGAATTATTTTAGGGGAAAACTGCTACGTTTGAATTGGGCACAAGAGGATGTCACAATCAGAGAATGTAGAAGAATGACTATTTTGATCATAGTTTCACTTTTATCTCTCTACCTACAATACCGATAGTCATGGAATTCTGGACAAAATCACATCTAACAATAAAAATATTCTCAGATTTGGGTCCGAGAGACAAAATCTCATCAAATGGGGGTCTGTGGCCCTAATGTGGGCTAAATTAGGGGTCCTTGATATGAAAAAGGCTGAGAATCACTGACATAGATTACTGAGGTGGAGAGTTTCACATTAGGTTGGCACAGAAAATCTGCGTATTGTTGGAGGAAAAGCAAAAAAAAAGGTGTGAAAAGTGGAAGGCTCGTAGTTCAGGGTGTGGTATTTCACTTGCAAAGATTATGAGGAACATTGTGAACACTGTAATGTGGCACGCAAATACACCACTACTAAGATTGCTGTGATTTAAGAAACAAGCGTTTCGAGTGTTGTGGCAACGGCAGGTCGAAATGTTGATTTCTTGATAATAATAAGTAATAAAAGTAATAAAAGTTCAGGGCCCAGAACATTTATCTTGTGATTTGTGTAGGAGGATAGACCTTTTTCCATTTAATTCACACAAGGTGAGTATACCTCAAGTGCTACAGTCAATCTGATCTTCTATTAAATTGTTGCCACATTTTTTATTGAGCTTGTTTTGATGTCAAGGTTAAATTTCTAGGGCAACGCATGCCCTTTCAATGCAGGAAACTAAGCAGTTGGCTGTGTTAATATCTTTGTTGATTTCATAACACATTTTTCAAACATTCTGTTTTGATGATTTAATGTTTTGAATTCAATTAAATGACAGTTGAAATAGGGTATTACTTTATTTTCTATCAACTTTATCAACTTTTTGCTGCTGAGACTGCAAAGACAAAACTGTGGCAAGATTTTCCAAACCATAACTTAGATATTATATTCTATATTATTCTTCCATTCTATTCTATTCTCTTCTATTCTATTCTATCCTATTCTATATTATATTCTTTTCCAATGTTGTGCTTTCAAAATTTGACTGATGAGTGATTTTGCACTAAAATGTCCATCAGTGTCAGTCAAATGTTCAGATAATTCTTTAATTGTATATTGGGGAGCCAAAAATGAACATCCATCTTTCTTTCGGTAACACTATCATTTCATAATTTTTATCATCATAACAGATTTAGGACACTATTTTTCGTTTTGTTTTGTTTATGACTTCAAGTCAATTTGGAAAATTTAGAGAATGCATCTTTGTAAAAGCTTGCAAAGTCAACATTTAATCTTGGAAGTTCAGAAATTCTTGGTAAGCATTGTAATGTGTGATAGGCCAGGGGGACTGATGAGGATGATGTCAATTGAGGAGAATACCATCTTTATACACCTGAGCCGCTGCAAGCTCACTTGCAGTGCTGCTTTTTCAAGTCTGTTAAACAAGCAGCGGAACCATCTGAACCTCTCATGTGGAAAGACTGTGGCTGAAGTGCTTACTTCATAGAGAAGGATCCTCCAGTCAGTTTGCCGGTGTCGGGGTCCAGGAAAGAAAGCTTAAGACAGCACAGCGTGGGTAAGCCTACCTCATACTTGATGCCAACTATCTTCATCAACTCCTGCTCCTGAACATGACAAGTAAAAAACAAATAGTGATTTAACACAGCTGATCTCTTCTCAAGGAATGTCATTCACATATTCTTGTAAATGACATAAAGACAAACAGTGTTTTTCCTTGTCATATTGTATCTTTCTAAATCTGGAACCCTGTTAGGTTCAAGTGTTTGAAGTTGAGCGCACCATTTTCACTCTCTATTCATATATTCTTAATCTGCTGATTCTACTGTTTCATTTCAGTTATAGTCATTCAGTTTATTCATATATTCATTTCCATCCTTGGATACTCTTGCACTGTTAGATCAATTTGTGATGTTCAATGCATTTCATGAGTTATTTTGTGATGAAGTGTTGAAATTTACTTTTTTTGGTGTACCCACTTTCCCTGAACCCGTCTCATTTACTTCTACTCCAGCTGGTGATTTCCTCTGTTTGTGTTTCTGGACAGCCCCCAGAGAAGGGGCTTTCTGTGCTGTGTATGTGTAGGTGGAGAGATCAATAGCAATAGCATAATCAGTTTTTCCAGTCGAGAAAAACGCCATGGTGTTGCTGTGCCCAGTTGTTCAAATTACAAAAAAGACAGTGAAGAGGGGGTTGCATTTCACACGCTAATAACAACACATCCGCAAAGATGCAAGATGTGGCTGCAATGCATTATGGGCTATTGAGGCTCCTGTCGGTGGAAAAATTGGTATCTCCTCTTTCTCCCTGTATGATTGTTAAACGTCGGTGCAAAATGGCGAGTCTGGACAGAAGCTGTTGCAGTTTGGTTTTAAGAGTGAGAACTAAAACCAAAACGTTTACCATTTGATGTTTTAGATAGTTGACTTCATCTAGGTTTGGCCAGTCATTCCAGAAGAGAAAAGAAAGTCATTCCGGAAGAGAACAGAAAAATACACCACTAAACAACAAAATGGCCCCAGAAATGCGAGGTACATCACCAATAGCTGGGTTTTTTTAAGCGCTTTAGGGTGGATTTTTCATTTAAATGTCCTTTAGTTTCACATACATGGATGAAACTTAGTCCTCAGCAAAGATATAAATTTATTTCGATGGAGGAAATGTTTAGCATGGGACAAGGATTAAAGACCCCATGAAAGGGAAACCAGAGCTAAACTAGTGACAAGTGTCTGATTAAGAAGAAATACCAGTGGGAGGTTTGCAAAGTGGAAGACTGGGTGTGTGTATTGCATTGTTGATTTTGGCAACAAAACAACAGTAAATGATTACAGCGTTTGAGGAGGAGGCAATGAAAATAAAACAAATAAATTGAGGACACAGTGATAAAATATGACTAACAAAACACATTCTAACACTATATTTGCTATGTTTTACTGGGAGGATTGTGTGTCTATTGTTTTTTTTTTATATTGCTAGGACTCCAGTCTTTTTAGCCATTACCTTGGAAACAGCATCCTTCCTAAGGGAAATGTCACTAAAAACATGACACCCCGAGGTGTCAATCAAGATGTTACACTTCGAAGCTGGATCTGTCATCAAATGTTCACCGTATGTTTACAGGAGGAGAGAGAGATTTTTTTTTTACAGAAAGAAATTACTTTGGGTAGTTTTAAGCTCAAATATAAAGTAAGTGATATTTCAGCGATTTGTTTTCCATAATCTTCTAAGGGTATTTTATTGTTTTTAACAGCTAAAACACAGATAGTGAGAGGACTGCACCATCCTACATGCCAAACAACACATAAGTTGCTCTGTGTGAAGGTCATGGGATTGATTTTTGTCACATGGCCCTACTGAGAATTCTGTTTTCTGTTTCACAGGTTTGTCTTCTATAGCTGTGAGCACGAGTCGATAAATAGACACAATAAATCTCTGCGTACACGTGATCCAAAAGGCTCCGTTTCACTTCAAATGGTCTTTCGTTTCATTTTTGTCAAACTGTTTCCGACATTCTCAGACAGTTCCTTACCCGTAGCTCCATCTTGTGCCAGGGCTGCTTCTTAGGGTTGATGCTGTAAATCTTTTTTTGTTTGGCCATTTCCACATATGCTTCATGGCCCTGTCTGAAGTAATATACCTGCAAACACACACACACACACACATATAATCATGTCAAATATTAGACTCTACCTCAAACAGGGGATTGCAACATAATGTTATTTATCGCTGTTGTTGTGTGTGGCAACTCTAATTTTATCTTGTGTGCTGGGCAAATTTTCCTGACAGTAGGGCAAATTAAATCTATTTAAAACATATGGCATTATACTCAAAAGACATGTTTGTCAATTGAAAAATAAGGCTGTTTTTTCTGTATTCCTATGGAGCAGACATATGGTGGACATGTGTGGTGAAGACACACGTTTTATTTATCTGAGTCCACTGTAATAGGAACAAGGCGGTGTGTACCTCGTCTCCCATCTGGGGTATGTAGGGACACCTCCGGGGGACCGTGTCTGTGATCCAGGAAGAGGGGAGCCACTCCTCCAGAGTTAGCCCCGCCTCCTCGAACTCTGTTCTCTGAAAGACACACAGCGGAAATATTCACTTACATTTGATTTTGTAATTGCAAGATTTTGTTTCGCCAAAGAAGTAGTATATATGTAAAAGCTTGCACTTTTGACTAGTTGTCATATCTCTCACTACCTCCAAAAAGAATGACACAGACAGCAATTGTTGAAAATTGTCAGTTTCACCACAACACAGGAAATATTACAATATCACATTGGATTTAAAATGCTTGGAAAAGCCCAACTTGTATGTAAAAATTATAAAATTATCCATTTTGATGAACGAAGAAAGAATAACAAGAAACAGACCACAGAATAACAAGGAAATATCTGTATTTTTTTGTGAATAAAATATCCATTAAAGATTATTTAATCTTAACATTTACTTTTGTAAATGGCTGATGGGTAATAACTTTGAAACACAGTTAATTCACTTCCTAGGCAAAATACAATTTTGGGAAAAGGCCATTAATAATGACAAACCTTCCTTTTCTCCTTTGGCGTCTTCTTCTTTGGTAATGTGCCGTCTTTGTCTGGTTTGTCTTTCTTCCTTTCTTTCTTCCCGTCCCTCTTCTTCTCTCCATCCTCCTCGGAGCCGCTGCTTTTCTTTTTCACTTTAACACTCTTCTTCGGTGGTTCAAGGTTGATCCCCGCATCCGCCGTCCAGTCAGAGTAATCACTGGAATAGTCACTGCAAAATCACAGAGAGAAGGGTAAATACACTAGTGTGCGTGTGTGTGTGTGTGTGTGTGTGTGTGTATGAGTCTGTAGAAGACAGTTATTATGTGTGTGTGAGTGTATGTGCTCCCACCTAGAGCTACTGTGGTCATCCGGCCAGGGCTCCTTCTCCTCCTCCTCCTTCTCCTCCTCTGAGGAGTGTCCGTTGATTTGCCGCACCTCCACCTCTCCCTAAAACGCACAGTGCACCACTCCATGTTAGTACTACTATAGACAAATAAATGCAAAAAAAAACAAAAAACATACGTAGAATCAATGAAAATCAAATCTAATCAAATGTTTCTTTGTATAAACAGCAGGAGGAAACACAAAGAAAAAAGTTTAGTTGTCATGATCGCATTTGAGAGCGAAGCAAACAGTTTAATGTAGTGGTATCAGCTACCAGTTATGGTTAGAAAGTGGAAAACAAAACGCTGATGGTGGCTCCAGTGACCCAAACAATATCACAACCACAATCAAAGAGGTTTATTTTTCCGAATTGACATCTACTCTTACAAAATGATTGCTGGTGTTAAAGTAAAGCACATCATCTGTTAATATTTAAGTCTTGAGTCATCATAAAGGCCCAGTGCAATGAGAATCACATTACAAAATCTCATGGTATTGTTTAACAAAGGCCATGTTCACTTAGTGTTACCCAAAACATTTGAACTGTCAGTGTTGTGGAAGTTTGACGTATGGTCCATGAAAACTTATCTCTCTGACTGTCAACAGAATCAAGCTGCTTTATATATCCAGTCTACTTCCAGGTGTAAATGACGTCAAATTTACCCAGATATGAATGAATTCTCAAATTGGGCGACAGTATGCATAGCTAAATTTCCTTATTTTCCTAGTTTGTGCCATCATGCAGATCAATTCTGATCAAAATGTCATCACCTACGTCTCTGTAGAGCTACATAGCTCTGAGTTTGCAGGGAACGCTGCTTTCTAATACAGCCAAACCCAAAACACGTGTCCTGTTCAGCACAATAACAGTCACACTGCTGTTTTGGGAACTGCCTACATCCAATTTTCCAATTATCCACGGCCTGTAACTTGAGTATATTGCGGAATCGGATATATTGTTTTAACTAGTTAGCAAGTAGATTGTTCACGGACCCTGATGGCTGCGTGATGAACTTCAGCAAGTGGTTCAAAAAACACTTGGATTTGCTCTTAATTTGATGTTGAAGAATGGTATACTATAGGGCTGGGCGATATGGTTGAAATCAATATCATGATAATTATAAGGATTTTTCTCGATATCAATATATATCACGATATGGTTCATGTATGCAAAATCACATTAAATAATCAAATTAATGTTCATCTCATTGAACCGAATGGTGATGTTAGGTGTGATGTCAAACAAAACTGAAATATCCAAATAATATTCCTACCATACCTCATTTTATGAGAGTTTTTAAGTAGAATTTGCTTGTCATCATCAATTTAGACAGCAGAAATGTGTGTCACGATATCAAAATATCTTCATATCATCACGATATGATTCCACTGAAAGACGATAAACGATAATATTGAATTATCGCCCAGCCCTAGTATACTACCATCGCTTTTTTCACTTCTGCCGCTGCCTAACCAACAGCTAACGGGCAGCTTGTTGGCTAGGCGGCACGCGAGCTGCGAGTGTGAGCACAACAGCACTGCCTTTGCATTTTTAAACGTTAATGTTGGTTAATATTAGCCTCATCTGTCTGCCGTTACGATAAACAGGTTCATATGACGTTCGGGGAGCAGAGCGGTGTGTGTATGTGTAGATAGTACTGAGAGAGACAGGAAAGAAACACCTGAGAGATTGCCTTGGTGGCTGGCAAGAACAACAAACGCTGCTGTAAAATGCCAATAATGCGGTTATTTGCAGTTTCTCGCTTCTCTACTTATCTTAAACATGCATATTATTTTTCAGACTAATAACATTAAGTGGAAAAGATGGGCAAAAAGTGAGAGAACTGGTCTGTGTGTGTGGGTGTGCTGTGGCCATTTCAGCCACAACGTGATAGCCACATGTGGACGATCTCTGCATGGTTTCCAACTCCTCGTTTGAAGGGAGGGAACACCAAGCGCCGAATGTGGTAACCATAGAAACGGCTTCAGCAAACATCTGTAAAGTCACTGCTGTAAGCTACAGCATATATTTTATACGCTATTTAGCTATATATAGGTATACATTTCAAGTCAGTATGTTCTTACTGTGATTTTTTAAGTTTCCAAGTAATTATTTCAACTATAGTGTAAGAAATGTGTTTTCTATGTTGTAGCCATGGACCGCCACAGAAGCAGGCTGGTACCAAGACATTAGATTTAGCTTCACTTGCCAAGTCATTTTGGGTCCATCCTATTCTGACATCTAGACAGGAGCATGGTGAGAATCGCTATCTGATGAGGGACCTCAAGAAGGTTTCAGTGACACATCAGTAAACTGTCGTTTCACTGGTCAGGCAAGACAGTGTCTACTGATTAGTCAACTGTGTGGTGAAAGTCCGCGCCACACCCTCCAAAGTAGAGGACGATTCAACTTTGACTCAGCAGGCAGGTTTGTGAGTGTGTGTGTGTGTGTGTGTGTGTGTGTGTGTGTGTGTTAGGGCTGAACGATTTTGAAAAAATTGCAATTATTTTGACTGATATTGCAATTGCGATATGATTTGCGATATTAGAGGGAATGATAATTTTTACATCATTATTCTCATTTTCATTGAAAAACGTATTCAAATGATTATGGTGTGATTTTTGCGGGGATCTGTACCAAACAAAGATGTTTTCTTAAGTCTGTAGAATATGATGTGTGGGCCAGGACATCTCTGCAGCACGACAATATTTAATTTAAAATGGTATTTTGACACACATTTCGCCTTTAACAAATATTGCGCCTCCTGTGATTTGAAAATTGCAGTAGGCCATATTGCGATTTCGATAAAATTTCGATTAATTGTTCAGCCCTAGAGTGTGTGCGTGTGCGTGTGTGTGTGTGTGTGACGAGCATGAATGCAACAGAGAGAGAAAGGGAGGAGAGACAGAGACAGAGAGAAAGACTTCCATGTTGATAACCTTTACTCTGTACTTTCTATTTGGCATGGAATTTGTCATGTAACATTAAAATATTTCAGGATTTAAGCTGATTTTTTTTTCCCTGAAGAAGAATTTCGGCTACTTTCGCTTTCGCACTGACTGCACCATGAACACTAGATGCTTCTGCTTTGGACATGAGCGACAAGAAATGTTTCTGCTCCTAGCTCTGCCACTTGTCATCAACACACATTCAACCAGAGGGTTAGTTAAATCAGCTGGTGTGCGCTGCTTTTCATTAGTCATTTCAACCTGCCCTCATTGACTTCCCCTTGGCATTTCCACTTGGGGGAATCCCCGCCGCCATGTTAAGTGCCGTTCCATTACTCTGATAACCCAAGTGAACTTTCTGAGAGCGAAGCAACAAAATCTAGACTTCAGGAGCACATCCAGCCATGAATTCACTGTGTTCGACCCATCATCGCCGAACAAGTGATTATATAAGTAAGTAAACAAACGATATTTAGAGGATTTAGACTGCAATATGTTATTATTAGTTATGTTTTCGGTGCAGTTTGTTTGTTTGTTTGTTTGTTTGGATTACGGAAAAACTACTGGCCCGATTTTCATGAAACTTCATGGAAGGGTGTAGCATGGGCCAAGGAAGAACTATTAAACCATTAAATTTTGGAGCGGATCGGGATCCGACTCACAAACAAGCAATAATAGCACGAACCTTGGCTGAGGTCTGCGCTCTCCGAGTGCCCTTCTCATTCTCACTCATTGTTCTGTGTCATTTTTATTATTTAATATTACTATTCATTATTAGGCCTGCTTAAGGGCAAGTGGGTTCGATTTCAAATACTCTGCTCCCCCTCGGACCTCGCCCCCTGCTCTGCAAGCGGCCACTCGTGTGACGTACGGTGCCAAGGGGAAGTGAAGGAGGGCTTGTTAAAATGATTAATGAAATACAGCGGTAGTTGGTTGGAATGAATACTTGAATACCTGAGAGCCATTGGTTTAGGGAAAATGACACAAAAGCAGTTGCAACAAATTAGATGAACCATCAAAAACTGGAAAAATGACACATCTTGCATTAGAAAACCATAGCAAGCTTTTCCAAACTGAATTAAAATGATTGCACTGGATGTTAAAGACCTTGTCAAATGTGAGATAGGTCTGGTTTTAAAGACAAAATCATTTGTGTTTGAAATGTTGACAGATGTAATTCAAGTGGCATTTTTTTAAAGGATACAGTACATAGCATTTTGGAATGAACCCTCTGGATTTTACCCCACATCTCTACCATTAAAAAATTATAATAAAATCTTATAAAGAGTCAGACTGGGTAAAGGTGTTGCTACAGTAACAGTGTCTACCTCGGAGGTGCTGTCATCGTCGTCGGCGACCTCGGCACTCTGGCGACTGGTCTCCTCCATGGCAGCACGCGTGTGGTAACCGTGGTTACCCTGGCTCCGCCTCCCCTCATCTACTACACACTCTGAAGTAGGATGGACCTATAACAGGAGAGAATAGTGTGGAGAGTGTGACTGTGAAGGGGAGAAACTTGATAAACTCAGGGGATGTGACAACTGATAGCTGCATAATAACTAGGGAGAGAAAGGAAAGAAATTTATATGGGGAAAAAAGAAGAAATATGAAATATCCATGAGAAATGATTTAAAATGTTGTGTCTAAGAAGCCTGAAATCCTCAAAAAAAAACTTTAAAAGAGAAAAAAACAAACATATTCCTGTAAACTTGTGTAAAACAGCAGTGTGTGCGTGTGTGTGTGTGTGTGTGTGTGTGTGGGGAGGGAGGGTTATTTATTTACCCTGCTCTCCTTAGGGAGAGAGTGGATGGTACGTCTCCTCCTTTCTGACCGGTATATATTGATCTCCTCCTCCCCTTTAGCCTCACGCCAGTTCACCTGTCTCCTACACAAACATAAAGACACACAGATACACACACACACACACACACACACAACAGAGACACCACAGGCATAAATACAACCGCTTCCACAACAATTTACTTCTCAGTGAAATCAACTCCCCAGTTTCAAGACGTCCTGTCCTCTGAAGTCTGGTTTTGTGAGTACTGCATGTGTGTGTGCGTGTGTGTGTGTGTGTGTGTGTGAGTGTGTGTGTTACCCGACAGTGGCATCCTCCAGCTCAGGGACCAGCACCCTGCGACTCCAGGCCACCAGGTCTCTCTCTGTGGCCATCTGGCTGCGTGGGGCGTTCCTGTGCATCTGGCGGACCCCCTCGATCTGCCCGCTGCGCCGCAGACCCACGTTGGGCGGGGAGTGCACCTCCGTGGGGGAGCCCACCGATCCTGGGCAGAGAGAGAAGAAAGTGCTTAGTCTGAGTCATTTTGTCCACAGCCTTAAAGGGACACACCACATTTTTGGGAGATAAGCCCATTGGTCAGCTCACCCAGTAAGTGGTGGAGGCACTGACACAAAAATCATCCATGTGTTCCCGGTAGATCGTTCGCTCTGATGCTCCATGTTAACACTTCAGCATACGTTATGTTGAGTCATGGTACGTGACTAACATTATATCAAAAGTGAGCAGATGAGAATCTGTAGCAGCTCTATAGATGAATGGTAAGTAATCTTAAATGATATGTGGCCAATTCAGTTTTTTTGTATGAGATTGGTAAAAATTGACACTAAATATGACAAAAAACAACATACTGCTTTGAGCTAGCAGGGACTACTTTCCCTGTGGAATGGTCTCTGTTGTGGACTTGTTGTAGAGTGTGACTTGTACAGCTAAAATTCACTGTGCAGCAGATTAATACATAGTTGCTCACCTGAAATAGTTCCAAAAATAAACTGTGCCTGCGTCAGCTATACCGAGTTAATGATATTTCATTTTTAAAATGTATGACTCTACAGGCCATGTAATAAAAACACTAACCTCTTTTTATTATTAAAAGGTCAGTCTTGTTACTTTGAATAATGCTAGTTGCACACAGTCACTTAACATAATGTATGCTAAAGTGTTAGTAAGGATCACTGGAGCCAATGATTCTTTCTCGATTGGTGCCTTGTATTCACTAAGTCTCTGAGACTAACACAGCAACTCTGAAAAGTTCTCACTGAGAAAATGTTGGTTTTGGATACTTGGATATTATGTATGCTGGATATTCCACATGAAACACACATGCGAAATGTTTTTAGTATTGCAATACTGTTTAATTTCCAACTAAAATGTTTTTTGTGGCCTATAAAAAAATGACTACAATGTATGGTGTGATCGGCACTCAAAGTATTTATACAGACCAGAACTGGGTCAAATAGTATCTGCAAATAAGTTTGCCATGTACAATACTAGTCCCAGAAAGTGTAGACGACCAGAGTCTGTAAATCAATTTAGTATACCTTTCTGACACTGATAGTTTACCTGACACTATCTGAATTGTCCTGGTGCAATAAACCCCAACCCACTTGGTACTCCAAGCAGGTTAAAACAAACACTAACAGTTATTTGCATAGTTTTTTGACCCAGGTTTGACAGCTTTTCACACTACAATGATGTGAGTTTGTTGTACCTCTGTTGGCCCTAGTGTTTACAGCAGCAGAAGCGGGAGCAGCGGGGTCATTAGTACCCAGTCGTTGGTCCTGTTCCTGCTGGAGCCTCTGGATCATGGTGTCCAGAGGGCTGGGGCCGTCCACCGCCTGCTCACTCACCACTTGGTTCAGGCCTGACACAGAGAGGAATGAAGCAAGAGAGAGGAGGGGGTCAAAAAAAAGAGTAAAAAAGAAAGAGAAACAGAAAGAGAGAAGGTTGTGGTGAAGTTTTACATCCAACAAGCACTATATTAACTAAACCATAACTAGGGCTGGGTATTGCCACTGATTTCCCGAATCAATTCGATTCTGATTCACAAGGTCCCGATTCGATTCCATTCAATATCGATTCGGTTAGGGATATTTCAGTTACACTACCAATTTTGCTTGGATATGAAAGAGATTCTCAGAGAACTAATGCTGTAAATTGTACAAGGAACCCTCTAACCTGGTGCATTATTAAAAATATTAATGTTTACATTTAGAATTGACCCCAAAGCAGTTACATTAATGTACTTTTTATTTATATATAACACACTACAGCAGTTAACACAATATAGTGCAAGTTGTGCAACTCTACAGACTCTACAGTCAGTGAGAGTGACCAGATAAGTGTTTTCTTTAGTGCAGTGTAGCTTCAAGCTTCAAGCATCCACAGGAAAAGGAATATATTATTGAATCGATATCGGATCATTCAAATGAAGATTGATTTAAATCGGAAAATCTATTTTTTAAACCCAGCCCTAACCATAACTAAACCATCCTTTTTCTTCTTCAGATAGCTGATAACTGGATGCACACATTTCTTTAATTACATTCATTACACATATTATTAGTAGATGGCAGCTGAAAACCCTGTCACAATGCTCTACCATCACCCTGAAAGAGGAAAAAAAATGAAATGGATTTTTCCCCAAATACTGCACAGTCACATCAATACCCAGAATGCCTTTCAGAAGCTGACAGTGGGGCAAGGTTAGGCTAACACCAATCTCTGTACTGTGGGGCAGCATTAGGTGCCAAAGCCTCTCAGAGAGATTGTACAATCCTATTGTCTACCAAGAGATCCCTCAACTTTCTCCCACTTGCCTCCCTCACCCATCGTTAGGCGCACTACCGATGCATTTCATTAACTGGTGAATGTTTCTGTTTATATCCCTGTCTGCTTTTTTAAAAGTCTGATGTTAATTGTGAAAGCTATTGGAATTTCCGCAAAAGCCAGCCCGTCCTATTTAGCAAATTTGAGGACAGAGTACAGACATCAGTGTTACAATATTCATTCTCATCAAATGACAGGCCGAGGGAGCAGTATCATCGGCTTGACAAAGGTGCCTTTGATCAGCTGACAGATAGGGCTATGATTAGACAGAAGACAACAGTGTCACCTCCAGGCAAAGATCTATTCCAAAGCGTACAAGAGAGTTTAGTTGCTCCCTGAATTTTCTATGAGGAGAAGAAATCACCATGGCCACAAGATGCACAGATGGAATCGAGATTTTGATCTGCGCAATGGACCAAAAATGATGTGTCACTAGTTTTTTGCTACTCATTTTACACATGCGCTTCTTGAACATGCGCTTCTCACAAATGCATATGCACATTGCAAATGTCCCACACAAATGTTTACACAGCAAACACGTTCCTAGCGACACTTCATCTGTGGTCCATATTACTCTGCCCTCACACCGTGCCGAGATGTGCCGGTCCTGAGGGCTTGATTCTCGCCGCTGTACCTGAGGAAGTGACCCCCATCTGTGGGATCAGCTGCTCCTCCCGGCAGCTCTCCCTGCCAGGCACCAGCCGCTGGTATCTGGTGGGGTGGGGGTTCCCGTCCACATCCACCAGGAAGGGAGGGGGCATGAGGTGCGGCGCCTGCTGAGTCTGCTCGTCCAACACATAATTGTTGGCGTCCCGGATCAATGGCCGGTAGTCGGTATGGTAGAACATCTGGTCTGCTATCTGAAGGAGGGAGACAGAGGCAGAGGTGAGAGACAGAAGGGGAGGAGGGATGGAAACATTGAGAGACATTATGTTCACTGTTGCAGCTTTAGAGCATGCTGTGATATGGGTACTTGTTATTACTGATGTTATCCAATTACAAGGGTTGCTGTAAAAATGCTGGGTATTAGTGTGTGTTAAACAATTTTCGTGATACAGCTGTGAAATTGTGTGGCTGCCTTCACCTTGTCATACTTGCTGCTGGAGCCGAAGCCGAAGATGAGCAGGTGTCCGTGGGAGTCGGTGGCTGCGAAATGCTGCCCGTCTGGACTACACTTGCAGTCAAACACCGCCCCATGGCCTTGGCCCTCAATCTATCCAGGGGGAAATATGGGAGCAGAGGGAATGAGTTTTATATAAAAAAAAAAATCATTAAGGCCCACACTCTAAATGGTAGTATTACACTCACAGGGGGATTTCCAGGAACCTTGGGAGTGGGGTATGACATGGGCAAGAACAGCTCAAAATGTCTATTACACGACATAAAACGTACTATTCCATCAGCCACTAGAATGGTACTTTAAAGTAATAATCCATGACATAAATGTCCATTTTGCTCCTCCGTATTGCCGATTGATATAACTCAACAGTGATTCAACCTATAGCCGGTTCATGAAAGCTTTTACATTTGCTGTTCTAAACACGGGAAGCTCTTTCCAGGGAAAAATCCCCCGGTGCACAGATGCGTTTTACATTTCCAGCAGCAGCAACAGCAGCAGTTTGTTTGGAATAAATAGGAGAAGAGTTGGGTAGTTAGCATGAGCAGCGACAGCCACCATGGCTGAGCAGACAAAGACAGAAACTCAAACTTCGTCAACAGAAAATCCAAGGATAAAGATTTCACAGTACTGGCCACAAGTGATCTCTGGGAAGTGCAGTGTAAAATCGGCACAGAAATGAGCGCTTAGCACCGAAGATGTCACCAAAATAAATAAATAAAAAAAGGACCTTATAGATGACCACTTTAAATTAAGGTTTAACGGCCGCAACGGTTCTCAAGTGGTCCACCCTGGTGTTAGCTTAGGTGATTTTGTTTATTTTGAAAATTAGTGTCAAACAAATGTATCACATTAATCATTAATATTCAATTAGTAACCTATTGATCCCAGTTTTCTTGTAAAAAAAATTAAAAAAAAAGGGTTGAGGAACCAGAGCTTATTTGATAAATCACTGCTTGTGGCAAGCTGGGAAACAAATCACAGAGATGTTGTTCTGGATCAAATAGCCTGACAGAAATAATGAAAAAGCCCTGAGTACAGTTTTCACGCCCAGCAGTGGGAAAGTGGAGACTGATATTCCTGTAAAACTCAACTATTATCCAGCCGTGCCGGTAGGTGTCGAACTGAAATCTGGACCTTTTGCCGAGCTCAGAAACAGTCTGTTATTAATCAACACCAAGAACTGGCCGCTGACTGGCTGACTGACTCACTCACTTGTTCTGAGACTGTGCTTAATGCTGTCCCTGGTAACCATAGAGACAAAATCAGGAAGTAAAACAATGACCACAGTGAATGACACACTAGGTGACTATGTACAGTGGCATTCGCACGTCAGAATCTGATGTCATGAATTCACTCTGCACATGCCCATAACCACACCAAGTTTACAAAATGACAGGAAGTATAGCAGAATGGAGCAGATAAAAGTGAGAAGGTTAAGAGAGAGAGAGAGAGGGGAAGCAAAGAGCGAGAGTGTATGGGAGGGAGAGAAAGTGTGAAAAAGAGAGACAGCAAGAGAGGAAAGGGCAAGCATGTGTGAGAAAAAGAGAGAAGGTGAGAGAAAAAGGCAGCGCTCACACTGCAGACGATCATAATTCCAAATTGCTGCTCATATCTTTCTTTCTTCTTTCCTATCTATCTTTTTTTTTATGACTAACACATCCCATACCAATATGAACTGACAGCGATGTCAAAAAGACACACGTGCAACAATAACAAAAACGTCACAGCTGTTTGTACTTACGCTTCTCCCACTCCAGGGAAGGGACTCCCAATATTCAATATTCATTTCTCTTGGAATTGTTTCAAACACATTTCGGTCACAGTATGTGCCTTTGGGCTTTGACTGAATTGAGTCACCTCCCCAAATACCAATCAAGTTGGCTATTTTACTCTCTTTCAATTGATGTGTCTGATTACGCTCCATGTTAACACTGGCTCAACCAAGGGCTTGTTGGCGCCAAAATGACAATTATCTCAGGCGAATGACACAAGACTTACTGACAATGCTGACAAATTATGATTTGAGTAGTTAAATATAAGTGACATGTAGGTTGTATGCCTAACAATACGATAATGGAAAAATGTATGGATATATGGGGGGAAAAAAGGCAAATCCATGTAGCTTTTTGCTGTTTTCACTGATTAGAAAACATCATATCTGTGTCACATGTGAAAGGAAAAAAAACATCAGAATCAGGACACTTCCAGCTGCAGTGTGAACATCGCCAGAGTGACAGTGAGAGAGAGAGAGAGAGGCAGTGAGAGAGAGATTCAGAGACATACGGTGGAATCAAGAGTCTCACCATGTTGAAATAAGAACGAATCTTGACTCCTCTGGCCAGGTCCCACACAATACAGTTCCCATCATGCCCCGCTGAGAACAGGATTCTGGGATCAAAGGGGTGTGGCTCCAGAACAAACACCTCATCCTCGTGGCCCTGTCATGGAACAGCAAACGGTCATGTCAGCCGATCGTTATTCTAACACACCCAGACTTCTCTCCGTACTTCACTTCAGTACTGTAGCAGCACCAAGAGAAACATCTGGATTAAGACGTTCTCAGGAAGGAATAGAGGCAGATTAAAAAATCCAGTGTTTGTATTACTTTAAACAAGTGCAAAAATCCAGGATGGCACTCCAAACTAGCAAGCATTGGTTTGCTGGTTTACAGATAATATACCAAGAGTTTAGCATCACCCACTTAACTAAAGTTCATTTTAGCAGCTGACAAATGGATTAAGGTTAGAAATAGGACTGGAAGGTGAGGTACGAGCAGCATGTTGTGGGATTGGTAAAAGAATGGAGGGAAGCAAAACAATTGAAGATGATCATCTAACAGCTCTGGAGGGGAAGTAGAAACTCTTCCTTTTTTTGATTAGTAATATGTATTCCTAACTGCCTACACTCCTATATACTCCCGTCCAGCGCTGTGTGAACATTATGTATACAACTATAAATGCAACATATGTACATGATGCTTCAAACCCTCTGAAAGATCACTTACAGTTACATACATACCGGAACACGAATAAGTTATTTTAAACAACGTATCTATATTTTTACTCAAGCACACGCATGTGCTTACATATACTCGTCTGCATATAGGTGTTTGCCCTTGCATGATCAATACTGATTATCTGTAGGGCCCCATGCCAAGATGCAGCGAGAGAGGGAAGAGAAAATAAAAAATATCAAAAAAGAAATAAAAAAAAGAAAACATCCACCATTCCTCACTCCAGAAATACTGTCAATACTGGTCGTTTTTAACATCAAGGACCAAGGATATCACTTTATCGTGCTATCCTTGAAAATTTTCCACGCAAGTTTGATGACTCATGTTCTAAAATTGTCCAGTAAAACTAAACTAAACTAAACTAAACTAGCCATTTATCATCTCTAAGATGTTACTTCTCTATGAGCAAAATTCTAAAGATAGACAAACACTGGGAACCACTCCACAGTGAATCTACTCTCATTCCTGCAAGGATTCTGGTGAGAGAGGACGTCAACTGCCTCAGGTGGATTTGTACCCCAGCCTGGAATGAGACCCTCCATACCTATACAGAGGTATACATCGCCATGACAAAGATATCTACATGTACTGATAGCTACTTCAGCATTGTTCTGCAAAAAAAAAAAACCAAAAAAACCTATAAATAATATGTAAGTTTCTGTCAGTTTGGTCAAAACCTAATGTGTCATTAATATTAGTGCATACCGGCTTTTTAACATTTAAGGCTGGCTTTACACAATGCAACTTTTGTTCAAATAGTTGCAGGTTTCAAACAAATCTTTTGCTGTTGCTACATCACCAAACTCATCCTGAACATTTAAAATGATGGTACAAGCCCAATTCAGAATTTCACTGGATGACTACTACATGATACTACAGAACTCCAATTCAACTAAGGTGCATTCAAGCTGCACCATATAAAGCCAGCCTTAATTGTCTGTTTACATGTGTGTCTGTGTTTCTATCAGCTGTATGCACATGTGTGTGTAACCACTACATACCATGAGAACATGGACAAGGTTTCCGGTGGTGGAGTTCCACACCTTCAGTGTGAGGTTGTTGGCTGCCGTGATCACCGTGCTGTCATGGCGATCCCACGCTACCATGGTAACCTTCAGCTTGGTCACCTTGTCTTCCAGCGGAGGAGGGTTGTACTTCCTGGAGGACAGATGGGCAGATTGTGATTCACCCATTTAGAGGCTCGACTCATTAACGGCAATGAAATATTGATACACTGATGACTTGTTCGGGTCAGTTCAGGTCAGTTCAGTTTACGTTAAAACACAAAACATTAATAATGCAACTAATAAGGAAGACATACATTATATAATAGATAGTTCTGGTCCTCAGCTCACACTAAGTAACATTCAAAGCTGTCGTAAAATACCCGCTAAATGCACACATCTGACTGAATAAGTTAATTTAGATATTAATGGACTAACTGAAAATCACCACTCAAACAGATACTAGAACTATATTGCTTAGCAGAAGAATGACATTTAATTATTATTGCAATATAATTATTATTTACTGAAAATAAAATATATATTGAATATTTGTGTTCTTTTGTTTTTTAGTACTATGGTGTGTTACTGCCGTTTATATAAGTGTGAAGCCACAAGAGGTCGTGCTTTACAGTGATTTATGAAGATGTAAGAAGTGCTGTTAGATGCTGCTGCATCTGATTCTGAACCCCTCGGACAGTGAGCGACTTAAAGTAATGTAATGTGATGCTTGAGATCCTGATTTGTATTGAATTCCATACCAACGCCTATCAAAATATGTGATGTGTGAGCACACACATTCAGAAATTGCAATCTAATTTGCGCAATCTAATTTGCACTACAAATGCACAAACAGCATGTCAAAGATCTTGACTCCACACGAACAACAGAATTGACTTTCACATGGCTGCATTTTTTACTCGTGCCCGTTTAGTTGATTTTGTAGTCTTGACATTTATATGGATGAAGTTCAACTGAAAATGTTAGAGGAGCAAAGAAACCTAAGTTTATTACAGTTGCTCCATCTGGTAGAAATAAATAAAAGGCATCAGGCACAGCAAACTAATAGCTACAGTATATTCAGGGGGATCAACTGAGAGTACAAATTATTAAAGGCATCCTGTTGCTTAACTATTGATTCAAGAGAAGGGGCAAACAACTGATCACCTGTCCGTTCCCCTTATTAAATTTTAACCTCACTCTGAGTCCATTTTTTACACCATAAATGGGTGTGTGTACATACAAACACGTAGACGCCGGAGGGGCCAAGAAACACAAGCAGTTTATTGCAGTGTTCCTCCACATTTTCCATTTGAATGTCCACACTTTTTCCAGACCTTCAATTCACATTCATGCTGGTTGTGGCTGGGCAATTTGACTGTCAGCTAGACCATATCTGTCCACAGCTGAAGACTGCTATTACATGTATGTCAAATGTGAAATGTAGCATATACTGTATATCCAGACTTTTTTTCTGCAACTGTCTGACTTTTCAAGACCTGTAAATTATCAAATTCATTTTCCAGACTCTCCAGGCCTGTGCAGGAACCCTGCTATGTTAGACAGAAATCTGTATTAGTGCAGTTAGGATGGTGGTGTACACACATACCCGGGTAATTTGGTCTGCATGTCCAGCAGAATGCTTCTCCAGCCCTGAGGCTGCAGCTGCCAGATTCGTGCTGTACCATCCCTGCTGCCACTCACAAACCTACAATGCGCAGACACACACACACACACACAGATTTGTATACACAGATTAATGCAGCTAAACTGTGAATATTACACATGGTTCTGGTAAAGCTGGCCAGCAGTACAATGGCTGCCTTCATCTACACACATCATGACACACTAACTGTATGTTTGCTACAAAGATGTTGCCATACAACCCCCCCCCCCCCCCCCCCAATCCCTCCCCTTTGCATAGACAGTCTACCTCCCTCACTGCTGAGAGTACAGCAACCTTGGGGAATTACAGCTGAGCTTGTTTTTCTGCAAACTCCACATATGCACACACAATTTAACACTCAGCGAGTGCGTGATATGTGCAAGTGAATCTGTGTGTGTGTGTGTGTGTGTGTGTGTGTGTCTATGGAAGTGTGCATGTGTTAGAGCAGGTGTGAGAGAGCGAGTAAAGGTAGTGTTTCTGCTGACAGCATCAAGTCACATTACAACACCCTGAGGTTCCATATAAAACAAACAGCAGTGCACACGCAAAATATCCCCCCCCCCACACACACACACACACACACCACACACACACAACTCACCTGTCACTGCAGTTTGAAAACTGGATGCTGTCGACTTTATCCTGGGTGAGAGAAAGGTGGGTTGAACAGTCACACAAGACACTAAGTCCACTTTTCCCACAGCTTTGCAAATACCTTGTGAATACAATCCATTTTTCAGTGTGTCAACAATGTATTATGTACAGTATTTTTAGTAACAACCTGCAGACTCAAAAATGTAGCTTAAAAAAAGTCCAGAAAAAATACATGGAAAATATAACATAATAAACAAATATGAAAGTAGATGATTAGGTAGACAGATAAACAAATACCTAAACAAATATAATTACGTCAAAATGGGGCACTTTGGCACAATTTTTCAGCATTTGACTTTCACATACAGAGGGCTACTTTACAAGACTGTGTTTGTGTAAAATGTCTTCACATTGACTCACTGTATGGGACTCAAGTTCGGAGATCTTCTCTGGTTGGCCTGATCCAAAGTAGTACACCCTGATGATGTGATCTGTGCTTCCCGTGGCCAGGAACATACCACCTGGAGACACACACACACACACACACACACACAGGATCAGCATAGGGCACAGGTGGCTTCAACATGTTGGAAATGTGCAATCACCATTTGCATGTTATGTACTGTACAATGACTTTGGTGGGCATGCATGATGTCAAAAGGAGCTGTGTTTACCTGCGCTGAAGGAGGAGCAGATCATCTGGACACCAGGCCGGGAACGCTCTGTGAACTTACTGGGCCTCTGACTGAAAATACACACACATACACACAAAGACACACAGTTACACCAAAACACACTGGACTAACATCACCACCTGGATATAGATGTGTGTATCTAATAGAATAAGAATAAGAATAAGGGGGATATGTTGTTTGTCGAATACGGCTCCCTTGTATCAACTTGTACTTGTTTCTGGATGAGGCATATACACATTAAAAAACAGTGTAAATCCAACTGTGAAGCACTGAAGATGAACAGCAATCCAATCCACCCAAAGCAGGAGATGAGTTGAAATTCATAGTGGCCAAATCCATGTTCATTGATTTTGGCCTAAAAGATGTATATGTTAATACATCTGTAATAGAACTATTATAAAATGCTCATGCAAGAGGGTTCTGTTTTTGCGTATATGACTCTGTTACTGAACTTAAGTATTTGTCTTCATCTGTGCAGTCAGGAAAAACTCATTCTGACTTGCAGTAAAATAATGTCCCCATGTGGCAGCTCTCTATGCTGCCAGTGATATAGTGGTAAAGTAAAAGGTGGGCAAGCTATGAACTCTAATCGACTGTCACTACAAGACAAACAACCACGAATATAACATATATAACGTTGGTTTTATTTCCTCAAAAACACCTTATTTTGCTATACTATGTACTAGTTATGACAAATTCTATGTCACATATAAAAGGGGATTAAACACAGGTTAGGTAGGACAACATAGTCTGTCTCTCCTTTGCCTCCTTTATGCTCTTTGTTGAAGATATGGATTTCCACCTTTTTAACTTTTAAAATCGAAGTTTCTATTACTGGGTGTAAAAGAAATGCAGATGAATCTTATCAGGATACAACCTGAATAAGAGAAACATGTTGACACAAACGGTATAAATGGTACTTATGCAGTTGAGATGGTGTGTGCATAAGTGAGTGTGTGAGTGTGTTTCTCACCCAAACTTGAGCGTACGTGCGTCCCACTGCCAGAAGCAGATGGTGCCGTCGGCTCCGGTGGAGGATAGGTAGCGCTTGGAGCCGCTACAAAGAGGAGAAAACTGCAAATAGAGCCAATCAGAGGTGAGAGGTGAGTGTGGCAGCCAATCAAATGCTGTCCCTAAAAATACTCAAGCAGTAAATCATGGACAGTTGACCCACAGAGGTACATAAGCTTGAAAAACATTTAGAAGAATAACCACTGTGAAGTATAAAATGACCAAAGACACATAAGCATACAAGCCAATTGAATGAAGTGCCTAAAAATGAATAGATACTACAATAAATTGATAAACAAACAAATAAATAAATATAATTACACATATAAGTCAAAGCTCAAAAACAATCTCAGATAATGCAGAGGCCATCCAAAAATCCATCCAAAATACTGTGTATGAACAACATTTAACAATATATCAATCCTGAAGCAACGACACAATCATACAAATTTCTGACTGTGTTGTATGTAATGCGCATGCACACACACATGCACACTAGGGTAGCTGATACTGGCCTTAAACTAAATATCGGATATCGGCCAGTCGTGTCATCCACCACTGCCAATATGATGGAGATTCCTCCCTGACTACAGCTACATAACATGTAAAACGTGCAGTGGAATATTTTTTTTTTCTTTGCATATTTTATTTATTCCCCTACCAATGAATAGGTGCGGTGGAGAGTTTTAGAGTCTCGCGGCCTAAATGGTGTTTCAGAGGCTTTTCCATCTTGCCAAGAACAAACTCCTGGGGGAAACACTGAATACTTGTCTTTTTTGGCATGAACATGGTCAAATATTGAATATTGAACAAATTATCAGCTTTCCAGCAGCTGTAGTCTAACAAGAGGCGCCTGAGCTGTCTAAAATCCCGCCATAATCACCGTGATATATTAGACATAACTAGTTATACTAATTAGGTCATTAATTAAGCTAATTAATATGTTAATTAGCAAATATTTCTTAGTCTACATACTTGTCTTCACATAACACATGGGCGGAATTAATTTGAGCTCCATATCTTAAAGCATTAAGGAGTTACAGTAGTTTCGGGGAAATCAGTATTTCCTCATTAATATGCAAATGTATGCAGCAAGCTCATCCAAAATCTAATCAGATCATCCACTCTATTGGGGGAACCTGTGGTGTAAGTATTAAGTTTCTATCATGTTTTGTTCTTGAGTTACTGTGTTCACAAGAATGTGTCTACACACACACACACACACACACAGGCAGACAGACAGACGCCACCATGGTGGCAGGGCATAAAAATATCGGTATCGGCCTTCAAGAAACCGTATCGGTCAA
Source organism: Centroberyx affinis (assembly GCF_046629955.1). Taxonomy (NCBI): domain Eukaryota; kingdom Metazoa; phylum Chordata; class Actinopteri; order Beryciformes; family Berycidae; genus Centroberyx; species Centroberyx affinis. The sequence goes on from NW_027279540.1 coordinate 91,989, forward strand.
ACCCAAATGCACACACACACACACACACACACATACACGCACAAGCACCCAGCACCAACACAAGCCCCCGACAGTCCCGCCTACCTGTAGTGAGGTGATGGAGGCCGCATGCCCCTCCAGGACGGCCAAGGGGGCGCAGGTCTGTAAGCACCACACTCTGATGGTCTTGTCACAGGAGCCGGCGGCGATCATGGTGTTCTCGTAGCTGACGGCCATGTCGGAAATTTCAGCAGCGTGGCCGCGCAGCGTAGCCAGCAGACGCCCGTCATCTGTGCCCCAGATCTTCACAAGGCAGTCATCTGAGCCCTGGCAAAGACAGAAAGAGAAAACAGCCAACATGGCAATCAAACATGAGTAAAGAATAGTATTTTAGATATTTTGAGAAGCCTACTTGAAAAATACATGAATAGTTTCTGATTTATCTCATTTTGCGTGTGCAGTGGTGTGTCCGCTTCTGAGGCACGGTTCAAGAAAGACAAATTAAACACATCAAGTTCAAACAGCTTGTTAAAATATATCTGTACATATTTCTGCCTTAGACTGACAGCAAATTGGCAAACTGGAATAAAACACAGGACAAAAAGAGGCTCTTCAGGTGCAAAAATAGAGGTGATTAATCTACATTGTGAGAAGAGACAAAAAGTGACGATGAACGTTTCAAGGCAGACTGTCATCAGCACAATGTCTTTTCAGCATGGCATTTAAAGAAGAGCAAAACCAACGGGGAGGAGAATGGGCAAGCTCATTGCCAACATTCAGATTTTTTCACATGGCCATGAGAGGCTGTCCTGAGTATCCTTCACTCCAGTTGAAATAAAGTAGAGCTGCACTGGAGAAGACAAGGTAACCTCCACAAATTCTAGAGATACAGTGATGTGTATTGGCACTAAGACTCGCCTCGCAAGATGTGTGTTCCCTTGCAAAAGGGCAACTTGAGAAGGGATGTTCTCTTGCTAGCACATACTATTAAATATAATAAGAATTACATGCTTGTTGCTTGTTCACTACAATAATAACCTTTAGTAATTATCACTTATTTGTATAGCACTTTTCAAAACACAGGTACAAAGCGCTTTACAAAGGAGTACATAAAAACAATAAAGATAAAAATCAACAGTATAAGAAGAAAGCAATGTAAGCATAGAAAGAAGCAACCACAGCAAAATGGAGCTCAAGGACAATTAATAGAAGATAATACATAAAATCAAGTCTATAAAAGCGAGTATTAAATAGTGATCTAAAAGATGATACGGATTTAGCCAGCCTAAGCTCCCCAGGCAGGTCGTTCCACAGTCTATAGCCCTGATGGCAAAGGCCCGATCACCTCATTTTCAATCTAGACTTTGGAACAGCCTTTGGGGACCCGACTGAGGATCTCAGGCTGTGATCCAGTTTGTATGGGGTTAGAAGGTCTGGGATTCAGCATGGTGCCAGAACTATCTGTGCCTTAAAAGTGATAAGAAAGAAAAACTACTTCAAGTGATCAATGTTAAGATGCTAAAAATCAAGGTGATGTGATCTAATGTTTCTGTTCCAGTAAGAGTCCTACGTGTTGCAATTTGTACAAGCTGGAGATGAAAGAGAGACTTTTGATAAAGGCAGGAATACAGATTGCAAGTTGCATTAGTTTAAATGAGGAAAGCATGGATGATGATTTCCAGACCACTAAAGGGGAAAAACAGCATAATGTCAGAAATATTCCTTAGTATTCCTTGAAAGAAACAAGATTGTACAATTCTCTTTTTTCTCACTACTGGCTTTATATTGGTGGACAGAACACCGAACTCATGTTGAAACTCAAAATGACTATTTCTGATTTGGTTTGATTATGTTGTCCAAAATGCTGAAACATCCAGCATTTTATATCTGCAAGGCAATTTATGAGACTGGCTAGAGTATCAGTATCACCATGGATTTTTAGAGGAAATGTGAGATAAAAACAGCAGCCCCTTCCTTTGAATAAAACATAATCAGTCAATCCATCACCAGTAAAACAAGAGGGTCTGACTGGAGCTGGTATTCTTTTTGGACCGATCAAAAGAGCAGGCATTCCCTCAGTGATTTTGAAAGAGCCCAAGGACAAATTACGGGTGTGACGCGATGAGCAAAAAAACTGATAAACCAAATACAGTGGCGTGCTTGAAAAGTTCAGGATTTGGAAGTGCAAGACACGATGCTAAATTTCCTTTTCGACTAGACAGGAAGCTGGATTAGCCACAGTCGCAGGGACAACCAATCCATACTAGCTGGTCTAATTTGTCCTTCCCAATGGGCATGATAATGAACTCCCAGCCATTACTAAAGCCATATAACACAAATCAATATGGCCGCTTGCCAATCAATTGTTTAAACAAAGCTAATATTTGTCAGAGATGATCACTGTGTATTGGCCACTGAATGTTTAGGCTAAATCAAATAATCAATATTAGACAAAGAGGTAGGGTAAAATGAGCACAGTTTACACACAGGTACCGCACAGTGAAAACACAAAAGCGGCAGGTATGTGTGATAAAGCGACAGAGGCAGCATTTGTTCTTTTCATTCCATAACAATTAGCATTTAGTCATTTGGTAATCAAGCTTTTCATATTTTAGTCAATCTGCCTACCACTGCAGCAAAGCCTCCGTAAAAAGACTCGTAAATGAACAGATCCAAAAATAAGTAAATATATAAATAAAAATGATCTTGTGATGAAAGGAGACAGCGAGAGAAAAAAAACGAGGGGGGGGGGGGGGGGGGGGGAGGATAAAGTGAGGGAGACCAAGAATGAATTTTAATTCTGGCACTTAGCCAGCGCCTCAGAGGAAACATTTTCTCCAGTTATGATGAGAAATAGCGAGAGGGGGAAAGAGAGAGAGACAGAGAGAGAGAGAGAGAGAGAGAGAGAGAAAGGAGCGAGGGAGGGGCGGCACAGAGGGGGACAAGGAGAGAGAGAGCATGGAGAGTAAGAACGGGCAAAAGAGAGATAACGGGAAGAGAGAGAGAGAAAGACAGAGGAGAGAGAGAGAGTCAATCTAACCCCCCTCCCTCTCAGCAGCCAGCCATTTTTAGAGGTTTAAGAAGTGAAAGCTGAAAATGGTGTATAGCAGCAGGCAGTGTTTGACTCAGGCATCCAAACATAACGACAGCAACATTAAACTAACATTATCCCAGCGTTGGGTCAGTGTTTAACACATTAGACATTCAGCACCTATAGCATTAGCTGCTAGCAAAAGGAACCAAAACACCAAAACGCGGCACATAGACAAATGGCAGCCAGAGGGCAAAGGTCAGCTTCTTCCTTCTTAGACCGTGGGACTTCCTCGTTTCCCTCTTCTAAATCAGTCCCCTGGATATTAATAATAGTCTTGTCATGAAGTTGCATGAATTTCGCTACGGGTGCCTGTCAGTCATTCAGGAAAGAAAACTGCCTACAGAAAATAAGAAAATAAAAATCTATTACGTTATTTTTTTTTTTTTATTGAATTCCCCCCACAAACAAATATTCCTTAGAATTTGAGCTTTGGTCAAAACAAGAACAGGTGTGATGCAACAAACTGTACTGAAACCCAAACTGGGACTTAAAAAAGCGATGTGGAACCAAAACAATAATTACCTCCTACCAGTCCAGCACTGTTACAAAATACCACAAGAAATGCTGGTGTTTGGTTATCTTGGTAAGCAAAAGGCAGCTGATAACAATCAAACAAACATAACCATAGGAAAGGTGACTCTAATCAAATATAGGTGACTCTAATCAAACCGAGGGGAAACCCTATCGCCGCGGCAACGTGATGAGAAACACTCTGAACCGGCTTCGTTAACACCAGACCGCACACACAGGCTGACAGAGAAAGAGGCAACACCGCTCTCTTGGGCATTTGAAGCAGTACGAGGCAACACAGTCTCACTCCAACACTGTCATAGTCTGTGAATAATAAGAGCAGAGTCCATCCAGCACACGCCATGCAGGAATGGCCACATCTACATAATTTTTTTTTTTTTGGGGGGGGGGGTGAATATATTGTCTTGACCAGCAGCAGGGAAACGCTCCCACACATGCACATACACACACACACACACACACACACACACAAGTCGCGCTATTCCCCTGCCCATCCATACTTTTCATTCTCAACACATCTGTTTGGACATTCATGCCAAATCTGTGCGTAAAAAAGGCACGCAACCATACACCATACACAAAGTAAAACCAGACACATGCACACAGAGACTTTTTTTTTTTTTTTAGCCTTACAGTGAAGATGCGGCGTCCCGTCCTGTCGAAGGTGACGCAGTAGACGGACGAGAGGTGTCCCAGAATCCTCTTGTGCATCTTCATGTGCTGGTAGACGGCCGTGGGCAGCAGCTGGCGGAGACGGTAGGAGCCGTTCAGTCGACGCCCGAAGCTCGTCTCCACTGGATGGCGAGAGAAGACGCACACACACTGGTAAGGACACTGTTGTATATATATAGCTGGCACTCAACCGGAGAAAACTCACTCATTTAATGAAAGATTTGAGAGGAAATTAAATATGAGATATGAGATGGGGTATAACAGTATTTATCCCCTGAGAAAAACTCCACTGTGATGCTGAATCCCAAATAATTTGAATAAAAATATCAAATCAATAATAACTGCATTGTAATGCCACTGCCAGTAAAGACCTTTACAAGCAACAATATATGTAAACTCTGATTGATAGACTGGTTTCCACTGCAGGGCCAAATAGGGCCAGCCACGGCTCACCATTATTCATGTCACTTAGTTTTCCTATGTTTCTTTTGGCATTTTGCTGTCAACAGGAATATGATCTTCCGCTCAGCTACGGGGATAGCTAGGGCTCAAATGAAGTGTCAAAATAAATAAATGCCGCTTTCTGTCTAATTAAATATTTGAGCTACAACTTGAGCTAGTCCTGTTGAGGACAAAGTGAGTGTTTCCCTCTACTCTCTGGAAAAAGTCATACCAAAAAGAGTAGAAAAAGCTATTTTTACCAATATTGGGTGGGCTCCCGTAGATAATTGGAGGCTCTGGGGGTCGTCCACAGTGAAGCGCAGCCAGCGCTGAGCCTTTCCACACGACATTCTTGCAGCCTGGACAAAGACGAACACACACACATAAATACTTACACATACACACATTCTACAGATTCCATTATGACTTTGGGTCTGTGCGAGTTGTGCTGTATGCATGCACGCTTTCATCTGTATAAGCTCATGAAGAAGTGTATCCAGATGGAGTCTGTTTGCCAACACAAACACACAGAGAGATGGAGTGACTGCCTGTGTGTGTGTGTGTGTGTGTGTGTGTGTGTGTGTGTGTGTATGTGTGTGTGTACATGAAACGGGCCGGCGTGCACATGCGTGTATCCACTCACTCTTGTTGGTGCGGAGCAGATTCTGCCTGCCGGCCCCCAGCAGGCTGGTGAGTCCAGGCACGCTGGCAGGAACTTCCCTCTCCAGCAGCGGACAAACTCTGGAGCAAACCTGCAGCAGGTGGTCCGGACTGATGTGCCTGTGCAACTTCACCTAAACACACACAGACACACACACAGACACACACAGACACACACACAGACACACACACACACACACACACACACATACAATTAGCTCAGTTCCATTCAGGCAAGCAAATGAACACAAAACACCAGTCGGGGGGTAGCAGAGTTGCATAGTGAGTAGGGAAACTGTCCTTCAGCTGGAAGACGTCTGTTCAAGCCTCTTATGTTGGCAACTGCTGAAGTGTCCTTCAGCAAGACACTGAACCCCTCCCAGCCCTGGGGGCGCTGTTTGGTAGCTCACCCCGAGGAAGGGGGCCAAACGAAAAGACAAGTTCCCTACCAAGATCAATGAAGCATCACATTACTGCATAAAATGCTGGCAAATCTTTGGCTGAGCCTGATCAGTTTGTCTCCTCTACCAGACAATTTGGAAGATAACCATTTTTGCTAGGTCCTATTATAAAAACCCATTAGCTGGAAAGATACCAAAAGTGGATGGTTCATTTAAGGATGTACAAGCGACTGTAGCCTGTAGACAAAAAGGTTAGTTTCCTGCCCTGAATCCATTTAATTTCAAAATCTTACACACACGTTACAATTCTATGCAGCAGATGCAGTATAAACAGAAAACAAGGTCAATACCCCAATTCCCCGCTCTTGGTTTGCTGTGTGCTCCAGAATTTCAAGAGCAAAGGTGCCCTTTCAGTAACTACTCTCTGTGAGTTTATACTTTTTTTCTCAACAGGAACAAATTGTGTAAGGCTAGTGGGGAAAAAACTTAAATGATGGCCTACTTTTCTTTCAAAAAGATTATTTTCATGTCATTCCTGCTTAATTAAATGAGATCCGTTCTCAAAATGAGATATCCACCATTTGAAAGAAGTGACACCCGCTCTGACAAAATTATTAATACAACAGAATGAAAACAAATTAGAGCTCTTTTTAAAGATAGTAGGCAACATCAGTTAGCAAAATTAAAATGCTTTCACAGACCAGATTGTCTATATTTGAGAACGACTGAATGACGAACTTCAGGTTATAATTTTTTGGTCAAAATGGATATGGAGAATTTTACAGATGTACTCCTATAATAGAATCGAAGCAGAATCGAACCCACATTGTTGCAACTACATCATACGTCTCTTATCCCACTGACACACCGGGACACCCCTGCATGGCCTACTTTTAAAGAAACACAAACTCCTGAAACGCCTGACTGACTGGAATACCAATGCACAGCTAGAGATGATAAATATGCAACATGCAGCACTGTATGTATTTCACTAGGCAATCTTAAACTTAATTCAGATAAGAAATAATCGTCTTTGTTTCAGACGCATCTGATTTAAATATCTGAATGGGGTCAAATGAGCCTGAAATGCAACCATTATTCCACTCACATATTAAATGGACACACATACACACACACACACACACAAACACAAGAGAGCAGCTCTGCTCCCCTTAATAGGAAAACACATTTTCTCCTTTCCTTTATCAGAGCATTCAACACTGACACTAACACTTATTCTCTCTCTCTCTCTCTCTCTCTCACACACACACACACACACACACACACACACACACACACACTCTCTCTCTCTCTCTCTCTCTCTCTCACACACACACACACGCACAATTAATGACCCCTTAATTGCTTTCAACATCATCGCTGGTTCAGAGACGTGATCAGTTTTTCTAAGCACTTGCAGCGCCTACACATGTCAGCAGGCAAACACCCACTTGCACAGACCCCCCTCTCGGGCTCATGCAGAACCAGGACAAACACACACACACACACACACACACACACGCGCGCACACACACATCAACAGTGTAACAGTAACGTGTAATAACAATTTGGTGCGTTTTGCTTTTGTAATCTAATGGATATCACTCCCCTATCACTACAGCACGTAGAAAGCACATGGTCCTATCCATGACCGAGTCACATATCTTCTGCATAATTATCTCCTTACATTTCATGCACTGCTCATAACTCCATAAATATCACTAGTTGAAAACGTCACCATATTCAAGCTATAATTCGATTAATTAATTAAAATTGCTATGTTGAAATTCACACATTAATTAAGGTTAAAAACTAATTAGATAATTCAATGTATTAATGTTGGTTCCATAAGGTTAAAATTATAATAGGTTTCTAATAGGTTGCTCAGAACTATATGCTATTGTGTGCGGTAGTCGTGACCTATTTTATTATTAAAATGAAAATAGTCATTTACCTAATTAATCCGTCACAATTAATAAGCTATAATTAATAACGTTAATTATGATCTTCCTATTATAAATCACGGTATCATTGAAGTCAGCGTTGCCATACCAAAGGTTCCTTGGCTGCCCAACCCCCTTCTATAAACAGCCTGCGCACAACTGCTGACAAACAAATACAACCGTGATCCACCGTTCACGGCTTCTAAACAACCCCGATTCCCTTTGTCTAATAATTAAAAACACGTCGCATTTTTATTTTTTTTTTAAATAGAGGAATTATCCACAATAGACAGGAGGCAGGCTCAAAGGCTGGGGATGGGAGGAGGAGGAGGGACGGAGAGCGGAGTGAGCCAAGCAGGAAGGGAAAAAAAAACAGGCAGGCAGAAAGACACTGTCAATAATTTCTTAAACGTATAGATTTACATCCCGCTGAATCTACTGAACATGCCATCTCATGTTGAATGTTCAGGTACCTATCTCTGTCTGCGGATGGTAAGAAAAAATCCCCCCAAAAACTGGTCTTGGTAAATTAAGTAGGGCATAGGTCAATATTTTTTAATATTAAACGCTAAAATAAAACTTTTAAAACAGTAAAGAATAGGAATGCACACTATCTCAGCCGATTGGCAAGAAATAAATATTTAACCGGTGATTAATTCTCTCCACGCCCCCATGCGTAAACGGCGCTCTCGTATGAGCACTGTTTGTTTACATGACAATTAGCACGCAAATTAATAGAGCGATTATAAGATATCAGTTCAGCATTACCTCGCATCTTCACCAAAAAGTGATCTCCCCTCTTCTGCTCCTCTCGTGCTGTGCCACACTCCCCAGACAGCTCTCCAAATGATCACTACACCCCATCAGGCACCAGCCTCTGTTAAAATGAAGCTGTATCTCCAGCTTTACTGGATATACTGTTTATATTCTCCTAAAAAGTCGTGTTTTAACTCTTGCCCCCTGTGTGTTTTCACCCCATGCACACAAATTATGGCTCTTGCAGGACAAGAGCGCCTCCATCTCGCTCTGGCTTGTGGCGCAGGGAGTCCCTCCTCCGGATCCTGGCGCTCCTACACCACAACACTCATGACGTACCAACATTTCACACACATTTTTCCAACAACTATTAAAACCTTTTGGACATGCATGGCACCAAACTCGCACACCACGGTGCACGGGAGACTGGGACTCGACCCCTTGGTGCCCCAAATGGCCCCGATCTGCAGCCAGCTCGCCCTGCAAAGTCCTATTCAGTTTTTTTTTCACCTGATTTAAAAATTGCGGGAAATTCAATTTTTATTTTGCTCTCTAAAAACTTTTTCCTCAGTTATAGAGCTCCCTTACCAAATTTTCGTACGTCCCGGGGTGTTCCTGCCCTGTCCAGTCCAGCCTTTTGGGCAGCAGCTGAGGTGGAAAAATAGTGTCGACCGTGATCAGTCAGTTCATAAACGTACAGAGTGATGTTTTAAAACATTAAATGACATATCAGAGTAAAAGCAACATCACAAAGTACAGTGCAGAGAGAAGCATCTCTCTCGTACTGCTGACTGCTTACCTCCTTCTCCTCCACCTCCCTTATCAGGGTCTGAAAATAGGATAAAAATACAAAATTATATCCCAGGACAATTTCGGACATATTACAAATTATCCTAAAATACAAAAACACCAACCTCGGCTGCGTTTTGACACGGTCCAGCTTCTAGAAATCGGGCTATTAGGAAGTACAGTTCTGGTATGGTTGGAGGGGGAGAAGAGGACGGGAGCTGCGTTAGAAGAGGGCACCGAGGAAATTGGGGGATATTAAAACAACCATGACATATTTTCCGATCTCCTTTACTCACCAGAAGTCAATTGCGCGATGTGTGTACTGTCTGAAGCCATTTTGGTGTTGTTTGGCAGGGCAGCGCCAGAGCCTGTGTGGTGGGTCTAGGTGGCTGCCCTGTAGCTGTCACTGTTTATCCACCAGGAAGAGGCTTCCTCCATTCAGCTCCGCTCACAAAAAGTCCCGGCTGCGTCTAGTGCTCCTCCGCGTAACGACAACTAGTGCGCGCTGTGCGTTTCGCCCCCCAAAACACCGTCTTGGTCCCACAAAGAACAAACCACCAAGGTATGCCAGGGTATAATACCCCTAGGCGTGAATTTTAGTTGCGCTCGGCTGGTTGTCGAGTGATGTTTTTTTAATCCCCTCCCCCTCAAAGGAAAAAGCGCAAGCCCTCTGCGCAAGAATACCAAGTGGTGTGTTTTACGCACGCCACTGGAGGAAGAGGGGAGGTAGAAATGGCAGCCTGCAAGGGGAGAGGAAACATTGCTGCAGAATGGCTGTTACTGTGTAGCTAGATGGCCTTTAATACGTTTTAAAAATAACTGCTTCATCCTCACATACATTGAATTTCGTTGCGCATCGGTACAACCTTCAACTTTTCATATTTTCTGTATCGTTAGATGCAGATGTAGAACATGGCTCCTGTGTTTGAGAGGGATTTACAACCGATCTAACCGTTTTATGTAGGTTATATCAAATAGTATAGTTAGTAGTGGTAATGCTCCGTGTACTCGTTGGCCTCGATTGTTATTATTATTCTGTCGTTATTGTGTAACAAGATGTCTTACTAACACACCCACTCTCTCTGGGAGCCGTTTGGTGGGGAAGTCGTCCATTTCTCTTCCAAATACTGCCAGGCAGTAAAATGGGGGAAGGGTTGGAGAAGAAGGGGAATGCAGCTTAATGAATGAAACCTCGTGAGTTACAGGAATTTAATGGCAATGATATATTTATGCAAGATAGATTATCAAGGAAATATATGACACCATACTTCCTCTATGGCCCTCTAGAATGAGCTGCAAATATAAAAGAACAGGACCATGATGTTAATTATTTTACAGTTAATTATATGATCCCATAATATTTTAATGAAAAATATATTTTATATCTATATTAAGATAGGCTATGCTTAACTACACAAAAAGCAAAGGACTTGGAGCAGTTCACCTACAAACACCTACAAACAACAAGCCTCCAGTCTCTTCTTAAGACTGACTTCATGAACTGTTTACCCAGCTGTTTCTCTGTACCAGGCTAAGACATCAATAATAGAAGGATAATAAGTTATAGTAATTACTAGAATTATCATTATCTTTCCACATTCTCTTGGAGCTCATTTCAGAGTACTTTATAAATTAGGAAAACAACCTGCCTCCTATGTGAAGCCAATAATCAGTTTTGTCACAGGGAATAGGAGGGGGGGGGGTACCATGAATGATTCAGGGGGCCCCCAGAAATGCAGAGGCCCTGCAACATGCCAGGGATTACAGATTTTTACTGTGTCAGTTTTAATTAATATTATTATGTTGTAGCCTGCATTTGTTTAAAATGTACTTTTGTTGAGGGCCCAAGATTCCTAGCAAGATTCCTATTCCCTGACCACGAGCCCAAAGTTTACAGTGACAGATGTTCAGACACCTCAGAGGAACCCAAGAGCAAAACTATAGTCCAAACACCGCTGGCAAAGTACTTTGAAATATGGATTTGTGTCCCTTTTTCTCTATTAACGTTAATATACACCATGCATGTGCAGGTACGGTGTAGTTTACTCAAATGAAAAACATGTTTCTGAGTCTGATTCTTCCTTCTTTATATATTGCAAATAATATTATTTACCAAGTAGTGTAACTGAGGGTATACTGTATATACACGGGTATACAGAGTGTACACACCACTCTCATTTTTATTCACTATGTGCGCTTATTTCCTTCATTCAGACACACATGCGGGGTCACAGTATCTACCTAAAGGAAACCAGTAGACTATGTGGGTGGTAGGATGCTGCTGTTATGAAAATCCTTTAAACAGATGAATGACTAATTTACATTCTTTCTGACTTTGATAAAAGTAAACTTTATGTAGCGTGTTATTACATTGGCTATGACTTTTTTTGGTCATTTTTTCCATGTTGCATGAGTTATTTCCTGGGTAATATAAGCACACCTGAGACATCATACCAGTAATCATATTGAAACTGATTGTTCAAATGCTCATTCTAAAGGGGTCATTTGTTTGAATTTATTTGCAGGAGCTAAAAACGTGTGAAAAGCCATTTTTCAGCAATTAAATGGATTAACTGATTCAACAAAATCCTATAATCATCTGTGAACTGACAATTTCTTCAGAAGGGATCGCAAGCCCTATATTGGAGTCCACACTTTTCCACAGATCCAGTTTGCTGCTGTGTGTGTGAACTGCATTGCTTGTTCTTTGATTTTCCTTGAAATTTGGGATTAATTTAAACAGCGTTGATCACAAATAATACAACGATGGCCTAGTGTATCTGAGAGGTGGGTAGGCTACTCTACAGAGGTTGTGAGCATCCTGTGGTTACACCACCTACCATTTGTGTATGTGTCAAAACTGTTTAGGCAGATAGCTGTGCATACTCTCTACTCTTAGAGAAAGCAGTGGGTATACTCTGCCGTCTCTGCATGCACTCACCTTCACCATACATCAATAGAGTTTGACACTTAGGTCAGCCAGAGTCGAATATGCTTGATCGGCTCATGTCAAGTCAGGCTGAATTTATCACTTAATTCCTTGGATTTGGGTTGGGGTTTTGATCAAGAGTAGAGTTGATAAGCACTGTTATTGACAATTTATTAACCATTACAAAATTATTAGCACATTCAGGCCTTTCAGGTTTAGGCTTACAGGGAAATTCTTTTTTCACTTGCTCTCCTACACAGGGAACAAGCGAAGAGTGCAGGGTCAGCTACAGCAGTGGTTCTCAAAGTTTTTGGCTCATGACCCCTTAAAACGAAGTGACACCTACTCGCAAACCCCATTACAGGCTGCATATGCAGAGTGGTGAACAGTTCACACTGCAAACGATTTTCCCTTTTTAGGTTGTTTCATTTGATTATCAGAGGAAACCTAGAGCCTGAAAACTATTCAGTATTTCACAAGAAAAAGCAAAAATTTGAGAAAAATCAGACAAATTACACATGATAATAAATCTGTACAGTAGAAATGTTGTTTTTCCTATCCCATAAATCATCTTGTGACCCCCCCCAAAGTTATCTTGTGACTTCCTGGGGGGCCATGACCCCCGGTTTGAGAACCACTGAGCTGCAGCACAGCAACCCTGGAGCCAGTGGAGTCTCAGTGTCTTGCTCAAGGACACTTCAGCTGGGCGGCTGCTTGCTCTAACCCGGGTCCTCCAGTTAGGACAAGGACAGTCTCTCTAACCACTCAGCCACCTGTCACCCTAAAATACAACACCCCTCAGGCTTGGTTTGGGTTTGGAAAGACACCTTGTGGTCTGGGGTCAGGCCAGACTCACATATTTAGGCCTAAGTCAAGCTGTATCAACCAAATCCAAACTGCCCTTCATCCTGAACCCTTCACTGTAATTGTGATTGTGCTGGCTGACTTCGCCACAAGGAGGCAACCTCACTCTCTACCACTCAGCTGAGCAGACAGCACAGGGCCACAGAGGAGTCAAAAGGTGATGAGGCTGGCCAGAAACAGGGAAGAGAAATGTGATCAGTTATTCAGTTTTACTCCCTTTGACGTGAAAAGCAATTCATTTATTCTTAATGAGCAGACTCAAAGCCCTGCTTTGAGCTTGTCTGTAACAACAGTAACAGCCACCTGCCTATTTTTGTATGACACACAAAGGTTACAGAACTTAAAATCTCGCATCTCCTGTCGCTTTGAAACTCTGAGCTTCATTATCTTTGACCAAATAAATTGGTGCTCTATACCAAACTGCTTCCTAATAATGTTTTGGCCAAATGCTTCATGATACTTATATTTTGAGAATTGCTGAGAATTAATGGGAGTCTTGGTTTGATACAATTACTCTTTCTACTGTGTCAAAATGCTTCAAAATGTCATTTAGATACATTAATCCAGAGAGCTGCCATCTTTATGCACCTGCTGCTCTGCTTATTAGTGCAAACTATTAGCCTGTTGCTCTATCTGTTCTGCTTGTATAGTAAAGTCCTATAGTCCTATAGTTAAGTCCTCCAAGCTCTTCAAAGACTCACTGATATTGCTGTGGGGTAAACTTTAAGTGCCATTCTTCAATGTTGGTATATCACTGTAGTGACACAAGTCTTCATGGTTGCCGAAGGCTTTCCATCACATACTTCAACTGACTTACTATATTGCACTTGTGCAGCTGTACTTAAGATTCATCAGTGTGGTGTTTGGGTTAACAGGTCAGATCATCAAGTAGAGGATCTGCCATTTCAAAAAATTGTTAAAAGCATATTTATGTGCATTCAGCACTCATCTGGTGCTCTGTAATGCCAAGAGATTCACATTTTCAATGCTGAGTTACATCTTGCTACTGATTCATAAACTGAAACTAATCTTTGTTAACACAGAGACCTGATGATAAGCTTCAATTTCCTTCCTCACTATCTGTGATGATCTAGAGATGAGCACTCAACATCTACACATGTTAAGAAAAAGGAAACGTGTCCGTATCATTGGTCCATGAGTCTGAGTGACGGCTTGTCTGTCAATGAAGTGACTGTATGGTTTCACTGGTCCCACCTCTTTGGCAAATGCTGACCTTTCACTTCCTGACGCAGCAGTTGTATTTAACACAGCCACGTGCCCCCATCGACCTCACACACATACACACAAACAGACACACAGCACCGGCTTTGTGTGGGTTTAAAAAGTAACTGTGAACATGGACACATTCAAAAGGAGCTCCCCAACACAAGCCCATCACATACATTCACACATGTGCACTTTCACAGGCCTTTACATAGATACCTGAGCTTTCCATGGGAACAAAGAAGTGATGGTATACAAATAAACCGCCACTGTCACAGTGGGTGTAACAAAGGGAAGCCAATGTTCTCTCCCTCACCAGAAATATACATGCAAGTCAACCAGACTCTTTCCTGGAGTTTCCCATCAGTCATTCTAATCTAGAGAACACTATGGAAATATAATCCTGCCCACAACGGCTTTATTCACCAGTAAGTGAGGAGACACAGACAAAGAAAAACACCAGCTCGCACGTGACATCAACTTTCTCTTTTATTTCAAAATATTCTCCCAACAGGATGAAACTCAGAGAAGCCCAGAGGGTCCAAAGCCAATAGAGCCTTCTAGAACAGAAGCACCACTCATTATTGCTATGTCACTCTGCTGCAGGACGAGGGGTTGAAAAGGAAAAAAAAGAAAAAAGAAAAGGGGGGGAACAAAGTGAACAAAGTCAAACACAGGGAACCACAAACACACCCACTCAAGCACACACACATACAAAAAGAGTTATGCGAAACACAGTGGTAGTGATTCTAAAAACTAAATCTAAATCAGATTTTAAAAAGCTGCAGATGTTCTCCGTTTGTCGCCTCTGATGTGACGTGAGCTCGGTTTGACTCTCGTTTCTTGTAGCTTTGCATTCAAACAGCTGCCCGGCGCACATCTGGGCTCAGCGCACCCTCAAATCCTGACCTTAACCATCAGGGGGCGAATCGAGAAACTGTGATTTTATCAGCATCGCTTCATTCCAGTCAGTGCCAATCAAGGAGCAACTTGTGTCGAGAGGAATAGCTCAAATGTAGGCAGAATTGGTGTAGAGGAACATAACAGTCTTGTTTACAGCCCCCTTCAGGCAAGATGAAGAACATCTGCAGCCATTCGGTAAAAACATTATCACTTCATTCTGTCTTTCCGCTTCTGAGAGGCATGTAGCATTACAGAATGGAGGAGAGAGGAGGGTCGAGCAAAAGGAAGGTAGGGGATAGGGAGGAGTGTGAACATGGGAAAGGGGCTGCTGGTTATCCATCTCTACTATCACAAGTCTAAAAAAAATTCAGCATGGTACAAAATCGTCAGTAAAAAAAGATGCTTTGCTGCCATGGAGTCGAAGGGGACGAGTCGGGGGGACGCGCCCTTTTCTTTACGCCTTCTCCTCAGTCGCCTCCTCCGCCGCGTCAGTTACCTGGAGGGAAGAACGGGGGGGAAAAGCACAAGGATTACACAAAAGATGGAATATAGTCACTCAACTCAATCTCTGCTTGGGCAGATTCCAATCAGCCAATAGGGACCTGAGAAGGGCACTAAGATGAGAAATTAACACAAAGCTACTGTATCTTTTAGGTAGTAGTTCAACTAATGGAGACTTCAAAACAGACTGAATGCAAATGATTATTGAATAAATTAAGATATCTTTGCTCGTTCTCAAGTTCTATGCTTCAACACTGGTATCTGTATTTGCCCAATCAAGATCTGTTCTCAAATTTCCATGAAAAGCTACTAACTGAACCCTCTAGTATCTGCAACACATCAACATTACCTCAATGAGGGAATCAAATTCGAACGGTGCGATTTCACTTAAGTGAACGTCTCGTTTCAGTTTCCTCTGCTTGGCCTCTGGTGGAGCCAACTGTCTATGAGTCTGTTGAGCCAATCACCTTTCATATAAAGGCTCTGTAAGCAGCAGTGAACCTCCTGCTGATGTGTAAAAGTTGTTCCTGGCCCACATCACTGCACACAGCAAGGAAAATGCCAGACATCCTCACTTGTTCTCTTATTCTCTCGGTACAGTCCCTCTCTCTCTCTCTCAAACACACAAATAAGCAGCGCTGCAAAGCACACTCGATGACTGTTTATGCAATTAGCTTACAGTTAGCGTATCTGTAATGTGTTAGTGTGCAAACACACGCGAAAGCCGGGTTAGAAACACACCGCCATACCCTTAACTCTGACTGTCTCACTCTGGCCTCTCACTGACATCGAGGAGGGAGCCATGGTTCTGACGGAAGACACACTGACACATGGACGAGACACATAGATCTGTGTGTGTGTGTGTGTGTGTGTGTGTGTGTGTGTGTGTGTGCGTGCGTGTATGCATACGTGTGAGGGGGAAAAAAGAGATGTGCGTAATGGTGAGTGGAAACAGATGTGATTGTGCAATGAGTTGTGAGGAGCATAGGTGTGGTTTGTGTGAGTGTGTGTGCATATTTATACACAAGTTGACAAAATAGGGGAATAAGGTCATTAGTCCATTGAATGTACGTTTTCTCACTTCATCACCACATCTTGTATTTTCCCTCCTCATACCTCATCGGTCTTGGTCTCTCCGTTCTGGGCGGGGCCGTCGTCCTTCTTGCCCTTAGGTCCACCCTTCTTTGCCTTCATCACCTTATCGTCTGCCGGCT
Organism: Centroberyx affinis; assembly: GCF_046629955.1. Taxonomy (NCBI): domain Eukaryota; kingdom Metazoa; phylum Chordata; class Actinopteri; order Beryciformes; family Berycidae; genus Centroberyx; species Centroberyx affinis. The sequence continues at coordinate 108,890 of NW_027279540.1, forward strand.
TCTGCACAGAGGAAATGAGAATGAAACGCATCTGCAGAAAAACTTAATAACACTAGATATAAACACACATGGAAATATGTGCTTTTACATTTGCTCTGTATGCCCTCCAAATTATCTTTCATGTGTGTGACTGCAAGGTATGTTTGTGTATATGAGGGGTTGTGTGTGTGTGTGTGTGTGTGTGTGTGTGTGTGTGTGTGTGTTTGTGTGTGGGTGTGTGTTTCATATTCAGGGCCACTGTTTGCCTTGGACTGCTGCAAATTTATGCGGATGTAAATATATTATTGAATGGTTGGTTGTGTGTATGTGTGTGTGTCTCTCTGTGTATGTGTGTGCGTGTGTGTGTGTGTTTGCATGCGTTTTACCTTGACGATGGCTTTCTTGGGCTTGGCCTCAGGCTTGGGTGGAGCAGGCTTCTGCACCTGGTTAAGACAGACCGAGCTCATCGAATGCAGTTCTACCAGTCCACAGTCTTTGGACAAACATTTTGGCCGTTATTTTATCCTGAGTTCCCCCTAAAAATGTCTCCCCTCTCCACACATACAGATCATGTAGCCACTGCAGCACTGTTTTACATACTGCTGCTTTGGCCACAAGAGGAACTGTTTGGAAAATCCTTCAGGACTAATGCAGGACAGATGCAGGTTCTGCACTGGCTGCCACTGTAAAAATTACTAAAGATCAAGCAGTCATACTGTATTTCTTAAGTGGTAAGATCTGACAGGATATGATCATGCCAAATGTTTTTAAATATTTAACTGAATTGAAAGTGAACTGAACTCAAACCGCAGTACAATGAGTATTTTGGACGGGATTTATAATACCGGCCATTCAATATGAGAGCAAGCTTGCTGCAGAGTCTTTCCAGGCTGCTGAAAGCGGGCCGCGCTGCCCTGAAGCCACTAGCAGCTAACATCGCTGTGGCAAAACTCAGTCATGTGAGACTTTCTCAGAATATCTGTTTTTCTTAGGACACACAAGATGCTAAATGGACAACATAAATTCTCATTCAAATGAGGGGGTGATCACAATTGTTCACAAAACATTTACAAATATGTGTCCACAATGACATACACCTATTTGCGCAACAGCTTGTTCCTTTCACTGCCTTCATACAGCAGGAATTAGGACCAAAAACATTAAGACATAGTTTCCATCTAAACCATGTTGTACACTCAAAATGAATGCAATTCATGGTCTATCAACAACCGATCGATTTAAAGGAAAACCTGACGCAGGAATCTAATTCAAATTCTGCATATAATCTTCTTCTTACCCATTAGTGATATAATCATTAACTTTTAAATGTATGACATATTACACTATTATTCGATAATAATGTAAATAAAAGTTTCATTTGGTCAGGTTGTGTCAAATGTACTTATTATATCCTTGTAGTAATTCCTGAGCAACTAACCACTGACACTTGTTGTCCTGGTGCTCAAAAGCGGTGTTTGAAAAATTATTTGGCCTGTTTGCATTTAAAGACAGAATCCAACACCAGCGCTGGAGGGTCATGGCTAATGAAGTCACACCAGATAGGTGTGTTGAAATCCAAAAATGTTCTACCAAAGGGAAAAGACATGCAACAGTTATCTGACCGCATGCATACATATATACATTTAAATCTTCATATAAACAAATACTTGTTTTTCTGACATTTGATGAAAGGTTTCGAATCCACATGCAAATGCACAAACACAGGCAAAGTTTCAAATACACATGCGCCCAACATGCATAGTACAACAGAGATAAAAACAGATGGCCTGTATAGCAGAGCTGCATGATTATAGATAAAATTATAATCACGTTTGCTAGATGTTATGATCAATCATTATTTTTTATGATTTGGGGAACAAAACCATTTTCATTTTACATCAACATCTTGGCTATTTTCAACTCCAGTGAACAGTCTAAATGAAAACAAACGTATCACTATTACTGATACGCCAATATTCCACATTTATGAATTGTTTGCAACCTAAACTGCGATATACACTTACAAATAATTAATCGTGCAGCCCTACTGCGCATTTGACCAGACTGAGAATGGACAAAGACAACAGAGAAAAAGACATGCATGCCGAGCCAGACACAATCCTCAGGGAACACGTTTATGGAATTTGTAAATGCTGATTGCCTTGATCACATCCATAAATTAGACGAGGACTTTACAGTGACCGTGGTAATTTGACACTTATTACACCGCGTCCCAGAAGACTGAGTGTGGGGTGGGGTGGCGGGGCGGGGCGGGGCAGGGGGGGGTGAGGAGAGGAAAGTGAGAGAGGTGAAGACAGGGAGAGGAGAACGCAACTTACCGCTGACAATCTCTCTGACCTTCTGGTGGGCTACCGGAACAAGGGATGAGCAGGGAGGAGAGAGAGAGAGTGACAGAGAGAGAGACAGAGAGACAGATATCAGTTGTACCTTCAGGGGCCGGTGATCTGATGCGTTTGCCTGGTGTCCTAAAAAATTTACCCTATCTGTGTTTGTGTTCATGTTTATACTCTCTCTCTCTCACACACACACACACACACACACATACACACACACACAAACACACTTTCAGCACACAAAACACTGCACACAAACACACATCTGCACCCCCACACAGCATACAAACACACCCAAAACAATTACCTCTTGCTTTGTGACTTTGGGGGCGTCCTTGCCCTCAGCACCCTCTGGAGACTGTAGAGAAAACACATCAAGGAAAAAATGTTGACTCAAATGTACAAATATAGGATGAAGACTATTAACACACACACTTACACTGTCAAAAAGACTATTAACACACTTTTTGACAGTCTAAGTGTCTGTGTGTGTGTATGTGCACGAATGCGGTCCAGTTCAGGCCTGGGTCTATGGCTCCTCTACAGTTATTCATTTTGTAATTCAAAATTGACTGTGGCTTTGTTTTGTTGTGGTTTTCATCCTCCATCATCACCAGGAGAGTTGCCCTTTTACATTATGGCAGAGGGAAGAGAGCATCAAGCAGAACTTGAGTGTCTGGACTGTTTGCACTAGCAATCCACTGTCAATTAAAGGTTGGATTTGGTTCAACACAGTTCACCCTGTGCAGCTGTTCGTATTTCTCTCCTCTGTGGGGTGAATTTGGGAGACAGGGTGAATGCTCAGGATGAAACTGTAAAACACCAAATGCACTGAGCATAGCTTTGGAGAAAGGTGAACAGGTTAGAAACGTCCATAAAATAAATGTTGGAGGCTCTTTTTCCTCTGAGAAACCCCTTATTTCTTGAATAGAAATCTCCCTTCTGATAACCTCCATCTATAATGTGGCGATCCCCAGTGTACTGATACACTGACGGGTATTAGCAGAGTATGTTATAGGCCTGTACATTTAAGGAGTTGTAATGACGTGCCGCACAACTGAAATGTAAAATCAGTTCTCAGAATCTAAAATGTCTTCTCACAATAATGACTTTTGTATTTTCCAGAGTGATTTATATTTTCGGCTTTCTGATTAATATGAAAGCAACCATCGCAATCTGTAATATTTCACAGTATCAAATTGCAATTTCTATTAATTACTGTCAGGGAATGCTTAGAGCCGCAAATTTACCATTTGCAATATCATCTTATCGGCGCCCACGGGTCGTGATGATATTGTATGTATTGCTCTCCGGTGATTACCATTTTAATGGAGGCATCTTGCTTACCTGCCAAGAAATAAGCTCCCCAAAGAATAATAGAATATAAACATCGATTCGTTCGCGCACTCATTGCCTCAATACACACAACCTAACAGAGAATGCTGTCTGCCTACATTTTCATGATCATAAATACTGCACATTTGATGCAGATGGTCTGCTAAAGCCCGTTTTATTTGGGCTGCAGGTAGATAAGGAGAGCAGCCTACATAGGAGTCTCTACCCATGCAAAAAAAATGTTGGTTTAGCCTGCAGGTTGGCGATCGCATCATTTGCATGTGAGCGACCTCCGCCCCTAGAGGCCCCCCATTCTCTGTCCTCAAAGGCGAATCTGCGCAGACAATGGCAGTTTTAGGTGGTAGAAAAGCCAGTTTCCATGTATGAACTGATACAATGCACTAGAGCTCGTCGTGGAAGGCTGTTTGTTTGGTGTCATGGCCCCTTTTAACACGGCGGCAATTATCTGTGATCCCCCCCTCTCTTTATTTCTTTCTCTCCATATCTGGATATGGGTTTGTTCCATCGGCTTGGCGGCTACCATTCATCACCGGAGACTGAAAATGAAGCAGGAAGGTGGTGTCGTTCGGTTTTTTTTCTGGGTGTTAGATTACACATCTTTCTGAATCGATAAATCATAAGTATATATGCGTGAAATGCGCACAGAAGAATAATCATCACGCATGTCTCCTACGGGATTTACGCATCCATCCATCCAGCGGGTCCGGGTGACATTCGCCAGTGCGTATCGTGGATAGGGAAGTGGCAAATAAAACGACCACCAGAACGGCCATTGAAAGGAACACAGGAAGGTTTACAGTAAAAAAAAAAACAATATGCTGTTGATAACATCTATGCTGTATAAACAACGGCGTGTTGGATCCCCCGGTTAAAGGCTTTACACCTGAAACATTGTAAACGACGCTTCCTCAAAGTTTGGCATCACCTCACCTGCCTCGACGTCGCCACAAAATCGCGCACCGCTATTTTGTCACATAGAAGAGAGGAAAACTAAATTGAAGTAAGCTCGACAGGAGCAGCGACACTCACCTTTCTCTTAGGCATTTTGCTTGTGAACAACTCTCCACCCAGGCGAATATTAAGGTCAAACCCGAAGGTCCAAGAGAGGTGAATTTGAACTACCTCGAAATACAGGATCAATATCTAAGCACCTTCGATAATATGTTAATTATATGCACTCCCCAAAACTCTGTACATCCCTCAGCCATTGGGTAGAACGGTCAAAATCTTCTCCTGTGGTGACTCCCGATTGGTTCATTCCCTCCCTATGCAAATAAGAGGGTCGCGGTGATTGGTCGAAGTTGAAGAGAGGGTTACTGTGATTGGCTACGCGCTCTTTGTGCGCAGATCCCCTCAGACGTGCTGGCTGAGAGGGAAAGAAGGGACAGGCCAATGAAAGCGGGACCGACTCTCGGCGGATCTGGGTAGTGTAGGATCTAGACGAGAGAGAATGCTCTAAATAAAACACAAAGGACCAGAAAAACGGGCTCAATGTCGGCTATTGACGACATTCTGATTGGCACAATGTCTTGTGGGGTTTTCCTTACGACAAAGAACTAGAGCAATCCAATGGGCCTGCTGCATTTTAACATGATGTCATGTAAATATCACAGCAAACCTATAAGCCACTGTAGGAATATTGTGATATCATAAACGATAAAAAAAAATATCATAAAGTACGATAAGGTCGCTATCAAATCTCTCCCATAGACACAATAGGTCTATTAGTCCCTATTGGAATATTACAGGAATACTCCACTGATTTTTCGTGAGGGATGGTCAATTAATATTCCAGATCAGCGTTTTTTTCATGATGAGGACACATTTTGACCCCTCCGTATGTTTAGCAGGGCTGGAGACCTCCAGATGATAATGAACATTCAGAAAACGAACATTTTAGATTTGATTTAGCACAGAAAAGCAGAGCTGGGCAGATAATTGTGGGGAAGAGTGAAACATATGATCAAAATGTCAGGCAGGTGCACAGATAGGGTCTAAAGGGCGTCCAGGCACCTTCCCTTTACCCTGCCATTCACAAAGTGCCTTTTTATTAATCTTCATCGAGGTACATTTTGTATAAAGGCATTTGTTCACCATCATCTTCACTTAAACATAGCTGGGTATCTTTGGAAAAATGCCTACTCTGTTTGAAAAAGGGTACAGTAGCTCCTTCCTTAAACATTTTATGTGTAGGAGTGCCTCTTTTTGTGTTGGCCCCTGTAAAATGGCCCCAAGTAAACATTCAAATGAAATCAGAATGAAATATACCTGCTAACTAACTGAGAACCCCAAAAAGGACCCAAAAAATCCTTATGGGGCAAAATCATTATGTATTTTGGTACAAATGACAATGCCCATTTACATAACACATTTTTCAGATAAATTCTTAAGTTCAAGTGGCATTTTAAAAATAAATAAATATGCTGCATTTTTTCCTGTGATATGTAAATGTTGATGCACAAACACCCCACCTACTTTCCTCAGCCAAGTTGAAAACTCAATGGGCAACTTTGAAAATGGAGAACATGAAGCCAAGACAGGTGTCAAGAGTCAGTGGTTTGAATGGGAAGCACTGTTTCACGATTCAAAATCCTGTTTGTCAGGTTTTGTCACTTCCACTCTATACCCGAAGAATTCAGTGCATGTGGCAGCAAAGTCATAAGATTGTGCGTAGAGAAAGGGGCGTACAGGACGCACTGCTGTTTGTCCTTTGAGTTTCACTGCCTCCTAACTATTCTTCAGAACTTGACTCGGGTTTTGAAGATTTGTGGCCAGATTGACCCAAACCCAAAACATCTCTTGCTAAACCCAAACAATCCTTTACCTCACCAGTTTACCTTTTTGTAAAAGTGACTTGACTGAAACCTGAAATCACTCAGAATTTTCTCCTGATAAACATTTACATTTTCAAAGATATTTTTCAACCTGAGCTCAGGTTGAAACCCAAGCAATTAAGGGAAAATTCAGCCTGACTTAACCCAAGTCCATTGGATCCAGTCAGGTCCAGACCGGCTCCAGTGGGTACAGTTTAGGCACAAATGCCTCTGACACCAACTGACATCCTATACTGGTCCAAGTCGAAACCCTTGGCATCATGGGTGTGATCAGATTGGCTTAACTGTACAAGCAGCAAGCAAGAGGAAATGCAATTTATTCCCTAAAGTCTTACCTTTGCCAATATAAAAGTACATAAAGCACTGTCCACAGAAGTATCATTAAACATTATAGTGTTTTTCTAAGACAGGTACAAATTCTGAAATATACAATAGAAATTCAATTCAAATGCATGTAGCCTACTAATGCTGTCATTCTCTGATCAGAATGTATTTTGTGAACCACTAGCTCAGTCAGAATGGCTGCAGGCAATGGAGGACCAAAAGATTGGTATGGAATTATAATTATAAAAAAAAAAGGTAATTTTCATGTAACAATCAAGTTATTACTTCAGCTGGGCCGCAAACCTTATTTCATAGGTTATGAATCAATAAGTCTATCAAGCAGAGAGAAGCACTGGCCACTCAAGAAGCTGAAAGGGCTACTGACACAATTAGGGTAATTTCTCAACAATACAAGAATCATGTTTTGAAAATGTCATCTACAATTGTTTAAGTTTGAAACAGACCATTTTCTTTTATATAGGTGAAAGTAGTTTGAGAGTAAAACGGTAGAATTTCAATGACCCTCAGAATTCTGGATACCTCTGCTAATATCATAGACAAATTATTCTGTGACATATAATTTTTTTTTATTAATATTATTTTAAAGGTTTTCAAACAGATGGTCAGATCCCGTTTGTATCCATTTAACCTGAAGGACTTTGTTCTTTTCTGTTAGCTCAAGCTATGATGACACTAGTATGGTTTGAAGATTCTACCAATTTTTCAACAATGAACATCTAGAACCTCTCTAGATACAACACAATGGCCTTCGCTATATTCTGCAATGAACATCTTAGAACAACAGTACATACATCACAATGAATATCACACCATTCTATACATTACAATAGGCATTACAACATTCTACAAAGAATTCAACAAAGGCAATCTCAACATTCTCCAGTGACATCACAATAGAGAGAGCCACAGATCTCACAATAGGCAGAGCTTTCCTGCCCAAACAAACAAAACGCCCCTTCATGTCTACATGGACGTGAATACACAACCAAAGTTAACCCAGAACACACAGGAGCAGGTAGCCTGATAGCTCCATAGTCCGTTCCCACATAGATTCACACCGTCAGCTAAATGGAAGGGGAAAAACACAATGAGAAACACATGTACAACACATACATACAGACACATACACACAGACACACAGACACACAGACACACACCAACACAAACAAGACTGATATCTGCAGAGGAAGTGAATGGGTCATTTCTTCTTTTCTGCCCCCTCATTTTAAATCTGATCTCAGTTTCTTTTTGCATTCTTCTGAAAAGATGACCAACAGAGACCTTAAATGAAAGCTTGGAAATCGTGGTGCCAGTTTGATTGACCTCACACATACAATAGTGTAGCTTCTATCACTTCAGCACAGTGTTCACTCTCTGACAGTGTTGTAGCAGGTCCCCACATGGCAAGAGTACTTGTCATGACATCAAGTACTAAGCAAGGGTGGAAGTAATTGCAATTACTCACGTTACTGTAATTGAGAAGCTTTTTTGTGTATTTGTACTTTTTTTGTATTTTTTGTATGCAAGTCAGTAATTGTACTTTTACTTATACTGTACATTTTTGTTGCTGTCGTTCCACTCAATTGCAGACTACATTAAGCAATATACTAGACTCACACATAGGCATCTGTATTACATACACCACATAAGGCTTCAACAGTTACATTGCATATCACTCAAATAAATAAATAAATCCTATAAAGCCTCATCTAAGTGCATCCTAACCCTCATAACAAGTAGGGCCTGCCACATATTATGCAGTTCCCAACATATAATTACGTATAATTTGTGACCAGAAAGTCACAATGGTACATATTCTACAGTTCCCAACAATACAGTTGGCCTACCATTGTGACCAAGAATCAGTTTTTACTGACTTTACTGACTACCTTTACTTTTTACTTATGTATTGTACTTTACTAGATTTTAAATCACATCCATTACAGAGTAGCCTACCAATTTTGTGGCTCTCCATAAGCAACAGAAGCTGGACAATCATCAAGTGACAAATTGTGGAGCCATTCACAGTGAACGATCAGTCAGCAAAGAAGAGAAGAGTAACTTTGTTTGTGCACTTTATTTTGTAATTTCCAAATTTTCCAATTAAAAGAATCGAGTTTGAACTCTGTCCTCTCGTCCTTTTAGAATTACATGGGAAATGTTCTCTCTTCTAAAAAGTAACTCAGTAACTTTTACTTTTGACTTTACATTTTAAAGTAGTACTTTTTATTTTTACTTTAGTAGATTTTTTATGCTAGTACTTTCATTTGTACTTAAGTAAAATATCAGCAAAGTAACAACACTAGGCCTACTACTTGGCAGGACATTCTAGTACTCTTTCCAGTGCTGGTACTAAGGCACTACTGTATGGAACAAGCCTCCTGTTGGCTTAAGTGCTATAAAATGAAAATGCTGCATGGAAAGCTACTTGGCAAAGGTCCTGGCATATTTCACACTTTATTCTCTATTTGACTGAACAGAGATAACTTTGCATTCAGGGAAGTGGCAGGGTATAGTTGTATGAATGGCAAATAAAGAGGCCCCAAATATGCAAGTGAGCTTTTGAACATCGACCACACATGAACATAAAACAATCAAAATGAAGTAGCCTATTCATAAAATTCATGATTATTGATATCTCCTCAGAGAGATTTGATTTGATTTTATTCGATAAATTAAAATACAATGTACAAATGTACATACAGTACTAAAATTCATCAGGATATCGCAATAAAGTCACATGACTTATTTCCATTGCGGTCCTGAGGTCTAGGCTAGGAGGCAGGCAGGAAAAGTGAGTGACATGTATATGCTACTCATTTCACATTTTTACACTGAAACACCTAACAGAAACATCAATATTATGCAAACATGAAAATAAAAAAATAAAAAATAAAATAAAATTAAAAAAACACACAGGTTCAGAAACCAGTCCAAACTGTCATAGAAAAGATGTTTCACTATACTAATTTACTCAGCATCCATTTTTTCAGTTGTTTTTTAAAACTATTCAGAGAGTGGGCAGATTTAATTGTGTTTGGGATTTTATTCCACTCCTCCCCCCCTGTGTAGAGAAATGTACTTCTCCCTACTTTGCTTTTTAGGTTGGGTTGTTTCAGGTTAGATACACTAGCCCTCGTATTCATGCCATGAGAGTCCCGAACATACTGAAAATACCCGGTAAAATAATTTGGACATAGACCTTGTAAAATCTTATAGACCATAATAAGTTATAACTGTTGAATTCTACCTTCGACAGGGAGCCAGTTCAACTCTTTAAAATGGTTTGGGCTAATGTGCATTCTTGGACTGAGATGAAGGACAACCCTCATTAGTTTGTTCTGAGCTTTTTGCAGCTTATCTTTTGTTCTTTTAGTTATACCACTGTACCAGGTTACGCAGGTGTAATCATAGTGGCATTGAATTAATGATGTAGCTAATGTCCTCATGGTTTCCTTATCAAGGAACTTGGATATTCTTGCCAGATACTTTGTCTTTGAATGGACCTTCCCAATGACAGAGAGGGCCATAGCCTCACTAGTCATACACTGTTCCAGTTCACATCCAAGATAAGTAACAGAACACTTTTCCTGTATCTTTGTTCCATTACATTCAACAGAAAAACTGGTTAGGTCCCTCTGGTTAGGTCCCTCTGGTTAGGTCCCTTTGGAGATGGACTACATTGTCAATAGGTTAGAGAAGGTCCCACCAGCAGCATTACTAAGACGTCATGTTGATCTCTTACAGAATGTGAAGGAAGCAAGACCCAGACCTGGATTCTTTTAGACAGGACTTGACTGACACCTTGTGGACGTTTTTTGTTGACGTTGCAGGGCGGCTATTGCATTGTTGTAACTGTCTCATTAGGGAATAGGCTACTTGCTAATGCGATTAGAGCGGTTATGTTTCAAATTTCATAAATTAGTCCTGGGCAGCTACGTATCGGGCATTAATTTAAGTGCAAGCGAAAAGTCTTCTGTCTTTACATCCTTAATAGCTTATAGCCTACTAATGTTTGTTTCCGTCTTCCCCAAAAGGAAATTGCAGAAGGCAAGCGAAATGAACCTTAACTAACTGACTGGCAGTCTGGCACAAGATTTCTATTTATAACACCTGACTTGCCGCCTCCCCCCAGCCCCCCTTCCTCCCCCCTCTTCCTCATCCCACATTACGTCATTGGGACCTATGCACTTGTCGATCGCACTGAGATCATGGATGCATCCTCTAAGAGTGAAGCATGCACTTGGAAGAAATATTTAGCAATCTATTGTGTTTAAATGGTCTGGTCTGAGTTTATCTCTGTAAATAAATAAATAGAAAGACAGAGAAAACACAGTATAGGCGGGACTTCCTTCTTGCAGAGCGAGACGAGTCCGGCTGTTTATCTTCGTGTGCAGAGCAAGGCAGGACCGTGCAGAATCAGATAACAAGGTAAGCTCTCCCGTTGACAGCACATCGTTTTGCCTTTTGAAATTATGCATCGAAATGCGGCTCCGAGCCTTGTTGTCTCCTTGTGTCGCTTCAGCTAATGCACTCCTCTGAAATCGACATAGTCCTATCTGTGGTTGTCTCATTGTTGCAGGCAGAGCTGGGTATTTTAGCTTAGCATAGCTTGCTACATTGTAACAAATTTAGCCACATACAGTGACAAACTAACCCGTTAGCCGTTACTACAGCGGAAGAATACGGAACCGTTTTGTTCTCTAATAAGGTTGGCTGTCTGTAGGAATTCGCTGTGTTAGTTGCAATGCATTCGCCATCTCCTCAGTCTGCCAAATTTGCAATGACATCATTACCCTCCTGACCTGTAATGTCTTGGATGCACAATGCATTTATGTGGCAAAGTGGTTTGTTTAGTACTGTATGCAGTCTAACTCCACTGCATTCATGTAGGCTATGTCCCTTTTTCCACTCTTGGTCAGCTAGTATGTTGAAAAATATGGGCAAAAATGTTTCCCTATAGCTGGGGTCAGCAGCTTGGTCAGCAGCTTGGCCTAACTCACTGAGTCCTTCCTCTGTTGGTTTTTTGTGCTTGCAGGTTCTGTTATCACAGACGACACAATGCTTTGCTGCCTACTGAGAGGAGGCTGCTGTCAGCTGGTCTGCCTGTGGGCCCTGCTCCTGCCTCTGGTCTCCCTCCATCGCTTGAACCAGCATGGGCGCAGGGGCCACGGTGTAAGGGATCAGCCCAAGGTGCTGCTCGTGTCCTTTGACGGCTTCCGCTGGGACTACGTCGATCGGGTCCCGACACCTAACTTCCACGCCCTGATGGACGAGGGGGTGAGGGTGGAGAAGGTGGAGAACGCGTACATTACCAAAACCTTCCCCAACCACTACAGCTTGGTGACAGGGCTGTACGCTGAGACACATGGCATCGTGGCCAATGAGATGTATGACCCGGTGCTGAACCGGTCCTTCTCCATGGAGACGGACACCATGTATGATCCACGGTGGTGGGAGGAGGCAGTGCCTCTCTGGGTGACCAATCAGAAAGCAGGAGGGCGGAGCGGAGCTGCAATGTGGCCGGGGTCTGACGTGGAGATCCACGGGACGTACCCCACTAAGTATCTCCCATACAATGCTTCAATTCCCTTTGAAACCCGGGTGCAACAGATCATTGAATGGTTCTCTGCGCCCGAAGAAGAAGCGGTGGATTTGGGGGTTCTGTACTGGGAGGAGCCGGATGAGAGCGGGCACAACCTGGGACCTGAGAGCTCCCTCATGGATGTAGTCATCGTCACTATTGACGAGAAGCTTGGCTTCCTCAGGAACGAGCTGATGAAGGCACGGCTGTACGACAAGGTGAACCTCATTGTCACCAGTGACCACGGAATGACCCAGCTCTCCAAAGATAAGATTATAGAACTGGATGAGTATGTGAGCAGAGAGCTGTACACCTGGGTGGATAAGAGTCCAGTGGTGGGAATTCTTCCAAAAGAAGGTATCATCTTTGGCCATCTTTCATATTCAATGTTGTCCATAAACCTGGTTAATGTTTTATGTTACAGCACCATCATTTCTGGAATTACGATGTAATTAGATGATAACATTTTGTAAACAATGACTTGTTGTAAAGAAGCTATAGCAAGTAAGTCAAGTAAATGATTTTCTTTAATTTTTTTTACATTTTGCTATTGTCTAATTCTAATTAAATTAGGCTACAGAAACGGGCCACTTCAACCTACCATCAAGTGTTCACTATCTTAACCTATCTAATAAAATAATGGTATAAATTATGGTTGGCCTGGCTTCTGCTAGAGTGCGGTGGACTACTTAAGATTTGTTCTACCGTCAAGTGTATTGAAATTTCCCTTAGTTATATTGCACTGGTAGAATTGCTAAGATTCTGAATTCCTTATCATGTTTGCAACTTAACATAAAATATCTGTAGTGTAGCATTTTTTGTATCTGTTGACATTTGGTTGGTATGTGTTTTGCAGGGAAGTTTGAGGAGGTGTATAGTAAGTTGGTGGATGCACACCCACACATGGCCGTGTACAAGAAGGTGGACATTCCCGAGCACTTCCATTACAGACACAACGCCAGGATCATGCCCATTCTCATCGAGGCGCAGGAGGGCTGGACTGTCATGCAGAACAGGACCGGCCGCTTCATGAGTACGTAAAAAACCAGTAAACTTCTAGACTTGTGTTGAGACCGTAGACTTTTAAAACAGACACCATTCCAGTTTCTGGCTGCGCACATCAAACAGGATTTTTCAGTTTGCAAAGAGTAGTTTATATCACCAGCTCCCCTCTGCTCTATTAATAGCTTTGCGTGAGATTACAAAGTATTTCAAGTCAGTATGAACCAAAACTAGCTCATGATATATGGGCTGTAATTCACAACAAAGCCAGAATTTTTTTGTGGCAGTGGGAGTGAGTGTGTGTGTTTATGTGTGGAAGGGGAAGGGGGGGGGGGCTCTGCTGCTGAATGAATTGTAGGGGAAATACTGATATCTATAGATTATTGATTACCAAAGAAAGAATAAATCAACATCAAACCCTTGCACAGCCTTATAGAAATAACCTTTTTTTGTCTTTTCTCTACAGTGGGAAACCATGGCTATAACAACTCCTTACCCAGCATGCACCCTGTGTTCGTGGCCCGCGGACCAGCCTTTCGCCAGAACTACGTCAAGATCTCCATGCGTTCCGTCGACCTCTACCCGCTCATGTGCCACATCCTCTCCCTCCACCCTTTACCAAACAACGGCTCCCTCTCCAATGTTCAGGACCTCCTGTCCCCAGAGCTCTCTCCCCCCGCACCCAGCGTCCCAGCCAGGGTGAAGGGGTATTCCTACGCCCCCGCTGTGGGTTCTCTGCTGGGTGTGTTGATGGTGCTGGGCTTTCTGGTGGTGTACATCAGACAAGTGACACTCAAACAGCTGCCCCCACTACCTCTCAGAAGCAGGGAGATGTCGCAGCCCCTGCTGCAAGAGGGCCTGCACCTGTAGGTGAGGAAAACAAAAGTGTGAACAAGACAGATAAAAAAAAAAGAGGAGGTATTACTCCCCAAGATGGTCTGCTCTGTCCAGAAGCATCCCCCAAACCCTTTCCCTTACCCCGCTAAATGCCAGTGCCTGTTTTTCTTATTGTGTGGAGATTAGAGGGAAAGTGTTACGACAGTGGTTATGTCCCCCACCTAACCTCCTAATGGTGTTTTTAGAGGAACAGCTGCAGTATTTAACACTGGCTCGCTCGACTTGCAGATAAGGGAAAGGTGTCTAGGGTTTGCTTCTGGTGCAGGCTTAATCAAGATTCTAAACCTTTACATGGGCTTTGTAGTGGCTTTGCTTTGATTGTGGTTTTTACCCGATTTCATCTCCTCATTTCTCATCCTCACACAATTAGTTAAAATTCAAAGCAGAGAGTGGAATGTTACCCTGTGATTCTGGCGATTATGAACCTTGGTGGGGAAAAACTACGGCTTGGATAACATTACTACCTGACAGTAACACTGGAATGGTCGGCAGTAGATTTGGTTTATTTGACATTTTCAAATCCATACAAAGCGGATTTGTCATGTCGCATAGTAAGAATGAGCTCGGCTTTGTCGTGTTTTCGCCACCATTTGTTCTGAGCACTGAATCGGGAGTTGATGTGAATTATGAATGCCGCGACTAACCTGAAAAATGACGACAAGTATTCAAAGTGCGCTTCTGTCAGGAAACTTGTCAGTGGCTTGGGTGAGACAGTGTTATTTTTTGAATGGTACCACTAAGCAGATATTCCACTTAAGATGTGAAACTCACTTAATGTGCCAGGCTGCTGCTCATGTGTGTAGTTCATTCCACCAGCCAATCACATTACTACCTTGCTCTTCAGTAGTCAGTTACCATTTGCCTTTTAACTTCATGGAGAACATCTCTCTAAGGTGTGCAATTGTTTGTGTGTCAATTAGTCTATTTATTATGTTTTGTAGATTTTGTGTTTTGGGGGAGGCATATTTCTGTATAGATGACTGTGTATTGCCCCCCTGTTCATATGTTGACTGTCATAACCATGGCCATTTGTTGGTGAAATGTGAAGTGCAATTGCTATTGGTCAGTATTTTGTCTTAGGGATTATAAGGGTTTCTTTGTCGCTTGATTGAGAAGACTTTTTCGGCATGACTTGCAAGAACTGTTCCCCTGATTTGCACTAAAGGATAGAAACGAAACAGAAAGAAGGGGCAGTAGTTGGATGCTTTTTAGGTCATGTGTCATTTGCACTCCTTGTTCGTAGATGCTATTTAAAATAAGAAGTTAGGTGCCTCTTGCCAAAAAGCTTTTAAATTAGCATAATCATAAAAAGTGAAGTAGAACCCAATTCTGTCAGTCTTAATTATTCTAATATTTTTTAAACATCTTTTAAGAAAAATTGGTTGAATTTTGTCCTTAGGCTTTTAGATGCATTAACTAATACCTGTGCCCAAAAAATGACAGACACCACTGTGAAATACTTTTTACAAAATTTAAATTAATAAATTAAGAGCATTTATATGAAAATTGCTAATTTTCTGCTAATTGTCTTATGTTTTATGAATGAAAAGTGTTGTCTGCTAATTTCCCCCCTGATTTATTGACAGAGAAATAAAATATATCCACAATATATTTAAACAATTAATTTGAAACTCATTGAAAAATAGATATTAGGTCTGATTTATCTCAGTTGTTACCCTGGATTTGGAATATGGATATTTACTTATAATTTACAAATTAACTATCTTTGCCATGTTAATGCAATTACTCAGTCTGTTCTCAAATAAAAGGGACTTGTGTGAGACTGAAGGGATTGTGTTTTTTGTTGGTGTTTACTGTGTGTGTGAGGGGGGTTGGGCGCATTTTCTATTTCTATTTATGGCTATTTTTGCCTCTGATGGCATTATGTTAGCAAGATACAAAATAGGTGAAGAGTTATGGAGATCTCGCACGAGAGTTTGGCTTCTCTGTGCTATGTAACACACAAATCACATTAAAAGTTAGAGACTTTAAATACCTACCTGAACTCATGAAAAAAAAAAAAATCGGAATATGTTTAGAGATGTTAAAAATGAGCATGTATTGAGATGTATTTGTACACATGACTTTCATTCCAAATTAATATAGAAAAATAGAATATGTTGTCAGGAAGAAAATGTTCCCAAAATATATTTTTAAAGAATGTCATCTGCATATAAACATATTTTTTGTGTATGTAAAAATATGTCAACACATTATGAATTATATGTGAGTTTTTCCCCATTATGTATCCGTTCACTGCACATGAGGTAGGCTATAACAAGCCTGTAAGGAAATCCGCTCACTACCAAAACGTCCTTCAAGGCTCAGGCCGCAGCTTTTGCATAAATCACCTGTTAACTTGCAGGATCAAAGGTCTCTTATGAGTTATCGCTGGAATTTGCCCAGGCGCTCAGTCAGTCAGTCAGTCAGAGGCTAGGCGGCCTGTGTGTCACTCCTCCAACTTCTCCCAGGTCTGCCACTCCACTCGGACAAAACCAGCAAACATGGAGAACATCTATGAGAAAATAGATGACGGGAATGTGTATGAGAAGCCCCGGGACAGAGCCGACAGCCCCACGTATGAGAGCCCAGGTGAGGCGGGGGAGCCGCTGTACAGCGAGGTGCAGGTCCATGCCTCTGCGGGGGGAGAGCGGACCTCACCGGACTACATGGACACCAGAGACGGCGACGAGAACCACGACAAGCACAGCAAGTCGTCCTCATCGTCATCCAGCGACAGCGAAGAAGATAAAGCCGAGGAGGAAGCGGAGGTGAAGGTGGAAGAGCGGCAGCCAGAGGTCGAGGCGGTGGCGGTGGCGGTGGAGGAGGCTCCTCACGCGGAGGTGAACGGCGGCTCCAGACGGTCATCAGCCTCCTCAGCATCCTCCGGCTCCCCCGGAGACCCGTGCGACGACCCACCGATCCAGCTGGGAGAAGATAATGTGGAGGACGGGATGCTCATGGCATACACTCACCCAGAAACGGCCTCCGAGCCCGAGGAGAGTGTCGAGTACAGCCTCAAAACTCTGGAGAATGTCACTCTAGACGAGAACAGCGCTGCTCCAGCAGATCCCAATCAGCCGGACATCTCTCTTTTTGTCAAGGTAAGAAATATTAACAGTAGGCAATACAATACAAATACATTACAATTCTATTATTATCGCGCTATTATGGCTCTTCACTTCCATTAGTGCTAAATACAACCTCAGCAACACATTCGATTTACTAAAAGGTTTCTTCAAGCAGTGCACTTGTCTTACATCCTTTAATGTGCTGAACGGAAAGCTTTCAGTCTCATTGCTTCCTCTGTCAAAACTCTGAGCTTCTTTTCTTTCACTGCCAGTGTCTGTCACCGGGGATCCTGTGAGCTAGAACAAGGGTTTGATTCCCACTGGGTCCACCCATACTGAACATGTTACTGAAATCTGCTTTGTAAGGTCATTGCCATTTCTGTTTTCTCCTCATTTCCCCCCCTTTTAATTCCGGTCTAATGAGGACAAAGTTGTTCTAGTCTTGATGATAAAATACTTCCAAGGCTCAGAACATTTCTTGCATATTAAATGGCGTATGTATACTATACTTTTAGCGGAGCACAACAGAATCACAGTATACTGCAATATCTGAGTAACAACATCACTCTGGTGAAAGGCAAGGCAAGGCAAGGCAAACTTTATTTATATAGCACATTTTATACACAACGCAAATACAATGTGCTTCACATAAAACAGAAAAAATACATGCACACACCGCAACTATTTAAAAGATAGAGATAAAATAGGTAAAACATAAATAAAAGAAATAAATAAAGATAATAACACCTGTTACATCTACATACTTCTGTCTGTATTTGTAGAAATGTGTGACTTGACCAGTTCAGCCTAAAACATAATCAGGATACAATCACTATATTAGACTCAGAGGTCACACAATGTCATGTATTTGTGGATATACTGTATATTATGAAAGCAACACACGAGAACCTAAGTACTGTTGGACTTGAATGATGTGACATTTGATTGAAAATTAACCATGAAAATTTAACTGAGCCAATGCATCACAATAAGCATCTGAGCAAAGCCGTGATCTCCGTCTGTCGGAAACCCTTTGTCTTTGACTTTAATAGAGAGGCAGTCTGATGTAATAATTAACTGGTTTACTGTACGGCCATAGAAACCAGGGGTGAACTCCATGCCTGAGCAAATCCAACTGTGTGTTTTGCAGCTTTTCCGATAGAGCCGGTCTGTAATGTGTACTATCAGTACACGCAGGGGTCACTTTGCTGATTGGGCAACGGAGACTGAGAGTCAGTGAGTTGGATTCAAGGAGTTCTGTATCAGCACACCAAAGTCTTTGTAATAGAGAATAACAGTCTAGTAGATGATGCCAAATGTTATAACTGCCATGTATGTATTTGTAGATTTGTATTTATATCAGGAAAGACCATAGCCACAACAAAATATGTTTACATGCAATCAACACAGAGCAAAATAATTGCTACAGGCCTATTTGAGTCTGACCAGGATGATGATTTCTTAAAATGCTAAAGTCCCTTCTTTAGCTGTGGCAGGAGGAGATTCAGTTCATGACTATTGCATAATAATAAGCACAACACGTTAATGATCTGCTTTTATGACTCTCACCAAGTGAAAATTGAGAGAAAAAATAGTTATATTATTATATATCCTGTTAATTCCTACAGAATCTTTACTCTTAATCTCTCAATATAGCTTTCTTTGCAGCTGATTTCTACACATTTTCTTGATGGCAAGAATATAAAACCCAACTGGTGGGATTTGGGAGATTGTGGTTCACTTCAGTCGATGTTAAAACTGGAAACATTAGCACATTAACACATTTTTTTATAATATGAAATGACAACAGCACAGGTGTTGGACTTAGCCTTAACACAGAGATATGATATCTGGATAATGTTGCATCATATTACAATTATGATAAACACAGGCCAACATTCATCGTGGCAGTGACAGAATACTTGCCCCCTTCTCCACATACCAATCCGCCCTCTATCTGGCCTCCCTATCTGAGTGAATCCAACCTGTGGGTGGGGTGAATTTCCCAACAGTTTTATGTTCACCAATTGCCATAAACCAAATTGCGCTGAACTATAAAAGTAGGGAGGAGATTCTTCGGAGTGCATCCGTTCATGCTAAAAGCTTGCCTGGCACCTGGCCTGCTGTCTGTGGTAATGCAGGCAGCTGGCACACAGAATAGGCTTCCCTTAGTGTTGTTACTGCCTTCCACTAATATCACAAAGAACCATTTTTACTGAACATGCTAACATACCTAACATGGAAATCTCATTTTGACATAACACTAACTATATAAGATGTTAAAGTGTGTGTTATGTTAGTTATGTTAGAATAATATTTATTCATGTGGTTTATTCATGTGGTCAATTCTATCTGTTTTTAGTTATATCTCTGTCTGTTTTCTATGTGCATCTCTTGTATTACCTTTTATTCCTATTTTTCATTTATGTATTTATTCTTCTTTATTCAACTTTATTTGATTTAATTGTGGTATTTTTACATGACTGTCTGTTAGGGTTTTATTGTATGCAAAGCACTTTGTAAACATTGTTTTTAGAAAAGTGCTATACAAATAAAGTTATTATTATTTACATGCTAGATCACATCAGAGGCACCAAGTGATTAGCAGAGACTGAAAAACAAGGTTTGATAGTAAAGACCAGTCTCTGATTTATATAGATTATCATATACCTCAGTGATATACTGATGGTTGTTCTCACATTTCATATAAGACAATGCTTCTGCACACAGCATGTTTATAACTTGACAAAACTATTTGTCACACGTAGGAAGTGTGTGTGAATTACAAGAGGAAGATTCAAAGACTCCCCTCCGCCTTGGCTCAGGAAAGATAGAGAGCGTCTGTTACTGTTTGATGCATGGGTGAATGATTAGCCAAACAAGTCAGTGATTTGAGCTTCCTCGTGTCTCAAGAGGAGAGGAAAAGGCCAAAGCTATTGCTTCTTAATCCTTTATGATTTTATGTTCACCTCGGCTAAATTTAGTGCCGTCTCAAGTCTGCAGCTGTGGATGATGTTGGGAATATGAAATATGAAGAGAACCAACATGTTGAGAGATTCACTTGATGTCATTTGGATTCATTTAGAGTTTTTTTGTTTATGAACGGTAGCTGGTTGTGGTTGTGGAATGACTATTGAATGACTAGAGATCTCTGGAGTTAAAAAGTTGAAGCAGGTGTTTGGCTCAGTTATCATTTATTGTTTTCATAATGCTAGTTCTATGAAGCCCTTTGAGACTGTAACTGTAATTAAGGACTATACAAATAAACTTGACTTTACTCTAGAGCTGCTGTGAATGTACACCAAACAAACTCAGATTCATAAACTACTCAACTGTAGAAACACACAGTGCAACCCAACATTTTCATCATATACTGTAAATTGATGCACAAAGGCCCAGTAATTAGTTTGTTCTGCATGTTAGTATGCCTGCCAGGAGAGGGGGCTGTTCTATAATTAGAAGCAGTTTAAATTAGCTCTTGCCCCCTCAGAAAACTACATTCTAGACTAGAAGAATAAAGCTCCAGTAATAAAATCTATAATAATAGCCTCATTAAGTTATTTTTCTCTCAACTTTCACTTGGTGAGACACATAAAAGCGTATCTTTCATGTGCTGAACTGAATCTATTGTGAATACATTATGGGCAACTTACATCTAAATCTTGTTGACAGTTTGAAATAATATTTTCTCAACAAATTTGTAAATTGTTGCTTGCGTGTATTTCTCAGTGCTGGATGTGAACTTTCTGGCCTTTCCCTGTGAGCCAAATACTCGGTGCAATGCATAATCTCCTCACTGTGTGCTGTTATGCTGCTGATGACGATTTTCACAGTCAGACACGCTTTAGTTTAGTTGCCCTATATAGGCCGTCTCCAAAAACGAAAGCCAATTCCTGTGTTAAAACCAAAGCCAAGCATCAATAATTCACACAGGAATCTTCTCTAGGTCTCCTACTGGTGATCAAATATAACCTGCCTTATCCTGCCAGAGTAAGACGCGTGTGAACACACATTAAATATGAATGTTGCTGCTCACATACACGCACACGCGCACAAACACTGACAGATAGACAGCCGCACAAACTGAAAGTAGAACTGTACACATTTTTATGATGATATGGGATTGGTCCACAGCAATGATCATTATACAATTATTGGTTGGTGATGTGACTAGACAGGAATCTTCAGCTTAGACTCACACTAGGAAGCAAAGATGATAAGGGAAAAGAATCAGAAATAGGGGAGTGAGGGGACATATTTGGAAAAGAGAGGTGTGTGGAGGGAAAGAGATGGGGCAGATGAGAGTGGAGGGACAGAGATGGTGGCGGTGGTGTTGGTGGTGGAGGTTAGTGGGGCAGGGAAGGAGAGGGCTCCACCCCCTGGTATAGACTGACACCTGTTTTCCACTTTGTGTCATTGAGAGCTAGCTCTGCTCCCCATCTGTAGCCCAGGCTAAATCAGAGCACAGGGCTCTAACCCTTACTGCTCACCTGGTCCACCTGCCACCTGGACCCACTCTCAGCTTCATCTACAGGAGGCAAACAAGGAAAAAAAAAAAAAAAAAAAAAACTACAGGGAGAGTCAGGAGACAAAAAGACCCATCAGGGACCAAAAGCTGAGGACATAAAGAACCAAGAGAGAAGACCAATCCAGAGAAGTTATCAAGGGTTTTTCTTCTTCTCTCTCTGGAGGATGTAGACCTCCAAGGCTGAGCAAAGGACTGTAGTCTTTCAAGTGGGGTATTCTTGACTTAACTAAGCAACAAGGTGACGACCAGAGCCAGGCACCATGTCCAGTGACGGTCAGGACAGAGACCCTGATATCGAACTCTTTGTCAAGGTAAGATAGAGACAGCATAAGGCTTATGGTATTTTAGTTTTGATAGCGGATACAAGAGGTACATCAGCAGAGTTTTCAGTGTGGCATCAGTACCGCTGTGTGTTGTGGAAAGCCTGTGTAACCCAATAGCGGAGGTAGAGTTTCAGTGGCACGTTCTGCTCTAAGTTGACCCAGGATTGTTGTGACAGTGATACTGTAGCTGCTTGCTGATAGTAGGAAGCTCGCATCGGGGCAGCGCTGTGGCACCATGACTTCATCCAATACAGTAGATTAGGAGTAGGCAAACTTTTTTACATCAAGGACTGCATCATGTAATTGGCTAAGGTGCTATTTTTAGATTTAACGTTGCAGTGCATAGTGGGATACTGGAGAATAAATACCTATTTGTACTAACTGGTAAATTAAATAATAGAAATATGGAGGTTTTCTTCAGTTTGCTTTGAACCGTCTCGATCCCATTAAATCAGCCACTCTTTTCTTTTATATTCAAGTATTCCAAATATATCCAACTTTAATTTGGCTCTAGTTTGCGCTGATCCGTTGATGCTCCAGCTCATCATCTGGAATAGAGCAAAAATGATAAAAGCACCGGTTTTGAAGTGCCACCTACATACTGCAGTGTTGTTTTGTTCCTCATCAGTGATTGCTCTTGAGCCCCCCTGAGAAAAGTTAGAGGCAGATGAATGTACCTGAGGCAGGTGAGGGGGAAGCAGGTGGAAAATCGCACGGTTCATGTGCTGCCTAGATGCGCTGACCCAATTAGCTGGTGAGCAGGGTGGATTCAGCCAATCTGCTAGCTAACCTTAGTCTCAAAGGGGCCGAAAGTTCACTGACATTTACAAACACAGTCTGTTTGCATCACCCTCAAGCCTCGCCATTTACAGCTTCCCTCTATGTTGTTACAGCACATGATTCTGTTATTCCTACTCAGCAGAATAATGTGGATGGGTATGCTTTGGCAAATGTAACGTGGGCCACGTCTCTGTGTCCCTGTTTCCATATAGTTCATGCACAAACATCCACACCATGTGTTATGTGCAATATTTGGTGAGAGTTGTAAAATGACAGAATTTTGTTTGCATTAAAAGAATTTCACCAAACTGATTTGCGGCTCTATGTGAAGTGTGTTGAGTTTAGAACTGGAGATGTAGCCCCATTTCAGCCTGACTGATGCACAAACCTGTTATGGACTGGGGTTTCCATAGTAGCTGCAACCCTGATATTAGGTTATTTCACCATGCTGCCATCTGAGATGTGACCTAGAAGCATCCTGCCTGGCTGCGACCCCTTTAATGCCCCCAACCCCACATAGCATTAGACTTTCCACTGAACAATTTATTCAAGATATCTTGACACAGTTTGAATATTTTGTAGGTTAATGAAACACTTGCTGGACTGCGGAGTTGAATCTTAGCTCTGTTTATTCGACTTAAGGAGGGAAGTGGTTCACATGCTGTAGGTGAGCATGTGTAAGCGTGGACAGAGGCCTCATCAGTAACTAAATTTGTTCAAATGCTGAATCTCAAAACTCATGATTGAGTCATAAGCCCGTCCTGAGCAGCAAAACTCAGGAAAGTGTTAGTAGATTGCCCCCCACAGTTGTCATATCAGTAGAGAGGCCTGTAAACACTAGGTAATTTTGCTTAGAATATTTTTCTGGGTAGCCAAGGAACTTCACTATCTTTGTCATTTCTGATGGGATTAGAAGTTCAGAAGTTCCAGATCTTCCCTGGTAATCCCAGCGCTAACCAAAGTGGGCTATGATGATTTTTTGTTTTTTCTTATGAATACGAATTGACTTATCAATATGAATTGACTTCTAATGACAAAGGTGATGACATGGCATTCTCTAATGGCCTGCTGTGACCCTGCTCTGTGATTATGTTAAATAAGGAGGGTGCATTTTTCTGGCTGGACTGAAGAATTTGGAGTACATGGTCCAAATACAGTTATAATAATACAGTAATACAGTTCAGTTTGTACAATAAATTTAAATTCTGTGATATAGGCTACCATTAAAATGCCATTAAAATCATTTGGAAGAAAAAAACTTAATTGAGTTGGATATGCAACATATTATTTATCCCAAGGCATCCTCTGAGCCCTGTTATATAATCTTCTGTTGGATCAATGCACCATTGTACAAGTCCAAACATGGCTGTAATATCAATTCATTACAGAACAAAAACTTAAAGATATGAGGAATTGAATTGATTGATTTATCCTGCCTTGCTAATGATATGTTACTGTTGAGGTCATTAACGTATGTAAGGACACCAATATAAGGCCATTGAAGTTTCTGAAATCAATTCAAATATAATTTTTCTACAGATCTGGTAATGGGTGTTGAAGTCTAGGAGGGATATTGCCTCCCGTGGATCCACTCATCATCAGATCACTCCGGGGCTGCATGCACTCACTTTCCATTTGCCTACAGGCCCAGTTGTGTGTGACAGCTTTTGTCCTCCATGTTCTAGATCTTGATTGGCTATTATCAGCGGCTGTGTATTGTGTTACCCCCGTGCCATTGAGCCCAGCCACAACAATGCACAGATAGAAGCTTCACAGGCCGCACGGCAGAACTGGGCATCAATGGCTGGCATACATACAGTTGGCTCAGCTACTTTTAGACTGACATCTCTGTTTTCTGGTGTTTGCTAGGAGCTGTGGACTGGTGGTTACATATTACAAAATGTGATCTGCCATTTTTGAAAATGTGACACCTATTCTTATGAAATGACTGCTGGCACTGCAGGAAAGTCAAACACGTGGAATGGTATTTGTGATATTAGCCATCTCAAGACCTTTACATACAGGATAATAACATTTTACACCATGTAATTATCTGTATTGTTGATGCATTTGAGCAAAGAGCATATCAATAATAAATAAATAAATAAAAGAAATATAGAAAGATATGTTGATTAAGCACATTGAGCAGTAGAATCCTCATTGTTTTGATCATATTTTGACCAATAAAATGATAGACGGATAAAAAGGTTTCAAACGAGCTTGCAAGGTTTAAGTTCTATAGTTGGACCGATGTGCCAAATTAAAAAAAAAATCCATTTATGATTGGCAAAGCTATTGAATTGCTTTTCGCACATTAAAATCCACCAGAAATGAAGGCTAAATCACCTCTTTAGATCTCCTGTTTATCAAATCCGAATTGAATAGATATTTAGGATTATTGTGGTGATGCCAGAGATGTTTTTGTTATAATATTTCTCTCTGGGAAATAACAACATGAAAACCAGATCTTCAGAATGAAGACTATGCAAGACTCTAATAACTCATTAGTCTACCAGTCAACTAGCATAGAGCCTACACCTACAGTAAAGAAAAGCACTCAAACTTTTTACTGTCAATCTTAGCTGAGAGTGGATATTTGTAGGATTTAAAGGATTGTGCTGAATTTTGTCAAATAAGCTCTTTGATCAGCTTATTCCTCTGCATGTCCAGTATCTATTATGCTTGCCATTGTGTATAATAATGGCTTAAAGAGTGGTGTTTGTATGGTTTGTGGATTGTATGCATTAGCTTTGCACCACGTCAAAAGCACTGCAGCATGTTAAATCCTGAACACACAGAAAAATCGAACTGCTGAAGTTGGTTAAAGAGAGTTTATTTACCAAATCCTCAATGCATCCCATCTCAATGAGGAGGACCATCTGACTTGACAAGTAAAATCTCTGCTTAACCCGCTGACCTAGTGGTCAATGCACCTGCAGGCCTGATGTGGGCCTGTCCTGCGTTACTCTGCCTAAAGGTCTGACCCTGCACTCTGTGTCCTAGTGGCCAGTGAACCAGGTAATGGAATCACTATGTATAATTCAGCTGGTCCACTGGATCAGGTGTCACTGTTAGTCCTCTAGTTCATATCCATACACGCAGACACATGATCTCACCTCATGTACACAGCTATGTCACAGAAAGGAAAAGATTCTTTCAATAGTGCCGCTGTCGGATAAAAACCTTGTAACTCCAATTTTGGTGTCATGTTTTCACTTCAGCTGAAGGATCACATGGTCCTCTGTAGGGTGAGAAAATTCTAAAACCATTCATGAAATCCTTTCAAAACCATGTTCAAGTTCAAGTTCTATTTATTTAAAGTGCATTATCACAAGTCCCAACACACTTTACAAAAGAGAAATTTAAAACAACAGTAAAAACAGCTCATATCACATAGAATATGATAGAATATCATATAACATAGTATAAAACAAGGATGAAACAATACAAAGGAAATAAAGCAGCACATAAGAATGTAGAATGTTACATGATGTTGGGCCAGCTAGACTATTCAGGGTACACCATATAATTTAGAGAATAAATATGTATATGGACATTATTTAGTTTAAATTTGAATATTATTACTAGGGTAGAATGTACAAGCAGATCTGCAGAGAGCTCTAGTTTTGGTTTTGACTCTGTCCTTATCATAGGTTTATAATGGGGATTTTACATGTGTGACTGCCTGCATAAGTGTTTACTTTTACACACCACATGACCAGGCTCTTCCCCGATCGACCTTACTAGTCAAATAAAGTCTCACAGATAACAGTTATCTCATCCAAGTGCGTATTTAATTGGAAGTGGCGAGATTGCCAGGTTGTCAGAGAGACGACCTCACGACCAGAGGGTCACAGATTTGATTTTCATGACAAGATGGCAGCAGGAGGGCTTAGCGAGTAGGGAGACCGTCCTTCAACCCCACCGCTCGGGTTCAAGCCCTCTGTGACCTGGAGCAGGACATTTAATCCCTCCCAGCTCTAGGGGTGCTGCTCTGTAGCTGAACCTGGGCTCTGACCCCCCCCCCTGTGGAGGTCAGAAATTTATCCTACAGGGATTAATAGAGTATCACAAAAGAAGAGAAAAGGCTGCTATGCCAAATACTGAACCTCTACCTGCTTATTTATGTGTGACTTGAGAGAATTACATATACAGTATGTGTGTGTGTGACACTCAGGATCATATGTAAATGTTATCCACATATACATGATCTTTGAATATTACTTTATTCTCATGTGGTGTTATTTTTTGGGTTAAATATTTAAGAAGGTAGAAAGTATATAACAGTTTTACCTGCTGGGTTGCCAAAACTGACGCTCAGTATACTGCTCTCCACTCAAATATAACTTTATAATTCCAAGATCACGAAATATCTAACTACACTATGTGTAATATGGCAATCTGGAGTCCTATATTCCTAAAACACATCTTCAACAAGTTCTAAATACTCCTCATCTCTTCCTCCTGTTCCACTGATTCTGATCACTGAAGCAATGATTAACACCAACACTGTCGTGACAGAAGTCAGGACTAGAAAAAAGTGTGACTCATAAAATATAAAAAATTGGGTCATTTACTGCATCTCAAGTACATGGTGATGGATTGTGCTCAGTGCATCTGCTTGTGTGTGTGTGTGATAGAACCATGAAACAGAAAAAACAGAATGCTCAGACAGGCTGTGGGATAAAAACCTAAAAACTTAATCCATGAGATTAATGTAGAAGAGCTTGGGCATTGGCCTCCTGTGTGGCTGCTGCAGCGCTCTGACTTGTGTTCTGCTGTGTTTCTGTGCAGGCTGGCACCGATGGAGAGAGCATTGGCAACTGTCCCTTCTCTCAGCGCCTCTTCATGATCCTCTGGCT
The DNA here is from genome assembly GCF_046629955.1 of Centroberyx affinis. Lineage (NCBI taxonomy): Eukaryota > Metazoa > Chordata > Actinopteri > Beryciformes > Berycidae > Centroberyx > Centroberyx affinis. The sequence goes on from NW_027279540.1 coordinate 136,805, forward strand.
TAAAGGAGTGGTGTTCAACGTCACCACGGTTGACCTCAAGAGGTAAGGAGCAACACACACACACACACACACACACACACAAACCCAACCACACACTTACACATGCATTGATTTTCTCATAATACACTGCTTTCCTTATTTCTTTTGCAGAAAGCCAGCAGATCTGCATAACCTCGCTCCAGGGACGCACCCTCCCTTCCTGACCTTCAACGGAGAGGTCAAGACTGATATCAACAAGATCGAAGAGTTCCTTGAGGAAATGCTGAGTCCTCCAAAGTAAATCACTGGAAAAACACTCATTCTACAATATCACATGTGCAGAACTGACTACGCACACAGTCTAGTTAATTCATTTTAGTAACTAAGGAGTCATGCTTATTGCTAGATCCATTTAATTTCAGCAGCACTGTTGAAAGTCTATGAAACATTTTACTGCAGTAAAAGGTGAGTATATGGTGTATGGTGTAAACTCCCCCTCTGGACTGGAACTTGATAACTGGCTGATTTTAGTGATCTTGTTTCTTTGATGATCTTATTCTTCTGTTGACACTGTTCCTCTGTAATGACTGTTCAAACTGTTGCTGTTTGTCATTGATGGCTGTTGTAAATGTTCTGTGAATGAGAATTTTCCTCTTCAGGGCAGTAAACTAAACAAACTCAAAAGATATTAAAACAGAAGATAAATCAGAGGATAGATGCTCCACTGACTAACAGCCAAAGCCTTTCTGAAATTTTAGCAAAAGCAAGCCAGGTTCACCGTCTTTTCCTGCTGACATTCCAAAAAGTTGCAGCCAGTGTGCGAGCAGTCACAGAGAATGTTACATGAAGTCAATCTTTATTTTATTGCCTGTAAAGTTTTTCGCATTAGAAATGGCGCTCGGTGTGAGAAAGCTTAAAGGGTGGGCAGCCGGCTCAGTGTGACTGTGTAACATGTTTTCAGTCTGAGCAGAGCGCCAGCCCAGGTGTTAATACTATCCAGATGGCTCCGTCTGCGTCTCTGACTGCGTCTGCTGCCTCTGTCCCCGTCTCCTCAGGTATCCCAAACTGTCCGCCAAGCAGAGAGAGTCCAACACAGCTGGAAATGACATCTTCGCCAAGTTCTCAGCCTACATCAAGAACACCAAGCCAGACGCCAACGCTGGTGGGCTGCTCATTTAGTCCTAGTTATGATTGTGTGCATAGACACACATGTACACACACAACACACACACACACACACACACAACAGAACAAGCTAAAAAAAATAGGCCAGCCATTATTATGTTCTTCCACTAGGTAGTAGCAGAGTCCAGTACATGAGGATCTGACTCATATGAGTTGCTTTGCTGCCACCTAGTGAACTTTTCAAATGCCAGCGAGAACAAAAACTCTTCAGTAAGCCCTCTGCAAAACCCCCTTGCCCACACACTGAGGAATCTACACAATCTGCACACTCCATAAGCCTAGAAGCATTCAGCTGCCCAATTCATCACACACAGTTTTGATGGAGTTGCTTGCATCCCACGCTAATACTGTATCCGTGCCTAACTGTCCTATGTGTTTGTGTGTGTTTGTGTATTGTGCGTTCAGCTCTAGAGAAAGGTTTGACCAAGGCCCTGAGGAAGCTGGACGACTACCTGAGCAGCCCCTTGCCAGATGAGATCGATGCAGACAGCATGGAGGAGGAGAAGGGCTCTAACCGGCGCTTCTTGGACGGGGATGAGCTCACTCTGGCAGACTGCAACCTGCTGCCCAAACTGCACATAGTCAAGGTCAGGGAGGTTTATACCTGAGTAAAATTGTAGTTGACTTTAGGTACTTTACTTAAAAAAGACCAGCACTTGATTTACATTATCTTGCAAGTGCTGAGTCCACTTTGAAGGCTGTTTAAAGGAAAGATCCACCCTAAAACCTTGTATTTCTGGGCCCTTTTTGTTTGATGGTGGTGTATTTTTCTTATTCCTGCAGATGACTTGACACAGATAGACAACATGTCATAATATTGCGTTAGTGCAGCTACAATGGAGTTTGATAGCAGAAAATCTTTCAACAATCTAAAACATCAATGTGAGTCTAAATGTCAGACTTTAGTGGTTTTAGTGTCAGCCCCTCACAATCAAAGAGCAAGGGCTTCTTTCTAGACTCACCATTTTCCACTGACATTCAACAATCATACAGGGAGAAATACATCATAGAAGTGAAATATGATTTCCGCTTTACTGTTTTTTTTATTTTATTTGAACAACCAGGTACAGCAACACCACAGCATTACTCTCTCTCTATTCTCACTTTATCTCACTTTTTCTGTGGAAAAATGTAATTGCTATCGCTCTCTCCTCCTACACATATGCAGCACAGAAACCCTGGGGCTGGGAAATATAGGAAATCACTAACTGAATAAGAAGTAGACAAGGCAGGTTGAGGGAAAGTAAATTACCAAAAACTCAACAACACTTCATCACAAAATAACTCTTGGAGTGCATTGTGCATCACAGATAGATGATACATAACAGTGTAAGAGTATCTGAGGGTGGATTGTTTTCCTTTAGGTGTCTAGCCAGATAAATCTTCTTCGTTTCTTCATTGCATTAATAGTTTTGTCTTCTCCCCTAGGTTGTTGCTAAGAAATACCGCAACTACGACATTCCTTCAGACATGACGGGGGTGTGGCGGTATCTGAAGAATGCCTACACACGCGATGAGTTCACCAACACCTGCGCTGCTGACGCTGAGATCGAGATCGCCTACAAAGATGTGGCTCGGAGGCTGGCCAAGTAACTCACCCAGCAGCCCAAGCTCAGACAAAAGAAACTACCAGTGCAGCCCGCTTCACACAAACAAAACCATCGGTGTCACGCAGCTGTGAATATCCTCTTGAGTTATCATGAGTGGCATTTTCAGGAACCCTCAGATTTTGTCCATCATAGTGAATAGTGAGCTAATAGTGAGTGAACAGATTCAAATTTTGCTCAGGCCCCCTGTGAATGCTCTGACACAAGGCTTTCGCTCAAACCCGATTGTGTCTGTCCATATTTATTTCTCGTAACACAAAGCTCTCTTTCAACAGTGACTGCACTTTGCAGCCATAGGCCTTCTCTCCCGGTCCACAGCCAAACGTTTTACCAGCTGCTGATGTTATGGCCGTTCAGTTTATTTATTCCTAAGCCTACAGAAGTCTAGTCGGACTCCACAGTGTGTATTATCAAGCTTTTGCTCCTGAAGAGACACCTTGATTCATCCATGATTGATGATAGTGTTCCTAATTGTGTGCTGAATATGGCTGTAGCAATCTCAAGATTAATTTGATTGTCACTCATTAGGTGTTGCTGTAGTTGTTTTGTTTCACTGATCTTAAAAAATTACTTTTACCCTCTGAAAGATTGATTTTGAAAATAAGCTATGCTTTATGATGTTAGCTCACAAAGAACAGGACTAAGGCGATGAGGGCATTTTGCCTGAAGTCAGCAGTCAACTTTGGTGGAGTTGATATGATAGCCCAGAACAAAGCTTGCTTCTGAATGGTTTGCATGCATGAATCTCTTCCTGTGTTGTAATTTTCTAAATTTGAAATCAGAGCTTCTTTTTAAAATATGAAAAATCAGTTGCCTAAACTATGTGCCTTTATTTGGAAATATCAAAAGTCCATGCCAACGTCACTGATTGACTCATTATGAAAAATGTATTTCAACCAAAACTAAGACATTTGTTTTGCCTCTAGCTATTAGTGTTCAGTCTAGGTATTGATTTTGTCTTAAGTTACACATGATATTATGAATGGAGCGAGTATTTATTTAGCAGCCCAATCAGGCCTGATTAGGCAGAGCCATTAGTGCTGCGATGAAAAGCGCCTTCCAGGCCAGGTCCACTATGGTCAGGAGCCCTGCCCTCCAGCCCTTCATCAGAGAGACATTTCCTCCGCTCTGAGGAGTCTATCAACATCCACAGAGCCCAAAGTTCAAGTTCAAAAGTTTCATCGTCCATGCAGAGTAGGATGGAAATTTGTCTTGGGGCTTATCGTCTTTGGCTTGGTCTCAGGCTGCAGCTATAGCGAGACTTCCTTGAAGAACCATAAGGCTCTTGTGTGGTTTGGACAAACATATGATATGAAATTGGAGCATGATGACTGAGAGGCTTGCTCATTGCGAAGCTCTACAAATAAAATAATATTTTCACAGATCTGCTTCTGCCTTTTCTTTCCTTCTCTTTCCAGCTAGGTGATCAATCAACACTGATACATTCTAGGTTGTCGTGAAGGCAGGGGTGAGTGGTCTGTCTCGGTGATAGCATGGTGGTGGTGGAGCCTGGGTCCTGTCCTATACTGTGCTGGTCCTGAAAGGGTTAAGTGCGCCTGACTGAGTTGATCAAATCCAGTGGTGCAGGTCTGTTTCTTCATCCATACCAGAGAGAGAGAGAGAGAGAGAGAGAGAGAGAGAGAGAGGGAGAGAGAGAGAGAGAGAGAGGGAGAGAGAGAGTGATGACCGTTGACAGGCTTAAATAGAGGCTTCCATGCCAGGGATCAAACGCCATCCCTCTTCTCCACTCTCTCATTAAGACGGAAAACCCGAGCGCCGCCATCCGATCTGTCTCCATTTTTCCTCAAAGGAGTCTAACTTGAAAGATCTGCGCCTGTCGGATTTACAATGGTGGGCGAGTGGTGTTTACTGAGACGCGGCCTTGCCAGAAACAACAGTCAAAGAAAATAAATGGAGCCTGCCTAGTGTTTCCACAGGAGTAAGGAAATATGGAGCGAGACTTGTGCCTTGCTGTTTGGTAATTAGTACCTAAACATCCCTGTCCTTGGATCCCATCGCTCACATCCAACATTTCTGCGAGCTGGATAATATACAGTGGAGCATTAACGTCAAACACGTCTGGTCATGGGGCCTGGCACGCCACATTAATCTGTTATTACACTCCCAGTGGATCTACCAGTCGCTGGCCTTGGCCACCATAGCACAGGGGAGTGCATATAGGTTGACAGGGACTCACACACAGCATACTTTTATAGCCAGGTTTACGAAACCTTTTCAGGCCAAGCACAAATTGAGCCTTGGGACCCAAGCTAATTAAAACAAACTAGTACATTTGATGTGTGAGGACCTACCAGAAACAGGCCTATGATCCAATTAAGGTCCAGACCCATAGTTTAAGAAATGCTGCCATATAGAACTCAATGTCCCTTGCAAATACAGAACAAAGTTAGCCGCCGCTTACCATGAATATTGCACCCTAGAGACAGACCCATATGTAGATCAGCTTGAGGTGAAATTTGGTTTTACCTCCTACCACTAAATGTACACACTACCTTTGTGTTCTTTTAAGTGCTATATAAATAAAGTTGACTTTACTACTGTACTGATACTCTGGTGGTAGCCCTATTTAGTTTATTTATCATCTATGTAGTTTTACTGCAGTAATAGCAGTGAGGATTCATTTCATTTCCCAATCTAAGCACTATGCAACACACCAGTGAAGAACTCTGTCTTTAGTCTATCTCAAAAGAGATAGAGACTAAATTCCCATTTCTATTGCCACTGAAATAGCTCCCTTATTCACTAATTGCTGTGATGTTGGGTAATGACTTGTGACATCTACGTCAACGTATTCAGGTGACGGCTGAAGTCCTACAGGCCTGAGGAGGAAGTGTCTAATCAGAGCGCAGCTGAGACAGACAGGAACCATGTCATAACAGGAGATCATGTTTAAAAGAGACAGAGCCGAGGAAGACGAGTCCTCATCTCTTCCACACCGAGACGGAGAGCATCTAAGAGAGTATCAAATTCTCAGCAGGTCCCCCAACCCTCCTCCGCCTGCCTGCCCTTGGAGGTTTGAGTGACTTGCGGTGTAGCTTGATGGGGATTATTGATCTGCCTGGCGCGCGCCTGCGGTTTCGGCGTAAGACTGACGACCTCACCAGAGAGAGTTCTTGGCACAGACCGCCCCAGTCTTCAGTGGAAGAGCTGTGCGGAGGCTGAGCCACCAGGACAGGCCTGTCGCGGCCTGATGTTTGGACTCAGCGGCACCGCATTAGCTTAGAGCCAGGTGATCAAGACATTTCTTAGTGTACTTCAAATAATCAGGCCTAAAATTAGGCACAAGATAACAATAAACTATCTGATTGGCTTTTTGGAGAGGAGACCATATACTTCAAATGAGTAGCCATGTCTGCAGACAGCAGAGCCCGAGGGTATTTATGCTCTTGGTTAAATTTGTTGGTTAGGGTTTCAGTTCCAGTTGTGAACCACATCAAATAATCCATGGTCACTGGAGCAGGATGTGCACACTGTGCTAATTATGTGAGATGATGATGTCAGGTATGGATACCTACCAGCAAGCCAGAACTTTTCCCCTATGGTGTGTTCCAATGTATATAACCACATTTTGTGGTGACCACACTCACTATACGACCACACTCACATCCAGTCGGACATGTCTGGATTCTCAGCAGCCCTCACACATCCGCGCTGTCAGGCAAGCGCTCACTTTATCATTCATAGTTGTAAATCATCGCTTTGCCTGCAGGAAACACACAGCATTTTATTTTCCAGTCATAAACCATAAAACCTGCCTCTAACACGAGTTATGATCCTTGGAGACAGAGAGGATGAATGCCTAAAGCAGAACCAGACATGATGGCGGGCATCCTTCATCCCTCTCGCCTGGCATCCACAGATGGGTATGGTCGTGCTGCGGATTTTCCAAAAAGCCCAACATGATCTAAATGTCACCAGGGTTGTATGTCATTCAGCAGCGAGCTTGATCACTGGCGGTATTATGTGACTGCTCTGAATTACCAGTCCATTAGTTCTCAATTAACACTCGCCTGATAAAGTTTTAACAGCCCTTCATCTGACAGGAAGAACACATAGGGCTCCTTCATGCTCGGCTTCAGGCGAAGATGGGGCCCCTGCCCAAATTTTTGAAATTTTATTGCCTGGCTGAAACCTATGGAAAAGGCCTGTTTTGCATGAATATTTGGCACCAAACTGAGGTTTATCCTGTCTTATGTTCTGTACACTCAGTTATGCTGCAACAGTTTGCCATTTTTTGACAGTTGAGATGGTGTATAATTTGAAACATTGGCATGAAGCGGAGCCCTTGGACAAAGAGGCCTTTTGTTTGTGTGTTTGGTCGCTGTCCATGGTCCTGACACTTGCATTTTCACAGTAATTCCTTTTTTCAGGCAGTGTGGCCAGTATCATATTGCATAATCTGAACTGGCAGAACGCATTAAATCTAGGCATTTTATGTTTCATAAGTGCACTTTTCTGTGAGTTGCATTTCACTTAGCAGAAAATGGATTCATGGAATCAAATGTTTCCAAAGCAGGCTAAAGACACAGGCATGCTTTAATCTAGTGATGAATGGATTTCGGTGCAGAATGTCAGACTGTCTTACAGCATTGACCCTCCATGTCTATGAGGCTCTGGTCTGCTGCCTGAATGCAACTCGGCTGCCAATTGATCATTTCTTTTATTACAGGTCAAAAGACAAGTCATCGTTTACAGCCCGTTACTGCAAGAGTGAAAAACTAGACTGAAGTCTGCAGTGACACAAGATGGGGTGATGGAACATTTGTAGGTTTTGAAGTACCACCAATATAATAAGGACTAGTTTGGCCACATCCAGCCTGCCTTTGGCTGTATGGAGGACCATATGGGTGGGCCTCCCACCCCGGTCCCTGAGGTTAAATAAAAAGCCACTAGAGTGCGCCAAAGTACACAGTTATTGTTGACTCAGTTTGAAATTCTCCTGGACAAGGATAGGGTTGCTCAATTACACTCAGATCAAATTAAGATCAATTTTGTGTATTTTTTGGTGGGCATGAGCTGATCTCAAAGACTGTCTACCTCTAAGACACTAAGCTGGGCCTTTGCCATTGGCCAGAGCGGAGAGTGAGAATTAAGCTCAGATGACATCAGATCAGAGAGGTTCAGGGAGGTCAGGATTTCATGCTGATCCGATAGTCCAACCCCACACTGTAGAGCCCCTGCCCTGGGCTTATCTCAGCCCAAATGAGAAATCAAGATGCAGGCATTCCTGTTTAAGAGCAGAAAAGAGCGGGGGAAACACACACACAGTCCTCGACCCTGTTAGTGGAGACGGAAACATAGGGAGAGATATACAGCTCTGTATGGGGCCCTAGAGGACCACTTCCCGCCTGAGCTGCTCCTCTGAAACATTTGTAGAGGTCAAGTAAACAGTTTGTATTGGGCTGTCAGCTGTGTGTGTGTGTGTGTGTGTGTGTGTGTGTGTGTGTGTGTGTGCCTGCAAACCAACTGAATGGAGTCGTATTGGCCCCTCATAAACTCCTGTTTGTACTCACTCTGTTGATTGCACGACAATTGCATAATATAAGGGTTTGCACATGCACAGTCTGCTTTGTGCTGCTGCAAAACTACTTACAACCTGGTATAAAACTCAGCGATACATCAATGTTCAACCACCAAATTTAACAGAGGAGTAAAAACTCGATACCAACCTTCTTAAATGAGTCTGTCTCGGTGCTGCTGTCTCTCCCGTGCATGCGGGACATTATGCTAATTTCTCTGGGTGTCTGGGTCCCGTTGCTCCTCCGGAGTTCATTATTATAATTGCTAGACATGGCTGAGAACGCTGGGAATGTGAACCTGAAACCAACAGGAGCTTTTTCCACGCAATCTATATTCAGGGAAATCCCGAGAATGTTCCCAATCTGAACCTAAAAAACACATGGGATGGTGGAGCTCTCCCTCTCTCTCGCTCTCTCTCTCCCTTTCTGTGTGTGTACGTGTGTGTGCGCACACTTAAGATTGGCTCTGTTATGTCTTGGAATAATGTAAAACAGCTTCCCTGGTTCTCCCTGTCTCTGTTCCTGTCTCCCTCTCTCTGGTTTCCCACTGTACCTTTGAAACAAAGCCATGGCAGTGGCAGTAGCAGTAGTAGTCTGGTTGAGTGCATGGGCCCCAGCCCGCCTTACTCCCTGTCCAAAGACAATGTTGGTGCAGACTGAGCGGCAGACCAGGGATGACACTGCTAAATGTGCTTCTTATGTGCAACACCCTTGGAGATCTGCTCGTTAACTGCTTTAGAGAGGATTAAACAAGCGTAACTGCAGTTGTTATTATGTTATGTTATGCTAAATGTTCCTCGAGTTTTGTCTTTCAGTAACATGAGCAAGAATTAAATGAGTCAGTGGTGCAGTGGTGGTCCTATATTTTACAATGGCAATTAGGTTGACAGGGGAATCTAAATACCCAGGAAAAAGTGGTGGATAAGCTCTATATGCATGTATATACCCTCAACCCTAACACTGACTATACATATGGAAGATGATGATGAGGAGGTAGAGTGTGTGGCCGATTCAGTGAAACAGTCAGTGGAAACAGGAGATAAAGAGGAAAAATTACGTAACAAAATTCCTCTTTTATTCTTAAAACATAAACAAAATGTACAATCACAATGCCAATTTCACTCACTGTTGTCAGGTTGTTTGTCCCTTTTGATCAAACCCACTCCCGCCCAATGACCTTTGAGAAATGAAACGTACCAGCAAAATCTAATGGAGGCTCCATTAGTTTATATTTCCTGACAAGTGTTCATGAGAGAAGAAGCATAACAATAGACATAACAAGTAAAGAAGTTTACATAAGAGCGGGGTAAAGTACGGTTCCTGGATATCATACATGTTGGATCATTAAATAATACAAGGTCAGCATCTTTGATGATGTTTGTAAGCAATATTCACCCAAGGGCAAAAGTATCTTGTTTTATGTAAAAAAAAAAAAAAATTCGAAACGAACACAAACAAAAGCAGATGAGGACATAATGGGATGTCAGTGCTGCATTGATGTGTAAACAGTCTTAAAATACCATTTCCTGTTCAAACTCTGGAAAGACAAAAAGGAGATGAAATAAATTCCAACAGATGTGCATAGTTACCGTGGAGACACTGAATAAATTTGTGATTGGTAAAAAGCTATAGCTGTAACAATCTAATAGATTTTTTATTTGCTTTCTCGTGTTACACTATAATAGCAAAAATGCTTTTCCTTTGGGCTGAAGCAGTAGGGGAAATGTAGTGTGACATGTTCAATTCCATTAGCCGAGTTCAGACCATCCTCTGCAGAGTGGAAGAGAGGCACTGCGTGCAAACCTTCAATGAAAAGTTTGAAGTTTGATCCTTGGACAGGGCCATGTTTTTCTCAGCTTTTTAAAATTGGGTTATTATATTACCTACATGCACTGAATATCATATTGTATAAAAGCACAAAAATGTTTTTTTCAAACAAATGCCAACTGCCTTATGAGATCAGATTCAACTCCAATGTAAATGGCCTGTTTAGCCAAGTGTTATCCATTGTGTGTGTATGTGTGTGTGTGTGTGTGTGTGTGTGTGTGTGTGTGACTCCAGTGGCGTTACAACTGCACTGAGGACCAAAACCACTGCCCTGCTGGCAGCCAGCCGCAAGTGCTGCTAGAAATAAAACAAGAAATAAGTGCTTTATGAAACAAACATACACAAGTCTCCCATATTTTTCGGTTACCAGTTTGCTGCCAGCAGCTGCATCCAATCACCTTGTTTGTGCACTTTTTTTTTTTACTCCAACATTTTCTTTTGCATTTTTAAATCTCACAAAGTTGTAATTGCAAATTGGAAATATCTGAACTCCTCTCGGCCTGGTGCCACAATGCTAGAATCATCCTAATAGTTTATGACACTAGGCAGTGAGAAGGTATGACCCTTTTCGGTAAACCATGACACCAAAAGCAGAAAATGGAAAATAAATAAATGTCGGAAGGAGCGTCACAGTCTCTATTGTCTTTAACTGTGATGGGATATTTCCTTTTCAAACTCAGAGAGACTGAAAGAGAAAAATACAAAAAACTGTACTCGTAAGTGTCAGACACTAAGACAAACTTTTTGAAAGCCATCTTTTACACATGATATGAAAGCTATAATAGCCTTGGGATGTTTTCCCCATAATCTGACAGAGCATTCAGCTGCATCGGTTATGAAAAGGACATAGTGCAGATATAACAAGCCTGTGGGACTTCAGATCACCCAAGGATTATTCCAGTCCTGAGGAGGTCATGTATCATAAAATAACTGAACCTTGAGGTTTGACCCGCTACTTTGGAGTGCAGAACACCACTAGGCATGGCACCACCATAATCATCTTTGGGCTACATGTCAATCTGTGTATGAATCTATGATAATTTGTACCACAAAGCTTCTTATTCGGACTGCACATGAAAATACACATATATATATATAAAACTTGTATCTGTGTGCATGTCAGAATAGACAAACTAGAGAAATCAAGATGAATAGAATTTCCCCATGGGATAATTATTTTCCCCATTGAAGTGCTCTTTCATGGTATGTTGCCAAGAGGCACAATACAAGTTATTGCTCAATAAATACCGAAGGTTTAATTCCAAGCCAAATGTGTGTCAACGCCTAGCAAGGATGTTGGACGCTTAATGTGTGGAGCAGTTAAACTGAAAGTTATACCAGAAGAAACATGTTGCAATACTCTTTGGAAATTACATTTCATATTCCAAACAATTTAAATCTTTGGGTACTAAAAAATTAAACCTCTCACTCTTTAAATTACCTATCAAAAATTAATTTAAACTTAGTCATATAGATGCATCAAAAATATTCAGATTACACTTCTTCGACTCAAGTTTCAAATACAATACATAATTTATGGCTTTATAAGTTAAAACTCCTAAGAAAACGCCTCAATCTACATCAACGTTTCACCCACAATATACAAGTTAAATTAATTGGTTTGAAGCAAATTTACTGTTCATACCACTTAAGGTAACATACGCGTTACTCTCATCACTTGCTACTCAGTGCTCAACTTGCATCTTGATATTGTCGTAGTACAAAAACATGCTCTGCAAAAAGCCTTATAGAAATACAAACACTATACAAAAGAGGCAGTCTTTTACAAATATTGTGAAGCATCCCTTAGCTTGTGGATTATAATAAAACAGAAATAATGTCTTATCCACTTGGGCCTAGTAAACCAAAATTGTCTAGTGTCTTTCTCATTATTGCTGTGAGAATAACTCCCTTTGTAGTGCCTTGGTCAAAACACATTCCAGGAAGTCAAGTCCATACAAGTCTGGTCTTTTTTTTTTTTATCTCAACCTTAATTTCCAAGCAAAAGGGAGAGACAGTTCTTTGCTGATGATAGCTCAAAATTCCCCTTTTCAAAAAAAAGGTTTTGTGCTTTCAAACCATGACATCAGTTGACTTCTTGTTTCCGCCTCCGGTCTTCTTCAGTACGGCCTCCAGACGGCCTCATCCATGCGCCCTCCGGGGTTGAGTACGGTGGGGGAGTTACTGTGGCTCCCGTCGCCCTCCACCCCGCCCTCCGTCTGGCTGGGCAGGTTGGGATTCACCAGGGAGCTGCCTGTCGAGGCGCTAGTGCAAGGCGGTATCATCCGGGAGGGCGAGCGATCCCCGCCAGGAACCATGGAGAACTGGTAGGAGCCGGAGGAAGCGCCGTAGTAGAGATAGGGCGTGCTGCTGGTCTGGAAGGGTCCACTCTGGCTCTGGGTGGAGCCGGGGTAGGGAGGGGGAAGGTAGGTGTGGTAATGGGCGCTGCCCAGCGACATGGCGGAGGTGACGGGCGGGGTGTAGGTGAAGGTGGCTGGGTAGTGCATCCGGGGGCTGGAGAAACGACTCTCCGTCAGGGAGGAGAGGCCCGGGAACTGACGCTCAAACTGACCGGGGAACGGGCTCAGGTCAGACGAACCTAAGGACAGATGTACACACACACACACACATACACACACACACACACACACACACACACACACACACACACATTCATTTGTTTAGTATTCCCTAAGACAGTATAGTAGATATCATCATGTAAGCCTAAATCATTACGACAATTCCATTTTAATTCTTTCTACCAGTTTGTCAGTCTTGATCATGTGAGATGTGGCTTTGGACTCGAACAAAATACTTTGTCTTGTACAGTAATCGAATTTAACGAATAAGTCCCTTGGGACACCAAACAGTAGTAAACTGAATTGTATAGCAGCGAGCACGAAAGCCAGATATTTCAAGCCAGATATTTCCAACTGTGTGTTAAACAATTAGGAAAAGACTTTGGATAATGGATTTTGCGGGCACAGTTATGGAGCAGCATTTATCTAAAAATTTCAGTGTATTCATCAAGTCCAGTGCTGTTTTTCACTTCTCCTTCTGAGTTTTGATAAAATTAGCAAGCACATCAGTGAAGTCCTAAGCGTGCATACGCGTTAATATGTTTACACTTCTGCATATTTATAACCGTATGTGTGTGTTGGCGCATGTTTATGTGTATCTGTATGATTGTTTATGCATGCAAATGTGTGTGTATATGTGTGTGCGTGTGCGCAACCGTGCGTATATGTGTGTGGGGGGTGTATGTGTGTGAATACTGTATGCACATAAAAAAGCAGTTGGGATGAATCAGGAGCTGCACATGTGGAAACACTTTGAGCAGAAACAGTTTCCATGAGATCCATAATGAGGCAGGGCTGAGCTCTGATGTGGCTCCTCTCCTCGCCTCCCATCGGCTCCAGTGTGTGTGTGTATGTATGTGTATGTGTGTGTGTGTGTGTGTGTGTCCGTGTGCGCGTGTGTGTATGCTATTGAGAGAGAGAGAGCAAGAGAGAGCGAGAGAGAGAGAGAGCTGAGAAAAAGCTGCTCCATCTCTCCCTCCGTTCCTCTCTTCGCTTCATCCCTAAAAAATACCCAAAAACCACTAACTGGCTGCGGCGAGCATCGCGCTGGGCGCAGAGTTTAAGGAGAATAGGAGGTCCTCCCCTCTCACACTCCCTCCCCCTGTCTCCTCTCAGTGGTTTAGTCCAGCCATGGCGCTCTTATCATAAATCACTAGGCGTCTTCCGTGTCACCATGTCTGCTGTGAGAGGACGGGGGTGGCGGGGAGGGGAGAGGAGGGGGGGTGAAGGGGGGGTGGAGGGGGGGCAGTGTTTATGTGCAGGGAGAAATTGCGAAGCCGGGTTTGTCGCTAGCGTCAGATAGCATATGCTGCCAATTAAGGCCTTTAAACTTCCTCTCTCCACAAGATCTGTTTGATTTTTATACAAAATAGTAGGTGATTGTCTCTGCCGTGGAGGAGCAGTGTGATCTCAGAAGTGAATGCCGTTGTTCAATAAACTCCTGACTCCTGCTTTTAACATTTGGACCTATTTTAGTGCACAAAGGGGCCCTGTGATGATGAGCCAGATCAAGCTTCATTAGTTTAAATGAAACCAGAGTCTCACATTGTCTAAATATTTGGAAGTATTTTACAAACCCAAACTCTTGAGCGTCACTTCCGAATTCGGTGTTTGACTTGACTGATGAACTTTTGGAACGGGCTCCTACCAACTGTAACATTTCAACACGCGGGTTGTGTTGTGCGAGGAAGGTGTGTGTGGGGGTTGGAGGGGCGGGCCGGGGCGAAATGCAGTGTGCAGAATTTGCAGTGTAGCATACATATCGGCTTCTGCTTGTACTTGTCGGTATGTTCTTTGGCTGGATACTGTTACAGGTACTGCTAGTGTAGCCTGGCGAGGTGTCAACATGATCTCCAGAGATCTGAGAGCCTTAGTCACATCACTTAGGAGGCATTAAGCGCTAGAGGTGTGCGAGTGGGTGGGGGAGTTGCGCCTGTGCTTGTGTGTGTGTACACGTGCACGCTCAAATGTGCATGTGTGTCACTTTGAGAACAAAGCCTGACGCTCACGAGATGAAAGCTGAAGGGAAAGACCAAGTTAATCAAAGTTGACAAGGCAGCTGGCTGGATTTTAAACCGTCTAATGCACAGTCACACTGCTGCGTCTCTTAATCACTCACCCTTGCTCCGGGCACACGGAGGAGGAATTAGGGTGTAGTGCATTAGTACAAGGAAACAGAGGAAAAAAAAAATGCAGGGTAGAAAAAAAAAAATCATATGGCAGCGAGTCAAACAGGTGTATGGGGGAGAAAACTTGTCTGGCCACATTTAGGGATTTTAAAGGAGCGCTCACATTGGGGGGAAAAGAGACAAATTGGAACACAGATGCTGCTGTTATGGCGAAGAGGCTGGTTAATGCGATTACCCAGAATGCCTTGTGAGAGTGGCGTATCGCTATAAAGACACTTTATTTGTCAGTCACGAGCCTGTTATTATCCCTGGGCCTGTTATTACCCATACTCCTCTGGGATCAAAGGCTTGGAGCGAGGAAAAAAGGAAACAATCGTTTTTTTCCACTGTTTAAAAAAAGCCATCCAAACCGCTCTTTGGTGAGGCAGTCAAACTCTGACAACATGCCTCATTCCTCACGTTCATTTGAGAATGAGCTAATAGCAGCTCACTGCGGCTAAACAGACCTGTATTAGTCTCTGGCAAATAGTAGCATATACAAGTTTTTTTTTGCACACGGTTTACAGTACAAAGAACTAGTTTTTGTTAATGTTTCTGTTTTTGTCTGTGTGTGTGATTGTGTGTGAGTGTGTTTGTCTCTCTCTCCTTCCCTGCTTCTCTCACATAAGAAAATGTGCGTAAGAGTCTTTGTGATACCAGCAGCAGATTGGGCAGTTGTGATGGAAGACTAGGTGGTTTCACACAGTTCAGTTCAGATCTTTATTGTCCCTCGAGACAATAAAGACAGTAGGTCAGGTGGGTCAAAAGTATATGCACTGTATAGTGTGTAGAGCAGTGGGCCTACCTGGTAAGCGTCTAGGTACATCACTGATGGCAGGCAGGCCCGTGGCTCGGCTGGAGGAGAGGGGGGTGGTGGAGTGGACCGAGGGGGATGCCATGGGACTCAGGTAGGACGGGTACGTCTGTTCGTACGACCAGGGAGGAGAGGACTGGGACTGACGTGGGTCTGGTGGGGAGGGAGAGAGAGAGGGAGAACGAGACAGACAGACAGAAAGAGAGACAGAAAGAGAAAGAATGATTAGCCGTGGAGTGTCAACTGAGCAACCCCAGCTTGGTACTAGTGCGGTTCAAATGTTCCAATTCATTGACAGGTCACTGAAATGGATAGCAATCGACAATAGTGTTAAAGACAATTCTAGACGTTGTTAGTGTCTTATTCTGTCAGTGTGCCTCTGTGCTTGTGTTTAGAGGTAAGTATCAGTTGGGCCTCTTATGCAACATCCTCCGTAATGACACATCTAATGTTTACCTTTGAAGAGAAGATCTTCCTGTTTGCCTTATAAAACATTGTGCTGCAGCTGAGGCACAGAGAGCCTTGCTGGCACACACCCAGGGTGTAAACACACCAGCAGACACACAAGAAAATAACTGCCACACGCACTTTAACAACGTGTCTGCGCTCCAACAGAGTATTTCGCATTAAATACGTTTGAAAAACAGTAAGATTGTATAACTGCAGTTGTGATTGTGATGTTTTATGATGACATTTCGCGATGAAATGTTTTAATGTTATTTACGGTCTCCGGTAACTAACACTGCCCTTGGGTATAGAATTCAGGCTTGACCTCAAAATATTTACACTCGAATAGCAGTTCACTCACACGGAATAAATGTCCATTCCGGTCTATAATTTACTCTACTCCCAGCTACACTGCTACAGAGATATCTGCTTAACCAAGCCTCAAATGATCCACTAAGTAACACTACAAAGCAATGCCAGAGAGTAACTAAGAGCTAAATGACGAGCTGTGACGAGCCTGCAGAGGCGCGGGTGATCAGGTAGCAGACATCCCAAGGCGTGAGAGATGGTGTTACCTTCTAGGATGTAGATTGATAGATCTAGAGAGAGACAGATGATCCCAGAGGCAATCTAACATACTGCGCTGGCTGTTCTGTGGCACAACCAATGGTCCTGTCAGGATGTGCACATGGCTCCCGTTGGGGTATGACATTTCACCTTATGTAAACGTTCCCTTGCTCAGTCTGTGGCTCAGCCTGCACTGACTCATTCACTGATACCCTATAGGACATTGTTCTGATCAGTACCGCACATTTAATGGAAACAGAGTGGTGGTAATCGCAGATGTTTTCCGCCATCCTAAATCTATTCTCTACTACTGATGTGTTAGGATTTTCTAATTAATTACTCTTGGATGCAGGAGGCATGTAGTGAAAAAACAAAACAAAAATGCCAAAACACCATCTGTAGCAGCATTTAAAAAAAAAAAACCTTTACATCCTTGGATTTAAGTATCTCTTATCCTTGGATCCAGGCTCATTAAAACATCACATGGCAACCCAGCAGAAAGGGCCCACAACTCATTTTGATTTTGGATGCAAAGTAAATAGAATATAAGGGGAATACACATTCAGTTATTGTTATATATGCAGTAAAGGTAAATGATATACAGGTATCGGTATCACTTTATGACATTCCTGATAGCTGAAATGGGCTGTGTTTCCAGTGTGGGAATTGATTTTACTGCAAATGGTTATGCAGTAAAAGCATTTTGCAATATAAACCTATAGCAAAATAAACTACCTGACTCTCCTCAACAAGGGTGCAGCACTTTGATTAAAGTGTTGGAGGCAACTTCCATTTATGAAGCACTATCAACTCCTAACCATATAATCTCTTCTTGTGATACCATATTGATCCCAGAAGGAGGAATTCTCTCTTCCATGGGCCCCTCCACAGGGAGGTCAGAGGTCACGGTCAGCTATAGAGAAGCCATCCTGGAGCTGGTAGGGATTCAGTGTCTTGCTCAAGGACACTTCAGCAGGGCGGGTGCTTGCTGTCATCGGGCTTGAACCTGCTCTCAAGTCTCCCTACTCACTACACCACGCTGCTACCTATCTGTTGCAATATAGTTGTAAATGGGACAGTGAAAACAAAGCAGTAGTATTAAGGCTACACTTTTTGAATTTATTAATTTCTTAAGATTAGTTTTTGATAGAAACAGCAGAGAAAGACAGGAAAGACGGGAGAAAGAGAGAGAAGTAAGACCAACTGAGCCACCAGGACGCCCCTTGTTTGAATTCGTAATGTGTCTCAGGTAAAAGCTGCGTTTGGGAGCCTCACCTGTTATCTGCGTCTGTCCCTGTGGGTTGAAGGAGTTGGGCCCAGCGTTGAGGGTCGGCCGGGGGGCTTGAGTGGGCACAGTCACCCTCATGGTGGTCTGGCGTATCCTCTCCAGCTCACTGAGGCGGTCTGAGAACAGGCCTGTTTTGGGGGGATCCTCGAGCTTCTGACGATGCCCTGCGGACACACACTGCATGTCAGCCCTCGACCGCCTACAAAACAGCTTTTCCTCACTGCAGAGTTTCACCAGTTATTGGTGGGATTCCAGAATTCATACTGTAATATGCTGTTGTACAACATTTTCATCGATGTAAGATGACACTGGGGCGGCACGGTGACTCAGTGGTTAGTACTGTCGCCTAACAGCAAGAAGGTCCTGGGGTTGAATCTTGGCCCTGGTCCTTTCTGTGTGGAGTTTGCGTGTTTGTGTGGGTTTCCTCCCACAGTCCAAAGACATGCAAGTCAAGTGGATTAGAGACTCTAAATTGCCTGTGAGCATGTTTGTCTATGTTTTAGCCCTTTGATGGATTGGCAATCCTGAATAAGAATAAGTGGGTATGCAAAACGAATGATTCACTATCAACATTCAGTTCTGCAGCTGACTCATGATGTCTGTTTGTTTGCTGTTAACTTGGCATAGCCTAGTTATCCCATCTATTGTACATTTGAGTCAGTTCTTCTGTGTGCCGTGCCGTGCCTCGCTTGGTAAACACAGTTTGTACTCCAACACAAAGAGGATCTCCGCTGGGAGCTAAAGAGGCTTCTCACTGGGAAGGGGATGCTATATCCTGCTAGCAACAAAGACTTGGAGCTAGGCACTTGTCCAGCATCACCCTGCCTGGGAGACAGAGAGAGAGCGAGAGAGAGAGAGAGAGAGTCTTCTTCCTCAGGTAAACACCGGCTCTCACGCCATCGCCCCATTATCCCCACAGGAGCCGTAACCTATGCCAAATATATTGTGCCTGTTCTTTTTCCAGCATTCCTCTGCTGATAATTTTACATCCTTTATATCCATGATTCTACTCTCATCCCTCTTTCAGGTCGGTAACTCTATACTGGCTCCTACTCCTGCGATATACACCTACACGCACATGCAAATACATAATGTGCGCACGCAAACACACACAACACAATGTCTCACTTGCTCTGTCTGGGCCAGCCCATCTCTATCCCAGCAACCCTACCCCATAAACCCCACTGGCCCTGTAGTGGGAACCACAACAAATCTTTCCTGGGAGCCCAGGTGTAGACTATAGAGTTTAGCAAAGGTGGGGTAGAAAGAGACGCCTATGCGCACACAGTCCTTTTAACTACTGACGCGGGTCTGTGTCAGTGTGTCTGTCTGGTCCCGCACTGGTTCCCCTGTAAAGGCGGTAAAGTAAATATCAAACAGAGGAGAGTAGAAACTCCTGCTGTGCTTGGCAGGACTCCAGCTGGCCCACGCAGAAACAGCTAGCTACTTCAGAATCCTGTCCAACCTGCCTGCTGCCTGGGCTGGGAACAAAGGCCTGGCACTAACCCGAGCACTGGGTGGGTATGAAGAGAGGAGAGGGCAGGGGAGGAGAGGAGAGGAGACGCGAGGGGAGGAGAGGAGACGCGAGGAGAGGAGAGGAGAGGAGACGCGAGGAGAGGAGAGGGGAGGAGAGGAGAGGGGAGGAGAGGAGGAAGACAAGAGGAGGTAGAATAAGATGACTCAGAGTCTAGTTAATTAAGAATTAATGACAGAGGTTAAGATGAATCATACAATAATTTGCATAAATGAAGCACCACAACAAAGATCAAAGGTGACATGAAACAACCGCCTTGTTTTCACTGTAGCATTTTTTTTTTACTATTGCAATTGTGAAAAAAAATCAACCTCATAAACAGTAATATTAAACTATCTGACCCTTCACAACAAAGGGATGCATTCTGAAGCCGTTGTTTGCAATGTCAATATCTAGCATTGTATTGTATTGTATAGTGTAAGTATTTTCCTAGCTTAAGCTCTCCTAGCTTAGAATGGTTGCAAACAGGCCAGTGACAAACCATGACTTTCATCAGAATGACGTTACTGGACTGGCACCAACCAGTTCAAAATAAACACACAATCTCATCATCAGCCTCCTTCACATGGTCGCTTTGGAACGTGAAAAATATCTGCTGTTTGAAAACCGCAGCCATATGACCAGAGAGCTTGTTTTAGAACATAATTCACATCTATATTTCATTAATAATATTTCTCCATCATTGCTGTGGATAATTTGTGCCTCTTCCTGGCATTCCTCATTTCTCTCTGTGCAGGCAGTGCCCAGTCAATCATAGCGTTTCCATTTGCAACAGACTGAATTTCTATTCTAAAAAAGCCACGGGACACAGTGCAGGCTTTGTGCACAGTCGTTTCCTAGCGATGGGAATAAATAGCACGGGAGACGATGGGAGATGAGGGCGAGACTGACGGGGGAGACAGAGGGGGACAGACACGAGGGGAGGAGGCGCAGCAAGAGGAAGAGACCCTGATGACCAGTAAATTAAGAGCTCTGGATGGGCTGCACCAGTCAGGAGACATCTCTGCGAAGAGTGCTGAGCACAGGGCTACAGGATCCTCCCTGTAGTACAGCGAATGGTGAAATAGTTAGGGCCGCGTTTTGGATTTCGACACCCTTGAGGAAGCCCCCAAAATACAGATTTCCTTAAAAATACTACATGTATATTTAAGGAGATAAAGACAAATTCGATCTGCCTGAGAAGCCAGAGACTGAGTCCAGAGTCGTTATTCTGATGCTCTCTGTCACCGCTGAGACATTTTGGAGAATTCGCAAGGATTTATTTCACAACGGCATTTTCACAAACTCTTGTTTTGTACTTTCAGAAACCCTCAGCTTCCACTCTGGGCTACCAAAGCGTAAAGAAACCTATGGATGTAACCCAGAGTAAGGAAACCTACGCATTTCTCTGGTATAGGAATGCAGCATGTCAACCACCATATTAAGGTCCAATTTACACTCCAAACAGCCAGACCTCAAGTCCATTAGTTTAGCGGCCTTGACAGTAAATACAGTTTTTCATGAGCTAATTACACCTTTTAGACGACAACTGTTGCCAAACACAAGACGTCTCAGCTGTTTTATCGGAACCCTAGCAGGGCGGAGGAATGAGCCGGGGTATTTAAAGGAGCGGGAAAGGCGGATGATTTCACTGCCGTAGGGAAAGTCCCTGAGATTCCCATCATCCCTGTGAAAACAGCGGAGATTTTCGATAGCGCCTGCCACTTCCCTGCCCAGCCAGCAGCCGGAAACATGGACAGATTCAGACCAGATGTGAGCAACTCACACACACATATACACACCCACAATAATGGACACATGCAGACACATGTATGCACATGCATATATGCACACACACACACACACACACTAACACACACACACGCATGCACACTTGCATATGCGCACACAGGCTCACACACATACACACACACACACTCACTCGAATGGATTCATATTCAGTAGATAACACCTCTATAGATAGTATCTCTAACGACACACTCACACACTGATCCCAGAATAGTATTATTTCAGCCTTCACAGAGACATAAGTCTTGATTCAACTCGCCTTTCCTGATCTGATAACAGTTAGTAAGAGCAAGTAGGTAAACAGTGTGCAAGTCCTCCGTAATTAATGGCAGATATAGACGCGATCTTTGATGGACGACTAGCTGAGATACTGCTAAAATGCCTAGTTTCTTCAGCTATGGTTTGCACCGCAGTCTTCTTGTGTTGAGTCTCCACATTACAGGAGTAGCAATATACTTTCATTTGGGTTTGGGGTTCCAGAGTGAGACTAAACTTCTCAAACTTGGGTTCAGGGTGAAAAAGTTTAACTGTCAACTGTCACTATAGACAAATCATGTGGAAATTCTCCTGCCGCTTGACTAGGGAACATGTGAGGAAGAAGTGGAAAGCCAGAAAATCCTGAATAAATGGGATAATTTATAAATTTGATGTCACCTCATGCCCCCCATGCCCTTCAGTCTGGTTTATGATCACTGGGTGAGCTTGGATGAATATATCTTTGGGGCTGATTCAGAAAGCCCCATGCTCGCGGAACCTGGGTTGAATCAGTCAGTCTGTGTGTGTGTGTGTGTATCAGTCATCTCACGGTGGAACGGCCAGTAAAGCCGATGAATGAATACACTGGGTCCATATTTCACTTTTTTATTTGGAGCCCTCACAGTGGCCATGTTGTTTTTGTGAGCGGTCAGAAACAATGAATTATTTCAGGTGGCAATCTGAAGCTGGCAGAGCGTGGCTAGAGAGGAAAAGCGCTGAGTGGGTGACAGCCAGACGCCCGTCTACCATGGGGGTCTGGTCTGAAGAAATAAGGAGAGAGAGAGAGAGAGAGAGAGAGAGAGAGAGAGAGAGAGGAGCAGAGAGGGAGAAATGGGGGAGAGAGAAGAGAGAAAAGGAGAGGGAACAATGAGGAGGGGAGAGAGGGAAAAATGGGAGAGAGCAAAGAGAAAGGAGGGGAGGAGAGGAGAGGGAGAGGAGACAGAGAGGAGGGGAGAGAAAGAGAGGAGAGAGAGAGAGAGAGAGAGAGAGATAGAGGAAAGAGAGTGAGCGGGAGCAGAGGGGAGAGAGAGAGAGAGAGAGAGAGAGAGGGAGAGGGCGAGAGAGAGAGCCAGGCTGTCGTGGAGCGCTGCCAGCCGTCTGTGTGGTCCATGCGTTCCAGCCTGGAGGAAGCAAGCCAGGCCGGGGAAGGGCACACACACACACACACACACACACACACACACACACACACACACACACACACACACACACACACACACACACAAAGATTCCCATAGGCGATACATTTATTGAACACAAACACACACATTATATACGCACTTATACAGTATTGCACATACTTTCACGAAAAACGCAGACACACACACACACACACACACACACACACACACAGTTTGGCTTGTGTGTGTGTCAGGCAGGCTCCCTCATCACCTCTTTGCTCACATTAAAGTGTTTTGATTCAGAACAGAGTAGAATAAATCCCTCTGAGATGTTTTGATGCTGCACTGGGCCAACCCATGACCTGAGACTGCTGTCTCTCTCTCTCTCTCTCTCTCTCTCTCCCTCTCTGGGTCTGTTTGTCTCTCTTTCTGCCTCCCTCTCTGTCTCTCTCTCTTTCTCTCTCCCCTCTCTCTTCTGCTGTCTCTCTCTCTGTCTCTCTCTCCCACTGAATGATTTTGTTTTGTGTTTCACAGCCTTGGCACCTCTTCATGGAACTTCACAAGACATTCAACTGACTGACTGCCTCTGGATTAGCCTGAAGTCTTTTTTCTCTTGCGCTTTCCTTCTCTTACTATTTTTTTTCCCTGCCTCCCCATTTCATTCCTTTTTTCCTCCTGATGTTCGGTTGAGTTTTATTTGTCCGGCTCCCATTGTTAAAGGCTGCTCTGAATGAGGCAGCGGCTGCGCCAGATACGCCACTGACTAGATGTGTGTGAGTCTGTGTGCGTCTGAGAGAGAGAGAGAGAGAGAGAGAGAGAGAGAGAGAGTGTTGAATCTTCTCTAGACACATGAAAGCAGACTGGAATCCTCTTTAACTTTGATCTTGTACAAAACTATGTTCTACTTTTTGTACAATGCTCTTGAGGCAGCCACCAAGTAGTCGTAGACAGCGTGTGATAATCCAGAAAAACCCTTGAACAAGGGCCCTCACCCCTGTGCATAAGTGGGCGAGTTACGAAAACCAGCTACCATTATCTAAATATTACCACGCAATTAGTATCTCTGAAGTATCTGAGCTCTGAGGATCTTTGCACTGCAAAATAAAGCACAATGACTGTTTTGGGAAACCAAGCCCAGGACATTCAGCAGGTAATACCACACTACGAGTGCATGTAATGGCATGTGTATGTGATGACACTATTTAGAGATGGTGGTGGATTGCCCGATCGTGTCATCATGACAGACGTGTTGATGAATGCACCTCGCTTACTCATGCTTTTCCAAGGAGTAACAGCGCTCAGTGTAGAAGAAGAGTGGCGGTGCCGGTAATAAGGTGTAGCTTTTTGGCAATATTTCTGACATCGTACTAATACAATAAGGTTGTTTAGCCGTGTGTGGATGTGTGTGTGTGTTTGGATGGGAAGTGTGTCTACATGAGCTGTTATCTATATGTGTGTGTGTGTGTGCGCGAGAGAGACAGAGAGAGAGAGACCTAAGTCACAAAAGAGTTTGGCTTGGCAGACAGGTCTCCTGAACCACTAATATTGTCTGCAGGCCTGTAAGTAACCAGGGCCTCTTCACCAGGCTTGTTAACACCCCGACCAAAGCCGAACCAAAAAAACCCGACCTCGTCCCTGAGCCCAGACCCCGACCCAGTGGCTTCAAACACCAGCGGCAAGAGCAGAGAGGGGTCTGACCGCTAACCTCCACCGCTGACACACACACACACACACACACACACACACTCAGGGACACACACTTATCCACCAGGCACAAGGGCATACACATTCATTAACTCTCTCTCTCTCACACACGCACACACATAACCACTGCAATATACCACAGCAATATATGTGTGACGCCACAATGGTTTTTGTCACCTCCCATGTTTGTCTGTCACCAATTAACTGTAATGGGAATAGTGGGTTTGGACAGAAAGCCTTGTATATTGTGTTATTACGGCTTGGCTATTATCACTCAGGAAGTTTGTCTCAGCTGGCCACAGTCACCGACAGGAGCAGCTGAGAGGAGACAGAACCTCCTATAAAAGCATATTGGTTTAAGCAACCACTCCCTGTCTATTAGCCCAAAATGACATTTAATGAGACCTATTAGCGCTGCTCGAAATCAGCACTGCTGCTACACTAGACTAATGACACCAATAACACATACTCTCTCTGAGACTCATGTCGCGGGGGTGCACACACACACACACACACACACACACACGCGCGCACGCACACATAAAAACACAGACACTAACACACATAAACATACACGCATACACAGATTTGTGCACACATGCAATAATATAAATTCATATACGCATGCATGAAAAAACACGCGTGTACATGCACATGTGCAGACATAGACATACAGATATACGTACATGCTCATACACACACACGCTGGGCTGTTGGTGCAGCGGCAAACCACAGGGTAACCAAGAGCTGTCAACCGATTAAACACAATGAGAGCCACAGAAACCGAGTTAGCCTCCCGCTAATAACACGGTGGCCAGAGGGACCTGACTAACCGCTCACCATACCCACCGTACCCACACACACACTCACTATAGGCCTCTGGAGAAGGAGAGGAGAATCATACCGCAGATCTCTATAGTAGGCCTTGCTGATATTAGTCACTCTGACCGCACAATTAATGAACAACAGCTCAGCTACAAAGTTCAGAGATATGAGCCTCATTTATTCTCCGGAGGACCTAGTTCCTCCCGCGCTGATATTGGATAAGGAACAACTGGGGAAGTCACATCCCTCATGAAGACTCATATGGCTACCATAAGGCTCATCAAACACACCAACACAAAATATCCTTCCTGAATGAGACAACCACAGCGAGGCAAGATATTAACAAGAGGCCAGGGCTAAAAAACTCCCAACAACATCAGAAAGGGGGGTGCAAAAAAATCAATAAAAATATAAAGAGTGGTTGGGTAGTTAAGATAACTGAGTAATTATAGCCCTTCACACCCTGAATTGCGGCCAGTCTCCGGGCCCTGTTGAAATCTACTCTTATTGTCAGCTTGTTTCCCAGAAACAACGTAGTGTTTTTACAGAGGAGGGACACAGACTGCCAGTGTATGTCAGGCTTAGACAGCCCACTGTTGTTTCTCTGCGTGTCTCCGCGGACCCCTCCCTGTGGGCCCCCTCCCTGGCCCGGTGTACCACAGGCCTCCTAATTACCCACTCGTTTAACACAAAATAGAGCTGTAATGGCCGACAAAGCCCCCATGTGTCAATGAAGCGTTCACAGATAGAATCACAGCTTGGAGACAGCCGGTTGCTCTCTGCGCTGAGGCCCGGAGGAGAGAGAGAGGCGCGGTTGAGAGGGCACATGTGTGTTTTGCCACCCTCCGACCTGGGCTTAATGACCCCTGAGAGGGAGACGTGTTCTGGCTGTAGTTTCGGGGTAAATTACACCAGCGCTGCAATTCGGACCACTTAACAACAAACTAAAGAAGTTCAAGGGTTACGTATGATGACATACTTTTTATTAGCTAAATTACTGTCCTGAGAAAGTACTTGTCTAATATGCAAAGGAAGATGTTGAAAAGAAAATGAGTTCAGCTCCACATTTTTTTTTTAAAGCTGTCTCCAGTCCGCCACAAATGGGGCAGCCAAATGATAGAGGGGAAGAACAATGGATGGCTAAACTGTGACGTACCGTAACTATGCCAGAATGTAGTGTCATGCTTATGGCATGACCTGAGATTAGGTGGTTTTATGCATGTCTATTCAGTGACTTAACCTCAATTCACGTATGTCCAGGCTCCCAGTAAGGCTTTTTGGACAAGAATGCAGACTTGTTGTTGAGACGAAATTCGGCTTTTATAAACAAATTCCGTTCTGACTCCCATCTGCCCGTCACCAAATAACAGGAGTTGTTTGGAAGTCATCTGAGGGGGGACAGCAGATGCACAGGAAATGCTTTTGATCAAACAAGATGGCTAGAGAGAGAGTGAGCGAGACAGAGAGAAACAGGGTGCGACTGTGTGTGTGTGTGTGTGTGTGTGCGTGTGTACACGTGCATTTGAGGACATACATGTGCCTTTGTTTCAGTGTGCATGAGCCAATGAACGCTG
Organism: Centroberyx affinis; assembly: GCF_046629955.1. Classification (NCBI taxonomy): domain Eukaryota; kingdom Metazoa; phylum Chordata; class Actinopteri; order Beryciformes; family Berycidae; genus Centroberyx; species Centroberyx affinis. The sequence goes on from NW_027279540.1 coordinate 163,607, forward strand.
AATGTGTGCGTGTGTGTTTTTGTGCGCGCGAGGCATTTCTGGCGCCATGGGCAGGTTTCCTACAGCAGAGAATGATGGTGGTACTAATCCCAGTGTCTCCAGGCTCCTCTGTGTCTCTGTGCGTCCTCGTGCCATATGTGACGGGGCGGGTGGAGGGTTGTTTGTGATGTGATATTGTTCATTCAGACGCCATGAGATGAGAATATGTTTTTTTTATGAATAGGGAGGAGGGTTGGGGAAACAGCTGCATGCCAGACCAGTTGGCACTGACGGCTATAGTAAAGTTTTTTTTTCCTCCTCAGTTGTTTTTATATGGCCCATTAAAATGAGCTGATGCTAGCACTCTGCTACCCAGTGTACCCTCTCAGGAATACTCTCTCTCTCTCTCTTTCTCCTTCTTTCTCTCTCTCTCTAAAACCATCACATGAGAGGCTAAGCTGTTTTCTGAGAAGTCAACTTAATTAAAAACCTGTTGATTGCTACTTAAAACAATCAAAACTTTTTTTCCAGTAAAACTCATTCTTTTTGTTAATTAACTTGTTTTATTAGCCTGTCACCATTTCAGGCGGGGATCCATTTTTACTCCAGTGCCTCCAGACCGCTGCTATTGGCCAGCTGAAAGGCCAGCCACGCCCACAGCTTCATCAAAGGCAAATGGGAACTGGGATGAGTTTGCTGTTTGGCTGTGTGTCTGTGTCACATATACAGTTTGTACAGATTGTGTATGTATACACCTGTGTTTATGGGTTTGTATGCTTATAATGTATGTGTGTTTTCCTGTGTGCATGCGAGTCCATATTCCCATACTGTATGTGCGTGCGTTTGTACTCACTCCTGGGCTCGCGCGGTCCGTCCACAGTGACCTTTATGGCTCGGTGGTAAGTGGCCACTTGTGGTGGGTTGGTGAATACTGTGATTGTCAGGGTGAAGCTCTTGCCTGTGGGAACATCAAACAACATCAAATGACAGGCCATCCACAAGGACAATGTCCTGCATTCATCGCTAAACCATCCCCAAGTCACAAGTGTGGTTGTGATCCCATAATAGCCAATACAAACTGGGACAAATCGGCTTTAAGTGGATTAACGGCAGACAACATTGGACGTTTGAGAGGGTCTATTTAGGTTCTTTGGCAGAGTCTAAATAGAAGATTGACTGAAGGAGCCAGTATCTTGTTATCCAGAATTTCTCCCTGTCTAACCCTCCTTGAGTGGGCGAGAGGCATTTTAATAGTCACTTCCTTTCTTGATAATCCCCAGCAGTTGTTGCCTTGGGGTTGAGTTTGTGTGTATGTGTGTGTGTGTGTGCGCGTGTGGGTGCATGTGTGCGAGCACAAGGAATGCTATGATTCAGAGCGCAACAGCCAACTCAGCACAAACACTAACGTCTGAGGTATGCATCGCGTAACCATGGTTACACACAGGAAACGGGAAGTGGGGGGCAGGTTGCAGCAGCGACTCATCAGAACAGCTGTCCTTCCAGCCACACCCCCCACCCCCCTCCGTACCAATCCGTGTCCTCCACTTCTCCCATCCCATGCTTTAACCCGCTGTGAATATGCCATTAAAAGCACTGATAAGATGAGCGTGGAAGATACCATCACAGATGCAACAGGTGGCCCACATATCTGATCTGATGCTCATGTGGGTGAAGTGGAGCAGGCTCAAACCAGTCATCTATGATAAAGTGGGACACCAACTCCATCGCCTCCATGCAATCCTCATTACTGTCATCTGTCATCGGCTATCCATCTTACTCAGATTTATTTACTTTATTCCTGTCAGCTTGTCCTCATCCACAGCTACTGTTGGTTTTCACATGTCTTACTACACTACTAAGTCTAATGATGTTATCAATCGTATCCGATTACTTGGGGTTATCTGTCCTATCCGTCAATGCTGATAACATACTGTGGCACAATTTCAGACCTCTAATTGTCGCTCCTTGTCCATCTCTGTTGGCTCTCTCCACCTCTCTGTGCATGGCTTTTAGCTATCTAACATCCTATCAGTTTGCTCTGCTTGTACTTATCCCTGTCATTGCAGGGTATTCATTTCAGACACCTCGTAGTCTGATCTCCCCTGGCTCCTATGTCATTTCCTGTGACTAGATTCTGTGTCACAGCGAAAGGACGCACAAGGTCTCCATGGCAACAGGTCCTCCACCATGCCTCCTCCACTCTCTATACTCTGTCACCCCCTCTTCCCTCCCTCCTGCCTCTGTTCCTCCTTGGTCCTCCTCCCTCTTTGACAGCTACTACAGCGAAGGAAACTGAGAAGAAAACTTTAGTCACCTCAGCACTGGTGGACATGTTGACAGCCCTTATCACTGACAACTCATCGGAGAGGCCATTTTGGCACGTTTTACAGCTTATAGAAAATAAAAAATCTCTGAGAAAATATTTCCAGAATGCTGGGAGACGGTGAAATTCACTACATTGCATGTCGCTGCAGAGAGAAAACGTCCTCAGTGCCAAACCTCTTACCGTAAATGAGATGATTTAGTTACACAACGTGTAATTGATGCAAAGAGCAACTCGGGCAATGCCAAATATTCAGGGAATGCCATTTGCCCCAATAGGACTGCGCCACTGCCTAGCTCCCTCAGAGCCTGAGGACATGTGGAGAGAGTGATCAGCCGCCGGGCTGCGGCACCACCCAGCATGTTTATTAGCTTGAATTGTGCTGTGTCATGCCAGGTAAATATAAAGGTCACACAAGGACTCGGGTGAAAAAAAATGACTGTTTTTTTTCTCATCAGATGAACAGTTTCTTATGCAGCTGATGCTGGACAGATGCACTTTCTGTCTTGTTCAAAGCTCTGTTTCTTAAACTCTGGGCCTGGACCCAAAATAGGACACGGGTCGGTTTCAAGTAGGTCTCCATATGAGCGCGATAATATGTTTTAGAGAGCTTGACTCTCAGGGCAAAACTAAATTTCTCACCTGGGTCCCAGGATAAAAAGTTCAAGGAGTCTCATTTTAAAAGAACAAGAGCGGGAGCGATATGAATCACCACTCAGACACAAGGAGACGGGCGGTGGGATTTGATCCTGGAGTGAGAGAGATCATTATGTGGTTGCCACGTAGGGAATGTGACCACTAATCCACACCACTGAACCTAATAGCTCCTCCTGAGTAGTAACGCTCGGTGAATGGAGCACAGAGCGTTTGGGCCTCACCTCTCCCACTGCGGCCCACGAAGCGCAGATCGTTGAAGCGCGCTACCTGGTTCTTCATCACCCCCGAGGCGTTCCGCAGCTCGGCAGAGTAGTTCTCATCGTTCCCCGCCATTACCGTGACAACGGTGCCGTCAGGTATGTCTCCCAGTGCCACCACCTGTCAGGGAGCATAAGGATGTCAAAGGTCAAAGGGCAGCAATAACATACACTATTTAGATCAGTGGTTATTAAACTTTTATGGGTAAATATGACATTTAATCTCTTATCCTGGGACCCAAAATAATGAAAATATACTGCTGGTCTGTATTATGACCCATTCTATTTCTCTCTCTTTAAGAAACTGGGAAAAATGGTCATCCAAAAAAATAAAAAATAAATAAACATTATTATCATACGGGTGACTACTCTTTTCTATGAATGCAGAGTTCAAATGCCAAAAGCTGCACATCAAAAATTCTGTTATCATTCTCAATTTCAGAAAAAAAAAAAAAAACTAAAGATAATGTTACAGAATTATGTTACATCATATGATCCTGCTAGACTTGCTTCCAAATTATGTTGATAAATTGGTTTAATTTCGTAGTCTCACTCCTGAAGCAGCCATGTCTGATAAGATGATAAATGTGATTAGAATCACTTATCAATTTAAGAGGTCTTTAAAATAAAAGGCCTTGTGTTATCATTTAGACTGTTGGATGCAGATAAAAGGCAATGAGTAGGCCTACAGAGGTGCAATAATTACAGAGAAGAAATAATAACAGTTAAATAAAAAAAAGTGTCACATTTGATTTTGAGCCAAGACTATAGCTACAAAGTTTTCACTTGTGTCTTTGATCCATCCTTGAAATAATATCTGACAGGTAATTAATAGGCCCTTTCCTGTAAAATAGAAAATAGTCAAGCCTTCAGAAACACCTATAGGCCTTAAATGTACAAAAAACAAATAAACCATTACTCTTTGGTGTATGTTAAAATTAAGTATTTTTATCTCTGCATTTCTGCATATTACAAGATCAGTGAAAGTCAACATAGCAAAGACTGACCACATGATTCAGTATTTTTTCTAAACGTTCTATTGAAAACTAATTATTAAAGCAGTGTTTATAATGACTTAATTTTTTCTTATAATTTTCACGTATGATGAAAACTATTGACCAAAATACTAAATTGCAATTTATAATCTTGAAGACAAGTTGTTCATTGTTACAGTATTCAATAAAGGGTTTTATGAATAAGACACTGCTTGGTAAATTAAAATATTACTGGCAATAAATATAATTTAGTTATTCTGACCTTAAAAATTTGGGAAGAAAACAATACTGACATGTGATTCCATTATTTTGTTTACAACTTGATACATTTCACTAAACAGCCACACTTTCTCAGAAAATGTTTCTAACCCAATAAACACAACATGCCGTTTTTCCTTAATACTTCCTCATTTAAAATGAATTGAGGAGGAAAAATTTAGTAAACTAAGATACCATTAATAAAAACATACCAAAACAACACATTGCAGCATCCAAGCCTGCTGGTGATGTTTTGATCATGATTTATCATTTTTAATAACAGGCCACATTCGTTATTTTTCAGAAGCTGTAATAAATTCAGGTGGGATAACAACTATGAAAATCGTATAAATGGGGCCAGAGCGTGGAGGATTAACCCACACCAGCTCAGTTTACCAGCGTTTCATGCTGCTACAAATAAAAAATGATACGAAATCCATATTACATGTGATATAAAATAGTATCAAACTAATGTAAGTTATGAACATAGGATCTTTTAGGGAAAGATCATGCAGTCATTCTTTTCTAAAAATAATTTTGTTGATATTGGTGGTTGTTTGCCTTATGATGATGATCGACTGGAGGTCACACTGTATACTGTAGTTTACCCACCTTTTTATTTACCACCACATCAGTGAGTGGGATCTTACCTTAAAGGCGACGGGTAGCGTTTTGTTGCACCGCCAGTGGGAGGGCAGGACCGAGCAGAGAAAATTGGGGCTGTCGGTCCGCACCAGCTCGGCCGGGTGGTCGGCGATGATCTCGGCCATGCTGCGGTTTTCGTGGGGACGCAGTCTTGGCACCGCCGCCGCTGCGTCCGGCTGACCGGCTGGAGAGCTCACATCGTTCATCTTCCCCGGGACCGGCTGGAGGCTACTGGACGGCGGACTGAACCTCCGACTGGCGCTGGGATCTACGGGAATTCGCATCACAACAGCCTGGATTATCAAAAAAGGCACCAAATGGCTCTCCAACTCCTCTCCCTCTCTCTCTTTCTCTCTCTCTCTCTCAGGGCGAAACTCCGAGTGTGCGCCGCTGCTTGCTGAACCTCAGCGCGTCTGCCAACGGAAAATGGGACTTGGTGAGCGCACTCAGCGTTTCAAAACCCTCTCCACTACAAACTTTAGTGGGCGCCTTCAAACGACATAAAATATACTTCTCCGGCTAGAAAAACACCCCTTGAAAGCTTGATGATGTTGTTTAATGACACGGTCTTTTCAAACTTCTCGGGGGAAGCGTCCATGCACCATCACGCAGGCGTAGTCGTTCATGTGTGGATATAAATAACTTCAAATAAATGTCCAAGCGCGTAATAGCCTATACAATTATAAAAAAAGACGTCTAAAATGGAACAGTCGACCCAGATGCTCAAAAAGTTTTTGTCTCTCTCCTTCAGTGAAAACTCAAAGCGCTGCTCCAGGTGCGTCATTGAAGTCTTTGTGCCAAACTGAAAAGCTTTCCCAGAGCCCGCAGGCTATGTACACACAAAAAAGTTTTCAAAGTCAGAGGAATAAGCTTTTTTTTTTTAAACAATACTTAAGAGTACTATTTATAGCCGCGCGTCGCCAAATAATTGTTCATATTTTGCCATGAAGCCGCTCGGTCGAACCGCACGTTTTGCATATAGGGTTAAAAAAGGTTGATGAAGTGGAAAAAAAGAAAATCATCGCCGGTGAGATGAAGGAGGCGGAAAAACGAGAGCCGTTTTTGTAGCCGTAAATGTGGTTAGTGTTTGGAGGCCGGGGTTTCCCGTGCTCAGGCTTTTTGTGGTTTATATAGCTCAAGCGCCCAGCAATTATTGCGCTGATGCGACTCCAACACGTGGTGTCTGGAGTCAGATCCATTCCCTCCACCATAATCTATCACGCCTATAGACGGCCGGACAGGTCTATATCTAATGTCTGCACCCACATAAAACACACAGGGGCTACGCTTCAGGCATGCATCTTTTCTGCTGTTATTCAGTAAACAGTTTAACATACCGACATGTTACCATTCCCCTGGACGATCCATGCACTCCTGACTTTGGAAGTGATCATTTTGAGTCAGTAACACGAATCAGTCCATCAGCCGTGTAGTATTACCACTATCTGACAATATGCGGTTCAGAAGATCGAGAGATCAAGAGAGCCGAGCTGAGGTAAGAACAGAAGTTGCTCTCTATACGGTAAGAGTGAATGAGTCACCGGAGAGCCGGGACTCAGGTAGAGGTGCAGGAGTAGAGTTTCACTCGGTCGCAGGGGAGAGCTGTTGTGCAGGTATCCAGGTACTCAGCTCCGCACAAATGTTATTTTATGGTGATTCACCCGTGTGGCCGTTTGCTGTAAACCTGTTGCGCCTTTTATGTAAAATCAAATTTGACACTTTGATTTTCCACTTACACCACCTATTATGAAAATTAAATAATATAAAAAAAAATGTAGTTGAGGATAATGTATCAAACGGAGCGCCTCATGGCACCGTTTGGAGCCTTTTGACAATGCGTAATTACGCACAACTTACACATGGAATCATCCTTACTTAAACTTATTGCCTATTCATATGTATCTCTCAAAACGAATAATGCAAAATATTTTATTCACAGCATATAAGTTGACATATGAGTTTTTCCACGGGCCAAAGTAAGACAAAAAACAAAACAAAGAAAAATAAAACTTGCACATACATGAAAATATCACTTTGCTTTTTTGCTGGGAAAAAAAAAAAAAAAAAAAAAATCAACAACAAATTGCATCCCTACATAATTACAGTTTCCCATTTGGAGTGAACATTAAACACTAAAATGAGACCTTCTAATCAAATAAATAAATACATGTGCTATACTCTGATATTCAAAGCTGAAATGTTCCATGTTTTAGTATAGGAATCGATGTGCAGAGGTTCAGATGGTGTGTGAGTGAGCAGGCCTGTTTGCCTGCCCCTCATGTGTCTACTGTAGAGGGCATCCTCTACCCTCTCTGAGCTCCTTCAGACTCCATATCTCAAACAGCTCTCGCTACTCATCACAGCTCAGTCTGCTCACCCCCCCCCCCCCCCCCCCCCACCACCCCCTGCCCCCCCCCCCCCAAACCCACTCCACCCTCCGCCCTGATTACCCATCAGTCTCCCAATGAGTCTTGGAGTGCCACATCACACAACAGCAGTGTGACACCACAACATGTGCAACGCCACTCTGTGTTCCCTTTCCACTGCTCCCAAACACGCTTTATTGCACTGTCTTTATGACAAAGGCCTTTGATACTCTGGGCTTATTTCAAAATGAAAGAGACTACTAGGAGGCACAGCTGTCAGGTTATTTGTATCCTTTCAGGTTTTTGCAGCTTGTTTTGATGCTGTTAAGTTGGATATAGCTTTATACATTTCACGTTAAGATTCATGTATTAAGACAAAAAAGGTTTATATGCAGTACCACAGCCTAAGTACTTGAATAACTTGAAATAACTTGACTTCTTGTGTTTCATATGAGTATGTATGTGTGTGCGTGTGCGTGTGTGTGTGTTGCGTCAAATCGTGTTTATGTGTGTGCGCATGTGCACGCGCGTACACATATGTGTGCGTGTGTGGTGGCTGTGTGTGTGAGGATGTGGGAGGGATATATATAAAGTCTGAAAGCACTGACACGCATCTGGCACCTCGTCATGTGGACGGGAGGAAAAAAAAAAGAGTGATTGAGTTACACTTCCCCTCAGTGTGCCCCAAACGGCAGAAATATGGTTCACATTGTCCAACATTCTCAAAGATCAGCTAACAATTTATGGATGGATAAATGTGAATAGTAGTAATTAAATCTGTAATAGTGATAAACATGGCCTTGCAGGAACCGTGGAGCCAGTTATTCCAACAGAGTTAAGTTTCAGCTCCGATAATATCAGTTCTTCACCACTGAATACATTTGGAGTAATGTGGAAAACATCCTAAACGTTGCAGTGGAATTTCATTTTGGAACTGTTTATATGTATGGTTTAGAGATGACAGAAATATCAACACGCAAGTCAATTTCATATCATCAATTTGATCAACGTTAATACATTTATTGTGTGCTGATTTGATTGAAGTTTGCACTGGAATTTCATTTTGGTTATGAGTAAAAGAAATATCAACGCGTGCATCAGTTTCACATCCCCAGTTTGATCAAGCCGATCAGATTCGATGCATATTCATTGTATGCTGATACTCACATTTTTAGGGCCAACTAATCAGCTTTAAATGTAGATATGCTGCTCTCTGTTATCGTCCCATAAGAGGCAGCGGCAGTCAGAGCCCCCTTTTCTTCCCAGCCCTCTGCAGGCCCCTGCCGCCCCCTCCACCCCGGTGTAGTCGTGACTTAAGCTCTGACAAGCTCAACTCATCAAAGAGTGTTTGTCCCATCTGACTCCGCTTTGCCTCTCCGCTGTACATCCAGCATCTGTCTTCCAGCTCCCTACAGGATACGGCCCGCATTCATACTGCAAGACCCGCTGTCTGGCTCTCTGTCATTCAGAGGTAGGGTGACCTCTGTTCAAGTTTAAACTCTGCTGTTTGATGTCCCGGAGATGTGAGGGAGACAGCGGAGAGGGGCGTTAATGTGCCAGAATACGCTGTTCAATCAAAAATACCACTTCCCCGCTTCAGTGTCCTGGTTTTAACCCGGCCAGCAATCAACTTTTGATCGAATGTGAATGTTCCAACATTCATACACAGAATGGTGTATTTTAGTACTGGACGTATCAGATATTTGACTTACAACTTATCACACTTAATATTAAACAGACTTAATATTGCAGAGTAATGAATATAGCATAATGCTGTTCAATCAATGGGACTGCTGCTCGCCTGGTGCACAGCTGGATCGTCTCTCTCAGCTCTGGTATTATTCATCTACTGTGTTACACTGGCTTGGAGTCATTGCACAGTAGGAGAAGTCACTAACAGTGAAGAACCACAGTATACCACATTGAACAGAATGTTCATTTTGTGATTTATGGTAATATTGTATTTCTGCTCCTACTGCCACAGTTTCAATTATTTGTTTCCAATAAAATCAAACTCAGCTGACGCTCGCTGACTAATTCTGCTGTTGAGATATCAAGCATGTAATAAAAGTTTCTGTTCCCGTTCCCAATGGGAATGACTAGGACAGTGAGAACCACTAATATGCACGCACACAAACACACATGCTGTGTATAACCTTGACAGTAAACTAACCAAGCAGAATCTCTCCCTCTTTCTTTCTCTCTCTGCCCTCTTTTTCCAACTGTATGTCTGTCAATCTCTTTACATCTCTCTCTTTCTCTCTCTCTCACACACACACACACACACACACACAGAAAGAGAAAGTAAGCGGAGAGAGGCCCACATGTCCTCACTATTAACAACACCTCATTAGGAAAGATGACAGGACACACAGAGCTCATTGCTGATGGCAAAATGTAGATAAACACACAGTCAGTCCAGCAGTTTAGGCAGGACACACCCATACGGGCACACACAACACACACACATACACACATGCACACACACACACACTTTTACATTCGACTTAAAAGCAACTCCTTCATGTGAATGTAAAATAAAGCAGGGGTGAGCAGCATTACGCTCTCTCCATACCACTCTTCCTCCCTCCTTCTCCTTCTCTCCAGCATATACTCTCATCATTCTAGAGGAAAAGTACAGCCACTTAAGACTCAGGATTAGGGCTCCATTTCACAGTGGTGCATTTTTCAAGACACTTAATTATAGCTTTCTAGAAGAGGGGCTGTGACGAGGCCCAGGCTTTCAGCTCTAACGGGATGTTTCCATGTTTGGCAGGCCACCAGCCAACCGGCTTGCCAACCGACCAATCAGTCAGCCCACCGGCTAGGCGGCTAACCGGCCTGCCAGCCAACCATCCAGTCAACCAGCCAATCACCAAACCAACCAGGAGGGCAGCCTTCCAGCCAGCTAGCTAACCAAAGCTTGCAAACCAGCCTGCCGGACAGACAGACAGACTGATAACCAGCCAACCAGGCGGCCAATTAGTAAAGCAGGCGGCCAGCAGTGCAGAACAGGGAAAAGGAGGATGATGATGATGGCCAGAAACCCAATTCCTCCTTACCTCATCAACACAACCTCGCCGACTCACATCCACGCACTGATCCCAGATCACAGCTAAGCCCATAATGACTGTTTGTCACTGAGCCCGTGACATCACCATGAACTGTTCGGACAAGGAAGGCACGTTCTGTGGTGTGTGTGAGTGTGTGTGGGTCCCTGTGTGAGCATTTAGGTGGTGTATAAAGAAGAAGACGTGTATTAAGAGTTTTGTATTAGGCTAGGCAGATGACCTAAGAGATGGCCAGGGTGACTGTATCAATACACCTTTGGCTTTTTATTTATTCAGTGCTCTCTCTGTGTGCGTGTGCGTGTGTGTGTGTGTGAGGGAGAGAGAGAGAGAGAGGGAGAGAGAGAGAGAGAGAGAGAGTGAGAGAGGCAGGCAGAGAGAGAGAAAAAATTAGAGAGTATATTCTGCGTTCAGTTTGTCTGATATTTCACTCTGTTCTCGAAATGGCAGAGAGCAGCATGGAAAGCCAGGCAGGGAGAGAGATGGAGGGGGTGGCTGCTCACTGCTTGTGGCAGGAGGGGAGGAGGGGGGGAGGGAGAGGGGGGTATAAAGACAATTTCCTCTCTGCTCTTATTGCTCTGACTGTCTGCCGCCTACCGCCTTCATGGAGGTCCCTAATTGAGATCACTTGTACTTAAAAATAGGAACAAAAAAGGAACTTCTGTGGGTTGGGAGATGGAGAGGAGAAAATAAAGCAGTAATATGTGACGAAGGCTGCCATTAAAGAGTCCCAATGATAGATCTGAGCCACTGGGGCAGAGAGCTGAGACTCTTTCTGCGTCTGCCAGGGAGCCTTCAGATGTTGACGTGTCACACACCACCTGCTGTCACAGCGATGTGTGTGTGTGTGTGTGTAAAATTGTGCATGTGTAAGTGACTGTGTTTAAGTGAGCGCGTGTGTGTGTATATGTTTTGTGTGTGTGGGACTCTTTGATGGGATAGGGTGACAGTGCCCGGGGCTGAGTCCAGAAACAAGCCAAAAAGGGGGATTTCAGAGTTTCCACTCTTTTGTGTGTGTGTGTGTGTGGTACGTGTGCAGAAATTGTGTATGTTACAGTTTGTTTTTAATTCATAGCTGCAACAAAATATCGTTACAGTCATCAGGCATATTTGGCCGCTCCATTCTATGCAGCCTTTGTGTCATTAGCTACGCTAGTATTAGTCCTTCACTTTAATTCAGGCTTTCCACCAATCAAATCCTCCCTAGAGCAGCCTTTCCCAGACTCGGTCCCAGAGTATCCCTAAGGCGTACTGGTTTTCCCTTAAAACCATCTATCACTCAATCAGGTCTGATCGTGCTATTAATCAAACAATGAGCCCGCTCCTTGGAGGCTAGTTTGAAGGATTGGCTTGAAGGAAACTCAGCGTATCCAGGAGTGGTACCGCACCGCGGCTGGGAACGGGAACCCTGTAAAGAGCGTTTATCTTGGACGGAGAACCTCTGTAGGTGCTAAAGACAATACAGACACTTGGGCTAGGCCAACATTCCACTTTACACTTTCCCCTTCCTCTGTGTATTTCACTGGTCTACTTCCCCTCTGCAAACTAGCCGGCTAGTTTCAAAATATTTATAGTACATCTGCAAGACATGCTGTTCTCATGTATCCAGGACCGTTTAGCCCCGTATTCATTATGCGAGGTAAAACTAATACCAGATTTATAGGGGGAGATTTCTCTCTGTTCTCCCTGTCCGTGTAGTAGATTGAGGATGATTTATGTGAGGTAGGGAGGCACAGGCGAGATGGATAGAGTGACTACAGAGAGAGGCAAACAGGCAGCGCCCCAGACTAGCGCTCGCAGGGGGGCTATCGGCTATCACTCGCCCGTTTCCACTGCCCCGGTTTCCCCCCAGAAGGTAAGAGAGGACCGAGGTTTGGAGGGACAGAGGCAGGAGACGGGGAGGGAAACGGGAGGAAAGGGAAGGAGGGAGACAGGAGACAAGGATGTATGTATGTATGTATATGCATGGAGGCAGGGTGGAGGAATGTCCAGGTGCACTGGGTCCAAACCAATGTAAGGAACTATAGAAGAGGGCCAAACCGGGGAAAAAAAAGTCTGTCGTGGATGCTCAATTGCACACAGACATAAACATTTAACTATAGACACAGTAAACCCACGCCTGGAAATGTACTGCACGCTAATGGTTTTTCTTGTGTGCAAATGTATTGAATATATCTGTTTAGCTTGGCCACCTTCTCAGAATGGGTGGTGGATGCTAAGAGAATGGCCATTTACTGACAGCAAGCGAGCCCTAAAGATGAAGTTCGCCTGGCACTGCTTCGCTTCCCTGCTCTGTTTCAGGGGGGTAATCTACATCAAAACTGTCAGTCAGTCAGTATGTCCAGCACTCAGAAAACAGCCAATCAGATAAACAGGAAATGAAAATAGCTCTGAACGGTACCGGGCAGGCACCACAAGCAGCCGCAGCACTGGGCGTGCATCGAGCAACAGCGCTCCGCTTCCGAGGGTTTGGATCTCGCTCTCTTTTTCTCTCTCTCACTCTCTCTCCCCTGATCTCTTCCTGATCATCGTCCAGCTCCCTCTCATTCACCGTGGAGCCGCTCCAAACTACCGAGCCTGAACTCTGCAACCTGGAGCCGTACACACTAGATTGAATTCCACACCATTTAAATGTCAAAATGGCCCAGGGAAGCCTTGGCCTGTGTAATTCCGATGACTTGGAGAGGCTTCGACACGGGGCTTTGCGTGTAACATCGGATGCCCCGTGTGCCTCCGGGTGCCCGCCCCGAGTCCCAGGGGAGTGTGCTGAATGAGTTAACGAATGAAGATGACAGCGTCACGGCTGATCCAGTTCACTCAGAGATGGACCTGTGCCTAAAGCCTTAGCCTGTAATTACACCGAGGCTATTAGGCTACTGGTCAGCGATGACTCACACCAAGGTGGGGGTGAAGAGGGGGAAGGGGACGGGTGGATGCAGTTCACTTTCGTAGCTTCCAGCCAGAGATGTGCTCAGACAAATCAATTCCAGTCATCTCTCAAAGAGAAGAAAGGGTTTAATGAAAAAAACATCTTGAATGTTGGGGGAAAACATGATTTCACAGCAGATAAATGGCTATTGTCTGATTATGTGACCTGTGACCTTGTTTTTTCCACACAAGTCAAAACTCTCCGGTTATTCCAGGACAGGGCCTTTTCATGTCGTGTCTGCTCTGCCCCTAGCTGCGATTCAGATGACGCCAACTTTATGGTATTAAAACGAGTCCTGAGCAGAGAGACTCAGTGACTGCTGAGTCCCACGGGGAACATCAATTACATTGTGAAACACTGTCCTTCAAATGTGATCCATTCTGTGGTGTTGCGTTATGGCATAGTTGAGAATCTGAATGTCACACACATAAAAATCCGTCTCTGGCAACAGGGCTGTTGGGATGTGGTCTCGGGCTGACAATTAAATTGTCCGCTTGGAATACGCTGTCACTGTGGAAGCATGAGATTTATAGTGAATAATTTCTCTAGAATTGATAATGTTAAATGTATAAACTGGATTTTATGGCGTCATAGATCATTGTGATAGATTCTGGCATCCCAGAGGGACAGAAAACTGTCCCCAGTAGTTGCAGAACTCATTTACAGACCATAAAACAATTAAACAAGCTCTAAACAATACAACCTCCTCTCCTTAGACTTTTGTAAAAAGAGTATGCTGTACCACAATATAAGTGTTGTTTTAGCGCTATTGTATAAATAGTGGATACATAGATAATTTCTGAAAAAAGAGGCAAGAATCGGACTTCTCACAAACCACAAAGTATTATCAAATTCCAATTCAAAGGTAATTTGAATTGGTGATTGCTTCTTTCAGTCTAACAAAGCAACCTCTGCCTTGAAACAGCTATAGAAGTATGTTTACATACTGAGGGCTTTTTTTTTTTTTAAATTTTTTATCAGTAATCACCTCACACTGTGAGCCTTTATGACAGGCCCTTAGGGTGTGCTTCTGCTTCTCTCTCTCTCTCTTGTTTATTAATGTGTGTGTGTGTGTGTGTGTCTATAGTAGGCAATGTGCATATGTGTGCATATGTATGTGACGTGGGTGTGTATGTATGTGTGTAGCAGTAAAGGGGCTGGCTCAGAGACTCTGGTTAACCAGACTATAATTTGGAGGCCCAGTGAAGACTCCCAGCAGCCTCTCACTGTTTGTTTACCAGAGAGACCGACTCTACTGTTTCTGCTGCTTTTGCAGGGTCCGGGAGGGAAGGGCCACAGTCTGTGTGTATCTGTCTGTCTGTGTGTGTGTGCATGTGTGTGTAGGTGTGATGATGTGTGCAATAGACCATTCATGTGAGAGTGATATATTGTAAAATAGGTGAAGCCAATGCCGTCTGTGGGTTTGTGTGGGAGCCTTGAAGTGTTTTTGTTCAGTGTAGCCGCATTCGTTCTGAATTTCTTGAGTCCTAACTAATCCTCATCCGGCGCTTTTGGGTATTACAGACAGTGATGCTGGGGTAATATTAGGGTAATGTTAAGGCCATTTGGACTATCAAATTTCGTTAAAGTAACATATTTTGTATGTCACACTGCTTTTTTGGCACTCACAGCAGGAAAGGAATTAAGTGTTCCCAATTAAGCTAAAGAACAGCGACATCCCTCATTCCCTGTTATTTTTCTCATACATCTTTAAGCTACAGTACAGTAATTCAAGGCAGCAATATACATACATCCCCCTTGTTTCCTGAAATGGTAGCTTTGTCATGAATAAGAAAACAAAAAGAGCTCAACTTCACACACAAAAAAACCTCTTGCGTTAAAAAATGTTTGTCAGCAAAAAATGACTGCTATTTTTGTTTGTGCCGAGAGTAATTCTCCCGAGACTAAACTGCACGCTTTCTGTCCCAATTGGGCTTTTTTTTCCTTCTTCCACTCCCAAGCAGGAATAAAAAGAAAACAATACAATTCAAAAGACCAGAGCTCCTAGCCTGTCATTTAGCTGTAACTCTGAATTGTCTTTGCTCTCTGTGAGCTGTTTTCTTTCACACACACAGAGAATTGTTGCAGCATCCTAAAATTCCATGACGAGAGAGGAAGAGAGAGAAAGACTGAGGAGGAGAGGAGCTTTCAGAATATCACTCTAATAAAATATTCCTGCTCCTCTGGGATCTCCTTTGCTCATTCAGCATCGGGAGAAGTTAGTGGAAAAGGCCTGTTATTGGTCTTGGCCCAAAAAGAGCGAGAGACAGAGAGAAAGAGTGAGAGAGAGGGGAAAGAGAGAGACCTATTTCCTTTGGGGAAAGACAAAAAATAAAGTTGGAGGAGAACAGAGCAACAGTTATTGATGGAAAAACTTTTAACAGAAAATACAAAATGAACTACAGACTACTGTAAGAGGGCAGCTTCCTGGGTGAGTGACAGGATTCAACTAGAGATCGAAAGCCTGTTCCACTGAAGATCAGGCAATATACTGCAGACTTTGATCACACAGGGCTGCTTGTTACAGCAATAGGATGCGATTGAAAGAGAGTATAAATTGGAACGGATCAAAAATTAACATAAAAGTGCCAGCTACAAGGTTTTACAAGATGCCTGACTCATAGGAAAGAGCAAGGAAACTACCTGAAATCTGATTTCCATTTTTTTTTTTTTTTGCAGTTTTTGGACATTGCTGTACCAGCAGAAATCGTTTGAAAGTTTGTTTTTTAGCACAGAGAGTACAGAGATTTTTCAAACTTCTGGAAATCTGCAGCAAGTTGCCAATGTATCGAAGTTGTGAGACGGATAACTTAATCTCTGAGCTTTTCAGTTCTTAGTCCCACTGATCTGCATGTTTGTTTGCAGGTCCCTTTGTTTCCTTTGTCGGTAATGGAGCAGGGGGCGAGGAATCCCCATCTCTCTCTCTCTCTCTGTGTGTGTGTGTTTCTCTCTCTCTCTCACACACACACACACACACACTCTCTCTCTCTGGAGGCCACTTTACAAATGAGAGCTGCCATTGCTGGCTTCCCTCTCCTCCCCAGAGACTTGTCACTATCAGCTACACACCCCATTGTAGAGTTCAAAGACCAGCATCCTGCTACACACACCTACACACACTCTCCTTCTAGCCCCTTTGTGTCTCTGGGGCATATTTAATTTCACTGTGTGTGCGCATGTGAACACTCTCCTGCCTATTTAAGTGTGTGTACGGCTGTATGTGTGTGTGTGTGTGTGTGTGTGTGTGTGTGTGCGCGCGCGTGTGTGCCACAGGTGGTAAGGTGCTGGTGACTCTGGCCTGATTATTGCGGTGACCAAAGCAGCGCCGCCTCCCCTCCCATTTGTCATCACCCTTTTCCTGAAAGCGTGGGTGGGAGGGGAAGGATGGAGGGAGGACAGGAGGAGAAGGGGATGGAGGAAGGGAAGAAGGGAGAAGAGGAGGGCATGATGGTAAATGGCCACCCCCGCAGTGCCAGATGGGAGGTGGTTTGGTTTGAAAGAGACGGTCTCTTGTGTTGCTCTTATGCTATGCCTCACGAGCGCAAGCCGATCCTTCCCTTTGTATCGTATCTCTTTCTCCGTTTCACTCCCATTTTTTCTGTCTTGCTGTCAAATTCTCTCTCTATCTGTTTCCCTCTCTCTTTCTCTTTCTCCTTCTCATACACACACACACACACACACACACAGTCTTTCCCTTTCCTGCCGATGGTCGGAGTCGACAGATCACCATAAAAGGCTTGCGTGGGCGTCGCCGGGTGGGTGGGCACTCTGATTTTCAGGTGTGCATTTGATCTGTTGTGTTCACACCTCACTGCTGGCAGGGGGCCCAATGTGTGGGCAGGTAATTTGAGCAAATTAGGAGATGGGGCCTGTGTGCTATTAATGACACTCCATACCCTCTACTGTACGTCCACCTATTGTTCCTTTCTCCGCACACACCTTTCTTTTCTTCCGCTCTGCGTCCCCCCAATCCCATCTGCGCCTCCCTCCCAACACCCACCCTCGGCCCCTCTGAATGCATAGTGTATGGAATGCACATGCATACACACACACACAAGTGTAGACACACACACACACACACACACGGTGCGCATGGGAAGGGGGCGGCAGGAGGGGGGATTGGTTCCAGGTGCCAGTTTGAGTGAGAGCATTAATCAACCAGACAGATCTTCCTGTCACAGACACCTTGAGCCCCCCCATCTCTCTCACACACAGATACACACATACACACACACACACACACACACACACACACACACTGCTGTACATGTACACACCTATCTGACATACACTTTACAGTACTGTGCTTACATAGTGGTCGCTACAGAACACCCTGACCATTACTCTGTGACACTGGCACATACCAAAATGTCATTTAGAAAAACAAAAACACAATTTCTCTTTCAGTTTTCCATTTTTTTTTTATCAATGTTCTGAGTGATAAATGATTATGACTTGTGAGAAAGTGAGCGTTGAGATGCGCGTCTGAAGACACGTAGTAACAGGGTGTACTTATCCGCTCTGACAGTCCCAGTGATCTGCTGCCAAGCTATTGATCATAGTCAGAGCTCAGCGTAACTCTTTGATGCTCCTTCGCCCCGTCATTTCACCTTCTCCCTCTAAAAGCCCAATCCAGGGTATTAACATTGTCGGAGAAGCAGCATCAGTCGCAACTGAATCAGAATTTTGCATCATGACAGGAACCGAAAGTTGAAAAAAACCCTATCGTTCAATGTTTACACACTGGGTGTCTATGTGAGACTATATGTAGATCATCTAAATTGCTTAAGAAAATATGGATTGTGGCTCTAACACATCCAAGGCGTACTGCTCTTTTCGTGACCTGTTGGTAAGTAGGCTTATATACTGTATTTGGGAGTTCTGCCTCAGTCAGAGGGGATCCCGCATTCCGTTAAGATTAAACTAACAAGGGGAAAAACCTGCCCTTTCTCCAGCGTGGGGCAGAACAGGTAAGGCCTTGTGTAGGTGCTGCGGCTGCACTCTCACTCACATCGTTACAGGCCGAACCCAAACATCCAGGAGGCTCGACACTCCATATTTCCCCCCCTTATAGAAATACGGACCGTGGAAGCGAAGCCGCCTCTCGCCCTCTCACAGAGAAGCGAGAAGGTAACGGTGAACAATACTGTTCTGGCCTCCTGGGGCTTCAGTCTGCTGTATCGGCTCGGTCCAAAGCCTCAATATTTTCATCTTCTGTCTTAAATAACTCTAAAATATAATCCCGCTGAATGCTTAAATGGAGGAGAAACAATATAAAGTGTCTAAGACAGAGTGGCAGAGTGAAAGGAGTATGCGATTCTGAGTTATAATACTGGTGTTCTGTTTCATTAGGGTGAGTTGGTTCCAAGATAGACCAATTTTCAAAGTGTTAGGTAGTTACTTCCTCTCTGAGGGCTTATATCGGATAACTGTAATTCGCCCAGCATGATGCAATTGAAATGGATGAAGGGCTGCAGGATCTTGTAAAGTGTGAAAATAGCACAGTGCAGCATTAAAAGCTTCACAGGCTAACGCAATGGCATTAAGCTACCTGGTAATTATGGTGTATTCAAAAATCATAGCTGTAGACCAAGTGGGAGTCTGCAGAGCTTTCCAAAAAGATACAGTTTACAGAGGTCTTTTTTTTTTCTAATTTGGCACGTGGCTTGACTTAAACACTGCAAAGATATTGACCATTCACAGTGATTTATGGGAAGATTTAGCTTGTGAATGATTAAAAAGCATAGCACGCTAACACTCGCAGCACAAAACAACTAGGCATTATCAGTCCTTTGAGAAGATTGTTTATGGGTAAAACCTGTGTATATACCAGCACTTTGAATTGAGAGAAACTTAGAGTAAGCAAAGTCAATTGGCAGATATCCTTACCATAATACTGTAATTAGCCCTGGAGCATGTGGATAGCAGCTACTGTATATGAGGATAAAACCAGGGATAACACACAGTGCCTTGGGAGTATTTACACTGTGCTCTGCGTTTGTTGTTGCAGTCTCGACGTTACAGGAGCGTATGTAATCTCACTCTGCCGTAAGGCTTTTTTTCCTCCCACGTTTCACTGCGTTTCACAACTCCTCAATGCTTTATTTGGCAAGAGGAGACAGAGATTGAATATGAATCAGTAGTTCGGAGTCGGTGGCTGACTGATCTGCTCTTATCTATTCATGATCCATGTATGCTTGTTGGATATGAAATCAATTAACATTATGAGAGCAAAGTTGCAACAAAGCATGCTGTATATTAATCAATCAAACTGTTTTTATAAGGGACTTCATCAACAGATTGAATAGTTATTCTTTCTCACCATTTCAGATGTGACAATGAAAGAAAATATGTACTGAAAGTAATTTTAATGCCTTACTATGACCACCCAAATACCCAAATAAAACACAAACACACAACTTTCACAGCCTTAACAGCAAGAATTATTTCAGGCCATTACGATCACAGGTTGTAGTGTTCCCATGGCACACACATTTAGACCTTAATAACTGCCTACAGCCTACATTTAGGGCCATAATCAACCACACCATTCAACGCTACTACAGGCTACTGAAAATACAGACCAATTAATCTATCTTTGATTAAACACTGATCACATTAACAGTCTACACCTCCCTGATTACCCCCAGGAATTATGCAGACTAATGCGAACCTCTAGCACTAATAAGTCTTAATAGCTGGTGCCTTCATCACTGTGCAATTCACAAACACACATGCACCATTTTACTCCATCAATATGACCCTGCTGGGATTAAATAACATGTTTGCCTCAGAGGTACAATTAAGCAGCGCTAAATAGAGTTCCTTTGAGCCTGGAGTTAAGGGAAGAGTCTTCGCTGCACAGTAGCAGCCAGTGAAGCGCTCAGATTTTTCCCCCTGGCTTTTTCAAATTACCTATTGATGAGTGGGCTTCACGTCTCCCGGGCTGGGGAGGAGGGAGGATGTCTGGTTCACTTTTAAGATGTCTCCTTACGTCTCCAAGAAGCAGGCCTGTGGTTAGATCTAAAGGCAACACTTATGCAACAGAAGCTGCCTTTCTCAAATACATATACGGTTTCCCTGCAAATTATCTGAGATTTTCTTTTGGGGAAAGTTTTCCGCCCCGAGTCTTCAGATATTTACCCACATCGTCCCGCTTTCTTTTGATCGTGTTGATTTGGGGTCCGTCTGTGTAAGCATTTTTTTTTTCTCCTACGACTGCACAACTTTACTAAACGATAATTGCTCCCATGACTTAATTGTCTATATGTAATTAAGTTTGTAATAGAGAAAATAGGCACTTAAATGTTCCCCAGAGAGGCATGGTGGTTGAGTGGGTGCCACACATGTTGAAGATTATTCCGCCCTCCCCATCTGCCAGTATGAGAAGTTATAAAAAATGTATCTGAGCCAATTAAATGAAAATTGCTTGATCTAAATGCCAAGACAAATTTTAATGAGCCCTTTTCTCAATCTGAGTATTTGCCCTCTCCCTCAATCTGCTCGATTTATCGCTGGGAATGTAAACTCAGGCCTAAATTAAAAATGTCCTTGAAACGCAAATCTATGGGATTGGAGTTATGTGGCTTTTTAACCAACAAAACAATATTTTCTAACTTGTTGTCTCAGCATCTGGCTGACAAAGTATAAAAAGATCCAGGAGAAACATGTGAAAAGAAGCACTCAAAAATATAAAAACTAAAAAAAACAACAAAACAAAACAAAGCAAGACTTGACCTCAGTTATACAATTTTTTAAAATTAAAGGCCACATTAGATCATACTTTTCACCAAATGGATTTAACTTGTGAACAACCGACAAGGGAAGATAAATCCTGCTCCTTCTAATTCGAGATGAACAGAAATAAATGTATGTGTCAAAATTACTGTCCTAAAACTTACAGTATATCCATTTTAAAGTTCAAGCCCAATTCAATTTGATAAATGCTCAACAATCAAACACAACTCAAAAAAACTTTCACCCAGTCTCTGTAAATCCTCGTCTGACCAAAACAAAAATGTTTAGATTGCCAAGATTTTCCAACCCTCATATTCTACAATTCTGTTTTTCAAATTATAAATACAACAGAAAGCGCTCGTGGTCTTAGGCTCCAAAATCACATTGCGCTGTTAAAGAGCATCTACTGTATGTGTAGTTGCGCTGACAGATTTTCTAATCAGATATCCCCAAACAGACAAACATCAATCAACCACTTGCCTTGTTCATTGATCAGCACATCAATCAACAATACATTGATCGATCATTGATCATCTTTTCTCTCAGGCAGAGTCTCCCCTCCTGAACATCAGCACACATCTGCTCCCCTTTCTCTCTCTCCCTATACTACAGCATGCTTTCAATTTCCTGTGGCGCTGGTCCTCTCCACGCTCTCCTATGGTTCGACCCCAGAGACACACCAAGAGGTCAGAGGTTAACATGGTAATAGGTGGTGGTGATTGGTAGAAGAAGCTCACTCTCCCTTGGCTTTCAGAGCATATTAAGCCACCGTGCTTCTGTGGAGCAGGAGAGCGAGGCCAGCACAGCTGTGTCTGACCACGGAGCGTTCCCTCCGACTTCTTAAAAACATCTTTTAAACATTTGATTTGGACAGAAGAGCGGAGGCTATGGACCGGAGCGAGAGGAGGAATCTATTAAATTGAGCCTCTCTCTCGGTGTGGCATGGGAATGAAAATGTTTCTGTTTGAATTTCAAAATTCATCTGGTAAACCTAAAACATCATTTATTTTGCGCTGATTAAATTAGATTGTGTAAAGAGGCTGTCACAATAGAAACGCCAGACCCAAAACAGAGGCCACAAATTACAACATACAAGTTGGCCTCCACAGGTAATTGAAAATCATAAAGTTGACACTGGGGCCTTATTTATCCCTTGATATCCACTGCTACTGTTCAGAAGTCTTGAATCTATTATAACTCTTCTTTTCTATAGGTTCACTCTGTGAGTCGAGCAGGATCACGATCTTGAATATGAGCTCGGTCAAATATATGGCAAAAGAATAAATTGAATTGAACTGAAAAGAATAATTATACAATTCTTTGAAAAAACAAATATTCATACGTGAGGAAAATATATGTAGGTGTTTCAGGAAGGTTTTGTCAACAAATCGATTGCCTACTTAGTCCATTTAAAACAAAGTGTTTTCTATCAGCTGAAGGCTGTAGGTAATATGCATCTGTGTATCAAGAGCTCATAGGCAAAAAAAATCCTACTTTCTCTTTTCAATAATTTGTGGAGAAGCAACAACTCAGAATAAGATGAGCTGTATAAATTCAAATGAATTCCAGTACTTGAATTATGAATTCAAAAAGTTGGAAGTTGACATAGAGTGACTTCTTGTTGAATGTAGATTTATGTCTGTCAACTGAATGTTCTCTGGAGGATGTAGAGATCTGCACTCAGCAGCCTGAATGAACAAGTTCAGTAAGTTCAGAAAGACCTTTCTTGGCAAACTAATCGATACTTCTGCCCTACGCACTTAGACCCAACACAGACACCCAACACAAGCTCTGGGGGCCAAACAACCCGCTAATCCCACATCTTGTTTCAATGCTCAACTGTAAACTCTCTCTTGCGCAGTGACTGTTTACGTTTGTCAGAAATATCACCCATGCTTTTGTTTTTGGTTCCGCAATGGCATCGCTTTGTAAATCTAGGGGTATGTTGCACAAACATGTCATCTGCCCCTTTCAGAAATATTTATAAACAATACACAGAGTAAATACTGGAATCTCTAAATGCGGAGAGCGTTTTTTTTATATTTGCGCACCACAAAACCCTTGATGATAGCTGGGTCTTTCTTCTACCACAAAATCTTGGACCTTGATAGCAGGGTCTTCAATGACCTTAGCTGATCCCCTCCACTCAACTGGACCCAAACCCCCAATACAGATCCAAAATCCGTAACCTTGACCCAAACCCTTTCCGCCTCTTCCCAAACCTGAACACCTGACCCAAAGCTCTACCCATGACCCAAGCCCTTAACCCTAATGCAAACCCAACTGCAGACACAACAGTAATCAGCCAGCGAGTACTCACCCCAGAAGAAGTTTTGTTGACATGGTGTCACTGTGCTGAAAAGACTGTTAGATGCCATAGCCGCCTCTGGTTGCAGCAAACCCCACTTTTGTTCCTCTGTGGTTTCCGTGACCCTTGACACGTCCTAAACCAAGAGCACGCAGCATGTCATGAAGACGTTAAAAAAAAAAAGGAAAAGCCATCCACAAGAAATGCTTTTTCGTATCAACTATTTAGATGACCACAAGTAACAACCAGGTCTGGTTTTATAGAAAAAAAAATGAAGAGGCAAATATCGCCTCTGCGGATAGATCAGATGGTGTCGGACTTGCTTGCTTGGCGAGTGTGGTTGGAACGTACTTACTCGCTTAGCGCCGTCCTTGTGACTGGTGCTGGCCCGCGACGATTAACCATTTACACTCCAGGTCGCCCTCAAACACCAACCCCGAGCCGCACGTCTGTGGTTCTGTGGTTGTTTGGGAGGCGAGCAGAGCCCTCACACAACCCAAAAGGCACCAGCTTTAAAACTCGTCTCTTTCCTGCCCTCCATGTGCTGTCACTGGAGAGCCTGGGTCACATGCCCTCTGACGTCATCACGGCACAACAGTTGAGTGGGACAGCCTACCGTTGTGGCTTTCTTCCCTCTCCTCTCCACTTTTTTCCTCCCCCCTTTCTCTTCTCTCCTCTTCTTCTTCTTCTCTGGGTCCCTCTCTCTCTCTCTCTCTCTCTCTCTCCCTCTACGCGTGGTTCGGCAGCTTTTCCAGGCTCTCTGGGGGATCGGGGTCTGAGGCTCCCATGAGTCAGGAGGCTTCAGTGGGGGCAGCTTGTTCAACCGCCCAAGCCTCCTCAGCATATGGGGAACAGCGCTCTCTGCTTTGCCTCCCTTCACGCTTTCATCCCCCCTCCCTCTCTCTTCCTCCTATTTCTCTCTCTCTCTCCCTCTCCCTCTCTGCTGCTCGTTCTCTCAATTCCTTTAACTGGCTGGCGCGCTGCTCCTGTCTGCCTCTGAGTAGGGAGAGCTGAGCTTGGTAAGATTTGAGGGTGTGAGTGAGGAGCGAATGGCTGGCTCGGGGTGTGAGGCTGGGTGTTTGCGTGCAAGCGTGCGTGTGCGGCATGTGTGTGTGTGTGTGTGTGTGTGTGTTTGGGGGAGGCAGGAGGGGAGGTTGGTTGTCTGTGTATGCATGTGTAGGAGAGAGACAGAGGGAAGAGAGAGACAGAACACTACTGGGCTGGGTGAGTGTGTGTATCTGTGTGAATGCCAGAGAGAGAGAGAGAGAGAGAGAGAGAGAGAGAGAGAGAGAGAGAGAGAGAGAGAGAGAGAGAGAGAGAGAGAGACAAGCGGAGGTGGTGTGAAACTCAGAAGCTGCTTATTTACAGAGGAGTGTGTTTGCAGCGCTGGTTCAGAGTCTCTGAGCGTCACTTTTGCAGCGTGGATTCTTTCTCTCTCTCCAAGTCTCTTTCTTTCTTCTGTTTTACGCTCCTATGTCTTTATGTTGCTGTGTCACAGACAGTAGTTACGCTATTGTGTGCCTATGTTAAGTAGTATAATGTTTGTGTGTGTGTGTGTGTGTGTGTGTGTGTGTGTGTGCTTGTGCGCACGTCTCTACTGTGCTTTAATTGGCTCTCACAGAAGCGACAGACGGGGGCGATTCCTGTAAGAGGCCGTAAATCATGGCCACCTGTCTCCCCTCTGAAAGAGATGCCTTCTCACTCTCTCGCTAACACTCGGACACACACACACACATACATGCACACACACACGCACATAGACACACACACACACACACACACACACACACACACACAGATACCCTGCAAGAATGGCCTGCCAGCCAGATCCTCTGCAGTGCAGGCAGCTCATGACAATCACCCATGATGAATCATCACACAAACACACGGCCATGCACACACACACTCATACCCACACCCACACACACATGCACACACACACACACACACACACACACACACACACACACACACACACACACACACACACACCCTCGGTGGCGTCTCATTGCGTCTCTTTGATCAGTGATCACAGGTGTTTGTTACAACAGATCAAATATGCAGACGGAGTGTTAGTATAGAAGGAGTGGAATGTGTGGAATGAGATCGGCCGTTCAGTCAGGTTTGTAAGTGTTCGAGTATCACAGTGCTTGTCATTAGCCAGTGGGCAAGGGTGACTAAGCAGTTTCAAAGAGGTGGAACATTCACTCCGACTCTCTCTTTATCATTTTCTTCAGTCAGTGGAAATTTACCACCCTTCAATCAATAATTTGCCTTAAACTACGGTGCTAATCACAGGGTATGCTGTTTATTTGTAGCCTGTCATTAATCTGTCGTTATAATATATGATCACATTTTTTAGGCATAGATTCACCATTTCTAGGAATAACCTTTGTCTTTAAGTATCAGTGAATGTAGTATTATCACAGTTAATTTAATGCTGGAAGCACCAAGTAAAAACTCCTTTATTATAACTGTGTAACTGTGTAACTGCCATTACAGGTTCGAGATGAGATAGACAGTCGATGTACAATACTGATGTACATTTATATTGTTATATTTTACAATATAATTACATCACATATAACTACACCACTAAAAACTAATTTATAACACAAATAATAAATAATACCCCTATTTGGATGGATTAAGTGAAAGTGACATTAAATCCAAGTGAGGCTAATCATCTAAATTAGTAATTGAAAGTCCTGCTCTGTCTTGCATACCCAGGGGATATGAACTCGTTTGAGATCAAAAAAACATTTGTCTGAGTAATTAAGTTGTACCACAAACCAAATAAAAATATTAATTTTATTTTGATGTTATCTGTCTAAATGCTGGTGGGGAAATTAATCAAACTAATCACTCAGTGATGGATTTCTAAGAATTATTTATTTCCATTAAGGCAATCTTCATCCATCTTCCTATAGGTTTAGATTAAAAAACGAAATAAAAAAACCTAAAACATAAAATATAAACAATCCCCTAAAATTCTGAGGCACAACAGCAATTCCACAAGTCTTTGCCACCTAGCTTATTTTTGTGCAGTGAAACATTTTCCTTGGCCCAGTGCTTTGTCAATATTTGCTGTCTAAAACAAGAACATGCCTCTTGAGTTGCAGTGCATGTTACAGAATCCTTAGGGAAGGGCTATTCAAATGCTGCTATTGGCACTTAGCAAACACATTGAATATCATAGACCATACACAGTATCTACTTCCAATCTGAGATTTAATGTACTGTGTCATATAGTTTTACCTTTACACTAAATATATTCAAAACTCTTCAACAATTCTCTTCCTTAATAATTATTAGATTGCATATCATCTGGATCATCACAAGCTTTAGATTTAGTCAGATTTGGCTATTTCTGTACTTGATACTAAGGTTTAATAATAATAATACTGTTTGAGACTGGTTTATAAGGATATTGCAAACTGATGCTTTGCTGTAACTTAACAGAAGCATAAAACTGGAGGCTGGGGTGTTGCTGCAGGACAAAGCACAGTGCTGATGTGAGTTCCACCACGCCACAATAAATTACCGACATTTTGATGGGAATATAATTGGCACATCATGATTGAATCTAAAACATGGAAACAGGGCAAATGCCAAATAAAGCATAAATGTCAAAACCAAGTCATATAGCATGAAACATAACTTCTTGTGTGGCATGAAATGTGGTAAACAATCTTGATGGTGAAAATCTGATCTATGATGATGTTGAAGTCTCAGATATCCCGGCCCGAATTCCTTGTGAATTGCAGAGATTGCGACTGAAAGGAATGTGCAATGTTTTCGTCTGATACAACGGCAAAGTTTGGTTAAAGTCGGCCAAATGTTGTTTTGCTTGCCTAACCCTCGGTCAGTGGTTCCTCTGCATTAAGATAACCACAACTAACCCTTTCCATAACCACAACCTTGACCACAACTGTTGCTCTTGCCTAGACTTAACCAAACAAACCCTATCTAACCCAGGGAGCATGCAAGTTAAATTAAAGTTAAATTATCCAGTTTTCATGGTTTTCTTTTCATGCATACTATGGAATAATGTTCAAATGTATTATGGAATAATGTTCATGATGTTTTGAAAATAAATGTAGCTAGTTTAGTTAAATGGGTATTTATTGGTTGAATTTGAAGACTAAGTCCTCACAGGCAGAAGAGTCACAATACTGGACCCTGATTGGCCGTCAATACCAGATCCTCTAATTCAAATCAGGTAAACCTGCTAGAGGGAGTGGCGATGGGTCTGGTGTGTGGAGTGTGTATGTGTGTGTGTGTGTGTGTGGGTGTGTGGTGTGTGTTTGTGTGTGTGTGTGTGTGTGGGGGGGGGGGGGTTTGCTGTAGCCTTGCCTGATTGGAAGAATTTTTAGCAATTGCTTAGTGAAGGGAGCCAACCAAGACCGAGTTCAATAACTTTATATTTAACCGCTCTAAAAAAAAAAATCCCATTTAACTATGTCTACATTAAACATCTTTGATCATATAGATAAATAGAGGAAAATTTGAATCCCTCTAACAGGGCCCCTTTAAGGAGGGAGGTTTATTCAGTATGTCTTGACACACGACTTGAGGGAGGTACTGCCGACTTTGAAGGCTCTTCAGTTTGTTGGAGCGGCAGTTTTTGTAATATATGTAAGCTTTATAGAAAAAACATTGTGAAAAAATATTGTGAGAACAAGTTTTATATCCTGACGACAATAATGTTAAAGGTTGGAATATGATGCTGTTTCATCCATTACTAGTTCTCCATTGGTGGTCGTACATTATACTTAATATACTTGAGTGTGTGTGTGTGTGTGCAGAGCTGTAGGCAGGGATGTGAGGAGCTTGGCCATACTCTGAGCTCTGGCCAAGGTCTGCCCTGAGGACTGTGGTCTATGGCCCACCCTGCCAGATACTCTCTCTCCTACCACCAAGGACCACACACCTTCAAATGGACTCACTTTGTTATCACAAGCTCTCATAGAAACATAATAGAGGTATCATGTGTTGGAACATGCTTAAAATTACACATGCTATTAACACAGAGTGTAATGTAGTGCTGCTGGGTAAAATGGTGGACGATTTCCTTGTTTTGTCCCAGCATATGAAATGTGCAGTGCACTGTTTTCGTAGAAAATTATTTCTTGCAACAGAGTATTTCTGGAAAAATATTGGGGGATAATGACACCTAAGATGGGTTAAAATTAACTCAGATTGAGGCTGTGTGTGTAGGGCTGTCTGTATTCGTCTCTCTGCAAAGGCTAAAAATGACGTGACATAATTAGCCCAGAGCAGACATTACACACACGTAGGTATTTCAGTATTAGAAAAGGAAGGGCTTATTAATAGCCGTTTTGGCTCGTGCTGTGTACTCTCTCTGGCGAGGCATCAGAACGGCCCAGCCGGGCAAACAGGCAGGTACAGTGATTCACTTTAACAGGCGACATCTGTAAAACGCCAAGGTAGTTTACACTGCGGCCGAGCCCGAATTAACATGCTTTCATTGGAAACAAACACCACTTGCAATCAGCTTCTGTTGGCTGCTGTGCCACTGGTGTGAACGTAAATATCTCCTTACAGCACTGCTCAGGCAGGAAAGTGACCTGCAGCCATAGAGCGAACCGAGAGTCATGGAGAGGTTCGCTTCAACATAGTCCAAAACTCATCTGAGGGGCGAAACTTAATCTACGACCCAGCGTCGCCAAAGAGGATGTTGATGTTCTATGTGAATTGTTTGGTATGGTACGGTATGGTATAATCTTAATGAAAAGTAGATATTTTTCTTTTGGAGTCCAGCAGTGGTATCTACATCTTCCAGTGACTTCAGGTCCTTTCTTGTGGTGTCTGGACAGCTGTTTTTGGAGTCACAGCTTTGAGGGAAAATAAAGTCGGCCTTTAAGTAATAAGGGGAAATGTTTAATATCGAATGGCGCGCGCACAACTTAAACACACATTAAAAATAGCTCTTAGAGTTGTGATTACATAAAATTGCAAAAGGGGAAAGTCAGATCATTGGTGGAGGCTGCGATGAGGAGGCTGTGGCTGACCACTGAGAGACTGAGCCATTTCTTTTTTCCTCCATTCCTCATTTTAATCAAGGTCCCGGTCCAGGATAAACAGCGCCTACCTACACTGCAGTTCAAACAGCAAGGCCCACTGAGACCCAAGCGATGATTTCTAAACGTTCACTGACAAGTTGGTTTAATTTGTGTGCTAAGTAGATGGGGGTGGACTTATATATATCTTCCTAACTTGGCGCACATACCACCGTACCACCATTTCTCCACCTCTGTGAAACTTAATGATACTTCTCTGTCTGAAAAGCACACTGGTCCTCCACAAGTCCTGCTCCCTGGTTTGTACATGCCATGCTGTGTTAAAGGTGAGGACAGGTCCAGCCGCTGTGACCTCTATAATAGGACCGAAAGCAGCTGCACCATACCAAAGACTCACTGACCGTGACGGAGGACCTGGGTGTTGGTGCTCCTGATGTGGTGCACAAGCAAACCTACTCTCGTTCTCTTTCTGCTGGCCTCTCCGCTCCATGGGCATGCCTCTGCAGCCCATGTCCAGTGAGGTTGGTACAGTATAGTTGTGGCCACTGGAAACCCTGTCATTGTGTGGTCAGTTGTCAACAGCTGAGAGATTTTACAATAGTTGCCAGGCTGAGGTCGACAGAGTTCAAGTGGCTGAATTGCTAAGTCAGCATTACAATTACATCTTGCTGATGATACAACTACACTACAAGGCCGAGAGTCACATGACGCCCCCAGTCACATGATGCCGTCACTCTGGGGAAATGTCAATAACAGAAATGACTCTGTGTCATGCATATGGGGAGTGTGAGGAGGAATAAGTTAACTCTGCGCTGGCCGTGACTCAAATCTGGGGGTCACGGCAGCCAATCGTAACCTGAATGAGCTTATACATAAGCTGCCCATTATGTGTCTCAGAAACTCAGTTTACTTGCTGCCGAGAACAAAGTATGCCTGATAAAGACAGACAGCTCGCTGGAGAAACAAGCCATTATGAGGAGGAGTTCGGCACTGTGTCACTGACAATGGGACAAACAAAAGGCCCTGTTGTCTTCCCAAGCCGGTGGGTTTTTTTTTTTTCTGTGAGGCTTTTGTGATGGATAATTGGCCTCCTCACATGATTTCATAACGCTGTGACTCGTCTTTCAGTCCCTGTGTAACACAATAACAAGATAAAGAAAAAGGGGATCTAAATCTGAATTTTTGACATTGTTTAGAAGTGGCCGCTTTTCTTCATTGTGGTGTATAATTTTAGAAAGATGTATGAGCAGGACGCTGACTTGAACCAGTCATAATACAGCCTGGAGCACAGGCAGGCAGGCCAACTCCCAGAGTTCACTGGCTGTATTGTCTGAGGATAATCATTTAAAAGTGCTCTCACAACTGCACCACGGTTTATGGCTTTATGTCTTATTGCTGTCTGAATATCAAATTCGAATCAGATGGGAATACTCCAAGTGTACCCAGATTTAAACTAAATAAAAAAAAATTGCCATAGCATTTTAAAATTACAGAATAATAAAACTGCAATTCTCTTTTTGTATATGGATGTATAAGATGATATTTATCAATTGAACTTTTTTTTTTTCCAGATGAATTCTTCTCTTATTTCTTGCTGACAGCAGAATACTGTACACTGCAGCAATAGTGAGTAAATGAGCCTCTGTGTTGCTACCCCAAGGACTGGGTTGAACTGTAAACATTGTTCTCCACACAAAGCCGTCTGCACATGTACCTGCACAGGAGTAACCCAGGGGCATTGTCTATTAGACGCTCGGTAGGTATGCAATCATTCTTCTGAGTCAGCAGAGATCAATCCAGGACAAGCCAGCCGTGGAATGTATTTGCTCTTCATGGAAATAACACTTAACTTCAAACAGAGTGCATCTAGCACATTTGAGTCTTTGCTGGAATTTGATTCTACTCCAGCTATTTATTGACATGGAGGAATGCATATGTAGTTGGGTAGTAAGGGAATACTAGTAACACCGTTGCATATTCTAAATACAATAAAAGTATTCATTGTTTTCATTTACATTACCTAAAAAAGAATGCATTTTGATAATACATGCTTGTGAAAAATCAGAAGATTACTTCAGGGAATACTTTTAAAATGAAAGCGAGAAACTCAGCCGGCCATTTAAATAGTGTCAAGTGAAACTTTGGATGCAAACTTTAAATACATTTTGTAAACTTTCACTTTTTCTTATACTGTAGAGTATGTAATGTTATATATCTGATGAACTGTTAAAATCTATGATTTTTCATTTATTTGAATCATGATCACATGGTTGGCTATCCACTTTTTCAAATTAAAGATATTTAAACAAAACATTTCTGTGTCTTTCCAACTATCCAAAGATTAGAATCCATATATTTATTATCACATATAATATTTACATGTCTTTCATATGGAAAGTAGGAGCCGGCTGTGGATGGGGGTATTCTGAATTCAGAAGCAGCAGGAAAAAGCAATATGCCAGTGTCCTACAGTAGAAGTTGTATTAGTAGCAGGCTACTGATGAATCTCACCTCCCAGTAGCATGCTGTACTGAAAAAGAGAGCAGTCCTATAACAGTGAACAGAATTGGATGTTACGGCTCCCCTTTTTTCCCCACACGGCTCTCG
Source organism: Centroberyx affinis (assembly GCF_046629955.1). Classification (NCBI taxonomy): domain Eukaryota; kingdom Metazoa; phylum Chordata; class Actinopteri; order Beryciformes; family Berycidae; genus Centroberyx; species Centroberyx affinis. Next base: position 195,780 of record NW_027279540.1, read on the forward strand.
ATTGTTCCGAAAACTGTAGGGAGTACCTAAATTATCTACAGTTGAATGAGGTTTCTAATATGTGTGCTTTGAACAATGCTCTCACATAGTGTTGTCTCTCAAACATTATTTTACAGAGGGTGGTTTTGGGATGTGTATTTGTGAATTACAATGACTCCCTTTTTCACTCTAAAAACATTCCAGCAGCCTGCAAGATGAAATGCTGGAATCTGCGGAATGATGCTAATTTGAAGACAGAATAAATCTATAAATCTGACTTAGTCTCTTGCCTGAGGATATACAGCCATGATAATTACAGGTTGAGTTTACAGTCATGCAGACATCTCTCATCTGTATTGCTAATGGTATAACCAGCAGGCTGCTATGTGCTTACTCAATGTCTAGCAGTAGGGGTGAGCAGAGGTAAGCTGTAACAATGATATCATTATAAAGTAGAAATTGGTTGGTTCAAATTGCATGTTGTTATGACAAAGATTTACTGCAGTTTAAAAAGAAAAATCTGTTTGTCATTACAGTGCGTGTCAGTTGTAGGATTAACCATTAATTATCATTCATGAATAATTCAGAAATCAGAAATGAAAATAACGTTCGGAGGGATGCGAAACCAGATGTTCGGTGTGTACCACGGTATGAGTTGGCAGCCAGCATTAAACCATATTTGTGAATACATGTTAAGATGCTTTGATTGTCCCTTGTGAACAAACAAACAGGCATCCCCTTCCACTGGCAGCACAACTATCTGAGGAAGATCTAACACAAAGCATAATGGATGATCTGAGAGGACAGTGCTACATCTGGTTCTGGTTAAATCCTTGTTTTGCTGTGTCCTTCAGACTTGATGCCATAGGCCCAACTGCTCAAGCTAGTAGAGTTCATATGGACACAAAACCAATATGTGGTGCCTGGAAGACTCCCCACAGAGGTCAGCGTTAGGACTCACCGGCCCAGGAGACAGCGGATCAGAACCGGGTGGACTGGATCACTGGTAGAGACTACAGGAGAAATACTAGACAGGCTTAGAGCAACATTTCTGAAACTACGACTGGAGACATAAAATGGACCGTTGGCCCGATTCTCAAGATTCCCCATGTGGTACGAGTGCTAGTATGCTTTATTGAGCTAGGATCATAGAGATGAAGCTAAATGTAGGCCTGCTAGATTTAAATATACGCTGTTGAAAATTTCATGCTAACAACTCTCTTTTTCCTCTCCTTTTCCTGTTTCTCACTTTATTTCTACACGGACTTCTGAGTTTTCTCAGCTGACTGGGTGGGCTGGATGAGTTCCACTCTAGTAACCAATCAGAACAGGTGAGTCCTCGATCCAACCCAAATCAAGCCCTCGGCGCCCTCAAATTCTCTAACGAATCTCTGTGCACAGCGCTGACATGCCCTCTCTTCTGACAATGGTTTCACCCTGGATCGTTCAGGCTTTCTGTCTCTCATTCTGCATTCGTAAGAGTTCATCAGAGGCAGTTATATTGTTTTTGCATGGTCAGACTTTTCCGGGTATTTTTGCGGCCTCCTGTTTGCACACCTGGCGGAATTGTGAAAGTTTGTCTTGGGTCATGTGTGTTTACCCACCCCAGGCCCCAGAGGTGACCCCATCACGCCACCGACAGGGAGGCCTGCACTTGCGTGTGGCGATTTCCAAAGTGGCCAGGCTTGGAGATGGGCCACACTGCCTGTGCTGCCTTTCAGCAATCTGGCCCCGCTCTGGCTGCGCCTGAGGGGGGGAGGGAGGGGGGGGGGGATTGGCAGGGCCCTGCAATGTTTTCAGAAGCACAGGCTTCTGGCAGCATCGCTCAATATGATGGAGAAAAATGCCTGCTGCTAATGAAAGCCAGCAGTGTCTCTCAGATTGGACTACAACCCGAAAGGCATTATGTAACTGAGATACCGTAAACATTTCAAAATTGTCTCTCAACAAATTATCAGTGTTTATTTTTTCCACATTATATCTGATATTTTTGAAATAGTTCTTAATTGAAGGCACTGCTCTCAATTGGACATTCTTAGACTACGTTTCTTTTGAAACCAAGGGCATTTTGTCTGTAATTATTTTTCTATTTCATTATGGAACAGTACTACGGCAAATACTTTTCAAGACGTCAAGTACTATGCGTAGTTTTAGACTTAATGTACACTTGCCAAGATGTTATTTTGTAACATCTTCATTAGTAATCATAAATAATCAACATACAAAGATTTTCTTCTTCCATTTTTGATGATTTAATCAGGACATGTAAATTAACGGACTTCAATCCCTGTAACAAAATCAAGATCGCGGCTTATCCGACGGAGATGTGCAAACGTTGCATCTGCAATAATCAGCGAAGTGGTGAATGCTCCCCTTTCACTCGTGTTTTGATAGTGGTGCTTTTGGCCTAAGCCCAGTGCTGCACCTACAGTATGTATTAGTCAAATATTTATCCTGTTCAGAAATACGTGGCTATATTGAGATGGGAATAGGGTAAGATGATTTAATGGGCACACCAGAGGACCTTCTTGGGTGCCAAAGATCCGCAATTCTGGTGGTCTTCTCTCAAAGATCAGACACCCACAGGGTCGTTTAGGAGACCACGAGATGCCATGATTCAAGACCCACTGAGTGTACATGAAAGTGTGCAGAAGATGGAAGAGTCTGGCTGGCAATTACTGCTCATCAAGGCAAAATTCAAAGGGTGACTAAATTGTTAGGAGTCTTGCATATGATAGATTTACAGTTGTTTTTTTTCTCAGCATTTTCTAGTTTCCTCCCTTAAGAGTCAGGGTGGGGAAGCAACATTTTTGTGTCAGTGCCATCATCACTACACTATGAACTATATGCTCTTCATTGGAAAGGGATTTTTTATCATGAAGCTAATTGAAACGTCCACTTGAAACGCAGAGGTATCACTGCCAGTCCAACATACATATTTGCCATACTGTTTACTGACGGCTCCTCAAGCAAAGCACAGTAAAACCATTTGATCCTGCTGAAATAACAAAAATGGAGACATTAAAGACAAAATTTGTCTCAGTCTTTATTTGGAATTCTAAAACTTCCTCTCTTTGACTTTTATGCTGCTGACCAGCATAGAAAATGTGATTTTCCAGCATGTTTAATGAACTAACTTTCACTCAAAATAGATTGAAGGAACATTTCATGCTTAAATCTGTTTCCTCTGGAAGATTCCTTGCTGTATTTGAGAACTGAAAAAATGTTTTAACTTGGACATTGCACTTCATATATCAACTTTAATGTCAAGTGTCATAAACTTAAAAATAATATTTGTCTAGTTGTATTTTTCTCCATGTCATGAAATTTGATGAAATGTTCTAAAATGTCTTTTGTGTTGTCCTTTGGATAGGCAGCCAGAGGAATAGTCGTTTCCAGAAGGTACCGCTGGAGTTACAGCATGAGGGGAATTAATCAATATACCAGAGTTCTGCTTTCTCACTTTAAAATGTAATAACACTTAATCGCTATATAAGTCTTGATTTAAACCCATTGTAAGTACTTCTAAATTCATTCATCAATGGCAAGTTAATAATTAATGCAACGTTAATTAGTAGCCGAGTTAAACAGTGCCCAATAAATCCAACCTGAGGTCAGTTCTTAGGTACTGATGAAATTTGTAGTGTACTGTCCTGTAATGTAGTGTAAAGTGCAGCCCAATTTCACTTTGACCTCAACACCCAACAGAATATAATAAGATACTGCAATTTAAAATAATTTGCATGATACAAGGCTTCTCATACCTCTCTTGAAATCCATGCAGATGTGTTGCTGAAGCGGCTTTTCATACGGATTGAAAGCTCAGACTTGCTGCTGAGAGCTGATATTCTGCGATTGCTTGGTTTGGAAGTCATAGGGCAAAACTTGGAGTGTCAGGGAGCCCGGATTTAGTGTGTATTTCAAAAGAGACACTATTACTACCCGGCGTAGGAAACGTGTTATTTTACTCCCTTTAATATTTCCACTTTTACGATTTCAGGGCTTGTGTGTGTGGTCAAGAGCAGAACTCATGTAGCTTTCTGATAATCCTCAGAGAAACTTCCTGAAGGTTTCATAACTTGGAGAAACTTGGGTGGCCATGATAAATGACATTTGACATTTAGAATTGCTTGCGTTCATAATAGTCATTACATCAGTGTTCCCTAATGGTGGTTCTTATTTTAATGGGCAGGATTATATGAAAGGCTGTGACGTTTATATTGAATCTGTTGCACCTAATTAGAGTGGAATGGTGGATGGAAGGGTCTGCTTATTCACAGGCACAAACGGCCCCTCCAGATTCACAAATATCCTTTCCTCTCAAGGAAATACACTCACATACTGTATGTTCTTTTAGGTATGCTATCTCCTAATTTCATTAATATCAATAAACCTCAAAATGCCTTAGAATATACATATGTCACATTATTCCAGCATTAAGTCAAATTCAGCAGGACATACATTTCTCTCAGACCCTCTCATATTGCACAATGCTGCATGGCTGAGGGAGTTCAAGTTCTACAGTATCAGAGCTCTAAATACTGACATTAACTTTTGTTGTGAGAGCTAAAACGCCACGGGGGAGCCATTTGAGGCCCAGTGTGAACTGTTACCACAAAGTCTCTCAGCGGCAGCAGTTATCTAGCGGCCTCTGTGACCTTCTCTTATAACCAGGGCCAGGTTTCCCTAAAGCGTCTTTGCGCTACAGTACGTTCATCTTAGTTTCACTGTAAGCTAATGTACAAACATGATCTCAGTGCAAAAGTGCTTTTAAGAAGCTTGGCCCCGATCGAGACACACTCCAGGCCTTCGAGACCGGAGTGCAAGGAGAAGCAGTAAATCGGTAAAATAAAATCGAATGAGACTAAATGGTTTACATAGGAAAAAAATATAAACTGTTACTACCGTTCTATAAAGCACTGTTTCATCAGATAGATTACATGCAAAACAGGCCTCAAGGGAACAGGATGAGTAAAACATGTCCTGCCCACTCATCTTTTCTCAGCTGGAGAGGATAGAGAGACAGACCGGCGCAGATGCTGTGTGTGTCACATAACTGGATGAATGCGCCTGTATGATATACAAGCGACTCATCCTTACTAACAAATGGCTTCGTTTTAATTTGAATTTATTGACTCGGCAGCTGCGAGATAAAGTGTCACAAAAGCAAGATAGACACACCTCTCACTGAGCCGAATCAGAAGACACAATGACTACCCACCTAATGGAGGCATGACTGAATCTGCAGGGCTGCTGCCAAAGGAGGGAGATCCCCTGCTAAACAATATGATATCACTCAATCCCGTTCCTATTCCCCAACCAGCCAAGCCCACATAGGCTTTCCACTCAGTAGTGATGACTGGGCTCTCCTCTGATGAAAGAGAGGAGAGGCCCATTAAACCTTACGACTCATCGGCTCATCTGACTAATCTGGAACAGGCTGAGAATCGGGGGAGAGGGTGAGGGAGACAGAGGAGAGAAGAGAGAGAGAGATGGAAAGGGAGAGAGAGGCAGGCAGGCTGGCTGGCAGATAAACTGACAAACAGAGTTATAGGTAGATAGACGAAGAGACTAAAGAGGAAAAGAGGAAGCAGCGTAAAAAAAGGTTGGCTTCAGGTTTGTTTTGAATTGAAATATTTAAACCAGGATTCAGACAGATCATTTCAGGTTAAAAGGCTTTTCTAGAGTTTGACTTATAAAATGAAAATCCACAAATTCGATTAAATTGAATCACCATCCAAACCGAGCTTCAGACACATTACACTCCTTCACTGCTCACTTGCATCGGCTTTATTGAAATTCCAAATGCACAGTACAGAACATCTACTGTGGCTCGTTTAAAAAGTTGAAAGACTTCTCTCTTCCTGCAGTTTCTCTAACTTCCGGACTATATAGGTCAGGGAAACCTGCCAAAGGCTTCCTGCATGTTGGGCACATGTGTTATGCCACACATCACTGAATGGCATTTGATGTTTTCTACCTCTCCACTCCCACTCCTCTCTCACTTCTCCCTCTCATCCCTCCCACATCTCTTTTCTTTCTCCTCTTCTCGCCTCTCTCCTCTGTTCTGCTCCCCTCTTCATTCTCCCTTTTTCTCTCCTCTTTTAGCCCCCCTCTCCTCTTCCTTCTGCTATTCACCTCCCACTCCCTCCTTCCTTTCCTCAACCCCTCCCTCTCTCGCCTTCGTCTCCGCTTCCACTGGATAGTGATTGTGATGGAGAGGTTAATCCAGCCGGCATATGGTTGCCATCGGCAGCAGATCTCCCCATAATGGTGGACGGACAGTGTAGGCTAATCACGATCTTTGATCCTCCATGAAACCCTCAACTCGCGTGGCTCTGATTTCCCCGCATCGCTGCCACGCTGAAATGAGGAGGCCCTGCCCCTCTGGAAGTCATTTTGGGCTTATTACTTAAGCCTCGACGTATCCCCATTGTCTTTGCGAGCATTGGAAATGACTAGAGGCTGTGCTTCTGTGCAGTCGGCGGTGCGGGTATTTCCTCTAACTGCGCTGTTCTGTTGGCCAACTTTGTGCCTTCTCGCCCTCTTTCCACGGCGGCCAACTTTTGATGAGAGCTTTAATTTGATGTTGTTAAGGTTGTATGGTTTCAACTTTGCCATTTCTTTGGCTTATAATAGTCGAGGTTTTTTTTCCCATGCGAACTCATAGTCTGTTGGGCGACGTCCTAAAATGGCCTCCAGATTTATTGGTGAGTTTTTTTTTCCCTGTTCAAGCCAAAGCAAGAACATTACTCAGCAGCAATTACTAGCACAGTTGACAAGGTCGCTGCTCGCCACGACCTACGCACATCGAAACGTCAAGGTGTGCAGTGATTGACTAATGCAGCACTTTTGAAAATGCACAATTACAGCTTACGGAGTTCAGGTTTGTGACAGTGTCGTCTTGGCGGGGCTGAAACTGCACACCAGCCAAGCTCAGGATTGTCACCAGGGCAATCACCCACACCTCAGCAGTAATTAGAGTAAGACTTAGGGCATCAGTCATGTCCCTGTTCCAATGACTCATGACCCCCTTAGTGGAGCCTACTCACACACATACACAACCACACGCACACACACCTCGGTGCCGCCTACACACACGTGGAACCAGTCAGCGGACACTGAGCCCGGGCTGGTCTTAAGTAAGATGTAGAGGCTTTGAATGGATGATCTGTTTACAGGGAGAAGAAAGGCAGGCTATCAGGTTGCAAGATCTGGAACACATTGATGTTGATGCTACTCCCATTGTCAGATGAAACCGTGGATCTATTTGATATACAACAGATGATTCATGGCTTATATACAAATACTCTGACAGGCCATGGGGAGATTAAAATCTGTGAAATGTGAAGGAGCGTAAGGGAGTAACTGTAATATGCTTTGGATGCAATCAAATAATATTTTATTACTTTTGTTCATGTTTGTTTCAAAAAGGCACAACTGCAAATGTTAACTATGGTACCAATTTCAGGTCAACATTTAGACCATAAATTCTGCAACAAATGAAAGCCCAACATACATAAAACTGCATATTACTTATTTCTTGTGAGAGGTGAACTTTTCCCTCAAGACGAGAGTAAAGTTTTGACAAGTTTAGTCCAAGCCACTACTCCTTTTCATCCAATGGCCTCCCCAGAGGCCTTGTCAGAGGCCAACAACTACTGGCAGATATACTCACCCATGAGAGCCGGCTAGAAACAGGAGGGATATTTGACACAGCCTATATGTCGGCGTGTGTCAGCTTTTCTGTTTCGGCCTAGTTTGAGGCGCACCTTTGTGTGTTGCTGCGCAGTAAATGGATATTTTCCTCAAGGATACCTCACAGCAGAGTTTGTGTGTTCACCAGGAGCTTTCAGTGCGTGGTTGGAAGACAGACTAGGCTGCAGACAGATCTCTGGTTTAGCTCTGGGTTTGCCTACTCCCCCTACTCCTGGCCAAAACTATGCAGATGAAGGTTTGGACTGTAACAAAGTGATTAACAGTGTTAGAGCATGAATGGCTGAGGTTTGCCATATTCCTCCTGCTGGGTGGTAACCTAATGGCCATATTAACATTAATTCAATTTTCTCCCATCCTGCCTTTTCAGAAAGGCGCTTCATTACGGCAGGCACATTCCTGATTTTTACAAGACGAGAGTGGGAAAGCAGCAGACTACACACTTAGAGAGGAAAAACAGTTCAAAATGCTAGAGCAACACAACAAAGTTTCCCAGGAAATGGGCGGCTGCTCTGTGATTCTTTCTTTTTTCTTTTTCTTGCATTCTTTTTTTAACAAACAGAAGCTGAGTTTTATTTTAAAGAGCTGTTTGTGCACATTTTCAAAATGAGAAATGCAGACCATATCCTGTTATTGAAGGTCCCGGTATCTTTATTGCCTGGTGACTGAGGCGGCAGCAGCACATGGTATTGTCCCTCTCCTCATAGCGGGGTAGCTGGGTGAAGGGGCAGCATGTTTAGTCATACATTAGGGCGAAGGACACTTAAGTGCTACCTGATGTTAGCGGGAGTGCATGTGGACACAGTGGGGTTTTTTAGGCGTGCCTCAGAAAGTATGCACAATAATTTTGCCATTTACTGCGGTCTTGTGATGGTGCACTGCCGCTGTTATATTGGTTTGGAATGTACCATTCTATTTTTGAGCGAGCCCACTCAGTGTTGGGTTGTGGGCCACTACGGCCACTGGCCCACTCATGACTTTTACAACAAAGCCTGACGATTGGGTATAAACCATCTGACAAAGTTGCCATTTTGACGAAGGACATTTTTGAGGTGATTGTATCAACATTTGTACACTGCAACATCCTTTATAAAGAAGTATGACTGACAGAGCGGACATTGAATTTCACCACAGTGTTTTCCCAAATTCTATCCAACAAATTGGCCTGTTGGGATTTCCAAGGTTTCTGACTCAATCCTTACCGAGCAAGTAGAGATTGATAAATATAATCTAGAACAAAATTAAAAAATTTTCGTCTAATTGCCATTTGGCCACAATTTGTTATGGAGCTCTGCTCTTCCATGCTTTTTCATCATTAGAAACATGTATGTCTTATGAACAATCCTAGGTCTGTGGCTGTCTGTGCCATTCATCTGTGTGAATGAGGCTTGTAATTACAGAGCAGAGCAGTTGTGTTTAAATGGCAATACAGTTTGTAGTTTTTCACATAAACTGTCAGAAGCTTGAATTTGAAACGAAGCAAAATAAGCAATATTTCTGTGGAGAGTCTCTGCCAATAGCCTGAACAAAATAACAACTCCCCATCCAGGGCTAACTGCTGTGGCAGCCCTGTTTATTTTTCTGGACAGAGCTCATCGATGGAATTTCAGAATTAACTGACAGACTTAAAAATATTTATTGAAATGGCACCATAGCAAAATGAACATCAAAAAAAAAAAATCAAAAAGCATCCATCATCACTGTTAGCAGAGTGTAGAACCGTGGTACAGCTGTCATTTCATTTCCACTCACGCTAGATTAAATAAAGAGCAAGCTGCAAAAATCCCTCTGTAGTTTGGAGTCTCCGACCCTCTCGCACTCCATTTGACTGACCACTTGTCAAACTGAGAATGAAAAAAAAAGAAAAAAACTGCAATTATGACTGGCCACAAAACTCTGAGCCGTTATTAATGAAAATAAAATATATTAGCCCATATTTTATCTTAGATTCCCAATTAGTTTGGAAATACAAACATAAGTCCTTTGTTGATATTAGAGTTATTAGTTGCCCTAGTACGACAATCCCTGTAATACTGTAGAGTTGGAAGCAAGCATGAATATAGCATGGATCCATCATGCAGCGTTAGTAATAGTAGCTGCAGTAGTTGTACTAGTGGTATAGTTTAGCTTCAAACCTCAAAAGCATTTCATATGTGAGCTGGCTTTGATTTGGAGGTTGAATGGAGGAATAATGGGAGGCAGACTAGCTGGGGATTGCAGCCACACAAAGGCACCATGCCTCTCTAAGGGGTCTGGCTGCCTGGCTGTCTCAGGCCCTGGGCTGGGGTTGAGACTGGGGCTGAGGCTACGGCTGGGGTTTCATGGAAGATGGAGCTGCACGGGGGTTAGTAATGAAAGGCCTGGATGGATGAGGAGAGTCAGAGGCGTGTCATCCTTCCCTGCAGCCTGACCCTCACCTCGGAGATTAGCTCATCACAGAGACCTATCAGCAGAGCTTAGGGAGCACGGCAGAGGAGGCATGGCTGGGGGGGTCGGACAGGGTGGAGTGGGGTAATCCGGGGCTGGCGATGGTGCAAGCTGAGGTACTAGAGGGGTGGGCTGGGGTGAGATGGGGCAGGGGCAGGGTGGGGTGACTTGGGGTTGTGGTGGCTCCTTTCTAAACAGCACTGCTCAAAATAGATCCTTCTAGTATTTGAGCATTCAGTCATGAAAGGGTTTTTTTTTTTTTCAAACTTGGTGGAAGCAAATCTTTAATTCAACACAAGAGTGAAGTTTGGTCAATATATGAAAAAGGGAAAATATGGAATTTTCCAATTCTTCTGTCCCAAAAGGACAGAGACCTAGAGCCGTTATTTTACCTCTAACACATCTGAAGGGCCAAACAGGAGCTCTAAAAACGAAAAGAAAAAGAATAGCTGCAGCAGTTTGGGTGAGATGACGCTGCCTAATACAGCTGCAATAAAGTTAGAACGTCAACTATGGCTGATTTATTTGAAGTGGAGGGGAAGTGTTTAATATGAGACACATGTTTTCAATAGATAGCTGAAGTTCCATGGCATGAATTGCAGAAAGATGTAAAACCGACTATACAGGAGGCGGTCAGTGATAAGTACATGATATAAGACAGACACAGAATGATGCCATAAAACTCCATCCTCCAGCTCCAGATCACTGTGCTTTTACCATGCCTTCTAGGTAATGCCAGTACAGCAACATAGTCTTTTCAATCCTAAGATCTAAAACCATTAAAATGTTTTCATACTACGTATTGCATGTGGAATTCAAAAATTAATATTTTCACCCCTTTGACAAAGTTTCAGGAGAAACTTATTTTCGTCTCTCATCAGCTCTCTCCCATATGGAAGCCTGCATCTGTCTTTGGTTATATCTAGAGAGACAGACAGGTGCAAACAAATACACACCGCAATGCGCTCCAGGGCCTCTACTGTACACAAGCGAGGATGTCCAAATATACCACGTCCCACACCAAATCTACTTATGCAGCCTTTGTTCAGTGTCTTGCACTAACACTTGGTGCCTCCGCTGCCAGAAAAATAAACACAATCACTCAAGACTGGGACACGAATCAAAAATGGCGTCCGGCATAGCGAAGTCGGGCAGCGATGCCAATGTACAAATTCAAACAATTTGGAGACTATATGAATTGAATATTGTGGTGATAAAGTGTGCATGTTAAGGCAAGCAACAAATTCAACCAACATCAAGATGTTTTAATTTTTTCCAGGGAATGTCGACAGAGCATGCATGCTCTTTTCAGCAACAGTCTGCCTCACATTTATAGTTGCATGCATTCACACCTGGAAGCTGCGAAAACAACCACAGTCTTCTACTATTGGCCACTGAGCAGCGCCACTGGAAGAGATGAGGGTTAAATACCTTATACAGGGGCAACTTGACGGACTTACCAGCCTTTCTGGGGATTTGAACCAGCAACTTTCTGGTTACCAATCCACTTCTCTAACATTTAAGCTAATCAGGTCACAGTTTAAATGGCCTGTCTGCTGCTACACTGTCTGGGTTCAGGCCAGCTGCTAAATCAAATACTTCTTTCTTGCTGCTTAGCATTATGTTGTGGTGCTGAGGCTACATTTAACTGTATTTTAATGGGTGTTTTTTTCTGCTTGTTTATGGGCATGTGTGTTTTTTGTGAGTTGGGAGAGAAAGAAGAATCCAAGAGGGGGAGAGACACAGAGAGAGAGAAGAGAGAGAGAGAGAGAGAGACAGAGAGACAGAGAGACAGAGAGAGAGAGAGCTGTGTGAGAGAGTGGGAGTCCTGAGATTAGACGCTGACATGGAGTTTCCTTATGGTGTAGAAACGGCCCGTGAGTTTGGAGGCGTTGTTGAGACTACAGAGAAACGCTTTCCTCGTTTTCGCTCCGGGAGAACTGACTGATCACCGGCCAGTCTGCTCGCTTTCGAAAGACAGTTGTCTCTGTAGTTTCCTGATCCGGACCAAAGCCCTTTGTGACTAAACAAATGGAATAAATTACCCAACTGGAGTGAATTATAGATTTTCCCCCTAGAAGTTGCTGGCATTTATTATATTACAAATGCCTTTATGTTAGGAACAGAAATTAAATGGGGAAGTCGTAAAAGTGCACTCCCAGACTTATGGCAACAGCCTCCATTATTCTGTTAAACAGAAACGCACGTCTGGAAGGGTCAAGCATTTCTACTTCTGAATATGTTTATATGATTTTGAAGATCGCAGTTATTAGTTCAACCTGATGACCTCACAGACGCTTTGCCTTCTGTCATGGACGACATTTCCTACAGTGTCAAACGGGCTCCAGGCGTCAGCCTTTGAGCTTGGCTGCTACATCTGCTCTACATATTTATCCCAGGGCCTCTTTAATTCCTGCCCTGCGCCCACACACGCTCACACACACACACACATGCAAAGACACACACAAACACAAACACACCTATCTACACACATGCACACACATATGTGCACATATGTACACCCACACACATGCACCATGATTAAGGAAGTAATTTAAAAAAAGTGATAGAGATGCACAGGTTGCAACTTATGACCACTTTTCTGCTTTGCAGGTTGGACCTCCTCCAACAGAGGCTGGTGTACATCCTCATCCACTTAAACATTTGTCATACATTTATCATAAATGTATCTAAGCTTGACAAGGAATGGGTTTTGATTAACTTTATTTAAAAAAGGATTGATGGTAAGAGATTCCCAGACTGCAGTTTTAAGATTCTACTGAATTCGAAATTAAATGATTCATCCCTGAATACAATGATTCCTATGGATCTCTCCTCACCAAAACTAGCCGAATGGTAGAATTTAAATAACTACATTCTACTATCCCAGTCTCATGTTTTAGGTGGAACTTTCTTAGATTTTTTGTCAAGTGTCGACATAATTGGCTTATTGGCAATAATGATGGTGGCTCAGAGGTCTCAGGCGCACACCATGTAACTGCGACGTCCTGAGTTCAAATCTGGCCCAGCACCTTTGTCACATGTCATCCCTCTTTCTCTCCTGATCTTTCCTGTCTTCCTTCATTTACATCTATCTAATGAAGAAAAAAAAACTAATCTTAAAAAAAAAAATATGAGAAGAACTTAAGTGGGATGTTCTCACACAACAATGAAAATGATAAAAATGTATTTACTAGAAAGGTTACGTGAATGACAAGATGAATGTTCTTGCTGAGTTTTTAGTGGTTAATAATAATAGTAAAAATGTGATATTTTATTGATCAAATTCTCTTCCCTTTTCTCCCTCCACAGGGAGGTCAGAGTGCAGGGTTGGAGCTGGTAGGGATTCAGTGTCTTGCTCAAGCGCACTTCAGAAGGGCAGATGTTTGCCTAAATGTCAGCTTGACTTTCCAGGTGAAGGTCTCCCTAACCACTTACTGAAATGGTGTAACGTATTCCTGCATAATAACTGGACAAATGTAGACTACGTGATGTCATGACAAGATGTTTCCAACACAGCTACAATTGAGTTTGTCAGCAGAATATTTTTCAACTGTCTAAAACATCAACGGTAACATCAAGTTTTGGTGTCAGTCCCTCAGAATCAAAGAGCGAGGGCTTCTTTCTAGACTCAACATTTTGCACCAACGTTCAACAGTCATACGGGGAGAAATCCATCGTAGAAGTAGCCTGGCCCCAGTCCTCCGGAGTGTCTGTGTTTACATTGTCATTTCTCAGTTTGCTCGTTTGTTTTCATTTGTTTGAATTTTTTGGCGTTCCAGGTCTGGTGGAGTCGTCCATCTAGGGGCTTTCTCTGACGTCAATACATGGTGGGTGCATGAGCAGTGATTGGATTGCCCCAATGCAATTCCTGACTAATCAAAGCAAGGAAGCTGATGACCAATTCGCTGCATGGCTCACATTTCAAATCATGAATACGCTATGTTACTAGGTTAAATCCAGTTAGTTAGCAAGCTCACAAAATACTCTGCATGTGAATACAATCAAGATTGGTCTAAGTTGTTTTTAGCTAACATTAGCCAAGGTAGTCTGGTGCATTGGATCTGACCAATTTTCGGCCCCTGTCAAGAGGAAATCTGACCGCTTACGTTGCCTTATGCTGGGCTCAGATTACAGGAGTTTTTTGCCAATTTATCTCCGATTCGCCCCTCCCCACAATCGGAGGAGAAATCTGGATCTGGGTCTTGGTTGGTACTGATGTTCAGCACCGAATATCTGGTGATGTGAGCTGTTTACAAATCAAATCTTAACCCTCCCGAACTGTTCGCAGACGCATCCGGGCCGCCCCGATAATTTCTAACCTGTTTGATATTTCCGAGTTAAAATCTGGACGGTGACGTCACCACTCATTTTCATTATGCCTTTCAACATTGGACAATACAACTTTAATGTCCCGGCCGGGACAGCTGATGGTATTGCCTAGCAACGGTAAACCTTTCAGCCCTTGAGGCTAGTGATAGCGTACCAACGTTATAAAAGCAGATATTAAAACTAACAGTTAAATTCTCACCTCCAGTTCTCGCTGAACAACGGACAACCCATGTTGCCCACATGTCTCCAACCATTTCCTCATCCAAATTGGTCTGGCCTTTCGCTTTTTTTCAGCACTGCAAACTACTGAACAGACCAAAGCCAGCTGTTCCGCCTCCATGTTTGTAAACATCTGCCTCCTGCCTCTCCATGGTCACGTGAGTTACTGCGTACAGCAGCTCCGTTGGGCAAGATGATCTTAATAATATCTTGTAGTGTGTGATGCACCGTCATTTTCTAAACTTGTAGTGTGAGCTTGTTTGCGATTACAGAGAACAAAATCAGTTACGTTTCTGCTTATGTGCGTGATGCAACCCGATTTCAAAATCGGTTAGGATTGTAAAACTCCTGTAATCTGTAATGTGGATCTCATCCACTGCAATACCACAGTCTGTTCCTGTATGTCTCGGAATGTAGCACCTGCCTCCACTTATTGTTCAGCAGCCGTACTTCAGGGATCCCAAGCATGAGTGAACAACATCCATTCAAAATATCGCCCTCTCGACTGACCCCGAGCTACAGTGCAGTTATTCCAAGCTTGCTCGCCTCCTTTACTTGGTTCTCCATAAGCGCTACAGGGGGAGAAACAATCATAATAATAGGTCTATTGCTACCCATCTAGTTGATAAATTAGGCTTTACTGAAGCCCGTTGGCAAGACACCAAATGTATCTTGTCCTCGAACAAATTATTTTAAAAGCGTATATTGCTCAGGTCTTAGTACAGGTATAGCTGTATTCAGTTTCTTGGTAACTGCTTCAATCGCAAGATAAATGTTTACATTTTCATCCGTCATTGCTTTTTCTGGACTTTAGAGTTTGCGCTGACTTTCCGCCATCATCCAAGACCCTGCCCACAAATTGAATAATCCAATCAAAATTGCAGAAGATCTCAGTGATTGACGCAATGGAGTCCAGATCTACAAAGCGCTTAAAAATTCAAACAAAGTAGGCCTGGTTATTATGCGGAAACAGACAAACTGTTCCAGGGAAAAAACAAATGTAAACACAGTCGCATTGAAGGGCCTATCTGAAGACTATCGGAAGAGGCAGAAATACCAATTTCTCCACTGAGAGTAGCCTCAATAGACCAGAATACAATGCAACCAAAAGACATGTTGCATTTTGAGTGAGGGATGTGTCTCTCACTTTTTCTCAAGTGGAAAAACTCTCGCTCCGCTATTGCTATCACTATTGCTCTCTCCACCTACACATATAACACAGCTGAATGCAAGTTAATGTCTGTTCTCTGGGGGTCATCAAAAGTCATTCTGGGAAATGTGGGAAATCACTAACTGAAATAAAAGTAGACATGGCAGGTTGAGGGAAAGTGGCTACACAAAAAAAGCAAATTCCAACACTTCACTTCATCGTCACAAAATAACTCCTGGAATTCACTGAAGATCACAGATTGCTGATATAACAGTGTAAGAGTATCTGAGGGTGGATTTTTTCCTTGAAGGCCTCTTTCCCTCAGGCTCTCTTCCCTCATGCTGCCTGAATGACAATGGTAGACTCACTCCTCCATATAAAAAAATAAATAAAGGGCAGCTTCAATTTTGGACCCCTCACAGTGGGCCTCAGATTCAGGCGTACTTATTTCCTGAGCACAGTGGCTGGTAAAGTTGCTATTGTAGTGCTGGGAATGTTTGAAGTCCCTCAGTCTGTAAAGCTCAAAGAGAATCAGCATGCTAAGGTGAAACTGGCTCTGAAAATCAAGCCCAATCTGGCCAAGGAATCATACTGATATTATAGTATTACAGCCTGTCATTGAGACCATCAGAAAAGACTGGGGTGACAAAGTAAAGCTCTGATATATTGATATTAGCAACAAGGTGATATCTGATAAGGCCTCTTTGTTTTCAGTGTCTTGTAGCAAGAACTGCTGACAGACACTTCTGACACCCGACTGGTGCCACTTTAGAAGCTTTAGAAGTGCCGGGTGTTGTTGCATTCCTGGCCTAAACCCAGTGAAAAAATGTGTGCTGCTTCCCAGGCTAAGGTGAAACTGGCACATAAGCCCACCTGGCCAAGGAAATTCTGTCAGTGACTCCATTTCATCCACTGAGCTAAACCACAATTAATATTATAGTTTCCCTAGTCAGTGTTGAGATCTCTTGTGCAGAAAGTACTGTGATTTCAAGAAAATCTCAGATTACACATTGATGTTACCTATTGATATTTTGTATCAGAAACAGTTTAAGTCGCCTTTGTTTTTAGTGTGTCATGAATGAACAACTGATTGGGCCCTTCTGACATCGTGATTGCTCCAACACCTGAAGTGCTAGATGTTGCTGCTTTTGGTCACTGGTCCCAGTTGGGATTCTCTCGAGTTTACTCTGCAAAGTAGCTAGTATTGTAGCTACGCTAACAATGCAAACTTGTTCTACCCGGTCAGAAAACAAAGTGCTGTTTCTGGGGGCTTGAGCGAGAATCCATAGCCAGTCATCCTGCCTTTGGCTCAGCAAGGTTTCGTTATTCCACATTTTCTGACAAGAATTTCTCTAGATCTCTGTCATTTGAGCTGGAGGTGTGGCTAAGCAAGATTACCACACCTGTGATCAAAGATGTTTCCTACCTGGCCGGCACCTCTGACAATATGGACGATGAGGACAAAAATGTTGCTTACAACTTGCCTGGTGATGTACCTACTGTATATACAGTATCTGTGTATCTGTATTTATGTATGTATGTATGCATGCAGGAAGAATACCTAAAACTACTCAAAACAGCGCCCTGTGTAGTCAGCAACTCCTAACATCTTTTGTTGATTTGAGAAGTCAACATTTCCTTTGTGATTTTCAGAGGTTATGAAAATTAACAAGGGTCATGTCCAGTGTTTCTTTAGCAGAATGCTGAAGGCTGTTGGCTGCTGTTTTTCTTGTGATGGAGAGATGGAGTGAAATGGTAGTGCTCTTTGCCAATGTGTCATGGTTTATTAACAAGTTTCTGACCACCTACAATTAAACATGCCAGGTTCCTGCCACATGCTTGCCTTGTTGTCTGTTATTTTTAGTATTTTTATATGAAGGAACATAACTCACTCAACCGAAACAGAAAAAAGAGAAGGCCTGCTGCGTTGAACCCCCCACAATGCAAAGGTTAGGTCAAGGAAAAATCAGCACACTGCAAGACAAATTGCTCCTAGGGGATAATAAAAAAACTAACTTGAGTAATTGGGGTACGCTAAACACAAATGTACAAAGTCTGTCTCCTTTAAAGCTTGTCTCTTCCTCTCTCTCATGTCTACCATTCTATTTTTCTCTTGTCTGCCAATCTAGCCTCTGTTACACCCCATGTTCCCACTGAGTCATATTATTTCCATATTTATGTCGGCGGCAGCCCCTTACTTTGATCTCCTGCCTTGTTCAGAGGCTGATCCTGTTATGGCTTGTTCCTGTAAATACTTTGAAGTGCTCCAGGATTAGAAGATTGTGGACCCAATGAAAAAACAAACAGCTCTTACGCAGATTCATTTATAAGGCCTCTAAAACACAGAAAATCATTTGGTAACAGTAGATGGAAGTTTACTCTGTAATTGTTGGTAATTGTGGAGCCACTGTTTATGGGTTCTGACAGGGTAAGATTTTGAGTGATTGAATTTGGAATGCGTTTCTGCCACACACAGCATTTAGCCTTTGAAACTTGACAGCAGCTGGGGTTTGCACACTGTAACCATCTTTCTGCTGACCGTTTGGTCGACATGGGTGAGGCTCGACTTTAGTGGACAGGATAACACTAAGCATGCATGTTTGCCTCAGTTTGACAATGCCAAGATGGGCCTCCCACACACACCCACACATTCACAAACTCATACGCATCCTGCATACATGCAAAAGAAAATGCACGCACACACACACACACATCCTCCCATGCCCACACACACTCGCACAGGCACGTTTCATGACTAGGGGTGGTAGATCTTGAGTGTCACTGTTTTACAAGGTTCTGCCCAGCGCTATATAAAGGGCTTGAGTAAGAGCAGGTGCTTTCTGATCCTCTGTATCAGCCTTCTGAATCACTCAATCCTCCCCCCAAAAAAAGTCAATTACAGCCAACTACGCTTTTCCACGCTATCCAGAGAACAAAGACACCCAGATCCTTTTAAGTGACAGAAAGGCGAAAATAAAAACAGAAAGCCATCTAAAGGAGGAATGCGTGGTGGTGGCTGCTCCACATCCCCTTGTACTTGTCAAGATATGTAAAGCGTTTCTTCTATTCCCCCTTTTATGAAAGCCTGTTAACTGTCGCACAAGTAGTGACCGCAGCTGTTTCGTGACATTTATTTTCTTGTCGTTTTTCCCATCGTTCTCTAATTGGCTTCTGTTTGTGTCCTCCTCTTATGTGGTCTCTCTACACTCAGCTTAAATGAATGTACACTCGGGCTCGCTTTGAGGAGAAAAAAAAATAGGCTAGAATAAGCGGCATTTTCCGGTGGTGGCGGCATAAATGTTGTAGGTTACAGAAATTATTATCTTTAATGCTGAGGCTGTGACTCTCCTGATTTTCAGTGGCTGTGTGTGGGTGACATCATTCACTTCATTGCACATTTCATCGCATATTTCCTGTCCTTTTGCCACTTGGTCTGTGGTCTATCGCCCTTCATCGTGTGGTCTCCCTCTGACCAAATCACCAAGCTGTGTAAATTGCACATTGGGACAGACAAAAGAGCAGGGTAACATTTCGACTACTGTATACTGTGGCATGGTATTAAACGGATGAAGTATACTTAACAGTAGAACACAGTAAAACACACACAGGGAGACGCGCACACACACAGCCTGTCGAGTTTGCGTGTTTAATCTTGCTCTGAAGTGCCTCCAGTCCTTTGATATTCTAGAGTGTGTCTTTTTACGTCATGACAGTCTGTCAAATCAGCCCATTTGTCATTACAACTCCTGTCTTCTGTAACGATCTTTGAGCATTACCTCTGCTGCTCCTGGAGCAAATAAATAGGCCTCTTTAAACCTTCACCCTAAACCCAATTTTACTGCAGCACTTAAAGAACAATTTCTACCTTTTTTACACCAGTATTATCATGATAAACAGCTCTATGAAACTTTTGGAAGCAACTTCAACATAAAAAATATATTCTTGATACATTTTTAACCCACAAAATCAGTTTCATTGGAAAACGGGATTGAGAAAACACAGCAGCGGGCTTTTACTGTAGTACGGAGAGGAATTTTTGTGAATTGAAACACAGGCATTTACCACAACAGGCCACAGAAGCTCAGCTTCTTTTTTTTTTTTTATAAGAGCTTATGTGAATAAGCCAGATAAATGGATAATGCATAGCCCAGAGGTTGCACATAGGAAGTGTAACCAATAGACCTTGTTGTGTTCTTTGGACATGTGTGACTTTACATTCCAATTCACTACCCAAGGCTTGTAAAGATAGTATAACGACAAACACAGACAGCAACCGGAATAAAAACAAGCCCACTTAAAGCACACACACACACACACACTCAGATGCACACAGACACACACACACTCAGATGCACACAGACACACATACACACACATTTACTGGAAGAGTGACAGAGCATTGCAACGGGAGAAAAAACACAGAGAGAAAAACAAGTGGGCAAAACCACTTGGGGAAAAAAACACCCTATATTATCAGGGGTGGAGATCTGCCACAAGCACATTCCTGATTCAATACTCACTTCATCTCAAGCTATTTCAATATTGGTAAATACTGTAGTGTATCCGCAGGCTCGAGACTGTGCTGCACTCAGCAGACATAACACCTCGCAGACTAGACGTATTACTGCGGTGAAGGTGTGAAAATTAATGTTCTATTGTAAAATAGGGCAATAACACATGATAATTGTTTGTCTGGCAGACCTGCTTTGATAGAATCAATGATAGTGATAGTCGGTGGTTAGCTGAACACCGTAGCGACATGTAAACTATCATCGTTAAGACATCGTTTGAGGTGTTTCACTCCCACTCGCGAAAACCTTTACGCAATTAACAATATTACAACATAACACAACACACATACAGTATACATACAGTACGTACCTCACCTCTCTCTCTCTCTCTCTATTTCTCTATCATACACACACAAACTGTAATGCATCCAAACAGGCTGTCTACTAAGTATCAGTCAAAGCAAGCTGTGAACCACAGAGATCAGTTTGACGTCAGAGGACTGCGCTGTGGTGTGGCTGTTGTTTGGCTGCTTATTCCATTAGTGGGATATTGATCACGTAACCTACAGAACGTCCGCAGACAGACAAAATAATCAAATTACGTGTGATGTTTTCTCAGGGGGAGTTTTGAGGTGTTGATATTTTCATACGAACTCAGGTTGGGAAACAACAATTTTTTTTCCGCACAAACCATGACTCGCGTGCCTAAGCGTTGTGTATTTGCAGCTCTTCCAAAAGCAATGCACGGACAATTTTGTCAAGCTGTGTAGAACGCAGCTTTGGCAGCTTGCCTGGCCAAAATAGAAGTTGAATACATTTTTGATTACACATAAAAAAAAAGCATATGGAATGGAAAGTTAATGAATAAGTTAAGAGTCCAAACTTTGGAAGACAGAGAGAGAGAAAGAAAGAGACAGAGAGAGTGCTTCAATTCCATTAGTGGCATTGAAGGTGAAGGTGTGTGTATGTGTGTATGTGTTGGAGGAGAGGGGGGCGGTGTGAAGACAGAGAGGAGGAAGGGGGAGAGGGATCAAGAGATAGCGAGCGAGAAAGCAAGGGGGGGAAAAAGAGCAAGAGAGCGAGGCGACGAGGAGGTGAAAGGTCAGAGCCCTGACACGTGTAGCTCGTTGAACCTTTCACTTTTAGTGGAGGTCACCGCCGGGAGGCTTGGAGGGGAAGCGCTTTATTGTTCTGGGTTACGAGCTCCTCGCCAGCGCTGTTAGGAGCTCCTAAATCACACACACTGCGGGTCATTCAGGGCTGCCGAGCCAGATACTGCCTGGCCTGACCAGATTTTTCCCCTGGTAAAGTCTTTATCCTACACGCCTCGCCAGTCTATTCCGAGAGGCTGCTGAAATGGAAAAGAAGAGGTGGATTTTTATTTCTGACCATTTTATGATATGAACTAATGTATATGAAAAGACATCACCTCATAAACCAATAGAGTTCTCCAGCTCGTGCACCTACTTAATGTGCCACGCAGGATATTTTGAATGAAATGCGAGAGCTGCAAAATGCATTCAAGTAAATAGAATATGAGGTGTGATACTGAATATGGAACATTAATCTGTTCACTAGCATTAGATTCAATCAAATAGAATAAATAAATCCTATACACTGTTTTAATCACTTTAATTATTCTTCTGGTTCGATTCATTTGAAATTTAAATATAGCAGACCTGAAGGAAATTCAGAGCGCTGTAGTTATTACATGTATTTTGAATACTTGAAAAAGTTAAAATAATAATAAAAAGAACCCTATTTTGCAAGGGATGCGTCCACACTTGAGGCTGTTTGAATGTCCGGCAATGTAAATTAAGCGCACCACAACTAATTCAAATACTTGCAACTAGATTGATATCTGTTTTTACCCAGGTCTGAATTGTAGGTGCTCCTCATCGATTTATTGTAAACTCTGGTAAGTGTCACTGTGAGTGGTAGCAGAGAGGAGTGTGATGATGATAACCTCAAATGAATTCTCCTCTCTCCACCCTCCTCCACAGTTTATTAGTTTAGGCCAGAGGCCACTTGTAGCCTTGCAGAGTGGACGGTAATTGTGTGCGTGCTCCTTAAGCACCGACCGCAGCAATAATAGACTGAATTATACAATAAATTCCCTCCAGATGTGCTCCCTCCACCCCCACCCACCCACTCAATTTGACAGTTCGCACACCCAGAATCTGCGCAAGTAGGCCTCCGTCCACACACACACACACACACACACACACACACAGATACGCGTACTCACTCACCCGTACACGCACACACATTTACAAACGTGCATACACGCACGGTGGCTTAGTTGCAGTGTTTGCATTGTCAGATTGTTTCCATACTGGTGTTAGCTCGCTGCGTTTCCTCACTGCTGGTGTAATTACAGGTCGTATTAGCTGATAGTGTTTTGTTAACCTCTTAATAGATGTCCTCCTGCCTCGGAAACCTCAGAGAGAGAGAGAGAGAGACCATTCAATAACAACCAGCCTTTCTAATACCCTTACATTACACACACACACACAGGGTCTGATGTTTTGAAGTAGTTACACATGTATCTCCTACTTGTTAAATAGATAACATCAAGAAGAGACAGAAGAGACACACGCTTCACATACTTTGATTTGGACTTTTCCATTAATTTTTGATAGGACACAGGATCAGCAATGTAGCGGTTGGCGAGAAGTGCAGTGAAAGCACATCCTGAATGAAAGCAGAGCCATCCCTACACCCTGCATGGGAATCTGACCTTCTATTTCTGTCTTATGGAGGAGGCAAGAAAGGAGGAGGATAAGGACAAGAGGAAGAGAGAGGAGGAAAACAGTGGTCAGACTAATTATTATGTACACTGCTGCTGAAATGTGAGTCCGTTTTCTGGGGGGGCATTTCTTCCAAAATGTTTTCATTCCAGATTTTTGTGTACTTCGGCCTACCGTCGTTTGAAAACATGGTTTCATATTTTCCTACATCTAAATATTGCCTGGGTCTCACCCACTGTTGTGCTGATGCAGAAGGATAGTCAGGCTGGACCACCAGTTAGACAGACTGGCACACCGTGTCTCCGTCTTCTGCTTTCTTGGCTTGCTGCTGTACAGATCTCAACATCAGCCTGCACAGTGCCACCCAGTGTTCAACCATGGAGCTCTATTTACAGTCAAAATCAATGAGAACAAATAAAGGAGTAAATACATGTAAATACATGTATTCTTTTCATTACACATTGAATCCATAAACTTCTTCTTTTCTTTTTCTTTTCATTTTTGCCTATATTAGATAGATCAAAGTAGAGAGAGACAGGAAAAATTGGGAGAGAAAGGGGAATGACACGCAACAAAGGTCCCAGACCGCATTTGAACCCAGGACGTCGTGGTTACATGGTATGCGCCTTAGCATTTTTTTTATATTTTTAATGAGATGGTATAAATGAAATACATATTTAATTCAGTTCATGGATGGCCTCCATGAAGAAAAGATGTTTTTTGTCAAATATATAAAATATAATACATGTAATACATTTATAGATCCATGTATTTATTATCATTAGTAGTAGTAGTAGTAGTAGTGTTAATTAAATCCCTATATAAATATTGATTGTTTGACTATGTGTACGAGTACGAGTACACTGTCACTGAACATGACCATGTTTAATTTCACGCAACTCTTAAGTGACAATGTTCCCTCTCTTACACTGTCATACGGTGATATTGTGTTTGCCAGGTGAGAGGCTGACTGCACTAATCAGTAAAGGCAGAGTAATTAGCCTGCAGACATGTTCCAGAGCAGAACTCCCAGTGCTATTCTCAACCTGCTGTCCCAGGTGGCTTCAATGCTTGAATGCCCCTTTTAATGCTCCAAACTTGCAACGCATGGCAAAAAAAAAAAAAGGGGAAAAAAAGCACGTCACAACAGGAAACAGGAACAGGAAACAGACTTGGCGGACTCTGCTAACACCAGGTGCAGAGTTTGGCTTCACTCCCCCTGCTCTCCGGCTTGTGCAGGCGGGAGGGTGGCTGCTGGTAGCGGAGGCCTTTTCATCGCCAGGCGTCTTTATCAAACCCCTGGGTCTAGTTTGTTCTCCTGTTGCTGCCTCTTGGTGGGTTGCCGTTGTAAATTAGACTGGAGATGTGGGGAGCTCCCTGGTGGACGCTCGCCT
The DNA here is from genome assembly GCF_046629955.1 of Centroberyx affinis. Lineage (NCBI taxonomy): Eukaryota > Metazoa > Chordata > Actinopteri > Beryciformes > Berycidae > Centroberyx > Centroberyx affinis. The sequence continues at coordinate 220,258 of NW_027279540.1, forward strand.
GACGACTCGCTCAGAGAAGGTCAAGTGAAATATTACCTTCACCCGTTCAGTTTTTAATTACAAGTAGCCAGCTTGTAAAACCTGGCTCGTGAGCCTGGGTGTTACAGTTTCCTCTCTTTGTGTTTTTCTTTACATCTTGCCTCCCTCGCAGTTCACTGTATGTCTTTCCTGGGTTGCTTTGCACAAGGACCTTTAATCACCGTGCGGATGGAAAAGACGGCCTGCGTAAGAGCTAATTCGATTTATTTGACCCATCAGAGGAGGCATGCTCACTGTAATGATTTCTAGTAAGGTAAAACTCCTTCATCCTTTCCGAGCTTACTCTTGGAAATTTACTGCTCAAGTGCACTCTCTTTACAGCGAAGGGAACAAATTAATTTACAGTCATATTGACCATTTTAGAACATGATGACGTTTAAGGGAAAGTATTACTTTCAGCTCGCCTCTGAAAGCCGCACTGTAAAACAGTGTGAAAGAGATGTAATCAGATACTAAAATTGCAAATTCTAGAATCGCCAAAATCTACAGTACAGAGTGTTTTTTCTATCTTCCCCGCTGAAGTTGCATTCATTGACAGTGTTAGTTGTGCTTCTAGCACTAAAACACATGCCTAATTAATTATTTGCATCCTTGGTAAGAGGGTGTTGTTTTTGTTTATTTTTGTTTGAGTGGTTGTCGGGTAAGTTCGTCATTCGGCGCCCTTGTGGCCTCCTGGGTGGCCGCGGCCTGAGCCAAAGATGCCCCCGCCGTGTTTAATCTTTGACATTTATTTGTTTGTGTTGTGAATGAATATGCAGACTGGAAAGACCTATTACTTCTGGTGTATCCTCATTACAGGGGGCCGTTCATCCCGCTAGACTGTGGTTGGTCAGGCAGCCATACCTCCAGACCAATGTCCAGACACTACCTGGCAACCCTGCTGCCAGGCTGAGTCCGTTCACTACCTGGCAACATCGCCGTTAACCCGTGTCCATTCACTTCTTAGCAAGCTTACTGCCAACCGGTGTCCAGATACTATTTGGCAACCATTACTCGTCAGACTGAGGCTCGGCTAAAGGCCACACTGGTATCATAACAGCAAATGGAGCTTAGGATTAGTCCAGGTTTACATCAAAAACAGTCTACATTTTGAAAACCAAAATACTTAAACTTTCAATGAACCACCTAAATAGGGTGGATTGTGATGCTTTTAAATATTGACTTTTTTTATTTACACATTTGTTGTTGTCTTTCATAACAGTTTCAGGGCTGTGTGTTTGTTTGTGTGCGTGTGTGTGTGCTTTATTCGCTCCTCCTCTGTAGCATCTACTAGGCCTCTAAGAGCTGGCCTCACCTCATCTGGCAGCCATTACCTGCACACATGCTCCTGTCTGAAGGTTGATCTGCCGGGTTAAACAAATCCAGGCAGCGCAGCGCGGCCCGCCAGGAATCAGCTCCATACATCAGCTGTGGAACAGCCAACATGACAGGGTTAGAGCTGGCTACCGTTAGCCGCGTACTATCACTGATCTCACAACGCCAAACATGCTAGAAAACGACAAACTCACTTTAGTTCAGGTGGTGGATGTGGCGATCAAATATACTGAGATATGTGGCTTCTGCTGAAGGAGCATTTTGGAGAAGGAAAAGGCTCCTGAGTTCTCCTGTGGAAAGATGTGACACGAATCATTTCTTATGTATGAAGTTCCAAACTAAACAGTAACAGGCATAAAGTCTCAGTGTTGAATGTGGAATTCGGTAATTATCTGCAGCAATATGCTTTATCCAGCGTTTTGGTGTGAGACGAGGCATAAATGCATAACTGTCTCTCAGCGGGGATGGCACGGAATTGACAATTCAACCAAGTTTGTGGAGTCTGATTCAATTCCGTTCCCAATCAAAAGCTTGAGATTCCATTTATGTTTATTACATTTCCTGTTTCTCACTTCATCACGTCGGAATTGAAACTGACAGGGTAATTATCATTTCATCCCAAATTGATCCCAATCCATGTGGGCTGGCTCCAAACATGGAGACACGAGAGGGGGAAAAAGAGAGAGGGAGAAAGAAAAAAAAGCCCAGCATTTTGGGAGCGTTTGGCGATGGTTCAGTCATCTGTGAGACGTATCGCTGAAGGGTGGGGAGAGATGGAGGGAGAAAAGCAGGGAGGGAGAGAAGGAAGGGGAGACGTTTGGAGATTGCGTTGCGGGTGTTCCCTTGATGTCCCCCTGACAGGAACCAGATTGGGAGCCGCGCGGCGTCGGCGCTTTGGCTTTTTATTCGTCTGGCTCCGCCGGGTTTTTCCTGGCCTGAGCAGGCCCGGTTCTGAGACGTCGTGGCCCACTTGTGGAGCCAGCCTGTAGTTTAAGTGAGAATAACAAATGCTCGAAAAAAAAAAATAATAGGCCTCCAAAAAGAAAAAGAGAGAGGCGGCACAATCCTACTATTGTTCATGGTAGCTAGGCAGAAAGCACAGTCGAGCCGCGTCTTTGGGACATTTTACTGGCTCTAATAAAGAGTGTGTGGTCCCTGTTTTGGAGAGGTCTGCCAGACTGACAGATATGCTCTACAGTAGTATTGGATGGTTCCGTATCATGTATTTTGGGTTGTGTTACTTGGCAAGGCTGAGACAAGACCTGTCATTCATCATGCTTTTGTCTAGCTGAAAGTAGTGGTCCGAGTTGCTTTTGATGGCATAGTGCGCAATAAGTTGAATAAGTAGTCGTAATGGCGCTTGCGGACATTTCACCTTCGTCTCCAAGTAGTCCCAAGATACACTGAAAATATCCTCCAACCGTCAGTGTGGCAGACAAACGTTATGTTTTATTTTATGACATATGAGCGATGGTATATGAGTGTCATGAACTGAAAAATATTTATACACCTCAGCGAGAAGAGAAGTTGTGAGTTATTTACAGTAGATCGACCAACTGTACTGTGAATGAAAAGTTTCATTGATTGTGCGTAATGTGTTGTTCAGTGTAGCTTGGCACCGGGGGGTACGGGGCATGTCTTCGTGTGGTTAGAGAGGTATGGATTTATTTCAGACAGAGTATAGGGAAAGAGCCTTCAGTCTGCACTGGGACCACCTGGAAAGACTAGCTGAGGATTCAGTAGGTCTGAATTATCACCTCTGACTTTGACTCTCACTCCATACTGCGAACCATTTCACTTTAAAACAAACGGCAGCAGCAGCTCAAACACATACCCAGAATACATAAATCAAATTATTAGTTGAATTATAGTTGAATAAAATAGCAACACGGGAAGATTTAGACGAGCGCCTTATTTCATTTGAAATTATTCAGCGTTCTTCAGTTTTTCGTGTATAATGTTATTCAATGTTATGCAGCGTTAATCCCTATTGGACTTGTAGCACACACACATTCGCCCCAGCCCTACTGTGTGGGGTACAGAAACACAGTTTGGTCTGTGCTTAATCAGTTCTGTTTTTAAGTGTTCTCTGCTCGGTTTTCCAGCACAGCCCCGTGAAAGAAAAACGTCTGGTCGTGGGTGGCTTAGCTGGGTCACTGAGCCCACAGAGTAGAGCATTTCATAAGAAAGAACCCACTTAATTCTGAACCATACATCGCATTAGCTGATTTACATGTGGACAGCTATCATTTTGTGAGGAGTTTGACATTGATAAATGAGGTGTTTTACCTAATAGGTAATAAAAACAAATTACAGGTCTTAAGAGAAAGGATGTTCTTCATTTGGCTCTGTTTTCTGTCTCTTCGAGGGCAAGGGCCAGATTGTTTCCATATGATTGTAGCCTTCATTTGTTAGGACTACAGACAGAGATTAATAAGGGCATTTTCTGATGACGGATCCATACCTCCCCCTGGGGTTATTTAAAGAAAGGAATGGTAGGATCAACTGGACGTGAAGGGAAAATGACTATCTGGACACTTTATAATTCTTTCAGACTCAAAGCAGATTTGTATTTTACTCATCTATTAATAATATACTGTATTCATTTTTCAATAATAAGCATTACTCCTTTCCCACTGATTCTCATTCTCTCTTTTTTAAATAACCTTAGACACTGTTTGCACAAATGAAACTTTATTAATTACAGGAAACAAAAATGTCTTACCACCACCCTAAAAACGTGCGATGAACACATTACTGATATTTATATCCTTACAGCTGTATATTGAGAACAATAAACATTACTCTGATTAACATGGACCAAATAATCCCATGGTTAAAACCTGTGATGTTTTTACTATAAGACTGTTAATTATAGGGAATATAAATGCCTCAATGCAGTGATTATGTGGCTGGTGCCCTCACCCGTGATCCATCAAATACCCTAAAATCAAATTAGTGAAACCATAAACAATCTACTTATGGTCAATGGGGATTCACAAGGTTTTCAGAGGGTGAAATGCTGACATACAATGTGAAATGACAAATGACAGTCCAGAGACGTGAACAAATCAGTGCTCTGACCAGAGTTTTTTTTTTCCAAAGAGAAAATATTAGCCCAAACAGTACTTAGTAGGTGAGGGTGTGTTATTCTTAACCGGTTTGAATCACTACTGGACTCTCCGAGTCCCACAGAGCTCGTATATAAGCTCTCTCAAGTTTCTTCAGCAAGGCGTGAAAAGGCTTCCCTTCTGGTTTAACGCAAGCCTAACAGAGGACAAGTCTGCCTCTATTCCCCACCTCAGTATGGTCGAACAGCCCAAAAGGACGAGGCAGACACATTCACAGTTAGAGGCCATAATTTTCCATAACCATCAATCCAAAGATCCATAAATTGTGAAAGCTATTGAATCAGGTGTGATTCTTTACCTGATTGTATGTATGCAGGTGGTAATAAATTAGCACACTGCACTGTGAGAATTGTCCTATAACATCAAAATACTAAAATGTCTCATATCAAAAACTCCATTCATATACAGATATAATTTCTGATAAATACATTTTCCATATTCTTGAATGGAAAGTCCATATGAACAATTTGAGTTAGAGAGCCCAGAGTCATCACTTTTTAACCCTGAAATTAGAGAGTTATGTTTTGTCACAATCCTGCAATCATCATATGGAGAAACAAAGACGATACTTTCCCTGTGAATTGAATTTTGCCGTTCCGTCTTGCTTGTAAATGATGCAGGCGTACGTAATGACTGCATAGTCAGGCCAAGGTAATTTTAGGTGCCACATCCAATCAGTACTATCACCACAAAGCATCACAGCTTATAGTACAGACACTCTCATTGCGTCCTCAACCGAGGTGATACTCAACCGCTGCAATACAGTAAAAGTTACCGATATCAAACAAAAACAAAGGGTGCGGAAAGAGGAGGGGTAAGAGGAATGGGGGCTGGAGGGGGGCAAAAGAGTCTGGGATCCTGTGGTAAGTGCCAGAGGGACACATTTTGTTGGAACACAGGGTGTGCTGAGTGATGGGGGAACGGCTACGGCAGTGTTTAGAAACACCAGTCGGCCAGTCTATTGCCGAGGAGCCTGGGTGTCTGCGCTGAGCTCTCCCCCCCACCGCTCTAAGTAGGATGGTACATGCAGCCTCACTGCATACCGCTCCTGCGCGCCGCTAAAATTAGCCCCCCTGGAACCAGATGGAATTCTAAACAGAATAAACTTTTCTTGACTTGATTATATTGAGCCTTTCCAAGCTCAAACATTAAAAAGAAAGAGAGAAGGCAAGAACGGGGGGGAACCTTAGAAGCTAATTGCCGTGGGTCTGGCGTGCACATTGGGCATTGTGTTGAGTCGAGACACTGCAGTAATGCCGGAGCCTTTCCCCGGGCCGTGTCTCCCAAAGGGGGAACTGTCACATCTTCCATGCGTTTGCGGTGGGCCTGCAGCTCCACACGGACTGCATGTGAAGCCGCTAATTAAAAGCAAGCGATCCGTAACTGTCTGGCTCACCCGGCCGTGCTCATCCATGTGGCCCCCGTCGGCTCCCATAGACCCCCTGCCCCCTGACGGTATCTGAGAGGACTCCGCATGGGCGTGATTTCCACAGAAAATACATGCTTCCCTTATGAATCAACACTGGCAGACTTGCAGCATAATTATGAGATTTGATCAGATGGTTAAAGGATTTATTTAGTCATTGATTTACACCAAAGGAGGGGTAGAAATGAACTTTTTTAAAAGATGTATGAATTTAGGGACCTTTAAATCTTGTACCCAACACATTCATATTACTTTTATGTTATTTTAACTGCATTACCTATGCTTGGCATGCATAACATATAATTAAATAAAAATACGTTATTATGTTATATCAGCAGTGGGTTATTTACATAACCTATTATATTTACAAAAAAGAAAAATAAATAGGTAATGTCATAATGTCAAATGAGGTGTGAAAAAAACTTTGGATTGACATTCTATTTTTTTTCAAGGGAATGGAGCCTGAGATCTCCCCAAATGGTCCAAACAAAAGCACTGTTTGTAATATTTACCCAATCTCTATAGTTTATTGTGATATAATGAGAGCATCCTACACATACCATCTTAAAAACAACAGAAATTGTAATGAGTGTAGGCCGATAATAGCCGTAACAAACAAAGATGTGTAAACAGAGGAATCTAGAGAGCACTTAGAAAACAATACGAATGCCTTTAATGAAACAACCCATGGTTGGTAGGAGAGAAGGAATGGGACTTTGAATTGTTCCAAACAGCGACTTTGATTACCAAGATTTGTTTGTTTCCACAAAATGACAGCTAAAACCCCAAGTCCTTCTCTAAACCAAAGTCTCACTACACTCCAAACTAGCCCCAGTGGTTGGCCACCTACAGAACAGCAAAAAAACAAAGAAAAGGGAAAAACCCCCTCTGTATCAAAGGCTATCTCTGGTGACTCCCTGGCTCGTGTTTATCGAACGCTGATTTTAATGCTCCATTTTTATCATGGCGATTAGCATTGTTTAGCAATCAGACAAACCAAGACTTCCCCTTGTCCGCGCGAGTGTAAACACTTGTCTTCACAAAACAGCTTCATTTGGATTCAGAAAGGACAGAAATGTCTCCGTGAATGTGATGGTATATTTTTTGCATTGTTTGCTAAAGCAGAAGCACATGATGCAATGCTGGTGTTTATGGGGAAAGAAAGAACATACAGTAATTGCAGTATCAGTCATACGTGAGTCATGACACATATGACCACCATGAATTGGCCTTTTCTCTCTCTGAAATCTGTCCCATCCCATCACAGTTTTTTCCACAGCTTGCTGGCTTAGCTCTCTGCCACAAATTTTATATGATCCCCTTTTTTCAATAACCTCAGTTTGCTTTGATTACTTTAATCACCTTTGAATCTGACCAATTTTCAGAGTTTGCGGTAGCTCGGCCCGGGCCTGCTTGGTGGCGTGTGTGTGTGATTGAGGCAAGGTATTGAGCGGCGCTGCAGTAGCTCATTTGAGCCGCGGCTGGGAGAGTTTCCTCGACAGTAAGAAGGAAAACCTTTGGGAGGGGGTGGATGGAGGTAATGTGAAGGGGAGAGTGAGAGAGAGTGAGGGAGCGACCCAGACGATGACTTGGCCGGGGTCAGGTGTAAACACACACACAGCTGGCAGACAGATGTGCTCAGACGAGAGCCAGTGACCATGTCTCTGGTTCCTTCCGCTCCGCTCACCTGACTTTCAGCTAATTCAGCAGCAGACGGAGTGAGGGTCAACAAGAACCAAAGAATAAGCTGCAGAAATGTGCGCACACACAAAAACACTTAAAACATACAGACACAATTAAAACACTCACTGTGCACTCTACATACACACACACCTAATGAGGGAAGTCCCTAAGCAGAGGAGGTCCTGAAATGCAGACAGTAAGAGAAAATGAGAGGGAGGGCACAGGGAAATCAAAAGCTCTGGTTACTCCAGAAGTGGCCTCTGCTCCTCTGTTACTTAGCTAGCTGAGTGAGTGTGTGGTCGATGAGAGAGAAAGTATAACATTTCCCATTTTCTACTTTACTGGAGCGGTCTGGGAGACGCATCGAATGGGATTTTAAAAAGATCTTTCAGTACATTGACGTCCATGAACACACCATGATTACATTCCTTTCACCCAGTGTTTTTTTTTTCTCCCTCTCTTTATTCGCTATGTGCCAGGCCAAAAAAGCACAGACAATTTTGTGCATTTTTGTGGATTTTTGGAGACCCTCAATCAAACCTTTAAACAAATGACCTCACAATGTAATGGAGTGGAGAGACGCAAGCAACAACAAAACAAACTCTCCTCTTCTGCACTCCAGAGCAATAACCAATAGTTTACACCCCAGCAAACACTTTAAATATTTACCAACCTTAGTAAAACAGTTGGGGATTATCCTGTATTGTTATAACACTGAGAAATGGCCCTCATACTTTCCATATTTTCTACTGACTCCGTGAGGCTGAAAACAAGGAAGGGGATCAGATTAAAATCTCTTTGTACATAAACTACCCATTGACTCACTGTCTTCCTGTCGGAAGGAGCAATTAGGTCTCTGAGACAAAGATCTCAGACATGTTAAACGGCTGAAAATAAATAAATGTGGGTATTGCCGTTAGACTTTAGGCCCTGTTTCAATTAGAGCAGAGGCTAGGCCGTGGTCTGTGTCTCTCACTGAGTCCCTGGCTCCTTCAGGCTCCGTTTCTATGGGGACTTTTTAATTGCTGTGTTTTAGCTGAGAGGGAAACAGAGAGGGGAAATGTACTGTATTCATCTTGGCCTCCCACTATGCTCCACTCATGAAGGCCTGGGGTGATTTGTCTCTTTAACGCAGAACACTGTACAGTGAAGTACAGTGCGGCTCAGACAATGCCTTCATTCTTCGCATCATGAATGGAGATTTTCTTCCACAGGTCTTTTTCTGAGTGGATTGATTTATGTGACATAATTTATTATGACCAGCCACCCCAGCTCCTTCCATTTCAGGAGGTAAAATGATCTGGAGATTTGCTAAAAGCACAACACCTTCAATATAAAAGCTTTTGACAAAGTCTGTATTCGATATTCATCATTAGATTAATGGTTGGCATCGGTTAAGCCTTATATAACTGATAAAAAGTAGTCTGCGGGTCTTAATTTAAGGATTGCATTCCCTTTCAAACATTCCACACAATCCGCTGAAGTTGGTTATACTTTGGCGCATAAGATTTCATACTCCTCAGTCTCTTTGCTTTTTCCATTTCCAGCTGATGGCAGCCATGTCAACTATCAAAAACCCTGGCAGACTCTGCTTACTGAGATGACTGATGAGCTATGGTAGCCAGATCTGTGTCTGCTCTCTCTCCCTCTCTCCTGTGTGTGCATCCAGACATGTGGGTCATAGAAAGAGACCAGATACACAGCTCCTCTTCCTCCTGATCTCACTGCTGTCAGATCAACACTTTCTGTCAGCATATCTCTGTCTCTCTCTCTCTTTGCCACTCTCACTCAATCTCTCACACTCTCTCTCTATCCTGTCTATTCCCTGTCCTCGGGCATCCCATCAATCATTCCCATTCCTAGCTTCAGATCCCGTCGCGGCCCGGCATTCTCTGCGCGCCTGCACCGTGCTGGGATGGGAATGTTTAAAGGTCCCTTTGTCCCTTTGAGAGCGGGAGCAAGGCGAATTTCCTCTCAGATGCGATAATATGATGACGGTTACGCTATTTTCAGGGACACCGCAGTCTCTTTTTTGTTTCTCTCAACACCCATAATAAGCAGCGTGTGCCTGCGACAGTGATGGTTATACCTTTCACCCTTCCCTCTCTCTGCATCGCGTGATTACACGCAGACAGATGGTTTGAGTTTTAGCCTTGCCGCCACGCGCTAATATCAGACATGCTTTGAATTTATCGCACATCTTAATGGACGACAGCATAGACAGGCAGTTTGCGAACTGCCTAACCATTCCTCTCACCCTCTGTTTATTACCGTATTTATTTGACTGGCTTCTAGGAATGGAGAAAATTGGCCCCTGAGACTTTGAAAGAGACAGAGAAGCTATGGAAGTGAGAGGAGTAAGAGCTCCACATTGAACGGCCATGAATATAAATGTTAAGACTGCGGTCATGAAAGCCATCAAATCCCTGCCTGTCTAATAATCAACCTCATCATGGAGTGATCCTTAACAACCAAACCATTCTCTCCCATCCGATTTCCTGTTGGGCAACTTGGGCCTCTCCCTCAGGTACTGATGTCTCTCCCTGCCTCTGGCAATGTGATCGGATCAAAGCACTTCTCCCTCCAAAGTTCTGGTTGGTCAGGGTTATACAGTGATTAATGATGACATCCTCCAGGCTACCAGTAAGGAACATCTTCACACTTCATTATCTTGACCCTAAAGGCCATGGGAATACATGGGGCTACTTTTATATTGTGGTAATTTAGATTTTTTTTTAAGCCTCTGCAGTAGCGCAATATAATGTTTCACTACAGTGGCCCTCTCTCTTGCTGAAAGATAAACTTCTGTTGTTGATCTAAAGTGGTTTGTTTATGCTTCATCAATTGGTGGGTTGGTCAGGTTGCAGTTTAAGTTTTGGGGGGAGAAGTGAGGGCCACGGTGTTGCCTCAGCAGAAGTTGCAGGGGGAACAAAGACTGGTTTATGGCGTATGGCCATTAGACAGGCTAGATCAACACTGTTCGTCAGGACCCAGGAATAGAGCAGAGGGCTGAGTCAGCCTTGTCAGTAACTACCCACAGCTAGGGAGAGAGAGAGAGAGAGAATGAGAGAAAGAGAATGAGGGAGAGACGGGTAAAGAGAGAGAGAGATGTGTGTGTGCTTGAGAGATGGCCAGATACAGAGGAATGGAGAAAGAAAGGGGAGACAGAGAGAGAGAACAACTCAAGGTCCTCGTTAAAACTAGATTGTTATGGATTCCTGCTGTGGGATTTACTTTTTGCCGTTCACCGTTTGACTCCAGTCTTGACCTCGTAGCAAACGGACACAAATGGGGACTTGGCCTCCAGAAGGGCCCTGTTTACTGGAAATGCTGCTCACCAGGGACAATAAAGACTTATGATGCATACAAGGCTCCCGCCAACCTTTGCTGATTGTGGCCTACTGTAACACACACACCCACGCATGCACATGTGCGTGTACGTGTGACCCCCCACACACACACACGGTACACGCACGGAAACAAAGAATAAAGGAATAAGCAACACACTTATCCACCTTATCACTAAGTATGAGGAGAGAGTGACTCATCTTAAGGTAATTAAGTTTAAAGCATGGTTCAAGATGCAAAACTTTATTGTCCATTAATGCAGGCAGGAATGGAAATTTGACTGAGTTCAAGGGCTCCATAAAAACCCACATTAAACATTAAGGGGATTGTATTAGGTATATGCATATAGAATGAGATACATCTATTAAAACAACAACAACAACATGCAAATAGTATTTACGGTGCTACCGTTTATAGCAACAGGACCCAATGTTGTCATCGACCTAACACTTATGGTGTTGTGTGGTGGAGGGACGAGCTGTTTATTTTGTTTATCACTGCACTGTATCTGCTGTATATGGAGTGTGTATGTGTGTGTGTCTGTGTGTGTGTGTGTGTATTTTCATTTGGAAGCGATCTCCTATGTTTTTCCTGTTGCAGAGTACAGAAGCGTGTGGTGTGGAAGCTCAAAGCTCTCGCCCACATCAAGAGAAACCATCCGGCCTTACAGCCACAAGCCCTCCCTCTCCTCCCCCCCTCTCAGGCGTAATAACAGAGCCATCAAATAGCCGTATTTATAATCTCCGAACGGGCCAATTTTAAAGTGGTCAACTCCAGAGGTATTGGAATTGTTGAGAGCAATTTGCGGTTTTCATTTTTAAAGAGGCACCATCCCAGTGGCAAATGAAATAAAGTCAGTTTCCTTTTTTTCCATTTGGCAATATGAAAGATGGGTTCAATTACATCTTTGGCTTTATTCTGATATCATTTCAAAATGATTTATTTAATTTGGGCTGGGCAAAAAAATTATTTTATTGTAATTCCGCTCCATGTTTGTGTGCCACAGAAATTATGAGCATTTATCAATTTCCAAAATATGATGATCAGATTGCACTGGCTTGGTACAGTAGGCTTTACGTGGTATAATTCATATGAAAGCAATTAGACCTTCAGTAGCTCTTTCACATATACAGTCTATAGCTATAAATGAAAGCACACCTTCTGTATTTGTACGATTTGTCTTGACCTAATTCAGTTCAGTTCAAATTATTGAGTTGATCACAAAAACTTCTCCAGTATTTTATTGATCTCATAACACCTACACGTTTACAATGTTGATCAGTGCTGAAACACCAGTTTTTAGTGACGGTAAGAGAAGTTGATTGCAAGCAAATGGCATCTGGTTTTGCAACACATTGTGAGCAGGCCCAGCAGATCAGCATACATGAATATATTTCATCTGGTCATTACTGTGCAGTTATGGAGCCAAGTGCTCCTGCCAGTTTCCACCCTCCTGTCACTTGCTGGTATCTGACACTGATGAAAAATGCAGTGTGTTTTGATCACCGCAACATTACCATTCTGTTTTCTCTATATGTTGAGATCAGATGACTCCCCACTGTTGATCTAGAATGATAAATGGAGTGGTGCGGAACACGCCATGTACCAAAAAAGCTGCTTTAATGATGGGTTGTCTATATTTGCCTTTACGACCCATTGTGGATTAGCGATAGATGTGTGATACAGGTCGATCACTAAAAAGCTCAGGCATTTAGGACTGTAGTGATGTTTCTGTTATTACTTAGGTAAAAAGTTGTCTACAGTGTAATATGAACATAGAATCTTGAACAATTGACAATTTACTTCAATTTGCAAATCCTGAGTGAATGTATTTATATCAGCTAAAAAGGCTCTCCAAAAAGAAAATAATTTTTTACCACAGTAACTGGGCTCATCAAATTAGAAGAGCTGAATAGGAACAGCAAATTTCAATAAAATGTACCCAGTATCGCTTAAGGTTTTTATGCTTGATTAGAGGCAAAGAAAGTTTTTTTGTTGATAAAGAAAGTAAAGTAAAAAGCGATGGAAATGCATTTGAAACAGATGATGCTTAGTTTAATCTCACTGCAAAGTTATTCTGACAGACTGTCTGCAAAATATTTGTTGACAATGACTTCCGACAAACTTCATACATGCTGTCGGTCCCATGTAGGCTATAAGGGGACCATCATGGTTTTATGTCCATTAGTTGCCCATTAGAATATTGCCAAATGCATTTCTTTGTTTTCATCTTCATGCATGAAATATATCCAACATTAGCCGACACGAAAAACCATGACAACTTTCCTAATACTAATCAAGTCTTGAAATATTCTACATTTTTTTGGCCTATTCATTCACTTCAATCCAGCTGATCCTAACGCACCTAATTCACATTGTATTTTTTGCGTGATTTCAGAAGTTTAAAATTCACTTGACGGTCGGATGGAAACATAGCTAATGTAGTTTAGAAACACAGACTTCTACAGTAAATAAACTGGACTAAACTCCAAATTTTATCCAATTATCATAAAGCAAGTTACATTTGATCTAAGAGACCATTTTTAAATTACTTCTCCCCCTGACTTTGAAAATGATTGAATTGCTGAATATTTTAACCATCTTAATCACATTGTTTACTGATGCAGTCTCTGAATCCTTAAAGACCTCACTGTTTTGAGTGTGTGATGTGCAAAGCCAAACCCATAGCTATTAACTGGAGCCTCCTTTCATCTTTCTGTCCTTTTCTTTTCCCTGTCTGCCCCTGAAGGGGTGTGCTCACGCATGCCACCCTCATAATCAGCCATTCTGATATTCAAATGAGTAAAGAAAAGCTTCATTCGCACATGTGTAGTTGACGACCAGAATACATCAAGGGACAGCTGGCATGAAAATGGCCTCTCATTTTTCTTTGCCTTTTCAATGTGGAGATTTAAATGGATAAACGTGAGGCACAAGGAAGAAATATTGGGGAAAAAAAGGGCCAAATAGGGGGAGTTGTAGAGCTGTTAATACACGGTCCAAATTACACCACTGTCTGAGCAGGAAGGAAACCTGGCTTTATACACTCCTCAATAACTTCCTGTTAAACATCCGCAAATCACAAACTCACAAAAGGATTACAAAAAGAGTTTGCCGGAGACCCAGTGTCATCTAAACACTGGCTGTGTATTTATGTGACTCCACTTGTAGGAAGCTGACCACCACCAGGTCCCTCCATGTGTGAGTGTGTGTGTGTGGGTGTGCGTGCATGTGGGTGAATGTGTGGGAGCATGGACGCATTCTGTGTGTGTGTGTGTGTGTGTGCACGTGTGCTGTGTATCATATAGAGGAGGATGTTATCAACATGGCAGTGATGAGAGATGAATGGCGTCCCATGGGGCCGGCTTAAGCCCCTGCACATGTGCACAGCACTACCGCCCACTAAAAATATGACTCCTGGATACTTTTCCGACTTCTGGCTCTGTCCATAAATCAGCAGCCGGACAGCAAGGCCTGCACTTGGCAGCGTATCAGACGTGCCTCCAGTGACTAGGCCTGTCCGTCATCCTGCCACTGCTGCCCAGAGCTGCTTAATTAATGTGGCAATTGAATGCTGCATATCATAATGAACACACAGCCCCCTCTATCTTAGCCTTCCTGGGCTTGTTATTCTTGGTCCATGTTAAGGATACGTCCCTGTGTACGTTCGGATATTTATAGTTAATGGATCTATTAAAATGCATGAGAACGAATTAAAAAACAAATAAATGCAAAGGTGCTCAAACGAGCTTGGAATGTTTGGACAAGGGATTTTCGGTTTGATGTGTTTTCACAGCAAAGCTGTCAAATTTATCACTTTCACTTTTGTTGGTGTTACTCCATTGCCTCGTTTCATCATTAAGAACACACAGGCCGTTCCTGCCCCGCAGATTTTTCATTTTCATGAGGATCCCCGCTCGCTGCAGTGTAAAATATGCACAGGAAGCTAACTTTAAAGAGTTAAGGAAACTATCCAACAGCCCTGTACTGAGTATTACAGCATGACTCTACAAAGAAATAAAAGGTTCACTTTCTCCAGCCATGTGATGAGAGAGAGGTAGCACCTTTCCCCGCCCTGACCATACAGAATATCTCACCTCGACAGCCTTTAGGAACAAACATCACATGGAGGTTTATAACTCAGTGTGCTTTTAACCTACAGCTCATTCCTCACTGCTCAGATGGTAGTTTTTCTCTAAGCCAGGGGAAACTGTATCAAGCTGACAGCCACAGGTAGAGGTTAATGCCTCTCCATTTGTAACTCTTTGCTGTGCGTAATGCCACCTCCCTCGGCTATAAAGACTCCATAAATCACGTGCGTGGATCCTCTGTGATTCTCAGCCTGGAGACAGGCTGATTTACGGCTACAACTTCTAGCAGACGTTTCATCCTTTATCCTCCTTTATTGCCCCCCCGTCTCTGTGCTGAAGCACCTATTCCCTTACCTCTCTCTCCCTCTCTCTCTTCATTCCAGGTCTGGACTCTGACTTAGCACCACAGCTAGCCAGCCAACACACACACAGGAAATGGATCTACTTCCAGGGAGGGCTAATAGGATGTGACATCATTTATGGGTGACTGGGGCTAATGTGTGACATTTCAACTCTCTACGGTGGGCTGTTTTTCCCTGAAATAAGAGATTTTTCAGACCTGCCACAGTCCAGAGTTTGAAAATTAAGTTTTGTTGTGGTATTAGGCGCAATGCAAAAAGGACACCTCCAGACCTCCAGACCTTCCCCAGTCACGACCCATGTATTTTGATGGCCCTGGCCTTGGCTAGGGGAGTGGGCTTGCGGATGTATTGGGCCATCCTATCTCTGAATTATGACTGTTGCTGATGGGGTAACTGCGTGTGCATGATTCACTTTCCATATTACTGAAGGCGAGCAGTGACAAGAAGGTAATATTCATCAAGTTAGAGTTTTTAATCATTATAGACCTTTACAGGAATTTGAAGTACCTGCTGAAATCATATACCCCTCGCACACTGATATATGCTAGGATTTTACTGTACCGTTTAATGTAACCAGACTAATTCTTAGTATGTTTTCTTCTCTTAGGCCATGTGTAATTTCTCAAACTTCATGGGCCTTGTTGTACTGGGAAGCCCTTCAGTGAGTTGACTTTGAACCCCAATCCAATTTCTCTGTGCAACTCAAAACCATAAAGGGCACTTTTTAAAGAGTCTTTGTTTCAGCTATTGAATAAAGGAAACAGTCTCTCTTGGATATGTTTGTACTCAAAATAGTGGACCTTTTGTTTAAAAAGACTGTTTCTTTTGTTATGGCTTCATGTCTCTATTTCTGCTTGCTGTGGTGCAAGCTATGGAGGTGGGTGGAAGTTTAGTCTTTGTTAGCCTATGGCTGTGTGTGCGCGTGCGTGTGTGTGTGTGTGTGTGTGTGTATGTGCACGCATGTGTCTCTATGAGGTACAGTAGATGTAGGCTTAGTCTTTAGTAGTTTTCAATACTATGGCTGGGGAGAGAGGGGTGCAGCCCCGATAATCTTGTTTGACAGTTGGGAGCCAGGGCAGCTGGGCGATGGTGTCCCACAATGCAACTGTAAAAACAAACAGCGTGTGAGTGTGTGAAGTGGGCTGGAAGGTGCTGTTCGCCACGTTCTGGGCCTCTCATCTAGAGCCACACACATACACACGCACACATAGACACACACATGCATACACATGCAAACTCCTAACAGGCATTGAAACTACAAGACTTTAATCCAATCCACTGCACACACATTTTATGACAAGCACAACCTGTCTGCCTCTCTCTCTCTCTCTCTCTCTCTCTCTCCCTTTCTCTCTCTTTCCTTCAGTAAGGCTGAGGGGCTCTAATCCTGTTAAGACCTGTCGGGACTCATACACAGACGGGTCAACCCCCCACACCCCCCAATATCAGGGGTGTTGACACAGGAAAAGAGAGTGACTCTGTGTTTGCCTCTGAAGTGGTTACTGTCAAGTGAACCTGAAGCATTTGCTGATTGTACGGAGAGCAGGAAACCTCGTACGGAGCGCTGAGATGCCCATTTGTTCTCTATCAGGACGATGTGTAGCACGGACAAGTACCACCTCTCATCCTTAAAGTGAACTTCATATGGATCGCTGAGGCTAGAACTATAAGCACTCCAAGTATTAAAGGCCCAATTTGTAATCCAAATGTAAGCAAAAGAGTAGCACTGCCACCGTTAACCATAACATGGAATGGAAGACATTTTTTTCCTTTCATATATTGACATATAGAGCACTTGATAAAAGGAGGGGTAATTTCCAACATTTAAATTGGAGTAGCTTTAATGGTTTGTTTACATTTGACTTGTATATTGAGTGGTAGGTTTAAAAAGAAAAAAAGAAAGGTCTACAAGACTAACTTGAAGGATCTATGTAAATAAATTACTTATTCAGGCTCAGAACTACAACACTGTTTACTCAAACACCACATATCTGAAATCACCAGTTAACCAAACAGACATAATCAACAAAAACACAGCAAAGCATGAAAATAGAATCACTTGCACAATCATTTATAATTTTTGAATGCAATTTTAGGCATTTCAACATCAAATCAGGCCCTACAGGGATTTTGGTGCATATACGTTTCATATTTTGAATAATCTTGGCAGTGTATTTAAATGTATTTTAGCCAAACATTCCAGTGATTCCAACAAGCTCCATGGGTTCGAACTGGCAAGTTTTTTTTTACTCTGCAGCGCATTAAGAACAGAGACCTTTTTCATCTTTGATTTCACACTTGCCTCTCTAGCGCTCAGTGGTCGAGCGTTACCACAGTGTGTGGCAGTGGCCCTGTTTGGCCTCGCTTAACAAACCCCATTATTAGACAAGGGAATCTCTTTATGACAGCCACTTCTAACTAACGGCTCGCTCTAAAGAGTGGCTGCACACCATAATGCTTTCAACAGCAGTGACCCTGCACTGCCCAGCCTGGTGCTTGTGAGCTGTTGAACAGACTGTGTGCGTGTGCGCGTGTGTGTGTGTGCGTGCATGCATGAGGGTCTGGTGCACCATTATTGGATCTGCAGGACGTAGAGTGTTGACCCCTGGGACGAGCGTTCACACCAACACACACGCTGTGACACACAAACACACGCTGTGGTTTTTCCTGCGGGCGCTCGGCTCGCTCAGACTCTGACCACCATCAGCAGCCCCCCTGCCTCACTGGTTCCCCATCCCCGGGGATTACACTGCGTCGCTGGGCACTCACATCCTCGGCCGCGGGCAGAGAGCCAACAGCTGGGGTTGAGTGGGGGGATAGAGGAAGATGCATGGAGGGCAGAGGGAGAAATTGGAGAGGGGGATTTATTGAAGAGGAAAGAAAAAGAGGGGATGTGAAGAGCCGGGGGAGAGAGGGAAAGGTGGAGGGGAGGGTGTCGGGGGCAACATATCACATAGTTTATCATATACAGAAGTCCCAAGTGTGCCTGTCATCCTGGAGACTGAGGTAGGGCCGAGAGCTGAAGAGTAAACGTCTGTGTGCTGATGGAGATGAGGCGATGGTGACATACACTATGGCCATTGTATGGAAGCTTTGGAGGAATAGCCCTATCATTTGGACTGATCTCCTGATGTAAATGAAATATACTCAACAGGAATGTTATTAAAATTGTAATATAGACATATTTCCCTGAGAAAAGATACAAATCTATGCGACGTGTTTATTTGCGTTCCCTGATCTGTTTCAGCTTCCATGAGCTGTGCTTGTTTTCAAACCTCTTCTTGTCTGAAAACTATTGCTCTGCTAAAATGTGATTCAACTGTATCCGCTATTGTTCTGGGCTCCCACCAAGGAAAAGAAAAAGCTGTGTCATCATGGGGGAGGGGGTGGAGGGAGGAGGAGGGGGGGTAAACAGTGGGAAAACTGGCTGGTTCCCAGGTCTGCCCTCTAGGCCTGTTAATGCCTTCCTTTCCTGGACACACATCAGCACATCTAGGGTGTGAGAGAAGAGGCAGCGGAGGAGGGAAGGGGAAAGAAAGGACCTGAGGTTGAGCAAGAGACAGAGAGAGAGTGAGAGAGGGAGAAACAGAGAGAGGAAAGAGATGGAAAGATAGCAAGAAAGGCAGAGTGTGAGAGAATAATAGCAAGAACCTTGCTCAGCAACAAGTCTGAGGTCCCCGGCGTCACCGTTCCTTCCCTCAGTTCACTCGGCCCTGCCAGCCCCACATAAACACGGTGAACCTGTGGAAAGTTTCACTCCTCTCTGGAGGGTCCTCTTCTCTCCTCGCTCGTTTTATTTCTGTCTATCTGGCCCTCGACTTTCTTGTCTTGTTTTAGGAAAATTCCGCCGGTTGCTGGTGGCGTGTGCCCCCGCAGCCCTAACGTCTTCCATGTGACCATCGTGGAGGCACAGCCCAGTTTGTGTTTGTTTTAGGCAAACAGCTCAGTTGCCACTTCATCCATCTAGTTTACCTCTCTGTCCTGGACGCTGACATTTTTCCAGACGCTCACGTGGGGATAGGCCCAGAAAGATGGCCACACCTCAGCTCCATACCCCCACCCCTCACTTCCTCCCTGAGCTGCACTGTATTTTCAACATCATGTGAGAAACTCTTTGATATCAGCCTGGAGGATCTGTAGTGTGAGCGCACAGGCCAAGAGCGAGAAGGAGATGGAGAGAGGGTTAGAGACATTTGCATAGGCTTGTTAAAAGTCACCAATTAGGAAAAAGGCCTCACACATGGTGGCAGGGGCTTGGGCAGAGACTGGCTCTCAAATCAGGACAACATCGCCATCTGCAGGAAAGCAGCGGGATCAAAACCCATACAAAATCTGCCATATCTCAGCGCTCCCGAAACAATACCTTCACCGCTCACTGAGTAGTAATGTGCTGAATATTGGGATTTTGATACCAGCAGGCCCTACTTTTGTCCTGACACCATAGCTTAAGGGAAAGTTTATATAAAGAGGTTGCTACTTGACCTCCTCTGCTGCAGGAGGCGCTCCAATTCCATTCTCCGTCCATGACTGTGGTCAGAGCTGGATGACGGTCTTGTTTGTTTAGCCGACAGTGTTGACGCCCACCCACAGGTGCTAAAGGTATAGTGAGTACAGTGCCAGCTGTATGCTAGCCACAGCAGCTCCTGCTCTGCTTGGCTTCACCCTACGTGACTGCCTGATCTCACAGGAAAGGAGGAAGTGGTTGAGTTACCCAGCAGCAAATTTGAGGTTTATAAAGGGAGAAAGCTGTAAAAAAAATTCAAGTGCAGTATTCCTCAACTCAGCAACTAGCCTGGGCGACGTGTAATCTTTCCTAATGGCCGTTCAGTTCCATTTTGTCATTGTCTTTAGGCAGTCAGTGTTATTATTTTGCTGTGACTTCAATCCATAATATGTTATTTAGTTAGTGCCTGCCTATTTTGAGTGTTATGAGTTAGTGATGTATGAGGTAAGGCAGTTTCATGTGCCAATTTCATGGAAGCTTGGTTACCTTGTAAATTTAGATTCATTACACTATTAACAGTCTGTTGTTACCTGTGCCACACCAGGGAACCGTCCACAGAGACCACAAGTAGGCAACACATCCTCACCCCAACCTCAACAGGCATGACCAATAATCAGAGAATGTTACTGGGGCAAACCGTCACATCAGTCATCACTCTGGCAGCTTTGCAAACGGTACACACATAGTATGCAGGGGGAAATACCTGGGCTTTTTTCATGATAACATAAAGCAGCATTTTCCTGGAGATGTGAAATCAGTTAGGCATGTCTAGCATTTGGATTTCATGAATGCTTACCTTAGCACCATCCTGTCTTAGCCAAGGAGGAAGGGGAAGAGGGGGGAAGGTAGAGAGAGCTGGCAGCTTTGCCTGTCTTGTTATTGCCAGTACAACGAAGCTCAGTTCACACTCAGCTGTGGCATATTTGGAAAACTTAAGGCAAAGCGGCGAGAAAAAAAAAAAAAAAAAAAGCTTTTAAATCAGTTCCACTCTCCTGTAAATTACAACCCCGCATTTTTAATTTCCTCTCCCCATACAATGTTATTCACTGGCATCCAAGCCAAACATGGGCCCCTGCGGCCTGCACAGCGCTGCAGGACAAACTGTCCTCTTATGCAGTTGCTACCTGTCAGGGGCAGAGGGGCGTGACTGAACAAATGCATTCCTTGATGTAGAGCTGAGAGGTGTGGGAGGTGGAAGAAGAAACAGAAAAAAGGACAAAAAGAGACTCAAGTATTTTAGTGTAGATTTAATCTACAAAAAATGGTTGAATGCCCAGAGTTTGTCTTGAGTTAAGTCACAAATGGGCTGAGATAGTGTGAATCTGATCTGATAACATTCATTGGCAATTATCCTAAAATATTTTTGTTCCAAATAAGTGAAGACTGCGGTGAAATGGCGTCTGCAGTTTTTTAAGCAAGAAGAGCCAGAGGCCCGGCTAAATGAGCGATGTGACTCCAAATTCAATTTCAATAGAAGTCCTAAAAAAGTACTGAAAGAAGCAAACTCATGCCATGTTGAATGTTGAATTCAGGGACTTCACATAGCAATATTTCATGGCAATAATACAGCAATTACACGCTAAGAAGAGAATGTGCGTACCCAAACATGCTTAGTCCATGCCTCAGGAAACTGTCTAAGCTCCTCTAACCACTAGAAAGAGACGGACTTGGCTGCTGAAATAACATTAGGAGTCTGTTACCATAATAGTAAAGCCTCATTTGTTAGCATTACATATCTAAATACCATCTGAAAACCGTGGCTCATTCTGATTAAGCAGGGTCTTGTAACAGTGTAACATTTCAAACAATTCTAAACCCACTGTAGTGTGTAGGCCCCGTTACTGTATATCTCCCATTTGGAACCATGCAATCTTCCAGTCTGGAATTAAATCTCCTCTGTTGCATTCAGCAGATATGTTATCAAATCTGAAGGGGATCTTGCTTTACCTCATCTGAGAGTTTTTAAAACTGAAAGTCAGGAGTCCTCGCATTATACAGGAACAATATCATTTAAAGAGTGTTGTTTTGCCCCTACAGTATATATCTGCTTTTGTCATCAGGTTTGGATACTGTAGGCCTGTTTGACAGAGACGTCGAACAGGTTTCAAACATGAAAGAGGATATGAGATCTCATTTGGTACGCAGGACTAGCATTAGCCAAGGTTCTGCTAATTCAGCCGTTTCTGTGCCACACAAGGCGATAGGATAAGGCACCTGGCTTTTGCTTAGACAGGCCTTGCATGTCTGTGTAATGCAGTGAGACAGTGAGAGCGGGGCTTGAACTTCTCGTTAGATTTACCCCAGAAAGCAACAACATAATCATGTCATTACCCTTGGGCCATTCTGCCACATTGTTGTTTCACTGGGAGACACTGGATTTGATTTCAGCAAAACTTAGCTGACCTTTGCTTCCTGGCCCGCCAAAACAGGGGAACTACAGCAGCCTGTCCTCCACGCTGGCACCCAGCCTGGCAAAACATTTTAACTTTCACAGACAAAAACAAAACCGTTTCTCGTTTCTCTTCCCCCCTTTTCTCCCGGTTCTAAAATAATTGTTCCTCAAGCATGAAGAGGACGTGTGTCAACTAACTTTTTGGTTTTGCAATTTTGTGCTGCTGCTGCAAAATTCTGCCAAAATTCCTCCGCACTCCCCCTCCGTCTTTCTGCTCCAGTGTTGATTATTTTGCTTTTTGTCTTTTCTTTCCTCCTAAATGTGTTATTCATCCTGTTCCGAGTGTCTCCAGGCACACTTCAGAACTGGATATAAAATAAACAGTCGCGTTTTCGCCCCCTGTCGCTAGGCCTTGACTGCATATACCTGAAACAATAAACAGCTGGGTCTCTGGGCTTGTTTATACTCATCTCTAGGCATTTGAGGGCAGAAACACAACAGGAACTAGACTGTGTGTATGGATGTGCTAGGCAGACGCCCACTACGAACCATAGGGTTGGTGGAGGCTACTAGACCATGATAGAGCCCGGAGGCTGTTGGCAGGTAGTGTGCGCTCTCTCTGGCAGAGCTAAGGTTTACCTTGGAGTGACACCAACCGTCTGCATGCTATAAGGAGCAAATTGGCAACCTGATGTCCAGCAAGCAAGACAAAACTGTTCCGCGTACGTGAATGTGTGTGTGTGTGTGTCTGCACAGACAGAGACAGAGACAGAGAGAAAGAGAGAGAAAGAGAAGGAAAGACAGGCAAAGAAAGAGAGAATAAACTGGGAATGTTGGCTGCTAAGTACTGTACAGTAGTGATCTCAATCTCTAAAACTAATTGGTGAATTTACATCTTCCTTCCTGTTAAGCTGTTTTTAATGACGTCATAAAGATTTCAAGGAGAGGAGATTTCCATCATTCATCGCTACAAATCAATAAACACCCATTTTGATGTTCTGTGTTTAGGCTTCATGTTCATGCTTTGGGCCTCTTGTCACTGACCTCTTTCACATGATGCACAGTTGGTGTCCAAGCTGCTCATTAGGCTCGGTCACGTGGACCTGTTGATTTTGAGTCCAGGTCCCAATCTTTGTCCAGTGTCATCCCCTTCCTGTTGCTCTTCACTGGATACCAATAAAGCAGATCATTTTTTTTTACAAAAGGCATACTGTGAACTTACACTTCCAGTCTGTTTGGACACACCTGAGTGAATGTAATATGTTTTTTCAGTTTTGATGTGTTTACTTTTATTATAAAATGTGGAAAATAGCAAAAATAAAGTAAACTGTGGTGTGTCCAAACTTTTGACTGGTAATGTAGGGTTGATACTGCCCTACTTGGGGTCCTTCAATTGGGCAATAGAAGTACAGCTATTAGCTGACAAAGGAGGGGTTACAGTAAGCTAACCTTGGGAACTGGTAGTGTGTATCATAAAGCATCAAGCAGTAACATAACTCATTAAACCTAGTTAGGATTATGGGTTGGCCCACACACAACCATCACGATTTAGTCAGGTATGCACCGAAAGATTCATAAATAGTCTTCCCAGCCTCTCAAGACAGGGCACGCCGGACAGACGCCTTTAATTCAGCTGACAGGAAAATTAAAAGCCTTCATTACCCTAAAGTCTTCTGGGAGAAACGAGCTTTAACAACTCAGACAATCACAGTATGAGTGTCGTTTGGCCAATCCCCAGCCAGCGTTGGGGTTCTGATTGGTTTTCCAGAAGGATGTGGGACTCATAGAAGTGTGGCAGCTGCTTAAAATAAAGTGACAATTTTTAATGGGGTTTCAAACCTCAGCGAGTCACTGCATCCTGCCAAGCCCCTGGTGATGGCACCCATCCAAACCCCGGTTTTATCGAACAGGACATGGAGGAGTGAGCTTGTTCTCTCAGCTCGGTGCCATTAGGGGGTCTGGATGCAGTCAACCATTTCCTAGAGTTGCGTTTCCCATCCCTAGTAGCTTTTTGTACGTGCCATATGTGCGCCTATACATTCGTAATCAGCTTTCAACGATCATACTTTTTAAGGTGAATGCTCCCCTGACAATAAAGTGGATTGGAAAATCCTGCCAAGCCCAGTTAAACCTAATAGGGTCAGGTCATTTTGTAAAGTCATCAAAAATTCGCCACAAGCTCTGATTTAGACGGGCATAGCTGCCTTTGGGATGACGGTAAAATTCTAATGAAAAACATTCTCCTTTGAAGGTTTACTCTTAATATGGGACGTGAGTGAAATGGATATACACAGTATTGCTCCCTCTCTTTCTACTGTCTCCATTACAGTCGGTCCAGTACAGTGTGCACTCTGTGTGATCAGACACGGCTGAAAGAGGCGTTCAGTTACAGAGAGAGAGAGCGAGAGAGAAAGAGAGGGAGAAAGAGAGAGAGAGAGAGGAGTCTGAACTCAGAGACCAACAGGAAATGCAATTACTGTCTGTCTGGGCACAGCATTCCTCAACAGTATGGCCAATTTCACAGCAATTTCAGTGAGTCAACAGCTCGTAAGTAATCATAATGAGCACCTTAATGTTTTCACACGAAGCAGAGCACCCCTTTGTGGTTTTATCCCTTGGCCATTTGATCCTCCTAATACTCTGCAAGCTATTTATACTGTACACAGGAGCTGTGGACTTCTACAAGTCCCTGGAGAAGGCCCCTGCCTCCCTGTTTGTGGAATACTGTCATTTAAACACTGTGTCAACAGGGATCGGGTTCCCCTCTTGGTTTCTCCTGTGCTCAAAGGTTGGCGGCATGCAAGTGGACACTGCGCTGACAGTGTGCTGTTAGGGCCCCAGGTAGTAAGTAGATATTACACTGCAAGTCATTATAGCACTGCACTCCCGAAGTTGTTCCTGACATGCTACTGTAACTTTGTGAGTTATTGCGCTGTGAGCAACATAAATAACAGCATCAAAATGAATGACTGCAGGGGAGACACTGTAGATCCTGCCCCTTCCTTTGTTTGAATAAATAGGGATCCAGAGTGAGTAAGATGAGATCTGTGATCAATGGAAAGTTTTGGTATTGGATTCTTTATAATTATCCAGTCTGTTAAAGTTATCAAAGCAGCAATGTTGGCCAACTATAAACAAAAAGATTTGTAGCAAGAAAAACATACTTAGAATAATTTTCTTAACACCTAACAACTGAATAAGAATAATATGTCTCACACATCTCATAATCCACAGCAGGACCTGGAATCTTATTACTCATATCAGGTATCACTCTTCTTTATCTCCTGGTTCTCAAAATGCTGCTAATCCTCAGATTAAATAAAGTAGCAAAAGACACACTGACGGAGACAAAAATAAAGAGAGGGAGAGAAGCAGACAGGCTGATGGAGACAGACAGGCTTGCATGCAGATATGTACATGTGGAGCAGATACGCTCTCACACACACACACACACAAGCGCACACACCACCACACAGAAAGACATACACACGTGTGTTCGCGCACACACACACACACGTATGCACACCGACACGCACACAAGTAGCGGCTGTGTGAACGAAGTCCAGGTTGTCTGTGCATACCTCTTTCAGTGCCAAAATGATTAAACAAATGCCCCCTTTGTGAGCAGTAGCCTTGATTAAACTGAGTTGTATGTACCCCTCTGAAAAAGAAATACAGGAAAGCGCCTTTGGTGGTGCCAAAATTCACTTGCCCTGTTAAAACATCGCTGCTGTCAAGGTTGTTTTTACTCTCTCTCCTGGAAACTAAATTTATCATGCCTCTCCTGAGTATTCAGGGTTTTTTTTAAGTGAATGAGCATGATTATTTATGTGCAAAATAAATATTGAAACTTTATCTGCGTTAGTGGTCACAGAATGCTGACACCAATAAATTTCAACAAGAGATTATTTACAGTGCCACAATAGGAGTGGAAATAGGGCTGTTGTGGGTTATGTAACAGACTGTAGGATCTTTCAATCAAACCTGATATAACACCAACATTTGAAAATTAGGGTCTGACAAATTAGGCAATATTTTAGAAAAATAAGGAAGCATGAATTGCCTTAAATTCTTCTTATTCATCTTCTTCTTCTCATCATTATTCTTATTATTTTTAAAAATAAATAAAGGTATCTTAAGCTTCTCAAAACACAGTTTTAATTGGGTTTTGGCAACAGTTCTGTATACTTTCACCATCATTTTATTCTTGTCAGTGTAGTGCAACTGAAGAAAAGCAGACTGGAAGAAGGTACCGTTTTTGGCCCAACATGAAATCTATAACCCCCTCAAGTCAGGGAGATCGCAAAATACATGATCAGGCGCTGTGGCTGATGGGAATTCATGAGGTGAACAATCCTGCTCTCTAGTGGTGATATTCTGACTTGTAGTGAAAGTCTGTATCTCAGTGCAATTCCCTTTTTCTGCAGTCTCTGTAGAGGTTCATTCACAAGGATTTTCACAAAAAAAAACGTCCTTCTTCTTCCAGTGGATGACAAGAGAGTGGAAAGTCTTACTCATATCAATTTGCTGATTTTAGAATAAACTTTAAACTGGTTGTGTCTAACCGGTTATAAACATGTTCCTTCCTGTGTATTGCTTGAAAATCACAATTTCTGCTTTACATAATTATTACTCTTAAACAAACTTCTACAGTAGCCCATAATGCTAGTTTCAATTTTAAAAGCACATGGAAAGCAGGGGCTGAGCTAGCATTTTTTTTTTTTTTAAATCCTGAAAAGTTTATGGCCTCAAACTGTATTTGATACCATGCAGGCTGTATTGTGTAGAGATGCTTGGGCTCAATATAAGCAGCAGCTCCATGCTATTTATCTGTGACACACTCAGGCATCGTCTGTCTCTTACTCTTTCTGTTCGAGATGACAGATCACTGAATAATGAATGATCTTCCTTTAGGATTCTTTTGATTTAATATTCTTACACAAAACAGAATGTCTTTCTCTCTCCTTACAGAGCTATTGAATACATTATGCCAAGGCTCCCAAAGGACCTGCATTATTGAAGTGAGGTTTCCATTTAAAACCATGTTCTTTGCTGCTCTAGAAATTTTAGCGGTGACAATTGGGCATCATCACACTCACCAAGGCATGACGACAAATGAAAGACTGTCTTATATGTATCATTCATGAGAAGTGCTTGTAAGGAAAGTTTTTTTTTTGCTGTTCTACCTGTCCTCCTTCCTGCTGTCGTTTTTTTCAAGTTCACCTGACATGATTCTAACTCACATGTGAGAGAAATACAGGCTTTCTGTCATGGAAATAGACATTCTTTAAAAATGGATCGAGTTAGACAGATGTAATTATATGTCATGTAAGTTAAGCATATCCATCAGGGCCTGGCAGAGAGAGGAACATGTGAGGATTTCAGATGTGTGTACTCTCACACTCACCGTGTATTGCTGCTGGACACTAATTCTAGCACCGGTCACACATACTTTCAGTTCTTTTAAGTTTTGCCTTGTTTAATGCGTTGGTGCCAAATAAAACAGGCAGAGCCAGAAGCTCATTACATGTTGGTCCATTCAGAGACTGTTCAGTAGCACTAGAATGTTTTGAATTATTTTCCACTCTCCAAACAAAAAAAATCTGGATGAGGAAGAGGTGCGTGATAATTTAAGGCACCAAAAACAATGCTGATGCAGTGGCTATAAAACTATTCACCCGCTTAAAACCTTTTGAGCATTTTCTTGTGCTACAAAATAAGACAAAACACATTCTTTGGGTATTTTGGGGTTATGCAAAGTAATGTCAAAGCAGAATGGAAATTCAAGAAATTTATGTGGAAGAATGAACTTCCAGTAACAGAAAAAGGTTGTTCTAGTATGTAAAAGTATTTAACCCTTTGGCCTAAATTGTCTCATTGGCAAAAGGTTCAACATTTCATAGCATATAATATCCATACTTCATCTTTAAGTTGCAGTGAAACTTTTCTTATAATTTATTTTTACAATGGTTTGAATTTTACCTTTTTCTTTCCAGGTAGTCTCACACCAGGTCCTTCCAGTACATCTCAATAAGATGTTATGGTGTAGGTTCGCTGCAGAATAAAGCACAGAATAGAATACCAGCATCATTTATGGATGACATTTGAGTCCAGTCCCTGGGGAGAAGAAGAAAAAAAGAATTATCCTTCCATCACAGAGAGGGAAAACTTTTCAGCATTTTTTCTGTCTGATTTCTTCACTTACTTCCACAATACTCTCATAAAAAGAAAATTCAGAAATTGGACAACCCTGCTGGATGCCTCTGTTCACTAAAAATCTGATTGTTGTATTTTCATGTAGTATTACAAAACTATTTATATTCTCTGTATTCATTTTGAAGAACTTTTCACGCATCAAACGTTGGAAACCAGAAGTGACATCAGACCGCCTATAAGATGAGAATAATCAAATCCTATAGGACAAGACTTGCATCACAGCTTATGTGCGCCTTGAGCATAAAATCAGTTTTTGTTTTGATAATGATATTGTTGCAGGTCTCAGGATGTGAGCCTGTGAAAACTGTGAAAACAGGAGAAAAACAAGACAGCAGACGCATGTGGCTTCTTAGTCAGAATCTTCTCATCTTATTAAACATTTGTTAATTACCAATAGTCTGTCTCACAGGCACGTGCAGAGGGGGGAGCTCTGGGTGCCCCTTTTCCCTTAATTGAACAAATTTTAGTTAGGGTTAGGGTTAATTTCCCTTCCAGTAGAATTTTATTGTTTTATTTTAGGCATTTTCCGAATAGTTAATAAATTGTAGCGACACGAGTAAAACTATTTGCTTGATGCTGCTGCTAACTTTCTTAGCCCAGTAGCTCAGATTCTGTCGTTGAAAAAAAGCAGTACACCAATATTACAATGGAAAAGACATAACAAAAAGACGTCACCTCATTTTCACCAATTTATTTTTTGGCCATGACTGCTAACGCGTTTTGGTATTACACCTTCATCAGAGCATCCTTTATCATTATTTTTTCATTATACATATTATATAGAGAGTAGCTGCAAGATGCCAAAGAGAAAGTAAAGCAGAAGGCAGCTAGAGGGAGTCAGACAGTGGCAGGGCAAGCTAACTTAACTTCATATTAATCATGCAAGGGAAAAAAAAAGATTTTATCTACTCTCCAACTTATTTACTATCCAATGAAGATTGTTACATTTTGTTTAGAGTCTTCAGCTTGTACTATTATAGAAATATAATAAGATTAGAGGATTAATCACTAAGATAAATTTTTTTTTTTTTATTTCATATTTAGCACAGGTAGACAGAAATGCAGAGAGATGAGGGGGAGAAAGAAGAGGACAGTGAGACTAGAGTTGCAATGATTAGGCCTAGTTGTCAACTATTAAATTAATCGCCAACTATTTTGATAATCGATTAATCGGTTTGAGCAATATTTTAAGAAAAATAATTCTCAAATGTCAAAATTCTCTGATTCCAGCTTCTTAAATGTGAATATGTTCTGGTTTCTTTACTCCTCTATAAGAGTAAACTGAATATCTTTGGGTTGTGGACAAAACAAGACATTTGAGGATGTCATCTTGGGCTTTGGGAAACACTGATCGACATTTTTCACCATTTTCTGACATTTTATAGACCAAACAGCTAATCGATTAATCGAGAAAATAATCGAGAGATTAATCGACAATGAAAATAATTGTTAGTTGCAGCCCTAAGTGAGACAAAAAGACAAGAGATAGAAATGTGGGTGATGGAAGCAAATATAACAGATGAGTAAAGGGATATAACAACACCGTATTGCTGCACTCCTAAAACACAGAGACTATTCCACTTGACACTGTAGATGCCCCTTCTGCCCCTGAAGAACTCTCTGCACATCCCAGAACCACAGTGTGGACACAGGAGGAATAGTAGTCACCCAGTGAAGTAGAGTTGAGAGAACTACATTGGCATTTTTTGAAGGAAGCCCTCTGCCAAGAACTGGAGGAGCTAGCCATCAAGTTTGCGACCTGTGAGGCCGAGAATAGTGACCCCCATCAAGAACTGGAGGAGCAGGCCATCAAGTTTAAGGCCTGCGAGGCCGAGAAGGAGGCCCTTCGTCAGGAGAAGGAGGAACAGGCCGTCCAGCTTGAGGTCGAGAATAAAGGCCTTCACCAAGAAATGGAGCTGATCCAGAGAAAGATGGCCTTGTCCACAAACAACCTGGCTGCTACGCTTAAGGCAGAACAGAAGGAGAAGGAGTTCCTCCAAAAAATGGAGGAACTCAGACATTGCCACAAACAGATGGGCCTCTCCACCTGCCAGCAGGCCACTGAGCTTAAGGCTAAGCAGAAGGAGAAGGAGGTACTCCTCCAAGCAATGGACGAGCTTGAAGAACAGCTCCACATTAACCACGAGCAGGCCATGAAGCAGGCCTGTGAGATGGAGAAGAAACACCAGAAATAAATGGAGGAGCTGAAAATGTTCCAGAAAAAGGAGGCCTTGAGCAACCTGGAGACCATAATGCTCACTGGCTCAGAGCTGCTTAAGACACGACCAAAAAACTGAGGAGCTGAAAAGGCTCTGTGCAGAGAATGCAGTGAGCACAGAGCTTACCATCAAGGCAGAGAAGGAAGAGAAGGTGGGCCTCCTCCAACAATTGGAGAAACTGAAGATACTCCAAAAAGAGGAGTTGAGCATCCAGGAGCTTTCAATCAGGCTCAAGACAGAGAAGGACATGGAGGTTCTCATCAAAAAAATGGGGGAGCAGGCCATGAAGCTCAAGGTCTGCATGGAGAAAGATGAGAAAGAGGCTGGAGGAAAACCGTTTTCAAAAATAAAAATAAAAAAGTCTTCCACAATGAAGAGATTGATAACGCTTCTGACCCCAAAAGGGAGGAAGAAGAAAAGGGAGAAGAAACAGGAGAAGATGGAGTGCCCCACAACGATTCCAACATTTGACTTTTCCTGAATTACCTCAAGAAATTGAGAACATTAACACCTGTGCTCTCCCATACACACACACACACACACACACACACTCACACAAACTTAGACTTTTGTAAATGTGCACATATATGCCGGTACATGTGCCCATGTATCAGTTTCCAACACTTTCCCTTGCACACATAACCCTAAACCCTAGTACAAATTTACACCCCCCCCCCCCCCACACACACACACACACACATGCTACATTAAACCTATTACCAACCACAAATCACTTATTAGCATTAAGCTACAAAACATATTTACGCCCCTATAGTAGGGTACTTGGAGACTAACCTATTGCAATTGGCTTTTATATAATAGCCTAATCAAATCAATCTAACACTAAATAAACTCATAAAACTGGGCTAGCATGGGTCAAGTACTTTCACGGATAATATTGCTTTATCCGTTGCTGAATGTCTATATATCTGTCTACAACGAAAATAATATGTGCAGGAGCCGACCATTTATGAACAAATAAAATACACAGCCACCATTTCTTTAGCAACATTCACCAGTAGCTTGTCCGTTACAACCGTCTCAAAACTCTTTTCTGCTGCTCATTTTGCTAGCAACATTCAGCAGTAGCTTGCCCTTTACAACCGTCTCAAAACTCGATTCTGCTGCTACACACACTTGTTTTAACACAAGGAAATTGGTAAATGTAAGTCATGGAATAAGTTTTGATATATTTCATGTACTTTTACATCACACCAACCTGTGAAAACAGGAGAAAAACAAAACAGCAGACGTGCGGCTTCTCCGTCAGAATTCTCTCATCTTATGAGAAGACGTAGCAGGCGCACGCGTAGTCCAGAGTGAAGCCACGGCGCAACACTGCCCTCTACTGTCCATGCACTTTACTGCCCTTTCAATTGGCTTATACACTATACAAAATCAAAACCAAATAAATCTAAATAATTAACACAAATGGGATCACACTTTGTGTGCACGACAATTTCAAAGTCAATTCCACATCTTATACTCCATTTGTCCTACTGCGCAAACGCGGTTCTCCACAAACCTGTGGCGTGCGCGAGCACTGCACACAACACCCACTGTGATGTGCAGACAAGGCTAATCCTAATACTGTTGTACCACCAAATTACTGTAAAAGTGGGAAAATGTAGCCTATTAGCTACCAACTCTGTGGAAAATGTATGCATTTACCAGTAAATATCTGTATTTTGTGAAAACGTTAAATAATTAACTTTGAGAGGCAAACATGTTTCGAGCACGCAAATTAGTTGTGTAGGCTAGCATGGACTAAGAATCAAGAATTTCTTGACCAAACTAGCCTACATCTAGGCTACTTCAATACACAGCAGGCTATTGGCATAGCATCATATTATCTATTATATTAACGGTTTTTGCCTCAGGTGCCTCCACTCCATCCAACACGACATGTATGGGAATTTACCAAACTTTACGCAGGGTCGGCCTTTGCCAATATTCTGGCGCTCGTAGGCTGAGCTCTGTGCTCAAATTAATCTCCCGCGCCTCACAGATCTGGATTTAATACAGAAACCAATCCGAAGAGGTAATTCGGCCACTAACATAGCCTAGGCCTCGAAGAACGTGTGGACAAATATTATTTTGAAATATTGAACTGTACAATCAGAACTAGCAAGCTTTGGTTTAATTGGTCATTTACTAATTTATCGTTGACATCACTGACTGATTCTTATGCTAATCTTGCTTTTATGTAATGTCTTTTTATGTTCCGTAAAGTAAACTTTGTTTTGTTTTTTTAAGCTGCCATACAAATTCTAGTTTACTGCTGAGTAAAACACAACTACGAGGTACAAACATTTCACTTAGGCTAACAAATCACCGGTTAAACAAATTTATAACTAGCCTATTAATAATTCATTAGCATCTTTTTTTCTTCACAGAGAAAAAAGGCTGTAGCTAGCCTCACATTTATACTTAGAACATCCACAGGAACTATATCTAATAAGCACTATATAATAACTACTTTAGACACTTTAGGTGGTTACACATACAAAGTAATGCATTTCAGTTTTAACTTGAAAACAGAAGTGTGTTAAGCATTATACATAGCCTACTATTTTTCCCATATGCTCCAACTATAGCAGGTTTACAACTGTACCTGTGTAACCGGTGAATTTCTGCGTTGTGTTGTAGGTGAGTGAGGGACCCAAAACCAGGATGTCTTTGGACCTGACGTCCGTTTATTCTGACATGAGATAAAACAAAACAAATCCTCCCTGTGAATATGTCACTCCAGCTCCTCTCCCATAGGGGAACACAGCAAAAGGGGGAGCTAACGTCACCACAGGATTGTGGCCTAAACTACCGCATGACGCTATACAAACATACTGCGGTACTGCTAAACTTAAAAATATATATATAAAATAAAACACAGTAAACATACCTGACATGAGATAAAACAAAACAAATCCTCCCTGTGAATATGTCACTCCAGCTCCTACACAAATGAAATTAATGACGGAAAAAAAAGGGAATGTTAGCTTAACTCATTGAGTTTTTAGCTAGCAGATTTCGTAAATTAAATACAACTTTATATAATGGCCAATAAATGTCAATCTATAAACTAATAGATGCATCCAGACTTTATGACATTATGGATCACAAAAATAGAAATATGGATGATAAGAAATTATAAGATGGATGGCGATAATACGGGAGGAAAAATGACACCCACCTCTCCCATAGGGGAACACAGCAAAAGGGGAGAGGTGAAGGGGGGACAGGAAATTTATGGGGCTAGGAGAAGGAGGGGTGCAGGAGGTGGGGCTCTTACTGTACATACTGTAGCATGACAGCAGAAGTGGAGGTAAAAGAAAGCTGTCAGGTATACAAATAGGTTTAGTGTAATTATACATGTAAAAACAACTCTGTTACACTCACCCCCCTAGAATTACACTAAAATCTGCATTGTACCGAAACATACCTGTGCCATACTCAAGGGCATAGAAACCACAAAAGCACAGAAAGAAAACAAACAAAAAAAAACCACCTTGGAATTACACAAAATTGTGAATGGTGTGACAAAACTGCCCACTCATGACAATAAACCGGACATAAGAAATACAACCACACATACAGTGCAATACATCAGCAATAACTGCTACCCATAAAAAAGGGTCAAGAGGGACAGAGACCCGCTCGGCGCCTAGCGAAATCTCAGGACACTCTATAGACAAAATGAGGTGCCTATTACACCACACAACTTATGCCATACTTCACTTGGGCACATCTCAAAAAGAAAATCCAAAACAAATGTTTAAAACAAAACAAAAAAAACACACACAGCTATAGCTGTTTCAAATCCAATGGCCATAATTGGACCTGTGAAAAAGCTTCACGAAAGACAAATTACAACACTGCACGGTGCTTCAAGACCATTGACTCTATGAGCCTCCTAACAGGCTTAATAGCTCTCCCAAATCGTGAAGTACGCCCTTTACCTCTGCCAGAAGCCTGAAGTGGACTAACATTAACATGGGGAGAGTGCGGCACAGGGGAGGGGTGAGATGCAGGGGATGGGATAGAGGGAGAACCAGCACCAGCCACAGTAAGTCCATCAGAAGAGGGGACGGTCATCGGGGAAGGAGAGGGGCCAGCAGTGCTACCATCATCATCATCATCATCAACTGTGGACTGTCCATGGACCCATGAAGCAGTGCGGTCATCCATACAGTTGCTCATGCTGGACAAAGAACCAGCCCGGGACAGCTCAACGGCTGGAATGTCTGTCTGCATCACAGTAGTCTCGACATCCTCATGCAAGTTGGACAGAGGAGTGACACAGCCAGTGCTCTGGGGAACGTGAGTGTCCCCTTCATCCAGATGCTCATCCAGGGGGAGAAAGTTGACCTGGAGCAGCAGGTTCCGGTGCACCACTCTTTCATTGCCTTCTCTGTCTCTGATCCTGTAGATGTGAAGGGCAGGCTTGGAGGCCACCACTGAATGGACAACAGGCTCCCATTTATCAGCGAGCTTACGCTTCCCTCTGAGGCCCTTGTTTGCCACAAGAACTTGGTCACCAACAGAAAGAGGGAGGCCCTTGACCTTTTTGTTATATTGGTCAGACTGATGCTTCTGCTCAACCGAAGAGTTCTTCTGAGCCTGGAGCATAGCAGTGTAGAGGTCACTCACCAGGGACTTCACGTAAGTATCATAATCACAGACTGTCCCATCATGGAGAACATTCCTGAACATGAGGTCGACTGGCAACCTAGGGACCCTCCCAAACATCAAGTAAAATGGTGCAAATCCGGTGGTCTCATGCACTGTGCAATTGTACACAAAGGTCATGGTTTGGATCATTTGCGGCCATTTCAGCTTTGATCTTGGTGGCAGAGATCTCAGCATGTTGCCCAGTGTGCGATTGAACCTCTCAGTTCCACCATTCCCCATGGGGTGATAGGGGGAGGTCCGGGACTTGTCGACACCTGCCAGCACCAGAAGCTCTGCAAGCAGCTCACTCTCAAAATTAGCCCCCTGGTCAGAGTGGAGACGCTGAGGGAAGCCATAGATGCAAAAGAAGTTGTCCCAGAGCTTCTTTGCTACTTTCTTGGCTGTCTGGTCTTGACAGGGGAAAGCATGTGCCAACTTGGTGAAATGGTCAGTGATTACTAACACATCCACAGACTTGTTGTTGTTGTTTTCAGCAGACCAGAAATCAATGCACACAAGTTCCAGTGGGGCAGAGGTCTTAATGCTCTCCAGTGGGGCTCTTGCAGCAGGCTCTGGAGTCTTGCTGAGGATACACCTGTGGCAGTTTCTGACGTGGTTGCGCACATCCTTCTCCATATCATACCAGAAGAAGCGCTGACGGGCGAGAGAGAGTGTGCGGGGTTGACCCTGGTGGCCTGCTTGATCATGAACACCAGACAATGCCTCTGACTTCAAGAACTCAGGTAGGACAAACTGGAACCTCTTGTGCTTGGTCAACGGGTCTCTGATAACTCTGTAGAGGACACCATTCAAGAGTGTGAGCTTCTCCCACTGTTTCAGGACTCTCAGGGTTTGGTGGGACTCGTTACAACGTTCACGTCTGGAGGGCCTGCGCTTTCTGACAACATAGAACATCACCCTGGAGATGACAGGATCCTGTTGCTGACGGGATTGCAGATCAACCAAAGACAGCGAGGGGAACAAGTCTTGACCAGGAGGAGTCAAACTGCTCAGATGGCTGGCTAGCAAAGCGGCACGCTGTGTCGGAGCTGAGTCCCAGTCATCATGAGCAGAAAGGAGGGAGGAGACTTCATCCTCAGACATGGACACATCAGTGGCTGTAGGCGGAGAGGCACTCCCCAATGACTGAGGCTGGCACGTCAGACGGAAGGCATCCTGCACACATCCATCCCCTATGTCACACACCTGCTCCAGCAGCTTGGAATATGGCTCTGACAGGAGACGTTGGCTCAGAGGCTTCACAAAGGGTTCCCTACTGAGGGCATCCGCCACAACATTCAACCTGCCCGGGACATGCTTGATCTCGAAGGAGTATGGAGCAAGCTTCGAGACCCAACGCTGTTCGCAGGCGTCAAGCTTCGGTTTGGTCAAGATGTATGTGAGAGGGTTGTTATCAGTCCAGACGGTGAACTTATGACCCTTAAGCCAATGACTGAACTTATCACACACACACCATTTCAGAGCCAGGAACTCCAGTCTATGGGCAGGGTAGTTAGACTGGCTGCGACTGAGAGATTTGCTCGCGAAAGCTATGGGCCTAGCCTTCTCCTCACCAGCAGGGACTTGGGATAAGACTGCGCCCAGACCATCAAGAGAGGCATCGGTGGAAAGGATGAAAGGCCTGTCAAAGTCCGGGTGGCCTAGCACTACACTGTTGAGGAGAGCACTCTTCAAATCCTCAAATGCTTTATCACAAGCAGGAGTCCAGTCCATTGGTGTCAGCTCACGGAATGTTCCAGCCCTCTTACGGCCACCAGCACCCTTAACCTTCCGCTTCTGGCCCGCAGTCAGGGAAAAGAGGGGCTTAGCAATGGAGGAGCATGAAGGAATAAAGTGCTGGTAGTATAGAACCATTCCAAGGAAAGATCTGACCTTCCGCTGAGATGGAGTGCAACCGTCGGTGTTCATAAGGTCCTCCTTTTTGAAGCTCGCGATGACTTCCACTTTTTCCTGGTCGACTGAGACACCGCTACTGTCCACTACATGCCCCAGGAACCTCACAGACTTGCGGAGAAAGTGGCACTTCTTCTGTGCTAGCTTCAGGTTGTTGGCCCTCAGGCGAGAGAACACCAGCTCCAGACGCTTCAGAGCTTCCTCTTCAGACGGCGCAAAAACAAGCAGGTCATCCAGGTAGCAAAGGAGGCTGGAAAAGTTCAGGTCACCGAAAATGCTGAACATCATTCGCATGAAGGATGCTGGACTGTTGCACAGGCCTTGGGGGAGCCTGTTGTACTCATACAGGCCCAAGGGTGTTGTGAAGGCTGTGTACCGCCTGTCAGACTCATGGAGGGGGATGTTGTAGAACCCCGATGTCAGATCCATGGTACTGAAGAGGGCATTCCCACCCAAAGCGGCAAGACAGTCAGCTTGATGGGGCAGCGGGTGAGCATCCTTGATGGTCTTGGCATTGAGCCAGCGAAAGTCGGTGCAGATCCTCAGGTCACCCGATTTCTTCCAGACCATGACCAGTGGTGAAGCATATTCGCTGATTGACTTGCTAATGATGCCCTTCATCTCCATCTCAGACAGCACCTCTCTCAACGTATGATAATGTGCAGGAGGGACTCGGCGGTAAGGCAACCGAAAAGGTTGGTCATCAGAGAGGTGGATGCGGTGGACAAAATCTTTGGCCTCTCCACAGTCCAGCTTGTCTTTGGAGAACACATCTTGATAGGTCAACACAAGCTCAGCCATCCTCTTTTTCCAACTGCCAGACACCTCACAGCCCTCAATGTTGACATCTCCCAATCCACAGTCTTTCAGCAGCTGTATGGGATCAGACACAGTTTGCGGAGAAGTGGGGGTTGAAGCAACGTCATCCTGAGGTCTGCACAGCCCCTGGGTGATTGGCAGGTCCTCAAGAGCAAGACACGGAGAGACATCAGCCAGCTTGGCATTGCGGCGCAGCGTCACAGGAGTCTGTGTGGGGTTAAGAACCTTCATGGGAACCCAGCGATCTCCCCACATAGGAGTCACGACACGCCCCACAAGGATGTTCTTAGGTGCTGAGCGGGCTGAAGTTGGCTCAACAATGACAGTACTCCCTGGTGACACATGAGCAGTGCTTGGCAGCTTCCCCCACACCACATACTCCTGGCGGGGAAGGAGAGTAACAGCCTGCCTCAGTCTTACAGTCCCAATCTTACTGGGCTGCTCAGGGCCCGACCAACGGGAGATGCAGCTGAGTAGTTGGAGAAACTGCTCACAGTTGGGGTCGTTGGTACTGGAGGAGATAAGCTCCCAGTATTTCTCTGTGGACTTCATCCTCTGTATGATGGGCCTAATGACATTGCTCCCGATGATAAGCTCATCTCTCTGACCAGGAACAACAAAGGTTGGGACGATAAATTTGAATCCATAGACATCAATATCCAAGTCATAAATGCACTTAGGCTGCGTAACAAGGCCACCGCAACCAACAAGCACGACTCTTTCAGGCACAGGCTGAGGACTTGGGAGAACACCAGCACTTTTCAGCTTTGACTCTGCCTCTTCACTAAGCGTGCATGACATACTTCCTGAATCAAGCATTCCCTCCAAAGTAGACTGGCCACTGACTGATACAGGAGCATAAAACAACTCACTCGCTCCCTCCACTCTCTGTGACCCCACAAAGATAACTGTCTTGTCATCTGGAAGCTTACTGCAGCTGTTGACATATACAGACTGCAAATCAGGTTCTCCAGCGAGGGTTACTCCAGAGTTGCCCATGCTACCCCTCTCATCACATGGGCTGGCTAGTTTAAAGGAACAGCAGAGGGAGAAGGCACTGACATGGCCGGGGGCTGGGAGGAGAATGGACACTCACCCTTAAAGTGACCAGGGCGAAGGCAGTGACGACATAGCCTGTCAAGCCTGCAGTGCACGTAGGTGGAATGTTCCTTAGTGCCACACACTCTGCATGAAGGACTGGACTGGTTGCCTGAGTGCTGGGACTGACGAGGGCGTGTCTGGCCAGCCGTGGCAAGGGTCGCAGTGCACAGCGTGAGGACCTTCTCAAACATAGCGACCACTTGTTGAAGGCCGGGCTCAGCAGCCGGATTGGTGGATGCAGGAGCAGTCTGAGAAACTGGCATTACTGGAGGAGAAGGCTGGTTAACCACAGGAGGGGTCGAATGTAGCCAACCACCAAGAGCAGTGGCGGACCCAGAGGGAGGCAGGAGATGACTTGCCTCTGAAGATGATAGCAGAGGCTGAGGTACACTGCCATGAGATGGTGGAGAGACAACACTCATGCCCTGGCTGCAGGCTGACACACTGACAGTATGCTGGACATGAGCAGTGGCATTCCTCACACTATGCATGTGGCTATCCAGCCGTTCTTGGACCTCAGCTGCAGTCCACTTGTCAGCAGGCTTAAACTGGAATGACATGGCAAGGTTGGGATCGGGACAGTGAGAGATGAACATCATCACAACCTCAGCACTGGGGTCCTCAACACACCTACCCCGCCTACGGAGGCACTCATCAGCTGCATCAATGGCCTTATTGAGACGGATCCAGTAATCCATCACAGTTTCACCAGCCTTCGGGACAGTGCTATAAAAGTCTCTCATTGGCATGCTGGAATATGTGAGCTCGCTGAAGTTACGTTTCAAGATATCAAAGACAGCTGTGGGACGTTCACTAGGGCTCAACTCAGAATGACTGCGGAGTGACACTTTGACGATATCCCTCGCTTTACCGGTGAGACGGCTCATTACCAGCTCGAACATCTCACTGTGTGAACTACAGTTCATCCTGGTGACATAGCTCCTCATCATGTCTTCCCACTCATGTATGGAAAACTTGTCAGACTGATCACCTCTGAAGAATGGTGGGGGCTTTGTATCAGGCTGCACCACTACTTTCAGCTGTGAAGCTTCAGCAAACCCTGGAGACTGGACAGGCGGAGACTGGGACTGGCTACCACTGGGCTGGTGCATGGTGTGCAAACTGGCAGTGACGGTTTCACCAATCTGTTTGGCCAAATCAGCAATAATACCACCAAATGCTTCAGTAGTAATGACTTGAACAGGTTGAGGGGTAGTGTGTGTAATGGGTGTAGAACTGGCTGTAGGACCCACAGGTGGACCCAACACTGACTGGTTAACTGTGTTCTCATCCTCACTTAATACAGGACCTACAGGCCTACCCCTCCCATGACAAAATGATAACACACCCCGCCCCCTCCCAGCCCCGTAACTTAGCCCCATACTACCAACTGGGTTAGACATAACACTCAGGCTGAAAGTATCCCCAGCAGACATCTCTTAAGATCAGTATATAACCATGAAAATGCAAAGAAAGATTAAAACTGGAAAAATTATCATAAATAAAAATCAGAAAACAGCTATACAAATGCAACAGTTAACAAATGTAACCTTTTAGAGCAGAGCTGAAAACCCAGAATGAGTAAGTATGTCAGCAAAACACATTCAAAAACTCATATGCATTCAACACATTTCCCAATACCCAGATGAAAATATGGACGAGGGAGAAAAATGCAATAGGACTGAATACAGTAGCATAGAATTCGCCAGATAACTCTTATCCTATCAAAATATATATACACATATAAACACAAGAGCAAGGAAGCCCAATTAACAGCCAGCCAATAGAATGGCCCCTTTGGCGATTTAATTAGACTCAATATACCTCGCGCTCCTAAGCGCATGGAGCGGTATAAATGCAGGTGTGCAGCCGGAGAGTGGTGGAGCCGATGGAGAGACCGTGGAGAGCAGCGACGTCAGGCAGCAGAGCCCCGGGAACCAGGCAAGCTGCGGTCGGCGATCCGACGGGTCGAACGGCTGTGTGGCTGTCCAGCCGTTCTTGGCGCCGATGGAGAGACAGTGGAGAACGGCGACGTCAGGCAGCAGAACTCCGGGAACCAGGCAAGCTGCGGTCGGCGATCTGACGGGTCGGAAGGGCACCCAAAACGTGGCTGTCCAACCGTTCTTGGCGCAGATGGAGAGCAGTGGAGCCGATGGACAGACAGCGCAGAGCAGCGACGTCAGGCAGCAGAACCCCGGGGACCAGGCAAGCGCTGGTCGGCGATCTGACGGGTCACGGCACCAAGTGTAACCGGTGAATTTCTGCGTTGTGTTGTAGGTGAGTGAGGGACCCAAAACCAGGATGTCTTTGGACCTGACGTCCGTTTATTCTGACATGAGATAAAACAAAACAAATCCTCCCTGTGAATATGTCACTCCAGCTCCTCTCCCATAGGGGAACACAGCAAAAGGGGGAGCTAACGTCACCACAGGATTGTGGCCTAAACTACCGCATGACGCTATACAAACATACTGCGGTACTGCTAAACTTAAAAATATATATATAAAATAAAACACAGTAAACATACCTGACATGAGATAAAACAAAACAAATCCTCCCTGTGAATATGTCACTCCAGCTCCTACACAAATGAAATTAATGACGGAAAAAAAAGGGAATGTTAGCTTAACTCATTGAGTTTTTAGCTAGCAGATTTCGTAAATTAAATACAACTTTATATAATGGCCAATAAATGTCAATCTATAAACTAATAGATGCATCCAGACTTTATGACATTATGGATCACAAAAATAGAAATATGGATGATAAGAAATTATAAGATGGATGGCGATAATACGGGAGGAAAAATGACACCCACCTCTCCCATAGGGGAACACAGCAAAAGGGGAGAGGTGAAGGGGGGACAGGAAATTTATGGGGCTAGGAGAAGGAGGGGTGCAGGAGGTGGGGCTCTTACTGTACATACTGTAGCATGACAGCAGAAGTGGAGGTAAAAGAAAGCTGTCAGGTATACAAATAGGTTTAGTGTAATTATACATGTCAAAACAACTCTGTTACACCTGCATAAGATGGCACATGACTCCATGTGGAATGGGGATGTGTTGTGTCATTTTCCTTCTATTTATTATTTATTCAAGTTAGATCCCTTTGGAAATGATTACCCCATCCTCTGCTCACTGGGATTTGTCTTATGATGATCTAACTGAGACAATGCACAGGAGTAAAATATGGTAATGAGCATTCCACATCTTCAGGCTCTATTCATAATGTACTGTATAAGGTGTGTGTGTGTGTGTGTGTGTGTGTGTGTGTGTGTGTGTGTGTGTGTGTGTGTGTGTGTGAGAGAGAGAGAGAGAGAGAGAGAGAGAGAGAGAGATTAGTTGTATGTTTTTAATTTAATTATTTTCTAGAGTTGTGTTTTGTTGTGCATTGTCCCTGTCTAAATAAACTTAAAAAATATATATAGATATATATACTGTATATAGAATCAGAAGCCCTGATTGCTTATAATTCATGTTATTGATCCCTGTTCTGACAGCGGATGTTGAGAATTAATTAACCCATCTGAAGGTCTGATTGATCATATGTCATCCAGCTCTTTCTCCCTGGTATAGACTCTCAGAATTGACTTTCGATTACAGCCTGCTTCACATTGCACCCAATATCACATCATATCATCCTACCTCTGCCTTGTTTCCTCATCTCTGTCCCTTTTCTTCCACTGAGAAACTCTTCATGAACTCTGCAACAGCCTCATATGTATCAAATCAGGCCTGCGTTCCATTCAATATTCAAAAACCTTTTATATCAGACCTCATACCCAGGAGCAGTCAATCACTTAATGTAGGCTAGGCTTTACCTTTGGGTGGAGGTGTGTTTACCAGAGCGAACTGAAGGTTTCAAAGGTTAGCTCCCACTTAGGAGGAGCGAATCAGCTGCTCACCCTCTGAACATTTTCAGGGTTTAGGCTTAAGTTGCCATATCTCAAACAGTCACTAGAGGGCTCTGGTCATTCAGGCTGACAAACGGAAAGCAAACCTGGCACCTGTTGTGGCTTCTTCTCTCTAATGAAACAAGAGAGCTTAAACTAAATCAGCTATTTGGACATGAGGAGATTATTTTGAGGTTCTGTGTGTTCTTGATTTGGGCCACAGATAGACGACAACAGACGATGATCAGTCATCATCCACCATGACGTCATTAGCTTCTTGTTGAATTGAGAAGTTCATACACTGGTCGGTGATGGTTGGTTATGAAGTAACCAAATTAATGAATTCATGATTTTTCCTCTGAGAGGGTTTATTAGAAAGTTTATCTAACTTTGCTTTTCTTTGAATAGAAACCTCAGTAATCTTAAAGGGGACAGATAAGCTTTCAGCCGTTCCAGAGGTGATTTACTGTGTCAGCCTTACAGTTATAATTATAAAGGAATATAAAAGGAAGTTGAAAACACAATACTTCACACAGTTTTCTGTCGTGCTTAAAAAACTTTAGAAGCACACATTGAGAAGGAAGAGGCAAATGTTCTGTAATCTTCCCTTTATAGACAGTTTGGATTGATTGATGACAAACGATTGCTTTATGTAATCCCTAATTATATTTCACATGTAATTTTCAGAAGCACTGCTGTTATTGATCTACTGACGATTGATTTGTTCCATGGCATTCATTTAACATTTAACAGTGATCGCTGTCTGGGGGCTTGTCTAGAGAACATGGTTACTTAAGATTGTCCATCATTTGCATCATCATTTGCTGATTTAGTGATTTCATGTGCTTAATGGAAAAAGATGGACTGAAAGGAGCTAATCATCCAGCCTCAGGACGTAAGAAAGAGGGGATATAGGGGAAAATATGTAATATCTGTAACCTGTAAGTACTGTAACATTAGAGGGAAGTATCTAAACACAAGGCTTTTTCTTAGTGTGTCTTACACATAAACTGTTGAGCTAGATAACGACCTGGGCCACATGACAGATTTCTAACATGTATGAAGTTGTTCTAACTGCATGGAAGGAACTAGAAAAATGAGGCTTTTGCATGTTTGCTGTTCCCTCTGCTTACTGCAGTGTCCTTATTTTTTCAATCCTCGCTCTATACTGGGAATGGTGCAAAATCTTGAATTGCCCAAGGATTCAATGGTAAAGACCAAGAATGAACTTCCATTCATGCCTCCTATTTTTGACATCCCATTGTGATGTTTATTTAGACAGAGAAACCCTCACACCTGAGTCACCAGTGCTACACACACACACACACACACACACACACACTCGCACAGTATTTGGCTTCCTCTGCAATGTATATGTGACAAAGATCATTCACAGACAAAAGAGCATGACGCATCATGCAACCGAGTTGCCACTCGAAAAATGCTGTTGTGTAGGCTCTCAATTTTAATTAAGGCTATTGTGTTTGCCACTGTTTATTTTCCCGAGTCTTTTCTCTCTGTAGGAGGCATGAAGAACGGCTCTTTCTCCATTCAACATTACCCACAGGAACTAATAGGCTACCCCTCCATGTGATACTCTTTTGATACTCTTTTGATATGATGCCTTTCTTCATACATTTAAATTGGTATGGAATCAGTAAATAGGGTTTTTTCAATAGCCA
Organism: Centroberyx affinis; assembly: GCF_046629955.1. Taxonomy (NCBI): domain Eukaryota; kingdom Metazoa; phylum Chordata; class Actinopteri; order Beryciformes; family Berycidae; genus Centroberyx; species Centroberyx affinis. The sequence goes on from NW_027279540.1 coordinate 265,059, forward strand.
GCTTGGGTATTATAGAATAGATTTGGTTAAATATGGGTTAAAACATTCTGTCACCTCTCAGGTAGGTAGAAAGCTTGTTTTGCTGTGTGGAAGCCAGAGCTTTGAAGCTTTAAGATCATAAGACAATTCAAAGCATTTTCAAGGATTCGGCACGGGTTTGAATCCGGCCTGTGCCCTTTGGTGCATGACGTCCCCTCTCTCTGCCCTGTCTTCCCTGTCTTTCTCTTTTCTGTGACTGTCAAAACGAAGCAGAAATGCCACAAAAAAAAAAAAAAAATCTTAATACCATACCACATACTTGTGACATATTGGGCACCATATAAGAATATGACATTATAATAAATGTACATGGCTGCATACAGACAGGTTTGTTGTATTTCAGTGAGGCAGTATGTGAACTCCAATGTTTGTCACTGCAACTGTCACAGAAAATTTGCAAAGATCAATTGGATGTGAACGTGTAAAGAACGTGCTAGTTAATGACATAGGCTATATTAGGCAGCTCCATTCACATCCTCTTTATACTAGATTTTGGTTTGCCATTGTCAGTACTGATGAGCTTAAAACGTCCTCAAATTATGAAGTGATTTCTCATGTTTTACATTAGTGATCCACTTACTGTCCTGCCTGATAACACAGACCTATAAAATAGGCCTCTGTTATTGCATAGTGCATAGTTTGTATTTTATGAATCAACAGGTCAGTATGTTAATGCATACAGCTTTCTCACTTATGCTGCCTTCAAGTGCTCCACGTAAATTCAAATTGGCATGCATTTAAGTGTATTTCTTTGGAAATAATAACAAAATGGACCATGTAACAAAAGCACACTGTAACCCCTCCCACACACCCTCTGCCCATTTTCTTTTTTCAATTTTTACCATTATTATTGTAAAAAAATAAATGGTCTCCTGAGAATAGCTTATTTCAGTTGAAGGTAATTTGCAATTAGACCCACTAGACAATGTATGAGAAAAATCTCTATTTTGTAATTTTGCTCCTTTTGTAACACAATGGTAACTGATTCACTGATTCACTGAATCACTTTTCCCTCTCACTCTAGCAGAGCCGGCATCATTTTGTGTAATTAACCTCTGGCTTTTATAGATCCATGATACAGGGTCAATATAAATTAAGAGCTCTTTTAAGTTACAGGTGGAGGGAGAACCATATGGAACACACTCACACTTGGAGAAGAACCGACCTCAGCATTGTATAATTGACCACTGACCTGTTGTACTGCTGGTGTGTCACTTGGTTACTCATAGGCTATTTGATGGTGTTTGATGAGTGTGAGGTAAACGCTTCTTGATGATTCATTCTACTCTACTTTCAAGAAATTTGATTTGGCAACTTTCTAGTCATAAGCCATCTTTAACCTTTCAGCTACAACCTTAAACAAAATTAAAAGATTAAAACAAAATTAAGCTATGATTTTCTGGCAAAACAAGACAAGTATGAATAATGCTGCACCATTTCTGTGTATTTGTTTTAGTTGTCAAGATGATTCTTGGGAGATAGCCACCCAATTTCACGGTTGAGATCCTGAGTGAAGTCTGATACGATGGTACAGCTCTGCCAGGGAAGCTCTTGGATGAATCTGCTCTGAGGCGACAGGCTCTGGGCTTTAGTCAGTGGTAGTGAGTGGTTTGCACTAAACGGTCTGCTTTGCCACAACGGGTTAGCCATGCAACATGAAGAGATCGGGAGAGATTTTTGTTGGCTTTAATGTTGCTTCCATACTCCAACACAAAGGCACATCTCAGCAGGAACATCCTTTCATTCTCTATGCAACAAATTGGCAACTGGGAAAACAGGTGGAAAAACTGCACTCACCTCTGCGTGTGTGTGTGTGTGTGTGAGTGTGCGTGTGTGCGTGTGTGTGTGTATGTGTGTGTGAGTGTGCGTGTGTGTGTGCGTGTGTGTGTGTGTGTGTGAGGGGCGAGGGAGGAGGGGAGGTTCATGAAGTGATTGTTAGTAATCCTAATCTGCATTACCTGTCTGTGTGTGTGTGTGTGTGTGTGTGTGTGTGTGTGTGTGTGTGTGTGTGTGTGTGTGTGTGTATGTATGTAAAGGGGGATCTGTCTGTCTTTCTGTGTTTGTGTCAATGGTCCATGCAGTGTTTTTCATGTCTGACAAGAAAGACAGGGAACAATGTGCTCAGTTTCTTTAAATTTTCAGGACAGACATATTTGGGACTAAGTTTGGGGACCTGCTGAAAGTGTTTTTCTCTTACTGGGAGTGGTTGGTGTGTTTTTTGTCACTACTGACGGGACAGAGATGGAGGATAAATACACGTCCCAACTCTCCCCTACCATCGATTTTTGGGCAGGGATGTACCTGTTAGTCATTGGTGAGTACATTACTTGGCATATTGTGTGGAGTTTGGTGGTTAAGAGTCTCAATCCAAAATGAGATAGCTACCATTTGAAAAATGTTACACCTCCTCTTACCAAATGATTGCTGGCATGAAAGTAAAAATCACAAATGACTTATGATTGAAATGTACTTTATTGAGCCCAGTGGGAAAATTCCCTTTTTTCTTGCCCTCTTCCTGGAAGTCAGAGCAGAGGGAATAACACCCCTGGAACTCATCAGTGAGTTGTCAAAACAAAGTTTGTACATACCGTATCTTACAAAAAGTGATTCACTCTTGATTTGTACTATATCTATGCATTGCCAGCCACATAACCTGTTGTGTTGGCAAAAATCATATCAAACTACTGGCTGTGCCAAAATTAAATAGAGATTGGTTTAAAGTTGGCAAGAAAATACAACTTTGGTTAAGGTTAGGGTTATGTTCAGGCTTTGGTTAAGGGTAGACAACTAAAACAAATTGGTTAAGGTTAGGATAAGGTTTTGGTCTTGGACTTCTTTGCATGAGTCAGGACTTGAACCTGGGTCACCAATCCATGCCTTTACCTTCCACTGTGCAATTTCAATGTCAATATCACATGAAATTAGGCTGCATTACTTTTCGTAACTATAACTACAAACTATGAACATGGGTCCTCCAGGTGACATGGTCTCTCTAACCACTAGGCTATCTTGCCACTACAGCACTGTAGTGAAGCAATTGATGGGATTTTGGTCAAAATCGTTCTGTATGATGGAAAATTAAGAGAAAATTTGGGCCAGGTTAGAGTTCTGCTTTGAGCCCGACATACAGCACATACGTTCCTCTCTCCACAGGCCATTACTGGGATTTGATGGGAGTGATTAACTTCCTGATGCCCTGAATGCCCTCTGTGTTTCCCCCTTATGTAAGGCTGAAGGTCGGGGAGTGTAGCAACTGATAATGTAATAACTGCCAGATGATGTAATAACTAAAAATGTCACGTCCCCTCAAAAACATCTTCAGTGTGATGTTGTAATAATTTATTTCATGATAATCAGGGATGTAGTGGAGACTGAACCCACCTACACTCAGTTTAATCAACTTTTTAGGCTACATAGATCTTTATGATGTGAATTCTTAGTGATACATCACAGCAAATAGTATCAAACTGATGTAAGTTGTATGAAACCCACTTTTCTATTTACCACTATATCATTGCTGCTAATGTAATACATAATTACATTAGCCAGCAATTATTACATTATGAGAGATGTAACTTTTTATTTTTATTTCAACTGACAATGTCATAATACTTACTGATAACAACTCCTCACAACAGTCAGAAAACGTCTCTTATGTGTGTGCTATGAGACTTGATACTTGCTTGCTCAAGGCTGTACATTGTTATCGCTGATAATGTTGCTCCATTATTGAAGGAAAAATCCACCCTAAAACACTGTTATAAAATAGCTCTTGACAATGGGCCCATTTTGTTGTTTGGTGGTGTAGTTTTCTTGTAGTTTTCTTATTCACCGGATAAAATAACATGACATCACCTCGAGATATTTCCAGTGCAACTACAATGGAGTTTGACAGCATAAAAAAAAAAAATTCAGCTATATAAAATATCAACGGTAAATGTCAGGTTTGGTGTCAGTCCCTCAAAATCAAAGCGTGAGGCCTTCTTTCTAGACTCACCAGTTTACATTCAACAATCATACAGGGAGAAATCCATCATTGAAGTGGGAGAGATACCAACTATCTCACCAACACTAGGCTAAATAGCCCATAATGCAATGCAGCTGCCTGACATTTTGTGTTTTGAGGAAGCGCTAGGGCTGTGAACATAGATACACCTCCTTGGATACGCCCCAGTGTTCACAAACTAGTTGGCTATTGAACTATATTTATTTGCCCATATGCTCACCTTTGGTTGAAAGCAACAACTTCACGCCAATTCTCTGGGGGTTGTGAAAGAAATTTAGGAAATCACTGACTGAAGTAGAAGGAGACGCGGCAAGTTGAGGGAAAGTTGGTACACCAAAAAGTACTACAGATACTTGTAAAAAAAACTCATTACCTCTGCTTTCTCAGAAGCATATTTCAAGGGAAAAAGCTTTCAGATTGAGATAATAAACAAAAACATAATTTCGCTCCTCTTGAAATAATGCTTAATGACACCTGCAGCTGGCAACAATAGCACTATTCAAATTACAATCTTTAAATTTGTCGAGTGTAATTAAATTATGTCACACAGTTATAGTATCGCAGGGGATTACTGTGGATTCAAATTATAATCTCACCGATTAGAATTTTAAGTAGGGAAACAGCAGTTGCAGCAGACTGCAAAATAAAAATAACCTTTCCAACCCTGGAAACGTTACATCATGTGCAACAGGTTGATTCAGTTCATTATCACAGTTACAATTACACAATTTTTATCTTTATCAACAGTGGTAGTTAAGGTTTTGGGCTTATTTACTGTACTGTACCTTTGAGTCAACCATGAACTCTTCACTATATCAGAGTAAATGAGAGATCCATCTCAGGAAACCCATATGATCCAGAGGCTGACATTGATTGATGCTCTTGAAGGTCTCACAGTTGCTTTTCATGCAGATAAACAATCGAAAGTCACTTCCCTCACAACCACGAGAGCCTCTGTTTATTCCCTGCCTGATATCGAGCCACACTGCCAGGCCAAGAGGTTACACACACTCACAACTCTATGGGGCGCTTATGCAGAACATTCATCACAAGACGCACCGCATCCCATCCTGATACAATGCTTGAAGCAAAATTAAGGAAACACATAATCATTTATATACATAGTCACGCACACACACACACACACACACACACACACACACACACACACACACACATTCATACATCCTCTTTTCATTCCCTGAGACCACAAATGTTGATTTTGATTCTACACTGGTTGACTCCTGAACCCCATGCGAATGACCAACTCACACACCGGAAAAGTCAGAGAGAGGGCATAACAAATGACTATGAAGGGCTATGAACCGGAAACACAGACACGACAATGCAATTACATGACGTACGTGCCTTAGCCCACTGAGTGTTTTTAGGGTTGCAGGGTTGCTGTTCCTCCCAGAGTGACCCGGAGCTTCCTGGAATTAGCCATAGTTTCCAACAAACTCCCATAAAGAACTACTGAGAGATCTTTGAGCAAAATTAAAATCAAAGTGAGCAGATAAATGATAAAGTATTAATCAAGATCATACTAAGTTGTAAATGTATTCCTGTACAGAAACACCTCTATCAACTCTACATAAGCTTTGTCAGCATGTGTGTGTGGATGGGTTGGCGTGAGAATGTGAGTCATAATTTGTAAGGGTGCATTAAGCTAAAACCAAATCTAAATCTAATTGTGCATCATCATGCAGCAAGGTTTATGCAGCATTTACCAGTGTCTGTGTATTTGAGTCAATAGACAAAGCTGCTATCAACCATGACAATGCTCTTACATGGATGCAATTCTTATCTGTCTACTGTGTTTATATTCCATCTACTACTATTATACAGTATGTCTTGTTTGTATTATATGTGAGGTTCTGCTCATTCTGAATTGTATAACTGTCTTCTATTGTGTCAGCAGCACCAATATACCAGGTCAAAATCCTTGTGCACCCATTGTACTTGGCAAAATAAAGTGATTCTGGATATAAGAGAAGATAAAATAATCCTTTATTAATCGCACAACAGGGAAATTTGTGTTACAACAGTGTTACAGCAGCAAAGGGGATAGTGCAAAAGCAAGTAAAAAATGCATCAGTAAAAAGCAAGATATAATAAATAAATTAAGTAAATAAAGTAAAATTAAAGTATACAGTAAACAGTTGAATTCACATTATTGCACATAGGAAATATTGATTTGGTTTGGTATACATTGATATTGCACATGAGTGAATTTGTCAGTCTTGGTGTGTGTGGTCTACTGGGAGCAGTGTTGATTGTAAAGTCTGACAGCAGCAGGAAGGAAGGACCTGCGATACCTCTTCTTCACACACCGCGGGTGAAGCAGCCTGTCACTGAAGGAGCTGCCCAGTGCTGTCAGAGTGTCCTGCATGGGGTGGGACATGTTCTCCATCAGGGATGATATACAGACAGAAGTAGTCAGGAGGGGCTTAAATTCTAGGATAAGCCTGTTTTTTTTTCGCTTCGTGCTCACTGGGTGGTAGACTCTGTGTGTGTTTGTGTGTGCGTTTGTGTGTGTGTGTGTGTGTGTGTGTGTGTGTGTGTATGTGTGTGGTCTGTGCTTTGATATGAAATGCAAAAAAAAAAAGCAAGACATTGTTTGTGGCTTTGAAATTAAGAGAACACTTGTGGGCTTGCAACATGCCTCACATCCCATGTATACTGAACAACAAATCCTGGGTTTAACCCCTGCTTCCAGGTCCCATCTCAGTGTGATACAGCTGTTGTGATGCTATTGTCATGCTGCCAAACATACTGAAATACAGTATATTTAGCATAGCGAAATATTCTGAATAAAAAGTTTACTGCTCCACCTAAGAGCATTTTATATTATTCACAATCAATAATTATTACATCAGTAATTAATGTGTGTTTAAGAGTTTATACCACTGAGTGATGAATTCATCATTATCTGATATTTATTATTATTTAATGGTTAACTAACAACTACTTGATCAGTCAATTTCCTACATTGTTTACCAATTAATAGTAAATGATATAGTATGCATTGATTGATCATTAATTAATCCCAAAAAATAAATAAATTAATTAATCATTTATATGTTGTATAAATTAAATCAATAATTGTGATTTCCTTAGCTAACAAATTGCTAGTAATTTGTGATTATCGAAGTTAATCACTTTAAAATACATAATTAAGTATTCATAAATGATTAAAAAATATTTGTAAAACGCATTATGTTGGACCTTATTACAAAGTTTGCAATGGTTTGTAAAGGGTTAACAAGTCGTTCTTAAACCCATTCATAAATGCATCCGTCTTCTAGCCACTTATCCAGGTCAGGGTCATGGTGGTAACAGGGCAGCAGAGCAGCCCAGACCTGCAGCTCCTCCTGGGGATCCCAGCTGCTCTCAGGCCAGCTGGGACATGTAGTCCCTCCAGCAGCCCTGGGTCTGCCCCGGGCCTTCTCCACTCCTCCCTCCCAGGAGCTTTCCTTACCAGGTGACCGAGCCACTTCAACTGGCTCCTCTCATCCCTTGCATCTGATGACCAGTGGAAATGTCAAAAGGCTATGAGCAAAGAAAGATGGAATAGAAAGGCGTTATGAAGTAATTGTGTTGCCTTTTTTATTCCATCCTTCACGATTACATTAAATATTTTTAAATATTACATCAAAATGCACATGCAAAAGATGTAAGGCATTGCCCCTGGGGGAAATGCAGTGAAAATAAGGAGCAAATATATTCCGATTCATTCTCAAAATACATATTAACTGGGTCAAACATGTTGAAAGTCTCCTACCAAGTGTCTACCCCATGTGATTGTGCTTCTCTGTTTCTGTGAATCAAACCATGAAACCCATGATACTAACCTTATTTTTAATGGATAATTAATATTTATGTAATGGAGAAATTAAGGACATTCGTAGATCAGAATCTGCATGTTTTACACACTCAACTGTATTAACATAATAAACGCTTAGTAAATACGGCCCTGCGTTGCAGCTTGAGAAGAATCAGCTCAGTTAACCTGAATAAACATTTGGTTTTTGGCTTTGTTAGCTAGTCAGCTGGCTAATTTAGCAAAGCAACTGCTGATAATGTTAACACACAAGTACTAGCCAACGCTAGCTTCTACTAGATTCATTTGCTGGCAAAATCAGATGTGTTTACAACAAGACAGTGATGGTTAGGTGACCAGACACTATGGTTAGCTAAAGCTGACATTGTTCAAACACAAAATCAATCATGCAGAATTGCAATTCCCAGTCATAAACAGTATAGAAATGAACCATGTCTGTACAATTCTGCTGAGACGACTAAATCATCATCATCATATTTAGAAATGCCATCAGCTCTTCAAAGCCATTGTTGCCCAAGAAGCTGAGAATCTCCACTATTATCACCTGAGGGAATATTTTTTATTCTTCTGTTCAGTTCATTCAAATGACAGACTTGATGTTCTGTGCTGAGGAGGTAACCCATTTGTAATTTTCTTCAATAATCAGATAGGAGATACCGACTGATATGGAAGCCCAGAGTGGCTGAGGTTGCTCATTTTTATTTTATTTCCGTTATCTCAAGATCACAAATTAATCATCTTTACCTCATCGTTACCTCATCATTACCTCAAGAAATGTAACTTTTTTTTCTTGTGATGAGATAACAAAAAATGTTTTTTTTATACCATGTTTTGTTATCTCATGATAATGAGATGTGGTCACAAGAAAACAAAAATCAATGTCTCGAGATAATGAGATAATTAACCTGTGATCTCGAGATAGCGGGGTTAAAAAACAAAAAGAGCAACTATGGCCACTCTTGGCTTCTGTAGACTGAGCTTGCTAAGGAAAAAGTCAAAATAAAATACAGCCAAAATATAGTCATAGCCTATACATGCACACACAACTGAAAAACAGCATCAAGTCTGTTGTTATTTGGATAGACTGAACTGAGAAATAAAGAGCATTTCCCACACATAACATAACAGAGACTACTGTATGTGCTAAAAGGGTATTTGACAACACCGAAACAACACCTGAATAAGTCATGAGGATAACGTGTTAGGGAACTTCTCAAGTCACATCATGACATCAATAATTCTCACCCTACATCTTGAATCTCAACTAAACTCACAAGGCCACAAGCAACATGTTGCAGTGAATCTAGAATGACTCTCAAGACTGTATTTAATTACATGAGCAAGGTTGTGTTAATTAATCCTCGGGTGTAATGATCTCTGCTGTTATTTTGTGTTGTGTTAAAATGTGTTGCCACCACAGGCTAAATTTAGCAAATTCACCTTAAGAAAAGAATCAGTAATTTGGCTTAATATACGTATTTGGGTTGATGGAATTTGTGGTGTTTTTTTTTGTAGTTGTATATTTTTTTGTATCATATTGCTTTTTTTTAGTTTTTTATTCTAACCTCATTTTTGTTTTGTCAGCTATCAGTAGGCTATAATATCTTCCTTTCTTCAGATTCCAGTTCTATGAAGACTCTCATTTGTATGCCATCAGTCAATAGGGATCCTAATAATACAGCAAATAGAAAATATATGAAATAAAAGTTCTAAAAGATACCATATGGTTGAAAGGTATGGAGTTGATCAACAGTGATTCTCCTCACATTTCCATACCCATGGAGTGAGCCTTTGATTATACACTACATATTGAGCTAATGCTCTTATCCAGAGTGATTTACAATGAATGTTGCAATACAACAATCTTATTTTCTTAGATCTCTAGGTTTGAGGTGCAAAGGCATGGTACCGGCTCAACTCGCCTCGACTAGACTCGACTCTAAATGTCAAAATGAGGTCAAAATGACAAGAATGTGAGTCGCATTCAACTCACACACAGAAGAATTTCAATAGAGATTTGTTGTTGTAGGCTCAGGCCAGTCAAGGTCTAACAAAACCTGCACAAAGCACTTATTTATGAACAAATTCTTCAAATATCTAGTAAAGGTGCACAGACGTCTGTTTTTTGTTTAAAGGTGATAGAAATGTCATGAACAAGGTATTAATGTAAGTCAACCAAAGGTTGCTTTGGAAGAGAAAAGAGAACCAAGATCCATTAGGACTACTGAAGGACAAAACCTCACATGCTTTTTCATTGATTAAAAGGGCTATTGAAAAGAAATGAGCAAATTCCAGCACAATATTACATGTTGGATTAATCAAATTTCCGTAACTCTATGGAACAGGGGGGAGATATTATGTAAAGCAGGTTGAACCGAGAATACATCAATCAAATCTTACTAATGGAGGAAACATTAGCAGTAATTTTGTAATTAATGTTCCAATATTTTCTATGTTAGGATCATCCGCATGTTGCCATGCAGGAGTGGGGGAGAATTAAATGTAATCCGTTACAGATTTCTGATTATCTGATTAAAATTGTAGCCATGATTCACTAGATTTCTAGATTTCTTGTAGAATTCAGTAACCTAATCTGATTATTTTCAGCTTCTTTTGGATTGCTTTGTCTGCCTTCAAAACCTATAAAATATGAACTCAAATGGACATAATGTTTTTGTTTGCTGTCATTTAACTATTTTGATACCTTTGTATTATCACTACATAATTTTAAATTGTATAAACTAATCTATAAGTTGATTTACAGTAAAGTGTTTTCTTACTTTTTATTTTTACTGTAAATGTATCTGATTAAATCATATTTTGTAGTCATTTGACTGTAATCTAATCACATGTAATCTATTACCCATCAACCCTGTTCCATAAGAGAACATAAGAGACCAGATAAGAAGACTGGTGTCTGCCATGGCGCCATATTCTGTTGAGCTGAACATCAATTTGTCGTAGTCAAAACTTGAACTCTTGTGGGTTATTTTGCATTGAGTGGTTATATCAGTTGTGCACATTATATTATATCAAAGTGCACATTCTCTGTAACTGTCTCAATACTATCACACTGCGCTTTCTAGTTTAAATCTTTTCTATATTAATTTTATATAATAAAATACTAATTGCAAAAATAATAATAATAATAATTTGTTATTTTTGCTTGACACATAAGGATTCTTTATCATGCCCATCATTATTGTGCTACTGTATATTATTCTTGTGTTTGAGTCTGTGGTCTTGGCCTGAGATGATGTCATGTTCTCATCTCACATTACATTTGCTCCACGACTGAGATCTTCCAGTTGGTCCCAAAATGTACAGTATATGTTCAGGTTCAGCCCACAACAGGATTCCAGATGAACTGTGTCAAAACTGATTGGTCATACTCAGCAGTTGATTGAATCCATTATCATCACACCATGCTCATGCTTCGAGTGGCTTAAATGAGGTGCTCAACAGAGGACTACTCAGTTGTTGTATAGTCTTTCATTATACTTTTAGTTAGTTTTACTCTGAATTTCTTTTTTCATGATATGCACTTCATTGTAAATTTTAGATACACAAAGAGAGACAAGTAATGTACACAAAGACAAAGAAGTAATGTATGAATAAATTCAATGCAAGACCATAAATGATAAAACACAACTCATAACAGACAGGCAAAAACAAGCATACATATATCTATATATATATAAACATACACATACACATATGAAATGCAAGAACAACTGAAGTAGGTGTATCATGTATTACTCTGAAATGAATACATTGGCATGGACACGGGTAGAGGAAAAGAAAAGAGGGGAACATTTATGATCGTTGGTGCCAGACGTAACAGTCCCAACATCTCAGAAGTGTCCGACCTCCTAGAATTTTTGTGTACTACAATGTCTAGAAAACACCTAATTTTGGAGAGAGGTCAGAGGAGAAAGGCAACACTAGTTCAAGCTATACCAGGCGGGTCATAAGTACAGCTTGGTACAACAGTGATGTGCAAAATTGCATCTCAGAACACACAACTTGTCAAACTCTGAAGCAGATGGGCTACAGCAGCAGAAGACCATACCTAGTACTGGCTAGATGTCCCTAATAAAGTGGCCACTGAGTGTGTGTCTCCATTTTCAAGTTGATCAGCTCTCTGATGCACATTTACACGGCATTAATGGATCTCTTGTTCCATGTGATGAACTCTGATGTCTCACAAAAGAAAGGCGTAGGGGTTATTTCAGATATACATCTTTTTGTTTCCCGGAGAGAGGAGAGAAGTGGGAAAGTGAGGGGAAAACCATTCATGCAGACCAGAACAGTGAATAGACATCATATGAATGAACACTCACACAACCCCATTAGTATTCAGCTATACATGGTGTACAGTGAATATCAAGAATTAATTAGTATTGCTCAGCATACTGAGTAGTAAGAGTTGAGTGTGTTTCTCAGTGATGTCATCCTAGAGAGAAGCTGTTATTTAAAGAGATTGTTTTCCAGATGACGACTGGCTCTCCAGAGAAAGTCCTTCAAGTCAAGCTCCATCTGGGCAAGCATCTCCCTATGAGGATCAATCAATTATTAAAGCATTTTCTTTCTTGACATCTTGGAAACAAAGTAGGGGTTAATATTGTAAAAGAGAAAGAAAGAAAGAAAGCATTCCAAGGATTTTGTGATCAAATGATACATTTACTCTGTTACTGTCCAGAAATGAAGTATGTAGTCTTTGCCTGGACCTAGGAGCAAAAACAGTTAGATGTTAAGCAGCTTTATAGTAGTGGAATATGGGAGATTAACACTCAAAATATATGTTAGCCATTGCTAAATCGAGAATCAAGGTCGCAATACTGTAGAACCGGCCCATTAAATGATAGCAAAATAGTCTTTTCCCTCTTTAATCCATGTGGCTGTGAGTTTTCTTTAAGGGGGATTTTCCTCTGGGTGACTCATAGAGGACTCATTAATGGATTGACTGGTTGAAGAGACCATGGTTCTTCTTACCCCTTTGTCATTCTTTCCTGCAGCCGTCCTGTCTGTCTTGGGGAACGCGGCAGTCCTGGTCAGCTCGGCCCGTCGTCCCACCCTGCTCAAAGCCCCCGAGCTGCTGACAGTCAACCTGGCGGTAACAGACATCGGCATGGCCCTCAGCATGTATCCTCTCTCCATCGCCTCGGCCTTTAACCACGCCTGGATTGGAGGCGACACCTCCTGCCTCTACTATGGCCTGATGGGCATGATCTTCAGTATAACCAGCATCATGACTCTGGCTGTGATGGGGATGGTCAGGTATCTGGTGACAGGGAACCCGCCCAAGACAGGTAGTGTACTCTGGTTTAGACCACAGAATCAGATAGGATTAGCAGGGGACAGGGCCGGCCCCAGGGTTTTGGTGGCCCTAAACAAGAAATTTGTGGCCCTATAACACTAAACATTACACATGCGCAGCTGACCAGATAAACAAATTTCCTTGCTTACAGCAGTCATCACATAACAACACTTATACTGACTTCATGCTTGGAATTAAACTGTACAGCCTGTTTCGTACCAAAGCAATGAGCTTGGTAAAAGGTAGAACTGGTGGTGTGAAAGGGTCTAACCAGGTGATCTCAGTAATGCAACCCTAGAATAGACTTCAAGTAAGAAATCAATCTTGTCAGGTAAGAAATCAATAATGTCAAGTAAGAAATCAATCTTGTCAAGTAAGAAACTGATCATGTCAAAGGTCACAGGAATATCTAATGTTATCTTAAGCTGGAGGCACATCAAATGGTGAAGAACACATTTGCATTCAGTGAACCTGATCCCAACCTGGGAACCTACTCACCTCTTTCAGGTTATCATCCATTATGCACCTTATTGGCGTATAGACAGAGTTATTGATGAGACTGAACAAATTACATGACCCACCTTTAAGTAAGGTTAAAGGTGGGTTAACCTTATATGATGCATCATACCCATGATTTATTGATCCATTGAATTATAAAAGCAATATAATTAATTCAGTTTGCTGAAAAATTTTGCCAGTTTAACCAGGCTTTCTCCCAATCAAGCCAGTTTTAAACCAATTGAACAAGCCTGGTCTTTTTTGGAGCTGTCTTATTCCATTTCTCAACTCAGTGAACACAGCACTCTTTCCATGCAATTGGATCATCTGATAGGATCTCAAGCAGGCAGTATTTGCAGTATGGCCGGCTGAATAATACGGATTAGATTGATGGCTGACATTTAGAGTCATATCCATTTGTTCTGGTACACCAAGCAATGGCATACAACTCTACACTGAGAGATAGCATATTACTGTCAGAGCACGTGGGGCATCTGCAAGGACTGACGAAACTGCAATGGTAAAATTCAGCTAGTATGAGAATTGTGGCATCAGTGAAGAAGAGCTTAAATATCACCTGAGCAAGTGCGTTCTAATATCCTTTGCTGAATGGCTCTTCAAGAATAAGCTGGAAACTGAAGGGCAGTGTAATTTATACATGCTGGCTCCCCGGTCGATGCAGTGCTGCTGCTGTTGACTGGTCTGCTGGGCCATTTGCATGGTGCAGAGTGCTCTCAGACAGCTGTGTTCTTCAAGAGGCAAATTTAGGTCAGACAGGGTGAGATGTTTCACTTCTGTAATACCTGGGTGCGATCAAACTTAATCACGGTGTGGAAAAAGTCATTTTCTATAAATTAGGTCATGATCATAATACTGTAAAACTTCCAATAAAGACTGGGTCTCAAATGGTGGATATCTAGCCAGGGAGTGCTTTGTGAATGCGTAAACAAGTGAGCTAGCACTTTTTAGGTGTTTGGATGGAGGGGTGGAGTGATGGCTATGAACGATTGGACTGAGTGAAATCATGTTGACTTTAAAAGTTAACACCAAAGTGCTGTGGTAGCACAGTGTTGTTATAACTAAGAGAATCACTGAACAAAATATTTAATTCATGCCTTGACTTGGCCCCTACAAGTAGAAAATCACCGAGCTGCTTCCTGGTATGTGGTGGTAAAGCTGGCTCATGCATGTTAGACTTCTACCGTACTGCATGGAACACTTTCCCTTATGCAAGGCTCAAAAAACATATGGCCGAATTACCAGAAAGAAGGCTAAATTCATACAGTTTATAATATAATTAAAATTACAAAAATGTCACAAAGTATACCAAAAGTGACCAAAAAGAGACGCTGCATGTAGTGGAACACGCTGACATGTTTATCTTGTTGCCATAGATACAGGTACTGAAACAAAAGCTTTGAAATGCATGGATCGCTATACAGTTTTGCTCGCTGTTTGTTAGTCAATTATACATGACAGAGAGTTTTTGTTTCATTCTGTTTTGATGCATTGATGCTTTTATTTGCAAGACTGATGACCAGTATGTTCAGGTAGCCTACCGCTATGTTACCAAGAATTACCCTGAATACTAATGAATAGTGATAAATTCTTCTTCAAATCATTTTATAGGCATAATGGATGCTGTTGACCTGCTGAAAGAAATAACGGCCTGTCTCTAATAATAGCCTGTCTCTAATCTAGGCCTGGTGCTCTCTTTTGTTGAGGTAAATAACGGCCATTATTGGAATATTTACGGTAAATAAATTGCTGTATAAACAGTGCTGTTGAGCATGCATGCCTGTGATAAGTTGTAAGCTATGTTTGGTTTTTAGTCTAGCTGTTGCTTATACAGTATGGTACAAAAGCCATATGTACAAGACTTCACATATAGTGCAAAGAAGAGTCTATACAACACACAATAGTGCCATAAACTCAACATCTTAAATAAAATCTTTTTGTGACTAGGTAACAAGTTCCAGAGGAGAACCATCAGCATTGTGATCAGTGGGATCTGGCTGTATGCCGGCCTGTGGGCCTCGTTTCCTTTGCTGGGCTGGGGCAGCTACGGGCCGGAGCCCTTCGGACTCGCCTGCTCCGTAGACTGGATCGGCTACCAGCAGTCCCTGAACCACTCCACCTTCATCATGACTCTGTCTGTCCTCTGCACCTTCATCCCCTGCCTCACCATCCTCTTCACCTACTTCGGCATTGCCTGGAAGCTACACAGGGCCTACCAGTCCATCCAGAACAACGACTTTCACTACGGCAACATTGAGAAGAAAATCACTCTTGTAAGTATTGGTTGGTCGATGCGTGGCTCTGTCCCACGCTTTCTTCTGGTCACGGACAGGCTCTGCCCCCTCTGTTCTCTGGATTCCCATGAGACTAGGAACGTGGTGAAGCGCATTACAAATCCTTTGAATTTACTAACTAAATACAACAATAGATGCTTGTGTTATGTTTCACTGTGTGAAATCGATACTGATATATGTTGATGTGTGGGTTTCATGAGAAACCTTTACTCATATGCACACAGTCCAGTCCCCTAGTAGCAGTAATATAATAATAATAATAAACTTATTTATGTAAAACTTTTCACAAACAAAGTTACAAAGTGCTTCCCAGAGACAAGGAAGGAAAACAGACGTAATAAAATCAGGCGAATAATAAAAAAAATTACAGCCAAAAATAATTCAAACAAAGCACATAAAACTTAATAAATGTCAAAACAATTAGAACAGACCTGAGTAAGAGCAGAGCCAAAAGCAGCTGAAAAGAAATAAGAGCAATATAATAATGTTTTTTCTTTAAAGGAAGGTTTTAGTGTTGTGGAAAGTTACTCATACATTAAAATTAACTTGTTAGAGCACCATTGCATCATCCACTTCAAAAACAAGCCATAGCAATATATGCCAAGTGTGTTGTTGATCATTGTTTTTAGGCTGCAGTGCAACACAATTGTTCTGTTTTTATAACAGTAAGCCAATCCCGTTTATATCAAGCATGTTTAGAATGTGTTTTTTTTTTTTTTTTAAATTAGCTGTGTCTAAAATGTTGTCTGCACAATATGCCGCAGGATATTGCACCAACAAAAATGAAACAACATAAAAGAAAAATAAAAGTAGAGAAAGAAATGCAGAATGTGAGTACTAATCCAATTTCAATGTGTGTGAGGTGATCTGTGCAATGTTTGCCACCTATGCAAATCTGTGATCCCATAGTGTGCACTTCAGTGAGCATTTACAGTACATGTGAGCATGTGTGTGTGCTTGTATGTATGTGTGTGTACGTGTGCATATGTGTGTGTATGTAGCTACTTAAAGCTACTATTATAATTTTGCCCTGATTTATTTTTGGCAGTGATATTATTAAAATATTCACATGAATAATCACCATGGGTATTCAACTCATATACAATTAATTTAAACTAAACTGCAAGAGTTGTGCCTGTCTAAATGCAAAGCCGTAAGTTACCTAGCTTTGAAAACTATTACTAAAAGAATTTGGCTTGTTCAGTTGCACAGCAGATGGAAAAAATATAGCCCACTGACCTGACTCTTTTGTTTTTGACTGTATATCTCAGACACGATGACTAATGCTTACGATTTAGTGTATTGTGGTGTCAGGGTGCTGGTGCAGCTAACAGGGAAAAACGTCTTATGCCTCATTGCTTGGAATTGAAGAGGAGATGAAGAAGATCAGAAGTGAGAGTGAGTCACTGTGATCATGTGGATTGTGCTTGACAGAGCACATGAGGTCAGCGATTGGTCACCACTCTTGGGTTTTACACATCTGGGTGTCTGTGAACATAACAGATTTGTTAGTGTGGTAGCAAATGCCCTCAGGACAACGCTGGTGAGTGTGTGTGTGTGTGTGTGTGTGTGTGTGTGTGAGTGTGTGTCGTACCTGTAATATTAATTTTGGTCTTATTGGGAAGCGCCAACACTGTTGCATTCTTCTTCTGTCAAAACAGGCTGCGATGAATAAGTCAGATACAACTCATCTCAATATGTTCTCATCCAAAATCGAGACATGGTGTTGTTTATTGGCTTGTTTACCACTTCACACATATGAAAAAGCAAGCCGCATTAATAAATCAAAGGGATGCTCTCCCTCTGTCTCTCTCTCTCTCTCTGTCTGTCTGTCTCTCTCTCTCTTCCACCCGATACATATCAGTGGGTTTAAAAACAACTCTAATCAAGCTTCAGCACACACATATATATGTTTTGCTTGTTTTGCTTCCTGCCTCAGATCACCAATATTTGAAGAAGACTCTTACCATGTTCATGTTGTAACAGCAGGACTTTAACAGCCACCCCACCCTTATGGATTCTTCCCTGTACAATCTCAGTGTCATATAACATAGTGAGAAGAGATCGTAAATGTCAGAGTCTATAACTGGTGAACATATTTCTGAACCACTAGTGTTCTTGGTGATCTATGGTCTATGGCACCCCAGTTAGATTGGTTGTTAAATGTAATGGGGGTTTCTACAGCTAGTGTAAGATTTTGGACATTTGGGCTAAGCAAGATCATGCCTGTGTTCTCATACTCGAAAGGGTGCATGCGGTTGCTGAAGTCCTTGTGTCAGGCAAGACATGAGATATAGCTCAATTTTTTAAAATAAATCACCAACTACATTGAAAAAAAAAAAAAAACAGGCGCTCAGGACCGTGCCTGTTTGGGATTGATGTCCAGAGAGAATTCAGCGCTTATAAAGACTCTCGATGGTGAAAACTAGAGCATCAAAATCCTTATAAAGTTTTTTGATTGTCATTTGTGCCAACATAAAAAATTACAGAATGCACACTGGGATATAAATCTAGTATGGCTGGGACTTGCTTGTTAATGTCTATATTTACTCCTTAAACACTATGGAATCAGTTACTGTTGTTGTGCATTTAGCTAGCACTGTCATCAAAATGATGAACGCCACCACCGTAAAATTCCTTCTCACAATATTTCATAGTTTGATATGTTAAACTTTAGTTTTTAGGATGCAGGTCTGTTGCTCTCAAGCGGACTCTGCTGCAACTTGTTTTACAACCTTTGATTTGTACCATTGAACACATTTCTGCCACCGATGTTTGTAACAAATAGTTTAAATAAATTGTCATAGGTGCAGGTACCTTATTTTTTATTATCTCTCCTCTCCTTCTCTCTGCCACTCTTCCCTTGCCCACCATTCTTCCCTCCTCTCCTGAACTCACATCTTCTGCATACTCCCTCTTTTATCCTCCTTTCGTTCTCTCTCCCCTCCCCTGTCCTCTCATTTCCTCTTTGCCCCTCTCACTTCAGATGGCAGTGATGATTGGCTCAGGTTTCATTGTGGCCTGGTCTCCCTATGTGGCTGTCAGCTTTTGGAGCATGTTCCACTCCCAGGAGCAGGACCACCTAACTCCAGTTGTTACCCTGCTACCCTGTCTCTTCGCTAAAAGCTCCACCGTATACAACCCTTTCATTTACTACATCTTCCGACGTTCCTGCCGGCACGAGTACCACTGGTTCCAGAGGCTGATTTACTGCTGCTCCCATCGGGGCAAGCCACCTGCTCAGGGGACGCAGAAGGAAGGCGTTGTGTACGAAGGCTCTGACTGCAGGAGCTTCGGAGAAAAGAACGACGAACCTTATGTGGGTCTGATGGGAGCTGTAGTCGCTGGCACACAGTCTGGGAGCGACATGATCAGCTCCGGCTAGTATGGGGAGATGTTCATTGGTGTCGAGTCCCACAGTCTTACTTGATCCCTTTGTATGTGAATTGTCATTGAGCATGGGTAGGCGGACGAAAGTGAAACAACTCCAACTCCAAGGTCTCTAGAAGTTTCTAAAGATGAAGTCAAGAGGTCTCCGCAGGGAGTAGCATGTTCCTGCAATACTGGAGGCTGCAGTTTCAGGACTGCAGTTCTAGGACCGCAGTTCTAGGACCCTAGTTTTTTTTAAGCGAATTGGATAGCCAAGGACCGCAGAAGATGGACGACAATCAGAGTGTGAGTACTGAATGTGAATCATGCAACTCTTAGCAACCAAGTTGAATTGCAAGACAGAAAGTAGTATTTGGGTGGAATAAACCTTTAAAACTAAGTTGTTATACATAAAGTAGTATTTGGGTGGAATAAACCTTTAAAACTAGACTAAGTTGTTAGACGAAGTATGCGGTCCTAAGACTGCGGTCCTGAAACTGCAGCCTCCTGTACTTGCGGTCATCCAATTTGCTAGGTGGCGCTGGCGCGAAAAACTAGGGTCCTACAACTGCGGTCCTAGAACTGCGGTCCTGAAACTGCAGCCTCCGGTATTGCAGGAACATAGTATAGGCCGCAGGAGGGAGAAGAAAGTGTGGATTGCGTTTCCAAGGAAGAGTTTGGCAAGACCTGCATGAGAGACAATACAAACCAAGAAGAAACTGAAACATTATTGTGTGTGTGTGTGTGTGGGGGGGGGGGTTATGACTTAAGTCACTTTTAGGGACACAAACCAGACTTAAGACCAGTTGACTGGGGACAAAAGCCGTGTCCCCAATTGGTAAGAAGCTGATTTTTGGGTCAGTGGTTAAGGTTAGGGTTAGGTTCTGGTTAGGGTAAGGGTTAGGTTTAGGCAAGTAGTGGTTATGGTTATGGTTATGGTAAGTCTCCAGGAAATGAATGTAAGTCTATGTAAATACCCCAAAAGTGACTTAAGTAAGACTGTGTGTGTGTGTGTGTGTGTGTGTGTCTGTGTGAGTGAGTGTCCTTCCCCTGGCCTCCCTCTGTGTTTCATGGCACTTGTGAACTGTCTTCATGTCTTTGTCAGTGTGTTTGTGCAGCAGCATTTCACCCCAGCACACTGAGGAGGCTCAGAAAATGGAAGGTCAGTGAAGAATTATGGTGTGCATGACAAATGCTAGTTTTATGCTATATGTCAGTGATGGTAGAAATGACTTGACCTGGATTTGAAATCTTGAGCAAAATACCCAATCCAAACTCATACTGAATGCTAGAGCCTGTTGTTCGTAAACTCACATTGAAGGCTTGACTTTTAATTCATCCATTGTCATTTTGAAAGATGTTGACTTGCAAAATGTTGGAGAATATGTTGCAAGAGACTTCCGTCTGCGATGAGTGGGCCCGAGAAATTGGTACCAACTAATGCAAAGTGCAAACTACATGACTGTCAAAAACCTAAAAACCTGTATATGTTAAAGAAGTACTTTCTTGGCAACTTAGTGAGGGCATTAAAAGATTCTATCACTTGGATTTGGTCGTGAGAGATCTCAACACCCTGCTGTCTTGCGAAAATAAACACAAAACGTGACGCTTGAGTAGGAAGAGCAGCTCATAGCACTTACTGTGAGTTCACTTATTTGTGCAGAAAAAGAAAAAAAAAGAAAAAAGAGGACTAGATGCGGAATCTGGAGGGAAAAATGTTTGGGGAGAAGCGGGCAGCATGGGTTCTCTGTTCTGCAGAGAGAGAGCTGGAGGGAAATTTTAAAGCCCAAATAATGAAGTCCAATTAAAATAGATAGCTATACTGTGTATTTGTTTGATGTTCATACTGTGTATGTAGTATCGTCTAGGGAATACCATTCCATAACCAATAGTTTAAGCTTCTGCCTGGTTTCTTCACAGGCGCTCACTGGCTATTGCTGCTCACCGCTCTAAAACTTCAAAAACTTCTTCTAGTCTTTACAGATGTCATACTGCAAGAGCACTGTATAATTTGTGCTGACAAAATCATGTTTTGATCATTTTCAAAAACATGTTTGAAAATCTTCAGATGTCTGACACGTCTCAAAGACTGGGCCAGACTGCCTCTCTGACCGATTCAAACTTAACAAGCTTTGGTGATAGAGTCGGCTCTGATGTGGGTGTTGTCTTAGAGCTGAAAACCTTGGGGCAGCTTAATTAGGCCTATAGTGACATGTAGTGTGTGCCCAGCTTGACAAACCCTCCATAGGCAGTTAACCTAAACATCGAACAAAAAGTTTGGAACTTTGTGTTTAGTAGATTATTTCTCTGTTGTAACAATGCTTCTTGGCAATACATTTTATACCGTTGGAAAGCCTGTTTATTTCCCTTTTAAATGGTGCCCCATTTGTAAGGAACATGCATTTGTGGGATGAGCAGCACAGCTGAGTATGTGGGTTGCGCTCATGAAAAATTTGCCAAATCTTCTCTGCCAATGCCAAACAGCTTATTCTGCTGTTGCTATTGACTCTTGTTTTGAGCTTCCGGTACCCCCAGGTGCTGACAATCAGGTACCTGGGATCAGCTTGGGCGTGCTGTTCGTGCTAGAGTGACCAACACAACCACGTTGGCTGACTTGCGACAAATCCTGGTTGAGGAGTGGAATGCCATCCCACAGCAGTGTGTGACCAGGCTGGTGACCAGCATGAGGAGGAGGTGCCAGGCTGTTGTGGCTGTGTATGGTTCTTCCACACGCTACTGAGGCTCCTGACTGTTTGTTAAATGAATAAATTGTAAAATTGCCAATATGTCTTGTTTCTTCCTTGTTACTGATAGACTTCAATCATCCAATCCACCAAACAACACCAAACAAGAGTCAATAGCAACAGCAGAATAAGCTGTTTGGCATTGGCAGAGAAGATTTGGCAAATTTTACATGAGCGCAACCCACATACTCAGCCGTGCTGCTCATCCCACAAATGCATGTTCCTTACAAATGAGGCACCATTTAAAAGGGAAATAAACAGGCTTTCCAACGGTATAAAATGTATTGCCAAGAAGCATTGTTACAACAGAGAAATAATCTACCAAACACAAAGTTCCGAACTTTTTGTTTGATGTTTATATGATGAAACGCCTAGATGATATAATGTTAACCCTGGACTGGCAGTTGCAGTATATCTCTCTCACACAAATCAGAGACTGTTGGGGCTGATATGATTTGACTTCAGAACACTGCTTTCTGTGCTTTTAGCAATGTTACCATATAATATGTCACATTATGAATGCCATCAAGCTGGTGCTTAAAATTGGATTAAATGGATTTTTTTTTAACTGTGTGAGTGTGTGTGTGTAACACCTCCCGCTCCCAGGATGGTATTACAGTGAAGATGTGCTGCAACATGACAATAAGTGAGACACTGGAATCGTGCTTCCTTTCAGTGTGGCTGCTCTCAACACAATCATTTATTAAACTTCCATTCACTTCAGTACAGAGTCTGTCAGTTTTTCCAGTGTATAGTGAATCAACTATCTTATACATCAATATATTTTGGATAACATTACTTTATCTCAGTATGTATAGTGTATAACTTCACTTTATATCTCAATATGCATAGTGTATAACTTCACTTTATATCTCAATATGCATAGTGTATTAACTTCACTTTATATCTCAATATGCATAGTGTATTACTTCACTTTATATCTCAATATGCATAGTGTATTAACTTTACATTTACTCACAGTATTCCTATTAAAAGAAATAACTAGACTACTGCTACTGTTCATGAAACCAATTCAATGTTAAATCTCACCCACGCACATGGGCTACTAAACCGACTACAAAGGGAATGAGCAAGCTAGCTAACAAACCTAAAGGCGAACTTGGTAAAATGCGTTGTAAACATCCATTAACACATTAAAATATCACGTTTCAAGCGTACAGGAGCATATCTTGTCACCAGGTTGATTTTCTAATGAACGAACTACCGAGATTTATTCAACCCCCCTTGTTAACACAGGACAAGTTAGCGCGACTTTTATACATTCGATTGCAAACGGGGATCTAACATTCTTGCTACCGTATAAAATGCACAATTTCACACTCCCAAAACGTTAACACGTTTAAATATATGTTACCATGGTATTCCATTACATTTTACATGCTTATGCATACGAACACTGACCTGCAACAGGACAATAAGTGAGACACTGGAATCGTGCTTCCTTTCAGTGTAGCTGCTCTCAACACAATGAGAAGCGGAGGCAGCTACCAACAATCAAGTCCACAGTCCAACCAACACGCCAGCTCCCACACAGCACCCACTGGTGGCGATAGAAATTAGTGCACTTAATTGAAATAACCTGGAGGGGGAGTTTTCCTTTACAGAGTTACTCTTTTTACATAAAAAACAATATACACACACAAATATGTGACATACATTCAGTGTGCGTCACATGTGCTCTCTTCTTTCCTTTCCAGACAAAAATCATAATTACTCTGTCAGTAAGATTGCATGAGCTTCGACGTATTGGCGTTAGAGGGGTGGGTTAAGAGAATCCAAACACCAGAACCACTTTGTACTTTACGTGATCTAATCTAGTTGGAACACATGGTGCCTGGTCAGCAGTCTGACATGTTGAGGATAGGCACATTAGAGAGTCCACAGAGAGTTTTTGGTTCAGCTCAGGATTTTATTTGATCTTCTTGCCCCACACCTAAATTAACACACTGTATTTGTACATTATGTTTGTTTGTATGCGTGTATGTAGGCTATATGTGTTTTTATGTGTATGTATGCATGGATGTTTCTGTTTATTTGCACATTTCTGCTGTTTTATTCTGTTTTTATGTAAAGCACTTTGAACTGCTTTTTTGTAGTGAGACGGTGCTATACAAATAAATTTGAATTTAATTGAATTGAATCTGACACCTGCCTGGCTCAAATGGCAGTAATGAAACTCAATCAGGATACAAGAAGAGATGGTTGAGCTCTTGGGGAAGTCAGATGGGCCCACTTGATGTGATCAGACCTAAATACAGGGCACGTGGTACTTCTATTAGCTACCTTAGATTAGATATAAACAAGCTCAAACCGATATTTCCAACAGTCTGAAATAGCAGCAGAACGTACAGAGATATAAAACAATTTGCGATTTGTGCATTATGATTATGTGGAGAATTATAAAAAATACAAACATTATAAAATATCAATATATATGCAATATATAAAAGAGAGGAATGAGAGTATGAGAGAGGATCATACCATCTCTTACAGTGTGTGCAGAAATGTGCTCGTATTCACATTAACAGTCTACAGAAAGCCGTATATACTGTAGGTACAGAAATGTCCAGGCATGTAGACATGCTTTGAGAGAACTATACACCTTCCACATGTACAGGTATTCACTTCACTTACTGGTGTAGTTAGTATCTACTGACATGCAGATATACAGATGGAGGAACCCAACGAACAGAAAAAGTGACATGTAAAATGAACACTTTACAGTTGTAGACAATATACAGATGTGCAGAAATTTGACTATGTACAGTACACTTATTACTCTCATAATCACAACAGGTTGTATACATATACACTGAAGACATATGAACAGTGCTTTATGCTTTATGCTGTAGTCAAAGTGTTGGGAACTGAGCACCCAAGTCTGGAGATTGGTCAAGGTTAGACATTGACTTTATTTTAAGAAATGTATTAAAGAAAAAGCTCTCAAGATCTTTAGTGAGTGAAACAACAATACAATGAGATTTCATTATATCATCCCCTCTCAGCAAGCTGCAGCCATAACACTTCCAATAATTGCGAGGGATGGAAGCCTTGAGGGTGCTTCACCGTAAATTGCCAGTGAAGTCAAGTTTATTTATCTAGCCCTTTATTCCAAGCGTGTCTCTAAGGGCTTTACATGCCATACCATGTACCACACTGCATCATATCCATGTCAGATACCATACTGCATTAAACACACTCAAGCTCATATTTTCCACCCATGGGAAATTTAGAGTCTCCATTTCATACCTGCCAAAACGTCCCTGTAATCTGACTGTCTTTAGCGTATCTATCTGCGCTTAATCAGTTCTGATGTCAGTGTGGAGCTCTGTGGGCTCTCTGTGTACAGAGGACCAGAGAGCCAAAGAAGACCATAAGTGCCCTGAAACAAAGGTCCAACACAGAGCATATAGGTAGTCCAGGATAATTTGTATAGACTGTGCAGCCCTGCCTCAGCACCATCCTTGTTGGCTGAAACTACAGACATTTGGACAAGAAACAATGTACAGGCAGGTGGCCAGCTTGCCCTCTTTTTGAAAAACTGCTTTGGCTGCTAAGAAATTCAGTTGGCTGGTGAATCCTGAAGTACTGTGTCTGGCTGAGAGAAAATAAATTGCCTTGCCTTGCCTAAGTAAAAAAGCAGGTTGCTCTAAGAGGAGGCTCCCATTCTGCTTACAGAAAGCAATTCTCATATAGAGAAGGGGGGATTATTTGTAGTTTAGGCAAATTTGTAACAACCCCCTTATAATGATTGAAAAAGAACCCAGTAACTATTCAAAGCAACAACAGCTTATTTAAACAGTTATTCGAATGATGGATGAATTTCTTTGATGGAATTTAAATGTATGGAGGTTGCATTTTGGAGATCACACAAAATATCTACAAAATATATACAGCAATGGATAGCAACAGGAGCTACAAATCAAGTCAAGTTCTCTTCAAAGTTTCTTACACATT
Source organism: Centroberyx affinis (assembly GCF_046629955.1). NCBI lineage: Eukaryota > Metazoa > Chordata > Actinopteri > Beryciformes > Berycidae > Centroberyx > Centroberyx affinis. The sequence continues at coordinate 291,169 of NW_027279540.1, forward strand.
ACTGGACATTTCCCTGATTACATCATATGGCTTTCATGATATAAGTAATTAGTCAGACTTTTTTTTATATTGCACCTTTTATGCAAATTTGTCAATTACTCAATTCAATTTTAATTCAGCTCAAAAAAGCATAATTTCCTCCTATCAGGCACAGGGCAAAACACTGAATAAACAAAATGCATGCATAAGATACTTGATAAATAGAAATACAAAAATAGAAATAGCAAATTCAATTTACAGACAAAGGTTGTAAGCTTGTAAAAAAAAAAAAAAGTAAAAAGAAAAAAAAGAAAACCCCAACAGACATTTTCTAAGAGCTTGATTACTGGATGGAAGTTGGAGAGCACAAAGGGTAAATGTGAAGAACGATTTATTCAGCGTTGAATAGGTGAATGGTGACATGGAGTCTGGGATTTATTATTGTTCAGTGCTTTCAAGGAGCCTTCATCATTTATTGGCCTTTATTTACTCTAGACCACCAAGTGGAGCTTAGATTGAGCCTTCCACAGCTGGTGTCAAAGAGGTGAAGCGCAGACAAAAAGGTATTGGCAATCTAAGTGATTCATCCTTAGACTTGATAGTGTATCTGGTGCCACAGATGAAAGCATCCCTAGGTGGTTTGCAACATGTTAGTGGCAATGAACTTGTTTGAAAGTGGCCACGTATGGTGCACAAAAAAAGTTTCCTGAAAGAGAAAGGAGAGGATTTCCTGCATGTTGAAACTCCATTTCATGGTCAGAGGATCCTGCAGTGTGAATGAGTGCAAATGGACATCTCACCTATAAGAGCTGAGAAAGAAAGAGTGTGACATCTCAAGTTACATCACCATGTGCTCCTTGAAAGGATTTCTGTGTGCAAAGGGACAGATGAAAAACATCACGACCCAAACACCCTTGCACTTAACGGAGCCGCCACATAATTTGAACCTCTAACAAGCTGGTTGAGACCAGAAAACATAAGCATGAAAATTATTTCCCTGTTTAACTGTGTCACCCAAAGCTGACATAAAAGACCCACCAATTTGACAATATATGTCTCAGATATATGTATCAACTCCCAGTCTCACTCCATTGATGGCAGCCACACTTGGCGGCAAACACCCTATAAATCATTTAAGTCAAGTCAAGTTTTGTTTATTTATAGCCCAATATCACAGAGCATGCCTCAAAGTGCTTCACAGTGAAAAAAAAAACAGTAAGTACCAGTAAGTACAAACATTTACACTCCTACATTACCTCAATGCAGATTTAAGGCAGAAATATAAAAATATTTTCCAGTGATTACCCCATTATCAGGAGGAAAATGTGGAAAATGTGGAAATATATTGTATATCTTCACATGAAAGATTGCAACCATGTCTCCAAACTGCTTTTGCATGCTCTGTGTGCTCTACAGACATCGAATTCAAAGTGTTATCTTAACATCCCCCAGAGGCCCTTATTTCACGTCAGCATGATGAGAGACTACAAATGAATGGCAAGAGACAATTTTGCAGCCATATAGCTCACAGTTGCTCAGAGAGTGCTGCCCAGCAAGAGTACAGAGTGAAACAGGTCACCTAGAATGTTAAGTATGTTATGGTGAAGAATTGATAAGGTAGGTTTTTTTTCCATATCTCCAGGGTCATGATAGTAGGGTCGCTCAGCTGTGCCAGAGTTGCACTGAATTACCGGGAATTACTTCTACTAGTCTAGAGAGAGTACGGGCCGGAAAGTGAGTTTTGAAAGCTCAGTAGTAAGAAATTGACACAGTGGTATTAATCAAAAACCCTATAAAAGCCCTCCACATACAGTATATTGTGCTATGGGGCAGTAAAAATCGTATTTATTTTCCCTTTAATAACTAACTAAATTTTGAGGATTGCTATGAATGTTATAGAACTGGAACACTGATATTTTGTCCATAAAGGCAACATAAGGGTAAACTCGACAGTAAAAGGTCCTTACTATATGCCAAAGACTGGGAAAGTTTTGAGGAACGTAAAGGAACTTTTCACCAATTTTCAACCTAATTGCCAATTAATAGCCATAGGGATGGCATAACATACACATATTTTCACATCGAAAAAGAATGTCAGAAGAACTCCAGGGTGAGTTGGCCTGAGATAAGTTTCCTTTTCTTATCTCCAGCTCTTGGGAGCCTAGGGGTTGTGTGCTAGAGCCCAGTCTGCTATTGAGAACTGCATTCAGGACAGCCAAAATGGCTTGCCAGTATATCCACACAGAGGACATGATGGATAACTTCACATTTTAGGAAATGCAACAAAGAGAGAGAGAGAGAGCCGCCAATAGCTGCTGAGAGCCGCTGTGAGCCAACAGTGTCTGGTAGTGTTTGTGCTCCAGTTGCCCACCAATGCCAACAGAAAACCATGGACAGTTTTGTCCACTCTGTTGCCAACGCCAGTGCACAGGTAGTGCAGGTGTGTGTGACAAGGGGATGCTGGAAACATTCTTCAAGATCCCAAAGAAACTGAAAGAAAGAAACAACCAATGCCAAGAGGAGCGAGGGCAACTGACGACTTAGAAAATATTTCTGTGACCTAAAGCTATTTATATATGGCCAGCCACATAATATATTGTTTGCTGTGGTTATGATTGCTAAAATAGCTAGCATAGCTGATAACGGTAGCTAGTTAGCATTAGCAGAGCTAATATGGGTTTGTTATTGTTTCACCTGGCCATTTCCAGCTGCACAAAAGGTGGCCATTGTTTGGTTGTTGTGTAACGTTACATGCAGTGAGTTGTCTTTGCATGTTTGGCAGGCAAGATGAAACTTATTCAAGTCATTATTGTTGTTTTTTTTCTATTTGTTTGTATTATTTGATGTTTAAGTTAAAAAATGTAAGAAAAAGAAAAAGATCATTCTGGTCACAGCAAGGGTCCTGTGGACAGTGAATATCCTCAATGTGATAACATCATTGTCTAGTCTTTCTCTAATTGGTTTTATTCGGCACAGGGAAGTGTAAAAAAAAAAAAAAAAAGACAAGCTGCAGTTGCTGCACAATACATCAACAGTGATTACATCTTGCTTTCATCCAAGCATGTCATGTTATGTATTAAAGGTTTTGTTGTTGTCTCTCCTTGTTCTGTACTTGATCTTTAAATTTTAAAATGAAAAAGTGTGGGGGAAAAAAAGATATTCTGGTCCCAGTGAGGATCCTGTGAACAGTGAATATCCTCAGTGCGATGATATCTTTATCTAGTCTTTCTCTTTCTCTAATGTTTTATTTTTTTAAACAAGGAAGAGTAAAAATGACAATCTGCTGGACAATACATCAACAATGAGGACACTTTCACACCCAATAATGATGGAAAGAATATTGCCATTCTAATTAACCACAGAGCAAGTAATTACATCCATTATACTTCAGAGAGAAGGAGGAGGAGACCATCTATTATTGGTAGCTCTTCTCATACAGCCACTCCACCATGACAGTCCCATTCTCTGACCTAGGGTGAGTATTGTTAAATTGGGACGCCTGGCAAATTGGGACAGTTAAGCTTTGCAATTAATACCTTTTCAAGGAATACACAAAATAACCCAAAACCAATGATTATGCATTGCTGAAAAGGCATCTGATAAGGAAAAAAAGGTCATATGGATATGATGTCATATATGTGGGTGTGGCATCTCGTGCAGCGACAGTTGATTCCAGAATCACAATGGTAAGTGAAATGACTTAGCGTTCTGACGTAAAAATTGTTAAGCTTATAAAAATCTAAAAACAAATACTCACTGTTTTATTCCAATATATTTTGTAATGGGATGTAATTGTGTATCAAAATTAATATGAATCAATTCTATACTCCTTTCACCCTTTTGAAAAATGTAAGTTTTCATATTGTCCCATTTTGCCAATTGCCTACTGTTAAAATGGGACACCCTGTTACTGTCAAAATGGGACACTGCTCTTAGTCATTTTGATAGAAAAAAAATGTTTTTGAGGATCACGAAATACATGCTGTCTTGAGAGAAATCAATTTTCTAAACTGGATCAAATAGGCTGTCAGATGTCTGACAGGGTGCCAGACATCTGACAAAGCTGTCGGATTAGTGTTTATTGAGTCAGGGAGTCTTACAGCAAATGGCCAGAAGTAGCATTTATCTCGGATGTGATGTCTGCTGCTATCATTGCATTCCTGTCTACTGTATTCAGCCGTGAAGGTAACCCCCTCGAACTAATAACTGACAATGGCCCTTCATTTGTCTCTGCTGAGTTTGAGGCTTTCTTAGCTGCTCAGGATATTACGCAATGCCGCAGCTCCATTTACTACCCACAAAGTAATGGAGGGGTCGAAAGATGGAACAGAGTATTTAAGGACTGTCTACAAACAGCTGACATTGAAGGCCAGCCCTGGAAGCCCTTTGTCACTGACTTTCTCCTTACTTATCGTGCCACTCCCCATGCAGTAACTCAAGTTTCCCCTGCTGAACTTTTACATGGCCGTCCCTTCCGCACCAAACTCAACATCAAAGGTCTTGCACCCCCTCATGCATCTTCTCAGCGTGAGGCCATGAGAGACACTGTTGAGCTGAAACAAGCCAAAGTTAAACAGTACATCATCATCATCGTCATAGCGACACCGCATGAAACTGCCGTGACGACAGATTTTATTTCAGAAGAGGCTGAAGGCAGCAAGACAAAAGACTGCTCTCTGGTTGCTCAAAGGCGACACAAGCGGGTAAGCTAACCTAAAAGACAACTCCTCTGATCTAAGCCTGCTTGCTAGTTTCTTTTGTGATACATACACAACAATACGTACACACAATGCTGAGGGTTTCATTTGGCCCATCTGAAAATGAGTCATTCTACATTCAGAAGCTGGGTGTCATTGATCTTAGATATACAGTACGAACATAAGGAGCCAATGTAAGGAAAGGAGCCATTGTGCAAACTCTCAGTATATGCAGTCCTTAGGGGATCTGTATTAACTTTTGTGATATTTAGTGGTTTAGAGGTGGTAGATGTCCCTCTGCACAGCAATACTTAGGTGCTGGTTAGAGCAGGAATAATTGCCCACACAAAGATAAAAGGCTTCAGAGTCATTTTTATATGTGCATGTCTTTTGTGTATCCACACAGCAGCAATGAAAAGCATATACACATAAACACATTGGCCCTCATTTATCAGTCTAACATAGAATCCAGTGCAGATCCGAGCGCAGAAATCATCTTACGACAGGGTTCACGTGTGATTCATGAAACGTTCGTATCTCGCCAATCACAGCGTAAGAATGATCGGGCATTGATAAATGTGGCAACAGAAAACAATCGTCATTTAAATATCACGCCCCTAAATATTCTTGGTTTAGAGGCCTCGCTCCCAGAGTTTACGACATGGAGATGCGTACTACGTCCAAGAAGAGAAACTTCTCTGACCTCAAAATAGAAACTCTATTTGGCAGCCTGAAAAGTGAAGGAAGTCAAAGGAAAAATGCAGCATGGAAAGAAATCACTGCTGCGGTCAACAGCGTTGCCGTCGACAATCGAACTCCAGCTGAGGTTTGAATATTTAATTTAAACATCCTTGATATGTATAGCCTATAGATATGACCCTACCATCTGGGAGTCGTCTTATTGGGCCTGGATTTATTTTCCAAGAGGACAATGACCCTAAACATTCTTCTAACTATTGCCAGAACTACCTGCGACAGAAGGAATCTGCTGGAACACTGAAAATGATGGACTGGCCCCCTCAAGGTCCGGACCTCAACCCCATCGAGCAAATTTGGGGCGAGTTGGAAAATAAACTGGACAGATCTATTGTACATTCAAAGGAAAGCCTTTGGCTTGAGTTGCAGAAGGCATGGGATAACATTAGTGTTGAAGTTCTCAGGAAATATATTGACACTATGCCAGAGAGATGTGCTGCTGTAATTGCTGCAAAAGGTGGACATACCAAATATTGAAGTTAAAAGTGGATAAAAACAGTAGGACTCACTTCATCTGATATTCGTTGTGCTCAGAGCAACTATCTGCATGTTTCATGAACATTATGAAATGAAATCATGTTTTGGAGGCAAAAAAAAGGTCAATATTTTCAGATCTGTCAGGTGTTCTAATAATTTTGGCCACCACTGTATATATAATAGTAGCCTAATATAATAGCTTGTATCGCAGTTCTTTACATTTAGGTGAAGAAAAAATGGTCAGACCTCAAACAAGTAGGCTATCTCAAAATGAAAGAGAAATTAATCTTACACCAGAAAACTGTTAACCCCGTTAATTGCAAACAATTTGAAAACCTATTTATGTTAGGGATAGGCTATATGACACATAGTCAATGTAGGCCTTTACAAAATATAATATTTTGCCATAGGCTACATATTTTTAAGTGATGCATATGTGGCTGCATATGCTTAGATGCCAGTCAAAATATATGGTCTAATAACAATTCTCCGACTCAGCCAGATTTACTATGCTGCACCGCAAGTCCACGCTGAGTTGAGACTTGACGTGAGATTTGATTGTAGCCTCCGCTCACGTCCAAATTGATAAATGCCGAGCTTTGCGTGGAAATGACCGTACGCCCAGTTTTCTGTCGTACGTTTGTTTCGTAAATGAGGGCCATTGTGTGGTAGGCTACAGCCTGTGGGCATGCTGCAGCGTATGCAGTCGCCGCAGGTCTTCAACGCATAGAGTGCAAACCTATGAATAGAATTATGTCCTTGGAATTCTACCCAGACTTTATCCACTTTTTCTCTGGTTATTATTTCAATTTTCTCATCTCATACTCACTCAAGAACTGCCTCTACCTATTTATATTGTTATGAATATGTAACTGCCTGCTATTTCTCTCTCTTATCTTCCCCTTCTCTTTTCTGCATATTCTAAATTTGCAGTAGTCAGAATAGAAATATGCATTAAGCAATATCCCAAATAAGATCTCCTCTTCCTCTCATTTACTTCTCCTAAATATAAATGAGTTTCATTTAAAATAAGTGTGAGATTTTGACCGTTTTCTCATACTTCTGAAATTGTGCTCCCAAAGAAAAAAGCCTTGGATTGTCTCACTCTGGTCTATCGTGCTTCTCACTTAGCTCTTATCTTAAAGGGTAACTTCGGTATTTTTCAACCTGGACCCTATTTTCCCAACTGCGGGTGTCTAAGAAACTAATGGGGACAACAATTTTTGAAATTGGTCCAGTATTGAGCGAGATCGCTTTAGCCGGCAGCCGCGAAACAGACTGCAATGTAATCCGACGGGGCAAATGCGCACCGTCAATGTACGTCCACTAAAAGTGCTTGTTTTTGCCACTGACTGGCTCAGATTGTTATTATAAGTGTCTGACACAGTATGGAAAGGACCCTATACAGAAATGAAACGTACTTCCTTACCTTTAGCTTGATCCCGTCTGTGTGTAACCAAGTCTCGCCCAAGTCCCGCGAGAGCTTAGTTGTTGCAGGAAGTCACCTGTGGAAATGTGAGTGAGAGTTGGAGAGAGGAGTGCCACCGGGAGGAGTTTGTTGTGTTGGAGTACAGAGATCGTAGCTTAGCGTTATCTAAAAGATCTAAATAAAAAAAAATAAAAAAAACAATGGTTCGTGTTTGCGCATTTCCGAATTGTGCCAACAAAATGTCGCGCAACACTTCGCGCAGCTTTCACAGACTGCCTTTGTTGGATAGTGACCCACTGGAGTTGTGGCTAGTTGTGCTACAAATGGATGCCAACACTCCTGTCCATACGCTGCGCCTTGCAGACCATCGGGTCTGCAGTGACCATTTTGACCGAGATGACTACAGCCAGCCAAAGAGGAGACGAAATCCTATCCCAAAGCACTTTTTCCTAAAGAAAAATGCTGTCCCAAGAGTGGAGAGACCTGCTGCAGACAGAGTGGAGGTAATGTTATTAGCTAAAGTTATTGCGTTGTCCTGGCATCAGTAAACACGGCAAAAACAATCACGAAACTAGAAAGCCACTCGGAGAGCGCAGACCTCCGCCAAGGTTCATGCTATTATCGTTTGTTCGTGAGTCGGATCCAGATCCGCTCCAAAATTTAATGGGTTCTTCCTTGGCCCATGCTACACCCTTCCACCAAGTTTCATGAAAATCGGGCCAGTATTTTTTCCGTAATCCTGCTGACAGACAAACAAACAAACGGCACCGATAACATAACCTCCTTGGCGGAGCTAGCCAGTAGTATGTGTAAAATAGCCTATCAACTGAGTCATGATTGATTATAAAATATGTATATAGATTCATTTCCCCTTTTCAGCAGTTGACATTCATAATAATACAATAAGTGATATCAACAAGCTGAAATTATCTGTGTAATATTGTTGCCAAAGTGTGTGTGCGTGGTGTAAAAATGTCATATTTATGCTTATCTATTATACGACCTATACGACTACTTTTATGCCTACATTTGTATATCCTATACATTAGCAGATAGGCTATCATAGAGATACTTACTGGCAATGAATGATGATGGTAGCTCTTCAATGAGTAGGAGCTCTTCATCCGTATACTCTGGCTCAAATAAATACGGGCCGCCATCGAATTCAAAGGCCTCTTCCACGTTGTCGAAATCAGGTAAATATTCAGCCATGACTTAGAAAATCTTTTAGATAACACTGAGCTACGATCTCTGTACTCCAACACAACAAACTCCTCCCGGTGGCACTCCTCTCTCCAACTCTCACTCACGTTTCCACAGCTGACTTCCTGCAACAACTAAGCTCTCGCGGGACTTGGGCGAGACTTGGTTACACAGACGGGATCAAGCTAAAGGTAAGGAAGTACGTTTCATTTCTGTATAGGGTCCTTTCCATATTGTGTCAGACACTTATAATAACAATCTGAGCCAGTCAGTGGCAAAAACAAGCACTTTTAGTGGACGTACATTGACGGTGCGCATTTGCCCCGTCGGATTACATTGCAGTCTGTTTCGCGGCTGCCGGCTGAAGCGATCTCGCTCAATACTGGACCAATTTCAAAAATTGTTGTCCCCATTAGTTTCTTAGACACCCGCAGTTGGGAAAATAGGGTCCAGGTTGAAAAATACCGAAGTTACCCTTTAATATGCACTCATCTCCTCTAATGGGTCTCTAATGGGTTAACTAGGAGAAACATCTCAGAAATATATCAACATGCTGTGAGTGTATCTACAAATGAGATACGGTGCTTTTCGTATTTGTCTCCATCACTTCTTATAATAAATGCAGATGTATATTCTCATGTGTATCTCATTATAGCTCCTCAAGGAGGGATTTAGGACAAAGAAGTCAGACATCATTGACCCTAAATTAATACCATAGTAAAATATGCTAGATTTCTCCACAGGCAAACAAAAGGTGATGTTAAGCAACAGATAAGGTTATTTTCATTAACGCATAAGGATCTTCAAGATCCCAGGTAATCTGCATGGAGGCTCCTAGTTTCACATTCATCATCTGCATGAGCCATTAAAGCAGACAGGAGACGAGGACTCTTCAAAGCTCAAGTGCTGATGGTGTGGCAAAATCTTAAAGCAAGAGAACAAGAAGAGTGTGTGTGTGTGTGTGTTGGGGTGGGATGGCAGGGGGTCTTGGAGGACTTTGCTGACCGTTGTGTGTCATCCACCTATTTCAATGCTGCTGTAGCTGGGGACACTTCACTATCAAAACTCATCTCTCCAATATATTTCTATTATTTTTATTATTTCTATTCTAATATGCTCTTACCTTGAACTAAAAACAACCTTCTGCCTTTCTCCTTAGCTCTTATTTCTCAAACTCCTTGTCGCTAGCACTTCTATCATAAGTGATATTCTGGGATAACAGGAGTATTTAGTTATATCTATATAATAGTTATATCCATTGTCGGGGCAATATGGCTCTGACCGTTGCACTCCATACTGTTGGTTGCTTGTAATATTGGTGATCTATGAATAAGCGTTACTGCTGCTCTCGATAGTCTGCTGAATTCCTCCCTGAAATCTGTTGCACATGAATAAGTGTGAATAATTGTAATGCATACAAAGGCCTGTAAACTGCTACATATGATTGTTGATTCGTGACAGCTGTCAGAAAGGTTTCACCAGTTTGTGTGTCTGTATGAACATTAACACAGTATTACAGGCTTACAGCTACTCATTATAATTCTCACAATAGCTGCAACACTCCTGATGTTTTTTCCATCAAAGAAGAGATGAGAGAAGCAGAACAAGAAAAACTTTGCCCATTTGAACTTGTAAGCCTTCCCAGATGAACTAAGTATGAACCCTTAGTTGCACATGTAGTATCATACAGAAAGAAAGACATGTTCATACACTTGATGCTTTCAGATTGCAGATCTAGACAAAGAGGGGCAAAACATCTGGCAAAATTTGGTTTGGTCAGACGCAATGTGATGGAAATGATGCTTTATGTATCTTTAAATCATGTTGAATCTCTACTATATTTGAATCTTATGCATTACAAAGGAATTTACAGGTTACAAATAAAGCATTTAAAATATGTACGTGACTATTGTGCAGTAGTGTTTTTAGTGTGTGTGCGTGTGTGTGTGTGTGTGTGTATGTGTGCAGTATGGAATTTCACACCTCACTTCAAAGGGTTAGACCCTAACCCTAACCACACACACACACACACACACACACACACACACACACACACACACACACAAGAAATAAAATGATTACATCAAACAAGTGCAGATTCAGTACAGTCCCACCTGTCACCTTTATGGTGATGACACGCAGAGGATTGTGGGATTTTTGTGAAAATTAGCAGCTAAGGTGTGAAGATTCATAGCTAAATTCATAACACAAGTTTTACTTCCTTTTATACATTTTCCCAGGTGCTGTGAACCGCGAGGTGTGATAGCCCACAGGTATGAAGTAATGAAGCATCTCACCCCTGACTGGCTGACCTCAACTTGCCTCTTTATGCCCACAGCACCAAAGCTCCGAAGTAAAAAGCATATAGGCAGGTTGAACTGATGTAAATTATCGGTTAACACATCTAAGACCTCAAGCATCAGGCTTTTATAGCCAAACCCAAAGAGTTACACTTAATCGGTAGTGATTAGGCTTAACACTAGGTGAGAGGACACCAAAGCATTCTATAACATTCCATTTCATTCAACTGTATTCCATTCAATTATTTTCAGTTCCATTTGGTTAAGCTCAATTCAATTCAATTCAACTTTATCATTTTATTAATAAATCACCCGTATTACAACTTGCTTCCTTGGGTTCTATAACCAAAGCATACAGTTCAGTTCAGTTCCATTCAGGTCACCTTTTATTATTTTAACAAATGGTTTTAAATACCTTTTATGGTGTTTTGACCTTTTTCCTGTATAAACAAATGAATGAGTGAATGAATGAATGAATATCCTTTAACCACCTGTATCCGTTTATTATTCAACTTTAACTAATACAAGGGACACCATATTGAGAGAAAACCGTCTTTCTTGGATTTGCTCTGTTTAACAAGGCAATTTAAAGATTAGCAAACTTGCAATTCAGTACAATAAAAAAATATGTTGAAAATGGAATCTACAACAAATGTTAAGCATACACAGCAAAACCATCAGCCTTTTCTGAAAGTGTAAAAACCAACACTATGCCAGTGTTTATATAATTGAACTTTTATATAGTTTTGAACGCCCCGAGCCATATCAGCTCTCTGAGTGGACAAACAACACTCCAATCAACACTTGTCATCTCCAAATAATTGTCATTAAAAAATCAACACTGTGTAGTGTTCCCTCACCACAGCAAGGTCTTACTTGAACCTTGATTGCAAAGTAGATTACACATGCTGTCCCTTTTCACACAGCAGTACGCCAACAAGTTGTGTCTGCTCCCAATCCTGCACCTGGATGTCTGTCATGACTGTCATTTCCAGCAGACTGGCCCTTTAGTCTGGGTCACTGAGTCTACATGATGGATTTCTGCGAAGCCACATGTAGTTCCAGGTAACGATAAAACATCTTTTGATTCAGAGACTCAGCTCAAAGAGAAAAATCTCATCAGTTTGTCATTCTTGAGGACAGAGGCTTTTGACCAAAGAGCTATTTCATGGAAGCATCCTTTCTCTATAGCAGTTGATGTTTCTCTTCAGTGAAAGTCAAAATGTTGTATATTTCAAATGTGGGATAATCTAATAATAATTCTGAAATAATGAGTGTCACCTCTTAATGCAAAGCTAATTATATAAATTCCTCTGAGATGTGGTTTATAAAATTTCATTTAGATTGAATCAGTATGAGCCATCGTGATCAGGGCCCTGTTAGTAGGGGGAAAAGGGGGGAACACTTTCAGGGGAGCTGTTCAGAGAGGTGTTGTGAGTCAATCAGTGTAATGTTTTAAACACTAGAATACAGCGCAGAAAAAGCACCATCCCTCCAAGTTTAGTCATAATCGCATCAGTGGTGTCAGATATTACCTTTGAGCTTAAAATTTTGACCTTTAATTGCAGCGCCCCCATTAACCAATCAGTGTAATCAGTGGTGTGGTGCAGGGTATACGCAGGTATACGGCGTATACCTACTTATTTTTTTCACCCATTTTTGGGTGAACTAAATATGCAAGAGTAGTCTTACATGTCACTGTTTATAACACAGGGCGTTTATTCTTTGCTGGACGGGCCGCTTAAAAAAAAATTGGGGCATAAATTAAGAGTATACCCACTTCTCCAGGCACCACTACACCACTGAGTGTAATTGCTAATGATAGCTGGATATGGGCAGGAAATTTCATGTCAATCAGACTGCAGTGTAAGTGTTAAAATTTTGAGTGTTAATGAGTGCGTTCATTAAGGCAATTGGTGTCATTTTTAAAATGCCACAGTGCCAAGATGACCATCCCTGCAAGTTTTGTCAAAATCTAAATCTAAATCTAAAGTACTTTGAGTTCAGAATTGTGATGTTTAATTATAGCACCCCTTTTTGGCCAATCAGTATATTAGACAATGTAAGTTTCTTCAAAATCAGACCAGCAGTGTCTGAGATTACACATTTGATACAGGTTTGGACACAGGCCAATCCATAGTCCTAGAGTAAACAACCTCTATCCTGATGCATGGTCCTTGGTATCTGAGGGAAATCTCCTCCCTAAACAGTCTCAACATCTTAACATTTCATTAGTCAGATGGTTGATTTGATGAGTTCACACACAGAAAATAATCACATCAGAAACCCATTGAGATGCAGAGGCTGTCAATTACACAGCGTCTCAAAGGAGTGAAGCCTACCATGGCTGTCCATCTGGATAAGTCATACCTGAAGCAGCTGTGCTGAATCTAGGTGATATTAACAGTCTTGGGAGGACTTTAATGCATTTTGCACAGCAACAAGCATCTTTATTGGAATAAAGGTTATTACACATAAAATGTCATGTCACATAATAAATGAAGCATGTTTTTTTACATTGGCACCATGCACACCATATGATAGCAGCTCTATAAAAAAAATATTGTATTATTATTATTAATAACAATAATAATAATAATCATCATCATCATCAACATTATTATTATTTTTTGGCTACATAACTAATTTCACCTGTAAGCCTTCATCATCTGAAATTACACCAGCCAAGTTATTTATTTATTTATTTTTCCAATTTGCGATATAAAGTCATGCAATATAAAGTCAAAGTAAATTGTGTTTCAGTGTTGTAGCAAGTCGATGTTGTACTCAACCAGGGAAAGCGCACCTGTTATACATTATAATATCATGAGTTTCTGCATGTATTGAGTGCAGTAGACTGATAGTATTCTGGTACATCACCACACTGCCATATTGGTAGAAAAATAACAAATGATTGTAATAAATTAACAGGTGATTATAATCAAATGACAGCCACAGCCAATGAGCTGTGTATGTTGTAAAGTAGCCTACCACATTGGTATAGGAAATGCATGTGAATATGGGAATACTATGAATAGTTCAGGATGTTTTTCTCATCTTTTACAAGGTTGCCCACACAAGGTTGCCCATTTGTCTATACAGATAGATGAGTGAACAGCAGGCATGGGGCTATCTTGAATCAATCGTGAGCTACAGCCACAGCCGGCAGCATGGAAAGCGCTGGCGCTGTGCGCAATAGGATATAGCCCTGCCCAAATACATGATCTCCATGCCTCCAAGAGGACACGCCACGTACTACAGCAATCTGTTACCATCCTTGAAAGAGGATGGAGATAAGACGCGGGGTTCGATAGCGCATGTAACATTCCGCTCTCTCGCATGGGTTCGCCTGCTGCGCTGCGCTGCGCGCTGACGAGCTCTTGCGCCTGCTGCCCGCTTCAGGTCAGATGGATCTGACACCGTAGCGTAGCGCATCCACAGCGGTCTCCATCCCATGAAGACGGATTATTTTTCTGTTAATCGCAGAATTTAGTTCTGGTCACCTTTTGGCACTAACACAATTATTAGTAGGCTTCTGCTCACATCTCCGATGGATATCTACTCCTCCAAACTGCCACCGGCGCTAGACATTGGTGCCGGCTTTTACCTGCTAGCTATAGGTAAGTTCAGTTGTAGAAGTTTAAGTGATTGATATAATAACCTGTTGTAGTGCTCAGAAGCTTTGTATCACCGAGCATAATGTTATTTCTTGCGCACAGGTCCTCAGTGTGCCACTGCATACTGTAGACTGACTGAATTCCAGAGTGAATTAATAGAATATCCAATATCCAAGATTTGGGTGTTATCTTTCTTTTTACATAAACTGTTCAAGATCACAGCATATAGAGTGATTTCCTTAAGTCTCTCGCTGGCTGTCTGACAGTGATGTAATAGGTAAGTAAAAAAGGTGGGGAAACGATTATCTGCAGGTGGTGATCATTACAATGCAAACAACCACCATTAAAAAAATAATAATACTTTATACTTTTTCCACTATGGGACCCTATTTTTATACAACTCACATCCGTTTGATACTACTTACTAGGATGTATAGCCTACTATGAATTTACATTTTTTGTCAGCCATAATGTCTAGTGTTGATAGTGAGCTTCAGATATACTGATATGTACTGTAGATGCTTTCAAACTGTTGCTTTTCTCTCATCTCATTTCACATCTCTCTCGATCTGTCAAACACACACAGGCGCGCGCGGACACACACACACACACACACACACACAAGCACACACGTCAGATACAGAAGTCTTCGGCAGAGTCAAGTGTTTTCGAGGTGCCATTATGGGTGTAAACTGCATGAAGTCACCGCTTCTGAGCATCTCATCCATCTTTGTTTGTGACTGTGTTTGTGTTTGTGTGTGTGTGTGTGTGTGTGTGTGTGTGTGTGTGTGCGTGCGCGCGCGTGTGTGCGTGTGTGTGTGTGTGTGTGTGTGGGGGGTGGTATGAAATCACACAATGTCCATACCCCTATGGTTGCAATATGGGCCGCGCTAAAAATCCTTTTTAATGATGCAATAAATTAGTTAACTCGTGAAATTAATAGGTAAATTGGCAGCATGTCTCATTGACAGATGCTAAAAAAAATTGATTGGTTATTGGTTAAAAGTCCAGTGGG
Source organism: Centroberyx affinis (assembly GCF_046629955.1). Classification (NCBI taxonomy): domain Eukaryota; kingdom Metazoa; phylum Chordata; class Actinopteri; order Beryciformes; family Berycidae; genus Centroberyx; species Centroberyx affinis. The sequence continues at coordinate 306,642 of NW_027279540.1, forward strand.
TGCTATTCTCTCAGTCCTCTGTTGTAAATGTACATAGCAGGTACTTACTTCAGCCAGGTGATGTGGACTTAAAATGTTCAGACTTTGAAAACTGATATTGCAACTGCACTATCTGTCAAAATCATCTCATCTCAATTTTCACTATATTGCGCAGCCCTGTATCTCTGCCCCTGGTCAGTTCCTCGTCCCGCTACAGAGGTGATTCCTGCAGCTTCCTGCTATCAGCAGCTTTCATCTTACACATCCAGTCAGATAGCCAACTGTAAGGACAATCAGCCACGATGACCCATTTTGTGATCATGTGGATGTAATTGCCAACCAAAACAAACATGTTGGCTGTAAACAGCACCTAAATCTCTGCCTTTAGAATGAAACAGTGAGTCTACTGAATTACAATAGAGACAGTGAAATATTTACAAAACATAGTGAAAGATGGCATGATACTGGCTTGGGCTAAACATAGTATTTGTTGAAACAATGTGAATCATGTGGCCAAAAGGGAGCAAGACAACTGGCCCTGATGCAGCCATCCTGTGGCAATAAAGGCACAAAAATCCATCAGCTCCTTGTTCCTTTTATTTATGTGTACCACCACTTCCACACTAAAACACTATCAGCCACGCAAACCTAGATATTTAACCTACTCTAAGTATTAGCAAGAGTAAAAATGATTTTTTTCTACTAATAGAAAAATACAAAAAAAAGCACTACTGGTAATATTTCCAGCAACTTGGAGAGCACTAATGGCCTTCCTGAAAGCTTTCTAATTTACGTCAGGCTGAACTTTACTGCCACCTTGATGGCCTGGAAACTGAGAGAGAGAGGATTCCCTTCAATATTTTTTTTTTTTATCTTCGGTCTCTACAACTATAGGCTATCTTGAATTTAAAAAAAAAAAAGATAGACCAAACAGAATTCAAAACAATCATGACATACGTCTTTCTTGACATCGTTTCACCACTTTCTTTTTATTTCTCTTGTCTTTGCACTTTTTCATCTACAGCTGTAATCAAGTAGCTTTCTGAGAGTTGTGTATAACCACAGTGATGATGGTTAATGACTGTAATCAATTAAATTGATTCCAGTTCAATTCCACACTTTTCATTAGTCACCCTGCCTTCCCTCCCCTGAACGAAGGATCTTATGTTAAAAAAGCGGTGAGGGGCAGCTTTGCTGTAGAAACAGCTGGCACCTGTCAAAGTCATGGGGCTTTGTGTGAGGAGAACAAAAACAATGCCTCTGGCTGTTTTTATTTAGCTTGTTCCACTAACAGGCAGGGTCACACAGAATTAGGTCAACGATCTGTAAACAACACCTTACAATAAAAGTATAAAGACCAGTTACACCACATGAAAATACAACTTTATGTCAATTTACCTTTCCTTTTACTTTAGTGAGTCTATGAGGCAAATTCATAAGAGAAGGCTTGAAATCTGGGTTTCAACAATGGGAAATCCTTGTAAAGTATATATGGATAAATCTCATAAGAATTTTGCAGTAATGTTGCAATCCCAGATTAAGTGACACAAAGACGCTGTTGTATAGTCTTACAGAGAGAGCAGTTAATCGTCTGTATCTGTAAACTTTCAAAAACTATGAAAATATTTGCGGATTAAATGTTTTGTAATATTTTCAAGTGCACTTTTCTTGTTTTATTTGGTTTACATCTATATGGTAATTCGTTTTTTATTGTTTTGCTATTGATTTATTATCATTATTATTACTTTTCAAATTACATTCTTTCTCTAATGAAACACATCTCTTATTTATTTGTTCCTCTTGAATCGTTTATGTCAATCCCTCCCACAACCCATTTATAATCAAGCCCGCCCTTATGTGGTTAGTTTGCCAACATTTCCTATACCACTGACCTATGCCTCAATCACATATGACTGTTTGGATGCTTTACACAGAGTCATAAGCGACAAAATATAGGCCTACTATTAACTTAAGTGTTTTGATTTCGCCTTGGGTGTTTGATATCATAAATGCATCCTTTATTCGTTCATTTGACATGGAAAGACGAGCTAGCCAGTAAATTTAGCATCAAAGCTGTGTGCTGTGTGAGTTAGGCGGAGGAGGAGGCATGGACTTAGATGACATGATTTGTTTCTTCTAACCAACTCGAGCTAATTTAAGCATCCTGGTTTGGGGTGCTTGAACCCTTTCAGGCCTATAATGAAATCCCACATGACAATTTTCAAAAAGAAATGTCATGATCACACAAATAATTGATTAAAATCATGAGGCACAGGTCATATTCTTTTGGAAAAAAAACATATTTGAGAGGAGGTTTTTGAACGGGTAACTTAGTTGACAATGATTCCTTGGACTTACATAAAAATTGTTATTTCACACCTAATTTTTGTTGTACTGGCAATGAATGCCTGTCTGTCATGATTATTTCATAAAAGGAAAATGATGAAAGAATTATAAATAAGCTCATTTAATTGTTTTGTTTTGGGGTTTTTTTTTGGCTAATTTGAAGGTAGTTGTGATTCAAATCAGACAACGGAAAAATCAGGGTTTTCAGTGATGTCCAGCTTATTTTTATAAATAAATGACAGTTGACTATAATATATAATGGTGGTATTTGCTCAAACATGGTTATGTGTGAAAATAAAAAAGCATTTTAAAACATGAATTGTCCATGAATGAGCCCGAGTTAGGTGGAGGCGAGAACACGGAAATGAGATGACATGATTCTTTTAACAAACTGGAGAGGTGGTTCAAGCACCCTGGTTTGGAGGGCTTGAGGGGCTGACGACCATCTCATACCTCACTAATCTCTGTGAAATTTCTCTGTTACGCACTCAGGAGGAATGTGCCACTCTCCCCGAATCTCTCATTAGCACTGAAATGGACTGGGATGTCTCTGGTGATGTGACTGCTCCGCTCCTGCTCATTAGAACAAGACAAATCTCCTTTCAAATCCCTTGCTCAATCCACACAGATGTCAGGCATGCCGCCTAATAATGAGGGTGGAGAGAAAACTGTTACCCCACGGGTATAAAAAGACACCGTGTAGAATATCATTAGGAAATGCTTAGAATGAATAATATGTTAATTTACGCCATGACTTACTTTGAAAGCTAAGGAAAACAGAGGCGTTTTAGGTCTGGATTTGATGTCTTGCACACTGTCTGCACTGCTGGCTAATGCAGCGCAAATTATGGGGCGCTGTATGAAAAAGCTCTGACACCTTCAGGGTCAACAGAGTGATTTTTGTTGAGACACGAAGATCAGCCTCAGCAGATCAAAGTGAGCGGGCAGATAAAAGCATGTCATCAAAACAGGGCATTATCCCATGCAAGGCTTTAGAAAGCAATACAATAATATTAACAATCAAACAACACTTTTGATTGGAAGTCAGTGTAGTGAGACGGATGCTGAGGCAGTTACAGGTTGTGTAGGGCTGATTCAGCATCACAACTCCTTTGTCTCAAATCTATGCAAAGGCAAGACGGCAGGTTTAATCGATGTGCATAGTTGTGAATCATCCAGATAATGATTGAAATTGCTCATCAAAATCACGTAGGACTTTTTGCACACTGCGTGTTATTTCCTCTGCCCCAGTGTGTGTTCATCGTGGTTTTTCTTGCTGCGGATATACAAGCGAGTCCCAGTGATTAATGCAATTATTCAATTCAATTATCTAACTATCTATGAATGGCAGTCCACTGTTATTCCCTCCACCCCACCCCCACTCGTCCCTCCGCTCGATTCACATTTCTCTCAGATAATCCCTCTGTCGATGTGTTTTTCTCCATATCAATACTCTACCATTAAGCCATTTCTCAGCCACTTGCAGTTAAATAATGGTGGTGATGTTGAAGTGAGCAGCTCCTCTTGCCACCATCTATCTATCTATCTATCCAGTGTCCATTTTTTTTCAAATGGTTATCTTAATTTGGGAAAGAACTGTTCAAATGTTTTGTCCTCCTTGCCATCATCTTCAGTCAATGATCCTGCATACTGAAGAAATATTTATGTATGTATTATCATCTGCATTTAAATGGTTTTATTATTTGAAGAAAAAGAAAAACTGAAATTACATATGCTCTTAAAATTCCTTTTCTGAGGAAGAAAACTTTTTTTTTCTTTAATACATTTTCAACAGACAAAAAAGAAATTTACAAAACCTGATAAATGTCATGCTAGTCCATTGGGTAAAACATGGTGGTGCTGGCTGGAGTCTTATCTTCCTTGGCCAGGCCAAGGAGGAGGCCTACAGAAGTGGGCACAGAATCCTGTACAACCAGGCCAGAAACACACTGACTAAAGAGACCAGAGTAGGAAAGAGGTGCTACACTGAAAAGCTGAAAAACAGGTTTTCAGCCAACGACCCGGCATCAGTGTGGAGAGGCCTGCAGGAAATCACCAACTACAGGAGACCATCCCCCCACACTGGGGAGAACCTTCAACTGGCCGATGACCTGAATGTGTTTTACTGCAGGTTTGATAAGCCCACATTCACACCCCACTCTGACCACATCAAACAACCATCTGCACCCCCTGCCACCCTCTCACCCCTCCCCACTGACCCCCCATCTGCACTCAGGATCTGTGAAGAGGATGTGGGTAAGCTCTTTCAGAGACAGAAGACCAGGAAGGCACCAGGCCCAGACGGCGTGTCACCCTCCTGCCTGAAAGTCTGTGCTGACCAGCTAGCCCCCATCTTTACTCAGATCTTCAACAGATCACTGGAGCTGTGTGAAGTCCCCTCCTGCTTCAAACGCTCCACAATCATCCCGGTCCCCAAGAAACCCTCCATCACAGGATTAAATGACTACAGGCCCGTCGCCCTGACGTCTGTAGTCATGAAATCCTTCGAGAGACTGGTGTTGGCCCACCTGAAGGACATCACAGGCTGCCTGCTGGACCCCCTGCAGTTTGCCTACCGGGCAAACAGGTCAGTGGATGATGCAGTCAACATGGGACTGCACTACATCCTGCAACACCTCGACTCCCCAGGGACATACGCAAGGATCCTGTTTGTGGACTTCAGCTCGGCGTTCAACACCATCATCCCAGAAATCCTCCACTCCAAACTCACCCAGCTCGCTGTGCCAGCCTCCACCTGTCAGTGGATCACAGACTTCCTGACAGACAGGAGGCAGCAGGTGAGGCTGGGGAAAACCACATCAAGCACCCGGACAATCAGCACTGGGGCCCCCCAGGGATGTGTGCTCTCCTCTCTGCTCTTCTCCCTCTACACAAACGACTGCACCTCAGGAGACCCGTCTGTCAAACTCCTGAAGTTTGCAGACGAGACAACGGTCATCAGCCTCATCTGAGACGGTGACGAGTCTGCATACAGACGGGAGGTTGAACAGCTGGCCCTCTGGTGTGGTCATAACAACCTGGAGCTGAACAAGCTCAAAACTGTGGAGTTGACAGTGGACTTCAGGAGGAGCCCCCCAACACTGCCCCCCCTCACCATACTCAACAGCACCGTGTCTGCGGTGGAAACCTTCAGGTTTCTGGGATCCACAATCTCCCAGGACCTAAAGTGGGCATCCAACATAGACACACTCATCAAAAAGGCCCAGCAGAGGATGTACTTCCTACGACAGCTCAGGAAGTTCAACCTGCCTCAGGAGCTGCTGATCCAGTTCTACTCTGCAATAATCCAGTCTGTTCTCTGCACATCCATCACTGTCTGGTTTGGATCGGCCACCAAACAGGACAGGAACAGACTACAAAGGACAGTCAGGACTGCAGAAAAAATCATTGGTGCCGACCTGCCCTCCATTCAGGACTTGTACATTTCCAGAATCAGGAAGTACTGTGTAAGTACATTGTGAGCAACGGAAAAGCCGGAGTCAAATTCCTTGTATGTGTACATATTTGGCCAATAAAGCTGATTCTGATTCTGATTCTGATTATCTCACATTTTAACTTTGGGATTTTGAGTTGCCCTGCTATTCCCCTGATGTATATACTGTATGTGCAGTTAATCCCTGTTTTGTTGACTATTCCCACATTAAATTAGGGATGCAGTTTGCTGCAGTGCAAACATCTAACAGCTTAGTCTTTGTCACACACTACAGAGTGGAAATCTGATATAATCCACAACAGACCCACTTCCCCTCCTGTATGGATTTAAAACATATCAGTGGCTTAGCTTACTCGAATATGTGTTTGCACATTGAATTTCTGATCACAAAGTACCATAAGGATGGAACATAATTCCCCCTCTTTGCTAAAACTACCTTGTGTCCTGTTTTTGTTTCTCGCTGCTCCGTCTCCCTCTCCTCCTCTCTGTCTCAGCCATTTTCTCCATCGTGGGGAACCTGTTGGTCCTCATCATGGCATTCAAAAGGTCATCGAACATGAAGCCGCCAGAGCTGCTGAGTGTGAACCTGGCGGTGACGGACCTGGGAGCGGCTGTCACCATGTATCCTCTGGCTGTGGCCTCAGCCTGGAACCACCGCTGGCTCGGGGGAGACGCTACCTGTGTTTACTACGGCCTGGTGGGGTTCTTCTTTGGCGTGGCCAGCATCATGAACCTGACAGTCATGGCCATCGTGCGCTTCATTGTCTCCCTCAATCTGCACTCTCCTGGTGAGCATTTATAATAAGGGGTGATTCAGGGCTTCCAAACTCAAGGCTGATAAAAAAAAAAAAGAAAACAAAGAATGCTTCCTGGTATTTCCAGGGAGATCTATTCTCATTTGTGGAGCAGCAGGATATTTCAGTACCAGATTTGGTTCTTTTCTTAACTTGGTTTACCCTGAAAACTGTTTGGGTGGCCCGGCAGGGACCTGCAGCAATCATCTGAATCTCATAATGACTTCCTTTCTGCCTAGTCAGCAGATGTATCTGCCTTTTAAGATGCCTATTGTCAGGGGGATGCCGATTGTGCAGGTTTTATTTCCAATCGAAGACTGAGGTGATTTCACTGATTAGTTCCACCTCTCTGGTTGAATGTATGCTAATCAGTGAAATCACCTGGTGTAGTCTTTGTTTGGAATTAAAAACGTGCACACTCTGCCCTCCATGGCACAGGAAGTTCATTTTGGGATCTGAATGGCATAGTTCATTGATTTTGGTGTTTATATCAGGTTGAAATACAGCTGCTTTGCCACGCAGGCTCTCACAAAATGTCCTGTCCTGTCTTGGAAATGTGCAGAAACATATTCCTCAATGCAAATCTTTTATCCATTAACAAACATTTCTAACAAACAGGTCTGTTATGCGCCTGATGGAAATAAACCAATTTGATAGGGCAGGAGACATACAAAAAAAAAAAAAACTACAGTTGGCTGTCTGAAAGCTGTGTACTGTACAGCTTACTGGGGCTGAGTATTGTTGAAAATTCTTTATCAATACCAGTTCCAAAACTTTAATAAGTGAAGGCAAATTTTATGACGCAAATATGAAATTATTTTTTGCGTCTGCAAAATTTCATTTGGAAATGTCTACATGATTTAGGATAGAACTGAGAGTTCAGATACATCAAAAAACTCACTCAAACATGAGTTCTTGTGTACAGTATACACATATACAGTAGTTCTTCAGACCCAATATGATTCAGCCTTTTGATGTCTTTTTACAATTAAACTACAATGAAAGGAATATTTTTTTATTTCTATATAGTGGGTATTAATGTTTTGACCCTTGCAGTCCTTATTATTGGCAGCTTGTAATGTTAGCGAATCAGAAATTTAGCTTACTGTACTGTTGTACTGATTGTGAGCATCTCAGGATAAAAGCATAGGCTAAGTGCCTAAAATGTAAATGTAATAAAACCCCTCTATAATCAGTGTTGGGGTTGTTACTCAAAAAAAGATATTTATTACACATTACTCGTGTACAATGCTACAAGCCTGTTCATCTCTGCTTTTGTTACCTGTTGAAAATCAAGCTTTGGCAGCTTGGTTGGGGTCAGCATATACTCATTTTGGGCATCACTCTGGGTCTGGGGGTCTTTCACTACTAGCTTTGTATTAGCATGTTGCCTTGCAGGTGATTGGAGAGACTTGATGTCGTGTTCACAGCAGTGGATAGTTGTTTCTGGCCTGGGCACAGTTTGCACTTTACCGTCACATTCTTGTCCTTTTGCACAACAAATTCGAAGTAATGTGCATATCTCCACCCCTCAAAAGTTGTAGACCACTCTGCCATTTTTGTCCCATCTCCCGCACGAACTGTCTCTAGCCAAAGTCACACGACAGGTCAGAGGTTGTTGCGCAAGCATGCATGAAAAGGCACGTTGATGATTTTTTTCTATGTGCCCAGATAATCCTGTAGATTCCAGATCCCAGATCCTGCAGATAATTGAAGAACTTATGTAACGCAAGTAACGACATAATTGTTTGATTAGTAACTGTAATGTGATTACTGACTTTAGGAACCGTAACGTGTTCCATTACTGCGTTACAGACAAATAATGTGATTAATGTGATTAATGTAATGTGATTACGCGTTACAAAGTAACGCGTTACCCCCAACACTGTCTATAATATACAACAGTATTTTGTGAAGTTGTAAAGTGAACCCTCTCTCTGTCTCTCTGTAGAGGAGAAGATCAGTTGGAGGAAGGTGAAGATGCTGTGCTTGTGGACCTGGATGTATGCACTCCTCTGGGCTCTGTTCCCCATTCTGGGCTGGGGCAGGTACGGCCCGGAGCCTTTTGGCCTGTCCTGCTCGCTTGCCTGGGGAGACATGAAGAACGAGGGCTTCTCTTTCGTCATCTCCATGTTCTCCTTAAACCTGGTCATGCCTTCTGTGATCATCATCTTCTGCTACTTTGGCATTGCCATCAAGCTCTATTTCACCTACAAAAACTCAATGAACAACAGCAACCAGGTCCCCAATATTGTCAAGCTCCATCGCAGGCTGTTGATAGTAAGTGGCCCTTCCTGAGATAAAAGCTCTGTTATTGACTGGAGATTTGACAGCATGTATTGCCTTGGCACATTTCAGTCTCTGTGAAGTGTCTGTCCTTCTGGGCTTCAGGAAACACTTGAATGTAACTTGTCTGATGAATGGAAAGGGGGCTGTTATTTGGGCATGATTGTAGGAAAAAAAAATTAAACAGAGTCTTAGAAGATGCTGAATATTACAAATGCATTCCAGTCTTTCTGTTGTCCTTTTCTATCTCATCCTCATACACACACACACACACTCACATTGCTGCTTGTATAATCTCAATGTGTGCGTATGTGATACAATTTACTAAATTCCTCATCATTCATAATGTGATGTGTGCAGTACACATTCAAGAGGAATGCTGATTAACAAACTATGATCACAGTTCACTATACAGTGTCACTCTTGGCTAAGCCATAAACACAGTGAGTTGTTTTGCTTTACGTGAAATATAGTTTTAAGTTGCGACAAAAACTTTATTGTTGAGGTTTTGCCTGCTTATGAAATCACATTGCAGTACAATCACACAGTTAAATGATATTTCATACAGTTGCTTTATATGAGAATTGACAGACTCATTGTTATTCTATTTCATATTTCATTATGGCCTCTAGTTGTAGAAATCCCCTTTGTATTTAGCAACATGAAAACCCAATACAGACTCTTAATGCAAAAAGTGGTATTTTGTGGTATTTCTACTGACCTTGTCCACCTGTTCTCTTACAGATTGCTGTTCTGATCAGTGGAGGCTTCATAGGCTGCTGGTCACCCTATGGCATGGTAAGTCTGTGGTCCATTTTCCGTGACAGCAGCTCCATCCCCCCCGAGGTCAGCCTCCTGCCCTGCATGTTTGCCAAGAGCGCCACTGTATACAACCCCCTGATCTACTACATCTTCAGCAAGACCTTCAAAAGGGAGGTGAAGCAGTTCGGCTGGCTGTGTGGAGGCTCTAACGCCTGTCACGCCTCCAACAGCATCAATGACAATGGCATCTACATGGTCAGTGATGAGACCAGGTCCAGGGAAGCCAGGCTGGCCTTCAGAGAATCTAAGAAAGTGACTTTGGGCTAAAAGACTTTAGTCCTCGTTGTTTGTCGAGATACAATGTAACGAGGGATCAGAAGAAGACATTGCTTTCTTCACAAGTCTCTTGTGAACTGTATAAAAAATTGTGATTTCATCTCATAAGCCCACTCATAAGCACTACTGGTGTGTGCTATTACAACATAACAAGCAGGGTAAGGCCTGTTACATACTCCACGCAAGGCACACATACACTAACGCAAGTACATGGACGGTTTTTTATTAACTGGAGCATTAACATATGAGCAGAGTGTTTAAAATGGTTACTGTAGAGGAATGTGTATTTTTATACATTCTCCATCGCTGCCAAAAGAAAAAGTTGAAACGAAGATGGTACGTGCGCCAGATCAGCCAGTGTCTCTCCTGACTGAGCCACCGCCATTTTCATTTGTTTACAGAGGAAATGACTTCTTCATTGGTAGTTGTTCGTTTAGCAGCAATTTTCATTTAGGGTCCCTACCTGAAACGTGTGACATTGCAGCAGACGTGTTGCAAATTTTGGACTACACATTTTGCGACATTTTGCAAGAATGCGAGAAAAGCCTCTTGCTTTGCCCTTTGCGTTGTTGCATGCGTTGCTTACATAGTGTATGTAACAGGCCTAATACTGGCCTCTTTACAATTGGTTGAATAAGAGAGATTGCACGTTTGCACAATGATATGTTAACTGCTGTGATATTTTAGCCAGCTAAGCACTGGATTCAGACTGAAACCTATGCTTGCAAGGTTCTGGGCTAGAACCTGAAACCCATGGCAGCCAAACTCATGTGCCTACTCGCTGCTGAATAAACCAGGTGTATGAAGACTTCTTGACATCATTCCACCTCTGCAAACCTTTCCACGGTGTGCAAAAATGAATGAATTAATCTTTTGAACAAATCATTTTTGAGCATGGTACATACTGAGTCACCATGCAATACTGGTCTGAGTCCTTTCTCTGCCAACATACTGTCAAGCACAAACGCACAGACAGTGCCAGCCGACAGGACTAAACACAACAAAAGACTGCATCTGCAAAACCAGAGCTCTGAGGCACAAATTCATTAAGACAGTACAAAACCAAAGCTGCTTTCATCAGGGTTAATCAGAATGAAAAGTTATGACCTTAAACCAGAGGAGAGGGCCACCGTCTTTATGCACCTCTTCCATTACAACTATCTTATTCAATCAACTCACTGAGAAGGATCTATCTTAGTAAGTGTGGTTATTTCAACTTAAGAGTAAGTTTTCTGTTCACCAAGTTTGACCGAGTTGACTGAGCTGTGAGCTGCTTGCCAGTTGAAGCTGTAATTAAAGAGTGAAACAGCACTCAACTAGAAGTGACTGTTGAGGGAGTGACAGAATCCCCATAGAGAGCATGAAAAAATAATATTAACAACGGGATAACGTATATTGTACGTATGTTGTATGTTCTATTTTCATCAAACCATCAATTGTGTTTGATAAGTGACAGTTGGTCTTGTGCTTCTGTAGGACAAGTTTCTTAACTCCACTACCAAAAATGTTTCTTTACTTGTTAGTAAATTGACAACTCTCATGATTTCTATGACCAATTTGTGTGTTGTTTAGGATGAGGAATGTGACCAAATGACTATTATATTTAGAGCCTCGAAGGGCTTGATGCTGTGAACAGAGCTGTGATGTAAAATAACTCAGGTCTGGGTTTAGCAATCATACAGTATGTGGAGGATTTTCATGTCACTGGGGGTATAGACAAAGGCTTCCTTTCAATTTCACTGGGAATCCCTCATAACAGCCTGCTGCTTGTAATACACTGCTTAACAACACAGCAGTGTTCATAATTAAGCCTGAAAAGGAAAAGAGTCCGATGATGGTAAGTTCAGTCCAAATCATCTTCTAGGAACGTGCACGTCATGCGTATTTGTTTTCCTTCCGTTTCTGTTCCTATTGTTGTTTTTCTTGCTTAACCCAGGGAGCATCTTTCCTGCTACAATTTGTGTACGTATGTGTTCTAACCCAAATATTTTACATGTTCCATCTTTCTCTATGCTGGAAGATACAATATGTAGCTCATGGACAATGAATGAGTAAAAGACTTTGCATGGAGTTCATTTGAATTGGCCAAGAAAAACAGTGGCATTAGCTGCTGACTTACAGAAGAAAGCCTATTCAGTCATAATTATTTAATTATTCTGCTATACTGCTTGATTCATGCAAGCATAAATCATGCAGTTTCCATGAGCTTGAGGCACATATGAGTCCCTGTGCTGCTTGAAGAGTTCACACTCAAAACCACAGCACCAAGAGTTCCAGTAACAAAGCATAGTTTTTGTTTTTGTTTTATTTTGCAGTGTCATGTGATGTTGTGTGGCCTGGGGTATTTTTGTTTGTTATTGCAATGTGTAACCATTGAAGACAGTGTAACTTGAACAATGATGTTATTTATAAAACTTGTGACTGATGTCGTAACTATTACTAAAACTACTATTTTTTTGCTTCAAATTACACAAAAAAACCTGCATATCATCAATATTCCTATACAGCTATATTCATGTACAAAGTTTAAGCACTGACTGAATAACAGTAGTGGACACTGATCATTAGATCACACAACTGATGCACACAGCATCAGTTGTGGATGGGTATGTTTAACAAGGATTCATTACTTCATACGTAAATAGCACTTCACAAAAACATCACGTTTAATCTATGAGTGGTATTTGTTTTTCTCATGGGATGGAAATCTTAGTGTCACTCCCTCTTAATTTGACAATGAAAGAAACTTGCTGTCAACGGGTCATGAAAAAAACATGATGTGACACAGTGCTGCAGACTGAAACCCACAAGGACTGATATACAGTGCATGCAGTATGTATGAATACAACCGGGCCTCATTAAGGAGATATCATTTCCTCCAATAGTACTGTACATTTATGAATAATTGTTATCGCTGCAAACAAAATATAGAGCGATCTTCAACAAGCTAGTCACTACACGCATCAGAAAACAAACTTGAGCAAAACTCATTACCAGCTGTTATTCCTTGTGTTTCTTTGATGTGTTTGGGTTTTTTTAAAACAAATTTTAAATATCAGAAATATGTTACCCATGGAAAAAAAAACAAAAAACAGAAGCAAACTCAATTATATGCGCATGTTGATGATTTTACTGATGTGACGATGTGACTCCTCTCGGTCATCGCACAGGTTTTTTTTTCTTTTTCTCTTGTTTAGATCCTTAGACACATAGTTATAGGTGTATGCTACTGTAAAATATTCATGTCTGAACATTTGCTGTGTATACATATTTCCCTATTCATATGCACATTTCCTTAGCCAGATTCTACATGTTTTAGGTTAATCATTTCCATCAGAGCAGTCCTGACAACATCAAACATTTGGAGTAACCTATGCTAGCTACGTTTTAGACAAATTGTTTGTTACCAATTTCACCACCTTGATACTGCACCATTGAAGTAACCACTTTAATGTCACAAACAACACAGACACATAGAATACTGGTCCAGCACTAAACATTTATTAAATACACCACAGAATAATTACAGACCGTACATACCTCCTCTTGGTTTTCCCACACCTCAAAGAGTGCAGTGTTACAGTATTTTATATATAGTACAGTATTTATGGGTGACTGATATCATTAGGCGCTACCATTATGTGCGAAGGTTTCTGTTTTTGAGAGTATACTTATCCTTTGTTATTATTGTTAATGGAGTATAATGATGATTAGAAACCTACATAGTAGTGTATATTGTATGGATATTCTGATTTCTGTCTAAAGGTTTACCTGTGTTTTAGGTGAAACTTCATACCACCCTGGACTAGTAAAGTGGTATGGTCCTGGGAGTGGAGGCTTGATTGAGGCCTGTATTTAAGGAGTCTGTGCTCAGACATGGCAGAGAGAGAGTTTGTAGACACAATGCTGAATGCTCTGTCCCAACTAACAGTTTGTTGTTCTGAGCAAACCTAAAGCTGTCGACGACAAAGTCTGATTAAATGTTTTTCCTTTTCATTTTTGTACGCCATCTTGGCATTTTCCATTTTTTGATTTTCATCCTAAATAAACCGGTAAAGACTGATCATTCTGGTTTGTCATCGTTCCTGTTGCCTAGGCCCTCATCAAAGCCACCCATTTACAACTGACATTCATTATTTTCCACGGCACCACAAAAGGTTTTTATGACAGAAGTTTTCACTGGCCTCTCTTCGATGTACTGAATACACGATTAACTGGAACTCATTCATTTTTAGTTCCTCACACTCCATTTGGTCATGTTATTGCAGACACTACAACTCCATGTCAAAAGATGGCTGCAACCATGAGAGAGAACATCAAATGTGCTTTAAAGAAGGAATGCTATTCTAATAAAGTTGAAATAATATTTGAAGAGGCTTTTATTTAGACTGCAGAACCTAGATCAGTATGGTAAACTGGAGCAACTCCACTGAAAATGAATGGGAGACTGACTTTGAGGAAGTAATAGAATGTCTCTTTAAGCTTTGCACCCAAATGTGTTTCATTTCATACCAACAATAACCACTCTGAGCCAGAAAACTTTTCATGAACCCATAACCCTCGAAATTTATCATTCCCTAGTCGCTCTCGGTCGCCTTTTCTAACAAGCAAACGAGTTGCGCCTCCATCAGGCCAATAAGTGTAGTTTTTTTTAAATGCCAGAACAGTGCAAAACTCCATCATTCCTCCTCTCAAGTTTTGTCAAAATCGCACCAGTGATCACGTTTGAATAACTCCCTCCTCTCTTGAACAGATAATTCAGATGTTATGCTGCTCCTCCGAGACTCTAACTGGATGAACTGATTCTTGTGCTGTCAGACATTTGTGTCAAGAATCATTACACATCAAAGACATCCCATACTTCCTTCACAGCTCTTGGTTATGCATTTTCCTTTTACAGTCTTTTATCTTGAAGTCAAATGAGTCAGGGTGAGTCAAATGCAGTGTAGATGGATCAATGGATGGTCTGTGTCTGAACCCAGTAATACCAGGGATTAGAAATATTGATTTTCCACAGGGAAAGCTTTTTAATGCTATGCATTAACAGGGACCGGGGGGTGATCAAGTACCTGACACAAAAAGGTGAAAAAATAAACAAAGTACAGTCCACATACACCGCAGAAGTGAGACACATTTTCAGAGTTCACACACTTTATTATTCAGTCCAAGGAACAGCAAATCTGATTCAGAATCACAAGTAGAAAAATACTATTTCTGATTGCTTTACAAGTTGTGATCACTGTTCAGTGGTTTTATCTCTGAAGAGGAGGAGGTAAAATGAGACATTCTGCGGTGAAGCAAAAGATCAAACAACAGGTCACTTTCAAGCTGAAAGTCTCCTTGAACATAAAAGGCAGGCGTAACATTCTGATCTGAGCTCCAGTGTATCCATCTCCCTTCCACTAATACTCATTTATCCCTGCTGGGATTCGATGAAATTAAGATATTACAAATTGTACATATAGTCATTTATCATGCTGTGTGATGTCTTATCTGTGATGGCAGCAAAATGCTCTGCTCTGCTCATCCTGAGGCCAATAATTATAATTTCTATGACACGCTATCGTACTACCTTAGTTCTTTAACACCCTATGACTAAATGTATGATTTATGTAGTAAATATGTGTATGCTTAAAAGTTTAAATATGGTCTCACCTCTTCTGTCATAGTCTTTCCTATTAACCTCAATATTATTCATCAAGTGTCAAGGTTCCCACGCTTATTAGCCAATTTCTAGGATATTTCCAGGATATTACCAATATAAGCCTCACCATTTTAATTTACACATACTGTAGTTCATGTTCACTGAGGTCATGTGGAAAGCCTGAATATTGGACTACACTGTCTTTAGATCTTAGATGACATTTCAGATGACTCTCCCTCAACAACACTAAACATTATGTTAAGCTGCTAGTTGAAAGACTTTCTTTTATTTTTGAAGTTACAGGGCTGAAAATGGCAAACTGTGAAGATTCTATGAGTAATTACAACAAATCTCATATACAGAGAATGCAATATTGATACCAACCACAATGGCACCTTCAGCGCTTTCTCTGTTACATAAATGAAAGATTTTTAATCACAACTTTGACTGCTGTACGTTCTGTGAACTCACAGTGGGGAAAAAAGCCTTTTAGCAATATGACGATTCTCCACAATCTCATGCTACTTGTCAAACAGAATGCATAGAGGAGTGTGGGTTTCCCATCTGTAACTTTCTTATTGACACAGCACAAGTAGACAGTTATTGCTGTGGTTTTGGAAAAGTATTCACATGGCCTGCCGGATCTTTTCCAGGCTCTTCTCAATGTTGTCGATAACCTCCACCGCAGCTTGTGGGATCCTGGTTCCCGGGCCGAAGATGCAGCACACGCCGCTCTGGTACAAGAACTCATAGTCCTACACAGGGAGGCGTAGCACAATGTAGATTAACTGCGGCTAACGAGGGATTCAAAATATGTATAGAATGAAAGCTGTGCAGACCCCCTGCATGTTTAAGTTGTAAGGAACATGTTATTCCAAAGATAATCCAACTACAACTGCAAGCACCCCCAATGGGAATGTGATGAGATGTGTTTTGAGACAAGCAAACACGCAAAGCAATATAAAAAAAATAAATAAATAAAGACTGCTCTGTTATCGAGGAGATGGTAATTATTATTATGGTAATTATACTCATCAGAGCAACCCTCTGTCACGGCAGATTGCGTAGGTTTGTATTTGCTGTAACTAGGATAATGGGCCCCATACTGGTACCTCTTTGTTTGCATGATGGCAGGCTGATCATTCAAATACATCAATGAGAACTGTCACCTGTCAAATGTAGCTTCCATGGACTCGCTCACACAAGGTCACTGGTATTCTCACAGATTGTAAAACGTTCTATACACTAACACAAGAGTGTTTCCACCTCAGCCTGCTCTATTCAATCGCAGTTATATTGGGCTATTATATGGCTCAACGAATCTCCCGTCACCGTCACATCAAGGTCAACAGTTGTGGAACTGGCAGCATGAGGGAAAGCTGAGCTGCGTTTACATGCACACTAATATGCCATTAACATCCCAAATAAATGAATCCGATTTAATTCTGGATACAGTGGCATGTAAACACATTATTCTGGATATGACCTGGACTGCTGTTTGTGCACGCTCAAGTGTGACAGCTGCCATTTACCTCAGCGTCAAGTTTTGTGACAGCAAGCTGATGTTAGCTTGCCTGGTTTATTCAAAAACAGTACCGCTGTGAACCAAGACCGGCAAAGCGACCGTGACACTGAGACTGACATTTTTATATGCTTCATGAAAGCAGGGGATATCCTGCGTTTTCTAGACAGAAAATGCTACCGCAACAGCGACATCTTTCTGTTTATTGCTGAAAAGATGAAGGAAGCTGGATATAACCGAGTGGAGCTAGTGAGAGACATGTGGAAACTACCTATGTGTGTGCAGCGCTGGCAATGCATATTCGAAATAAAGGAATTTGTATAATCGGGATATTTACAAGCAATGTACAAAACACTTTATTCAGATTATGCCCTTATTTGGGATTTGCAACATATTCAGAATATTCACGTACTTATTGTTCACTCTGAGTCAGTCAGTGTACTCTGAGACCAGACTGAGTTTTTTTAGCCTTTTTAAGCTACATGTAGCCTATTTCTCTGAGATCCTCTTCAGTAGCTGCACTCTGCCTCCCTGTGACACAAGATAAGCAGAAGCCAGTAGGCCAATGCTCCTCAGAAAATCATAATTGAATTAGAAACATGTACTGTGATGTTGGTGATGTAGTTATGATTTCCTTTTTATGAGCACGTCATCAAGGCACCACGGTAAACATTATAGTGTCTGCATTCCGTCTCTCATTTGAATCCGTGATGACAGCCAAATGTGTGTCTTATGCAGGACCAATGTGCCTTTGGCCATGCTTCATTTCACAGTCATAAAAAAAATAGATCGTTCACAGACTGCTCTGTGATGCTTGTTCTGTTTGGTGCTGAAGAACAACACAGGGGCCTCAATACATCTTTACACTCACTACAACAGCAGCAAACGTTTGCTTTTATACACCTCATGCTCTTGTTTTAGCTGTTCCATCTTAACAATTAAAGCTACACAAGGCAAGATTTATTTTTCTCCACTCTTAACTTAGAAGCAAAATGCAATATTGTCTCCTAAACAGCAGCAAGCCAGCGTTCCATCCTGAGACAGCTCGACTCACCAATGTTAGATATTTTGCTTCTCTCATCCCTCTGGTAGCCTTTGGTATTAAGCAATCACAGAACGGGCTGGGATGGTAAACATGAGCATGCTGTGTGCAGTTTACTGATATCACATTATTCATATTGTTATATTATTTCTGGGTATTAAAGTTCAGTGTTCAAACCTTCCTCTCTTGCTGCTATGTGGAGCTGCCAAAGTGTTACACTAGTTACACTTATTAAGTGTGTGAATGACGTCTGATAGCATGCACGTAATTTATTAATGCATGGACATTTCCTTTAGCATGCACCAGTCAAATTTAATGAAAAAGAAGCTGAAGGTTGTGTGCTATTCCTGTGGCCACAGTGGGCTAAATGAAGCTGCCTGTATGTCTCTTGACATTCGCTTATAGAAAAAATATTAGATGGCAAATCAACTGTGAAGTTCCAGCTTCAATTTATACAACACTTCCACTTTCTGTCAGCGAGATCTTTGTCTTGCTGCTCATGAGACACGGCATCTGGTGAGAGTGTGATGTGAAGGAGATGTGAAGAGACAGAGAGAAATAAGAGCGAGACAGAGAAGAAGCGAGAGGGATGTCTAATGAAGCCGATGCAGGACAGCAGGATGACGGCAAATGAGGGAGGGGCGAGGAGATGGATTCTCAGGGTTAGAGATTTGCTATTTATGAAAGTCAGGAGTTACCTGTGGCGGGATGACACCTCCGCAGATTACCAGGATGTCTGGCCTGTTGAGGTTCCTTAGCTCCTTGATGAGCTCTGGGACCAGAGTCTTGTGTCCCGCTGCGAGCGTGCTGACCCCGACACAGTGTACATCTGCGTCGACTGCCTGCTGGGCCACCTCAAGGGGAGTCTGCCCGCCCGACAGTGAGAGGGGAAAAAAGAAAACATCTCAGATTCTAGCTAGAAAATAAATACATTGAAAAATTTCATTGTGTTTTTTCTTTCCTTCTCTTCGTTTTTATCTAATCCCTTTCTACATCCATACATTTTTCCAGTATGTTCTTTGAAGACATTGTTAACTTGAATTGCGGTGATTGAAAAGCTAAAAAAAAATGAAGCATCGCATTAGTTCAGGCAGGACACGGAAGTCACGCATAGCTGTCATCTACCAGCTGATCGCTACTCTCACCAATCACAATCCATTCTCATAACAAGGCGGTCTATTTAAATGACTTCCTCATACACACTGTTCCTACTACACCAATTGCTGCACCTAAACTGTGATGGTAAAAACTTTACCTCCACCTCCCCAGCCTCCACCCGTGTCTATGCAGTTGAGCATGCTGCTCTAAAGTGTTAACACAGCTAAGTGTTGCTGCTCCGGCTCTGCTCTGTGTTCTCCCATGGGGGATTTGCTTGGCGTCCCTGCTATACCTTCAGCATGCTTGCTGGGTAAGCAGAGAGCAGATAGAGCAGAGTCATAACCGCCAAACATAACTGTATTACCATTTGTTGCAATAAATGGTTTTATCTTGTGACTATAGTGTTCCTGACTGAATGGAAACAATACTGCTGTGGCCTTCCTACAACACACTGCTGAACTGTATGTGTGTGTGTGTGTGTGTGTGTGTGTGTGTGTGTGTGTGTGTGTTGGTGTGTATTTCCTTTGACAAGCAGCCCTGAAATCCCAAACAACCTAAGTGCTGAACAGGCTGTATTTTTTTCTGTCTGCGAGGAGTTTAGTTTTCAGATGAGTAGTAGTTTGAAAAGTCTAAAAGGGAAGGGTCTGACTGTAATTTAACCCACCTAATTCAGATTAACATTAACGTCACCATTTTAGTAACCACAAGGACACACTTCATTTAATTTAATTTAATTACTTAACTGCATGCCTAACCTTTGTATATCAATTCAATTCTGAGATGTCTTTACTCAAAGAAAATAGACTGACCTTTTATAAATAATAGTGAAACTATGATACTTTATTATTTATCCCAAGTACAGAAATTCATATTTACTTGTCCTCCTCCAGAGGGCAGTCAGAGTGCAGAGTCAGCTATTTAACAGCTACCTGGAGCTTCTCAAAAATGGAAATTTGGATTAGGCTATAACTTTTGAACAAATAATTTAATTTACTTTGGAAAATGGAAATAAACAAATGGAAATATGTAGGCAACAAATACACCATTGTAAAAAAAAAATGACCATATAGTGAGTAAACAGGCGGATGTAGTCAAAAAGCAGTTGAGGGAACCAACTTGTCCAAAATGCTCATCTGCCATCAAGCCACGGCAGCCAGTTGGAAAAATTTGTCAAGTTGCAATGTCTACTGATTGAAGAACGGTCTCCCTACTCATTAGGCCATATTTCTGCCACTTAAGGTGGAAATGAAGCTCATGCTAAACTACTGGGTCACTGGCTGAGGTCTTGCAGCAGCAGTGGTGTAGGTTTCACTCTACTGTATGTAAGGCACTGACCTGAAACAGTGGTCCGATATCCACATCAAAGCCAAGGTCAGCAAACCCTGTGGCAATGACTTTGGCGCCTCTGTCATGGCCGTCCTGCCCCATCTTAGCCACCAGCAGACGAGGGTTCCTGCCCTCGTGCTTCTTGAACTCTGTAACCCTGGAGAGTGAATCGCAGAAATCAACAGGGGTAGAAGAAGAGAGATAGCTTTAGCCAACGCTTGGCAAAGCAATACTGTCTATCAAGGTATGTCATACGTTTCTTACAGGAGTGGGTTATATAAAGTATTCCAATGCAAAGGACTAAAAAAACATTGGAAGTAAACCTTCTATGTAACTGAAATACAACTAAGCAATCAATCAGTGTATAATGTAGGTCCAAATGTTGCCTGACATTTTTTTTTTTTTTACCTATTGTGGGCCAGGGAAATCTCTTCATGCTCCCCAAACTCACTGCGGTAAGCACCGCTCACCATCCTGGTGCTGGCCTTGTGTTCACCAAACACTTCCTTCATAGCATTAGTTATCTCCCCCACAGAACACCTAGGGAGACGAGCACACAGCATCTTCCTCAGTGTGTTTTCACGTTACACTAATGACCATCACTGCATAATGCAAGTCAAATCATCTGCGGCTAACACTGTGCCTGACCATCATCATTATTTTGTTCCTATCCGTTTTCATCCGCATTCAGTAAAACAAATATTAATTTCTTTGCTTTTTCATATTAAAGGGTAGAAAACACATGAAATATCATGAGAACACAATTCATTATTTGAAGCTAAATTTGCATAGTCACTACAAGCTGGTAAGTCAGTGCCTGAGGGTGTCTGACCTTGCTCGAGCCGCCGCCACAGCCAGGGCCAACAGGTTGCCCTCCCTGGTTCGGGCGCACTCCTCGATGGCAGCCAGGCACTTCTTTGCTGCCTCAGGGTCACGGCTCTCCCTCACCTACAGGAGAGAAGAAGGGAGATAACCATGACATATACAGTATGAAACTTCATCATTGGCTGGGGAGATGAATAAGCCACAGTGCCACATAGCTTGTGGTTGGAAGAGTGAAGTAGAGTGTTAGCCCGGTGTCGGCAGCCTTATAGGAGACACCTGCCTTGAGCGTTAAATGTCTTGAACTATTGAATCTTTTCATGTCTCAAACACATGAAGAAAAATATACTTTGATTTCATTTTGTGATCAGGTTAAAAATGCACCACTTTCATCTAACAAACACATACAGATATATATGATCAACAATACATAATACACACTTCGAATTAGTATTCTGAGAAATGATAAATGTAAATCAAGACCCACCAGTCAAGATCGGGCCTATATGGATGAAGTCGAAAACATGAGCAAAGCTGAGTAACAAAATAATGTGGAAATCATTCTTAGGTGTATTAATGATACCATAATTCAGAGAGCAGTGAGCACATCTCTTTGTGCTCATGAACATTTGATTTTTTTTGTGTTGGGATAAAGCAGATGTTAACAGATATGTGTGCGATAAGACCAAGACTGAGACAAATTAGGTCAAAGCCCAAGACAAAACTAAGTGTTTCAAAATGCAGTCTCAAAACCAGAAATGACACAAAAGCCCTAGGTGCCTGTGCTCTAGTATGCAATTATCTCTCCTGCTCTATAGTATATAGTAAAAAGCTGCATCTTGTGATTTCAATATTTATTTTAAGTCAAACCAGAGTTGTCCTACAATCATCTTCCTCCTGTTCATGTCACAGAAATGAGCACAGCCTGTCATTTCCATTCATATGGGGTTTTAAATTTTGCAAATCTCTTCCTTGCCTCAGCTACAGGCCTTAGGGGAGAGAGTGTTCAATGCTGGCTCAACAGTGTAGCATTTATTTCAACCTTATCGGACTGCTACTCTTCACTGCATCAGCCACATGCGGTTCCATATCAATGCCAAGTGACCTTTCAACAGGAGCAGTGAGCTGAAGACATTATACTACGGCCTATGGCAGTAGGTGCAGGACCGCTCTCCTGTCTGGATTAATCTATGAGTGCTGCCTGCCTCCAGGACCATCTCACATATCATTACATGCACATATCTCACTATGCTCCTGAGAAGAAAAAAAAAAAAAAGAACAGATGAAGAATGGAAAAGTGGAAAATGTCAATCAGTGTTTCCCAAAGCCCAAGATGACGTCCTCAAATGTCTTGTTTTGTCCACAACCCAAAGATATTCAGTTTACTGTCATAGAGGAGTAAAGAAACCAGAAAATATTCACATTTAAGAAGCTGGAATCAGAGAATTTTGACTTATTTTTCTTTATTACTCAAACCGATTATCAAAATAGTTGGCGATTAATTTAATAGTTGACAACTAATCAATTAATCGATTAATCGTTGCAGCTCTATTAATTAAAGTGATTAATTAAAACCCTTAAAAAAGAACGAGTGAAACTTTTCTGATAAGCCTGAGATGTGGATCTAAATGTGAGACATAGAAGTTCTGCTGATCTACTGTGTGAGAGTATGTTTCCTCATCTATAGAAGGCAAACTTCCATTTGTGTACAACTGTGGAGGGTGGCATAGTGATTAAGGAGATTGTCCTTCATGGGGAAGGCCCAGGTTCAAATCCCTGTGACAGGATCCAACCTGCTGATGGGTACTTGAGCAAGACACTGAATCCCTGCCAGCTCTCAGTTCTAGTTCTAGCTCTAGCTCTGTAAGTGAACCTGATGAAGTTCTAGGTGCTGTGGTAAACTAGGTGCATCCAGAACTGTTGACCTGATCCTGGACACAATATGCAAGGTGAGAAAGTACGGGTCTATCAGTTGAAGGAACTAAAACACACACAATCTGCATCAGATTAATGATGATTAGCTCGGAAAAAGGCATTTGTCTGCCCTGTTTGCCAATACCATCATGTTTCCCTTTCAGAAGTGTGTTCCCTATCACCGACCCATCTAGAAGAGGTTTCCCTAAGGGTCACTGACCTTATTGAGTTTGTCAATCTGTCTCTGGCGAACAACCGTGTTGTCAATAGCCAGCACCTCTACAGTCTCCTCTTTCTCCAGGCGGTACTTATTCACCCCGACAATGACCTCTGAACCTGGCGGACAAAAAAAAAGAAGTAAGGGTCAGCAGAGACAAACAATATATAACCATGCACACCATATACACAAGCGCACACACACTTCTCGACGGCCTTTTAAGCATGGTCTTCAAGGTGGTTGCCGAGGCAGAACAGAGCAGAATAGGGAACTGGAAGGTGAACAGAAGCCTTTAGACTTAGAAATTGTAAATATCCTCAGTGAGGATGTGACACCGTACACAGTGACACAGCAGGGCTGCAACTAACGATTATTTTCATTATCGATTAATCTGTCGATTAATTTCTCAATTAATCGATTAGTTGTTTGGTCTATAAAATGTCAGAAAATGGTGAAAAATGTCAATCAGTGTTTCCCAAAGCCCAAGATGACGTCCTCAAATGTCTTGTTTTGTCCACAACCCAAAGATATTCAGTTTACTGTCATAGAGGAGTAAAGAAACCAGAAAATATTCACATTTAAGAAGCTGGAATCAGATAATTTTGACTTATTAATTTAATAGTTGACAACTAATCGATTAATCGATTAATCGTTGCAGCTCTATGACACAGTGAAAACTTATTTTAAAACCCAGTACAAAAGTTTACAGGACATGATCCCAGTTTGTAGTCAAAGAGATCAAAGAGCAGGCAGCTGAAAACTGTACCTAGCGTGCACAGTAGCATCTATAATGCACATGGCTGACACTGAGCCTCATCCAAAATTAATCTCAACACACCATTGACTAGTAGCAAGGCAACTTGTTGAAAATCAGGGCAACTACAAAAAATAGAATTGCACTCCCACTGGGTTCAATGACTTCAGCTGGGTTCAGCTCCTCTTCTCCTCTACCTGCATCAGTTCCTCCCTGCATGCATCAGAGAACAACAGTGGCAGGCTCTGGATAGAACTGCCATGTTCAGAGGGCCAACCCCATGCTGGCATCTGATAAGGCAGCCTGGGGTCCTCATAAGGATCAAAGGCATATGTGAGCACATGTGGATGACGGAACTGGGAGGTCACACCATGTACAGAACCCAGAGTTTGAGTATTATGGGCATGCATGAAAATAGGCATATAAGTGTTTCACTGCAAACACAAGGGTCAGTACAGAGCAAGTATTATGCATACCTCCATGTGAGAAGTCAATGATATACTACATAAATAGATAAGAGCACGTTTCAGTGTGTTTGAACATCTTGATGGACATCTTGGCCATCAGTGCCATAGGGACATTTAAGCATACAAGTGTCTCTGTACGTGTGGGTGGGTGTGTGTGCGTGTGAGACCAGGCTGGATCTCATCAAGTTTGAAAATAGGTTTTCATGTCTGTTTAGATGGGTGGCAGATTCATGCTTCCCAACAAAGTCACAGTTTGGATGAAAAATATCACAGTTTTCTCAGTTGAACTGTTCCTACTGTTTTTATTTTGCTTACACGTGATCTGCGAGATGCCTCACTCGTCCCTTTAGTATCTCTGTGGTCTCTTTGGTATATAAAGGAATCACAGACCAGACAGGTTGGTGAACATGAGCATGCTGGGTGCAACTGATTGATGTCACATTACATGATTTCTGGGTATTGTAGTTCAAAATTTTCATACAGTTGCCTCTTGCTTCCATTTGGAGCAGCCAACATGTAAAGTTGCCTAATGCAGCTTTAAGGGGTTGTGTTCCAAAAAGGCTGAGTGCCACTTCCTTAAAGCCACAGTGCGACAGATTGGAAGCGTCTGGCCATGTCTGGATTCCATAGGATCCTATTGGATAATGATGTTGGAAACTATGACATTTTTCCCCTTCCAATCCAGCACAGTTTTTACAACCGACAGGACAACATATGACAGGCACGATACCCTAGAAACCAACAACAATGGTTAACGGCCAGTCTCAAGCACTAAACAGACAACAGTCAGTCCTTTTTGAAGATTTAGAAAGTGACCTAAAATATGCTAAATGCTATGGAGATGGCGCTATCTACTGACCATTAGAGGTAACTGCCACAGATATAATTGAATGAAAGTGAATGAGCATCCAAATTGAATGCAAGTCAATGAACACTGTCGCCCCAAAATGTCCTCCATAGAGACAAACAAACACATAGAAGCTTAAAATGTAGTTGGTAACTGCTCTGTAAGTCCCTGGGCAGGTCCTGAGGGGGCAAACATTTCCACCAGCTTTCCAGAAGCGAATGTGACAGTAACATTCAAATGCATGAGGTTCCCCTTTGAGCCCAATGGCAGGAAATGATCTTAGAGCTCAACAAGGTCCATCAGAATGCATGGCCTATTTGTAGTGAGAAATTTGTGAACAGCCAAGATGTGCTTCCAGTGTGAATCAGAAAGCCAATGAATACAAATTAGAATTGGCTTAAGGGTGAGACCTTTGTAGTCTAAAGAGGTTTTGCTCTGTTCCACCTCAGTCTTTTCTGGCATTATAGGACACGTGGAAAGGTAAACTCCAAAGAGACACTATCCAATTCATAAGCATCTTGCTTTCATCAACATGTATTATCACATCCTCAAGGCCAATGGAGATCACTGGCCTTAATAAACCTCTCACGTAACGCTCTGACTTACACTACCCCCACCACAAACACACAGACACACATACACGCTCTTATCTGATCTGCCTCATTAAAGTAAAAGACAAATAAACAAATACCATCGAATAAGAAAGATAAATAAACGTATTTGAAAAAGAAGAAAGTACACAGCATTAGGGGCATTAGATTAGGACAACATATTTGACAACAGCATTTGATGGCAGCTTTGGTGAGCTGGCTTCCTTTGAGTGCAATGTGACGGTTTCAGACAACATGAGGGAGCAGAGCACACTCCACAAGTGACGGCAGAATTGCAAACCTCTGTCAGACCTCAAAATGTCAAGTTATCTATGTTGTCTGTGCCTTCAAAGACATCTTATTCAGCATCAAAGTGATGGAGGAGTCTTTTGTAGTGAGAGTGTGTGCATGCGCAGTGATGCTCTTTCACTGTGCATTCTATTTTCTCTTTACATACATATCTTGACATATAGATTTGGTTCTGCCTACATTGAGATTTGTTTCTCTTGGAGTAGTCTGCAGTCCCCTAACAATATGGAACTGGGAAAACACACACACACAAACACACACGTAGGGCAGTTGGGTAGTAGCGAGCATGTAGTATGTGGGGAAGAAAGAGTAGATGAAAAGATTAAAGGAGGACAGATGCTATAGGTAAAGTACGGATGTGTGTAGATGCGATCTCAAAAAAGACACAGTGTGTGTGTTCTATATGTTAGTGTACCTGAGTCAATACGGGCCTGTCTACGTGCAGCACATTCCTCGATGCGAAGTTTAGGAATGCCCTCTGCCACCGCCCTGGCCATGCCTCCCATGTCTTCAATTTCTTTAATGAACTACACAGAAGAGGAGATAACACGGGTTTTAAAAAAGAACATTATTCTGACACATAATGAATGCAACCACACATATATTTCCACATGCCCGCTATTAAGAATGCACACTCTGAATGTTCAAATATGAAAAATGGATGTGTTAAGCCTTTGTAAATCCTAAACCTGTTAAAGGATGGCAAAATATTTGACTGATAATTGATTGAAACGGGGTAATAACTTTGCAGCAAAACCAGGATAAAATTAAGGAGGCTCAGCTTTTATAAGATTCTTAACTTTCTGCCACGGTCTTGTCTCTCATCTCTGACATCATCTTCTTCTTCTTTAGACCTCAAACAAATTATTTCAAGCTCATTTAAGAGCTTTGTTGCGAAGTCTAATGCCACATTCACTGTATTTCTACCAGGATGTAGTTAAATTAAATGTGGCTAAATTGTTTGGCTTCTCTTCAGTTAGGTCTATTTCAGTGTCTGTCTGATAGCGACTCACTTGTGTAGTCATTTGACTTAATGTATTGTAACCCTCTAATATTTTCTTCAATAAAACTTGACAGGCACATAATGATATGGTTCAAAAAAGGTTCACTTACACAACACTATTCAAAAGGATTTCAATAACATACATTTGACCAATATGACAAAGGGCAATCCATTTTTAATTATCTGTAAGACACCCTAACCCCTTTTAGACCAGAATGCCCTCCAGTGGTCTAGGTTTGCCTATAATCTCTTTATTGATTCCGTAGCAGACCAGGGTCAATTATTAGTCAATCTCATCCCCTGAGCCCCCTGCTGGTGGCAAGTCATTCTGAATTAAATGAGAGAGGGTTGGAGGTAAAGCATCAATTTAAATCCTATCCTAATTATTCAGGAGAGGAGCCTGGAGAACAATATGGCCGATGCAATCGAAATGCATCCCTAGTGTCAGGCAAGATCAATCAATCCCAACAAAATACTTTAACTGAAGCTATGTAAAACAGTAATTTGAACCAGAGACAACTCTTTCAAGCAAGGTCGTCTCTTAACTGGACTGTCTTCACTATGCTTTATAGTGTTTTCGGCTGAAACGGGATGTCTACAGGTTTAGTCAAGTTAAATTTAAGATTTTTGAATGCCAGTTAGAATGAAATATAAGACCAATTTCAGAATTGAAATATATGTAGAAATAAAAGTTTTAGGCCTATCAGAACAATCAGAATCATGTCTTCATAGTCATGTTTCTTAGGCTCAAGGTAATGATATATAATTGTAGGAAAAGTGAAAAATACCCCCCTATTCAAACATTTTCAGACTTTTCCAGGACCTGCAGACACCATGTGAAACTAAAACGAATAGAAGCCCAAGCTGCTGCCCCTTTGTCCCCCTGACTGACCTTCAGTGCTGTGTTATAGACATCTTCTGTGAGGGACTCCATCATGTGCGAACCCCCCCAGGGATCGGCCACCTTGGGGATGCCCGACTCCTCCTGGATGATGATCTGGGTGTTCCTGGCAATGCGGGCGCTCTTCACTGTGGGCAAGCCCAGGGCTTCATCAAATGAGTTGGTGTGGAGCGACTGGGTCCCCCCGAACACAGCTGCCATGGCTTCAATCACTGTGCGCACCACATTGTTGTACGGATCCTAAAAAAGGGGCCACATGGTAGATGCAAGTATGTCTACGCAACCAAGACAATTCGTCAGTAGATAAGTAGTGCAGTGAGGAAAAGCTACATTTTGACTTTCAGACACCCTGATAACTACTATTTACTTGTTCAGTGAGCGACCAGCCTGACGTCTGGCAGTGTGTGCGGAGGAGGAGAGACTTTGCGTTCTTGGGCTGGAAGTTCTCTTTAATGAGCGTGGCCCACAGCCTCCTGGCTGCCCTCAGCTTGGCAATTTCCATGTAGAAGTTCATCCCGATACCCCAGAAAAACGACAACCTGACAACATACACACAAACAACGGTCAAGAGAGAAACACATATATATAATGGATTGAAAAAAGACAACTGTAAAACCAGTCCAAGGGCCCAAAATTGTGACAAACAGTCATAGTTCATAAAACTAGACTGCAATCAATATCACAAGAAGAACAGGGTCTTGGTACTACTTTACAGAGCTGAACAAGGTAATATGCCGTTACAGAGTTGGTAGAGAATTAATCATGATGAATTTCCACAGATGTTTTTCATCCACCTTTTTACCATATGATCATTTTTACACTGCAGAGGGGAATCTGCGGGATTGAGTGTATCTTGTGAAACAATAAATATTGCTTATCTCGCAGTAGAACTGATACGTGCCGTTCTCTTGTATGGAGAAAACATCATACCAAACTTCATTCAAACCTCCAGCAATTTAATGTGGCTTTAATGTGGTCACACAGCATGTTTTCTGAATTGTTAGGAGCTATCCTTCAATTTGGCAACATATGAGCCACAAAGCAGCACATATTTCAAAAAATGCTAGTATTAGACCTTTACAATTGATTGACCTATTATTTCTACAATCTTCTTTCACCAAAATACACTATGATGAACCAATTCTAAAAGTAGAGATTTTATTGAAATAAAGTGCTGCTTGGTGAATCATGTGTATGTCAAACTGAAGAGTGGAACCCAACAATTTAGAAAAGGTCTTAACACATATTTTAAGGGGTATGGACCTTTGCCAATAAGCCATGGCACATTAAACTAGATTTTTGGATTGAGCTTGGTGTATCCATTCTCTGCATAAAAGAGAGAAGGGCATTTACCTGTGCTTATCTTGTGGATGACTGTACCATGGCATTTGGACAGGCGCAGAACAAATAAAAGGTACGGTTGGGCTTTCCTGCTTTGCTTTTGGGTTGTGAAGTGGGACACAGCCGGGTTATTTTAACCCTCCTTTTCTCCAGCTTTACAGAGAAATCAAAGCCATGCCAGCTCCACCATTAGCCCAGTATAAATACTGTGTGTAAAGACGGCTATGATTGGCAAGAAGCTAGTTTGGTTGCATAGAAACATAATGTCAGGTTAGCAGCAGCAGCCATGACTCTGGGCTACATGCAGATATGCTTTATGACCATATAAGGTGCAGTGGGCTGGCCTTTCCTGAAGGTAAGGGCTTCACCTTGGCTCCTCCTGCTCCACCCTTTTACTCTAACCAAAGGGCTGGCATTGGTCATGAGTTGGGAAAAAAAATCATAACAATCAGCTTCACGCTGTAGAAAATGACAGCTCACAGCAGAAAACCTTCCATTTCACAGTGAGTGACGTCTCTATATTGATTCAGAGCCCTCAGCGTACATCTTAGCATGACTTTGAAGTCATACCGGGAAAAGAGTCAAGGTGAGCCTTCAGGATGTTCCTGGTGATTACATACACAGGTGTAACTGCCATTATCTAAGTAATTGAAAACGAGTGGAAATACATTGCTGAAGGACACATGATGGGGACACGGTGGAGGAACAATGAAAGGTGCAGGTAATGGACAGAGGGCAGGGTAGGGAGGAAAAGTGTCTGCATTCAGCTGAGTGTTATTGACGGAGCAAACCATTCAACTCTACAATTGCTATAGAACACATCAATCAGCTGTGACTGAAAAAGAAGAATCCATTTCCTCCGCCTCTCTCATCACAAGTGTTCCATCTGGTGCTGGAAACCATTTGTAAAGACAGTAACACACCAGTACTGTCATGATGTGGCCCAAGCTGTCACTTCGTCTAACCTCTAGCCTCTCAGAAATCATTGGTGGAGATTTTGTTTCGACTGGGTTATTGGCGAATTTCCACATTCATCTTCTTCAGGTACAGCAACTCTTTTTGTAGCCTGGTTATTATATTATTTAGCCATTATTTGCGCACAGCCATGGTTTGCGAGGACATTTGTGACGCAACTACGATGCCTGTATAGTGATAAGTGAGAGTATTATTTGTCCAGGGCCATATATGACCTGACATATAATGAACTGTAATGTCATGAAATTATCTCACAATGACGCACAGCTCCACTGAGAATGGAGAATTGGCAAGGAGAGGAAAAGTAAGTGGTACAGTACCCAGGAGGACTTTCTGGGGACATCAGCATTTTAGTTCAGCTGTGAATTAAAGCTACATTATGCAATTTTTTTTACATTAAAATAACAATAAAAAGGATGTATTATACATCATCAGTTAGCGTCTGTCTTTGACCCTGTCTTTACATGCCTAAATCCCCCCATTTGCCTTAAATTGGCCTTTCAATGATGTTTGGGACGTTTTTGGGAGTACGTATACCTTTTGCTATGGTGACGGCCAGCGGTGAGCTGGGTTGTGGCTATCAAGCGCTGGGAAGTCATAGCAAAAACAACAATGACGGAAAGCAGAAAGAAACGAAAAAACAGTGAAGATAAACGGGCAGCAGAAAAGATTCATTCAAAAACCCATCTGCTTCTTCAATGCCTGCTGTGGGCTTTACAGATGCCGTTTCAGAGTAGACAGGTCATCAAGATGAGTGATGAGTGTTTGGATGGGAAACTGACCAACTGAGGGGGAGGAGGGCGAGACTAACAATACACTTCCTGCCTCAAGGCGGAAAGCTGCATATTGTAGCTTTAAAGGGGCCACAGATATATAACGCAACCTGTGTTCAGCATCCATTCTCAATAACATGTGATTGTCTTGTACCTTGGGGCAAACTCATCGATGGTTAAACCTGCTTTGAGACCTGTGCGGCAATACTCCAGGCCATTAGCGATGGTGTAGGCCACTTCCAAGATGGCGTCTGCCCCAGCCTCCTGAAGATGGTAGCCACTGATGGAGATGGAGTTGAACTTGGGCATGTGCTGTGAACAAGGTCAGTCAGTAAATCAATGAAACTACTATCTATATCAGATTATACAGATTATACAGATGATTAAATGATACTTAATTGGTAAATACCTTTGAGGTGTATGCGAAGATGTCCGCAATGGCGTGCATGGAAGGTTCCGGGGGAAAGATATAGGTGTTGCGCACCATGAACTCCTTCAGGATGTCATTTTGAATGGTGCCAGTTAATTTGGCTTTGGACACACCCTGCTCCTCTCCTGTCACAATAAACATGGCCAGCACAGGGATCACCGCCCCATTCATCGTCATAGAAACGGACATCTTCTCAAGTGGGATTCCGTCAAAGAGCATCTTCATGTCCTCAACTGTGTCTATGGCTACCCCAGCCATGCCGACGTCTCCGTGGACTCGGGGGTTGTCTGAGTCATAACCACGGTGAGTGGGGAGGTCGAACGCCACAGAGAGACCCTGCTGTCCAGCTGAAAGAGAGAGAGTGAAGGAGAGAGTGGATCAGGGATGGAAAAAAGGAGATCAATCAGAAGGACAAGGTGCAGGGGAGTCATAGGTGTAAGTAGAGAGAGAACTTATAACCATGTTGCAGAACAATCACACATGTACACACATTTCTACAGAGCAAATCAGTCTAGTGCAACCTTCAGTCCATTGGTAAGTCTCTCTAATCTAGTGGTTCTCAACCATTTTGGCTTGAGCACGCCAAAAAATTAAGCAATGCCGACTCTTGACTCGTGATCCCCTATTGCAAGCATAAACGCACAGAATGGTGATAACAGCTTTGATAACAAATGATGGGAAAATTTCAAAGCTGAACTGTGGACTCTAACGTAGCCTTCTAATGCACTCTAGTACAGTGTTATATCAGCTCATGTCTCAATGTCCAGGTCCTAAGGAGGTGTACCAGCCAAAAACCACTGACTTCAGCCCACTGTTCCCCAGATAACACATAGTCGCTTCAGAAATAGGGATCCATGTAATTTTCCAATGCAGTTCAGGGAAGACAGTGTTTCCACCTTCTGTATTCAACTGTAATA
The DNA here is from genome assembly GCF_046629955.1 of Centroberyx affinis. Taxonomy (NCBI): domain Eukaryota; kingdom Metazoa; phylum Chordata; class Actinopteri; order Beryciformes; family Berycidae; genus Centroberyx; species Centroberyx affinis. The sequence continues at coordinate 339,491 of NW_027279540.1, forward strand.
TTTCTGTCTGAACACTTTGTCAGTAGTCTCCAGTCAACTGCATTAATATAGTAATAGAGCAACATGATTTCTAGAGTTAATGTGTTGAGCTAGCTGTAACTTTATAGGACAACAGGAAAAGGCTCATGCACAACAGATTTGTTGTCCCGTAAACAGACAGAAGCAGTGCAAAGTAAATTATAGGCCCACTACTTCCCCTTGAGCATGTACCATTCTAAGCTCATTTTAAGGATGGATTTCCATGAGTTTTCAGATAAATAAGTTGACAATGGAAGTGTACACAACAACGGGAAGCTATGTATACTACCTTTGATGTTATCTTTGTAGAACTTGTTGCTCTCCTCCACAGTGCTAAAGCCAGCATACTGCCTGATGGTCCAGGGTCTGAATGTGTACATGGTGGGGTAGGGCCCCCTAGTGTAGGGAAACACTCCTGGCAATTCATCTGCAGAGGCAGCCGAGTCCGTTTTGGTGTAAACGGGCTTGATGTTGATTCCCTCAGGCGTCCGCCATATCAGATCCTCTGGGTTCTTCCCCTTCAGCTGTTTCTTAGCCAGATTGGCCCATTCAGGATTCAGCTCCAGCTCGTCCTGACACGGCGTGGCAGTGCGGAACTGACGGGAGTGTGTGTGGGCTGAGGAGACAGAGGCTCCAACCAGGCGCCGGGCAGCCAGGGCTGCGCATGCCCTCTGTGCGGTCAGCATGCTTTCTGTTGTCTGGATCAGACACACATGGATCACCTGACTGAGGAAGAGGAGGAGGAACAGAGATGAGGGAGAGAATAATGTTAGTGAGTTAGTGATGCTGGCATGTTAATATAGTTAGAAGCGAGTTAGTGATGCTGGCACACAGGGACCAAGATCCAGTACATGCTGGTATCTCTTGGATCTCTATGGAGAGACCATCACACCAAACCCTATTCAAAATCTGGAAATGTAATGGTGCATTGCTTGTTGGCAAAGGTAAATGCCCCTTACAATATGACTCAAGACCTTTTCTGAATTGTTAGGGAGACATGCTTCAATTCGGCATAGATATATATGATCCACCAAGCAGCACTTATACATAAATTATAAAACAACTACGGATTTAAACAACAATTTATGACAATGTGAGAGAACCAAACCTTGTAAGAACCATTCTGAGTGTGCTCAAATTAATCAATGGCGAGTTGATGAAGTTGACAGTGCAAGGCACACACTGTGGTGTAAGGTTATACTACTCCAATCCTTACATCAGGTTTGATCATATTAGTACAGGTGATATTTTCACTCGACAGATGATACTGTCCCGTCGCGTATTCTGTATTATCCTCCATAGAGGGTAGCGGTAGCCAGCTTTTAGCTATCGTTGTTATGGTAACTCAACTAGCTAACTAGAAATAAAACAAATACATCATATGCTATGCTATGCTGAGTCACAATATTATAGGACCCTTCGATAACGATAGGCGTCTTCCCCATTTTGCAAATTGACGTTTTCATCTGTAAAGAGGCAAAACGTGTTACGTTGGGATAGCTACAGTTGGCTAGCTCTTCAGCAGTGAGGAACTGCAGGGACAATTAAACACAACGCTGTTTTGCAGTTACTTCATGGACACAAATGGATGTCTGAAAAGCGATACAGAATTATTGGACATTTTTCAAAGTACGCATTTATTATTATTTATGAAAAAATTCTGACCTTGTCGTTTGTTATGCTCTGTCAGGTTGACAAAAGGCGTGTATTCGTCTAGCCAATGAAGTTTCATAACATTGACAGTCAGCCAATCACAAGCTGCCGTCAACGGTTGAACTTTGACCAATGATACCGGATGTAAATGAAAGTCTCAAGATTTTTAAATTTCGACGAGATAGTTCACTGTTACTCTGGCGTGTGTCTTGACGGAATTGGCCAGAAGGGGGCGATGTTGCATACTTTAAAAAAAATGTATCCAGAAGCCCTCATGTATCGTCCTTTTACACTTAATTCCTCAATATTTATAACAATTATGCCTGAGACACACACAGATACACAGACAAATTAGACATGGAACTCAATCTCTCAACACAGTACACGCCATTTTTATTAAGAGTTGATCGATAAAACGGTCATTGTAGCCATGGCTCTTAAAGAGTTCTGTACAGTATTGGATTTGGATTCTTTCTGCGGTACACTTGCAGTAAATGTTTATGAGGGATATAAAATATACTAAACACAGCAACATCATTCATAGCATTCAGCAGGACAAACTTTTATCAAAGTGGCAATGCAGACAGTGGTTGTTAATGCCCAGTTAAGATACAGAGCAGAAGTATTGTACTTTCAACATGTACCCTTCCTCTGTTTTTAAAACTGTAAGGCAGTATGTTTTGATTGCAATGTAGTACGGCTTCCATCAGCTGATCGATTTCTTCTTGATTCAACAAAATTTACAACCTCAATTGAAATGAAACAAAACAAGCATGTGAGTAAACCAACTGACAAACATTTTAAGACAAAGAAACCAAACAGTGGTGTGTGTGTGTGTGTGTGAAAAAGTCTTGTTGTAAGTGCTGTGAAAACCTTCGGGCAGTATCTAATATGACAAGTTGGCAACAAAGCAGCAGCAGTAGATACTTTAAATGTTGAACTGAAGAAGATGGTAGAAATCAAAGGGAAGAACGGTAGCTGGATGGTGGGAGGCAGCAGCCGGTATGGTCTCCCTGTGAAAATAGGCTGTGGCAAATGTAGCCCCATTAACCTTCAACCTTTGACCTTTCACTCCAGCTTGAGGAGCTCCACGTCAAATATGAGTGTGGCGTTCGGGGGGATGACTCCGGGGTGGCCGGTCGCTCCATAAGCCATGTCCGGTGTACAGGTGATCTTAGCCCTCTGGCCCAGGCTCATCTTGGGGGCACGAGGAAAAGAAGAAGAAGAAGTATGCTCATCATGTGCTTAAATATCACAGATATACTGTACTGTAGCTATAGTTTACCGCCTTGGCTTTCCTCACTTACCTGTCCCACTCCTTCCTCCCAGCCTTTAATCACCTCCAGTCGTCCAATCTTGAACTTGAAGGGCTTGTTTCTGTCTCGAGAGGAGTCAAACTTCTTCCCATTCTGCAGCATACCTGCCAGAGGAAAATCGCATGAAAGTTCACAAAGAATAGAGAAGCACCTGGCACAGAAACAACCCTTTTTTTTGTAGTCCACTACAAAACAAAAACTCAAAGTACAACGTTACTTTACAGCCGTTTTTTTTATATCTGTGTAGTGAACTGTTTGTTGATAAGATTTGTAGCATTATCTCAACACAACAACGTTAAATAGGACAGTACTGATGCCATGTCTATGCACGCCCTTCCAACAATAACTGAAATGGTCTGGAAGATTAAAGGGAAGAGGCGGGTAGCTTTTCAGCAGCGCAAGGTTGGCGCCGAAAAGAGGAATTATTCTATTGGGGCTTCTTATCAAGATCTTGGGCTTGTTTCAATTATCCAAATGAACAAAGGGAATGTGAAACAGGAAGCGTTGGCCTGGTTCGGTGGATTATTTTTAAAGTTAAGTAGGCCATTGCTTGCCTGTATCTAGACCACAGGGAGAAGAGGGGAACAGAGCACTGTGCTCCTTCAGAACACTGACCATTCAGGCATGATAATAACATTAGGCCCATTAAACACGTCCAAAGGCACAGACAGACACTGGCCCCGTTTCATTAGTCATTTTAACATGCCCTCGTCGACTTCCCCTCGGCTTCTCCTCGGGGCGATCCCTGCCACCATCTTGGGTGCCGTTCCATTACTCTGATAACTCAAGTGGACTTTCTGAGCCGAGGGAGTCAACAACGGTCTAGACTTCAGGAGCATGTCTTGTCTGTGATCATTTGTCATATCGCGTGCATGACCCACCATGGTGGAACAAGCGATATATAACTGTAAGTAAACAAATAATATTCAGAGAATTTAAACATATTTATGAAATGAACTAATTTATGCAAGTGCAAGTGACCATTCCCGTGGTGCATGGAGTCACCATAGTACTTGGTACTTGGTGATAGAGATATCACCAAGTACCAAGGGTAAGTCGAGGAGGGCTTGTTAAATGACTAATGAAATACGGCTACAGAGCACACCTCATTAGAAAAACTAGACTGCGGCTGTGGAAGGAAAGAGGCTAATATCGAGGATTTCTTTGCACAACTTTACATATAAATAGGGCATACATACACTAAGATGCATGTTGTTACTCTCCACTTTCTGTTATCTAACAGAACAGAAATTCCAGAAAATTAAGAAATGTTCTCTCTACGATTGTGGACAAAATTATAATCAGTTTTTGCACCTCATGTCAACATCCTGACTGGCGTTCTGAGTGAAATGAAATGATTCAATATTGTGGCATGTCAGTCTACAATTATTAATTGTGGAAACTAAAATCATGATATACCATTATACACAATTAATTGTGTAACCCTAGTTGAGATCAGTATTTCGCAGTCTTGCAGGGAGTCAAAGAAGGGTCATGCAAAAAATATTCCACAATGCCCACTTGCAGTTTGGTCCGTGAAAGGCCTTTGATTTATCTCTCACAACAACATAACAGCACAAGTGTGAATACTTGGCATTAAAACTTGCGTGTTAACTCAAGTTTAGAGAGTGGCTAGCTCATCTAGTCAGATGAATCTTGGTACTGTACGGTGTCTCCCCTTTCACTCCCCCTAAACTTAGTAGGCCCACGGCTTCCAAGAATCACTGTAGCCCAGATATCAGTAGGCTGAGCTCGGTCCAAGCCTGGAGTCATCAGGTGCACGCACCAAGGCAAATACCACCTGCTACTATTTTCCCACAGAGAAAATTTAAACAGGTTGGATTGTCCTATAAAGGCAAAAATTTCAACATTTAAATATTTTATTCAGCTATGGCATGGTTTGCAATGTATCTCAACTCAATGTAAAGTAGCCCATGTCTTGCCCTCATTTCTCTCACTACAGTGTATATTTGCGACTGCTAGACTAAATGTTTAACACATACTTCTCTCAGGCTAGAATATGCCTTACAGGAAAGCAAAGAAAAGCCAACAAAAAGTGACCAGCCCAGCCTCTGCACCACTTGTAGCACTGCTCTGTTATCATTCTTTTGGCAGCTAACAGGGGTGGGGTCTCTGTGAAAATATAATACCCTCAGGCCTACTCCCAGACTTTCGCCTAAGTGGCATGAGAGCCTTCAGCTTGGTGGTGCTCAGGCTGGATCTGCAAAAAGCCACAGTGCACGGGGGGTGAGGTTATTTTTACTCCGTTTACTGTATCCCGTCTCAGCGCCTGTTTAGGACGGCTGCCAGCCCAGCAGCCTCCTCAGCCAAAGTCCGGATGAAATGAGATAGTGCACGTAAAGCTATCTGTCTACGGCTCACTCTTATATATGTGTTGGTGCATTTCACGGCTGCACGCACGCATGTGTCAATGGAAAAAAAAACCTGTTTGTGCTTCATTCATATATCAAGCATGACAAACTGGGAGTAGGTGAGACATGTAGTTTGGAATATTTTCATCATAACACAGACAATGAACAACACAGATGTGTTACCAGTGTGTGGATGTGGTCTAAGCCTGCAAATGACCCTCTTCAGCACTGCCTTAAAGGTCTCTCTGGCACTAGTGGGATTACCTGGCTAGGCATGCATTCCAAACAAAAGTGTGAATGTTTCATTGATATGGAGCATCCTGATTGTTGAGTGGACCATATCCATATGCTGTGTGACCGCTGTCACATTTCCGTTCGCTTCGCCTTTACCTGGCTGACCAAGATCTTGCCAGAACCTTCCTAACTTCCTAATTCAGAAGCTCAATGTCAACTCTTGTCTCGCTGGCTTTAACTGCCCACTCCTGACACAGATACTGCACTAGGATGTTGTGATTGAATGCTACTTCCCCCAGCGTGCAATCATAACATTCTCCCTTGAAAGGAGAGAGTTTGCCATCTCCTAAATTACAGCCCGGCGTTTCGGTCTATTTCTGTGTGACACTCTGACCAAGTGCCATTAGGTCTCTATTTCATCACGTTTCATGGTGAAGAGGGGAGCTCAAACATGGTAAGGAACAACGTCCCCTTTTAGGCATGACATCATATCAGCGGAGTCCCAGCAAACCTGTTGCTTACAACGCTCATGCGTCTTGTCACTGGAGACCCACAATGCTTTATGTCATCATAGTGCTAGACTTGTCAGAGTCCATCAATCAAGAAAAGTCACAAGGCCTGGTTTTCTTGATATTGACTGATACAAGATCTACTTAAGCTTGTGATCGCAGGGTCGCTGGCTCAACTCCCCGGCCTGGCTGAGAAAATCTGGACATGAGAAGTTTACGTGCAGCACTCTCGTGTTCAATAGCGACTACAGCCGATGTTCCCTTGAGTGAGGCAATTAACCATGAGCTTTTCAAGCTGCTCATTGGCCAGTAATACAAATTGTACTGGGCAGTCTCCCAGTGTATAAGTGTGTAAAAGTGTGAAAGTATAGCCAGGCCAACAAAGATAGTATGCTCAATAATCCAACAGTAAAATGATAAACATTTGAGCCCAACTTGACCCTGGATCCAGCTTCTTCCCACACCAGGCTGCTTGTCTTCTTAACATAGCATTGTTAAGAGATGTGCTGCTGATAGAGGAATGGGTAACAAGACCATTACTACTGTAGCTAACTGCTGCTCTATGAATAGACTCACAGTCAGGCATGACAGAATGCGTGTGTGAGGGAGACAAAGAGTGAGAGTGTGAGCGAGCTTTTCTAATTGATTTTTCCTGCCAGTTTGGTAACACCAGGACCCTCGCCTGTCTCATGGTGATGACCCCTGGGCTAATCTGGGCAACCACTGCAGATGCAACACTCTCTTACCAGAGCCAAGGAAGGCTCTGCGTATGCAAGGTCACCACACATCTGTGTGTGTCTGTGTGCTCAGGCACATACGGGCTTGTGTGTGTGTGTGTGTGTGTGTGTGTGTGCGTGTGTATCTGCATGCTTAGAATCCCAGTGGTGAAAGTGAAGATGAAAAAGGGCAGGGTAGGGTGTCATGTGTGCATGTGAGTGAGCGCTCTCTATTAATGTTAGTCTGTAACATGCTGCGAACAGCATGGGTTCAAATCCCACTATGCTATCACATCTCTCTCTCCTTGCCCTTACAGTTTATCTTGCCTCTGCTATCTGGAAAACTAAGTTTGTACTCCGGAGTACTGCACTGACAGCCAGCTGGATGACTTGGGACCGGATAGGCTTAAGTCTCAAATCTACAGCTAACCTCTGTTGCCAGTCCCATCTCATTACCAGTTCTGGTCCTAATCTTGTCTTTGTGCTTTTGAATAAAACAAAAATGGGTTTGCCTCTGTTTTTACAACGGCATACAGACCTGAAGTATTAGGTGTAACATCTTTTCAATGCTTAACCTTTCATACAAATTCCTGGGCAACTGATCAACAGTGGCTGTCTATAGCAATTAAAGGGGATTAACCAAAATAGAAAATTATTTCTTCTATGTTCTGGGATCACTGTTTGCCTGTTGCCAACTATCAATACTGGGAGCCAGAAAAAAAGAGTCCATATGCCAGTAGTGAGTACTCACTACAAGAGGATGATGACTACTAAAGTCACACCAGGTTCACATAGTGAACAATGAGAATGTTGTATCAAAGTGAGATATTGCTTTAAAGCATCATTATGTGATTTTGTGACTTGTTTATTGTTTATGGTTGTCATGGAACTATAAGGGCCTCTTTCAGTGATAAAAAATACCATAGGCTCCATGTGCTTTACTGTGACGTGCATATGATATCTGATGTTATTACATTGAGTAAAATCCTCTAATTTGGTCTGAAAAAACCACATGCCTCAACTAATCTCCTCCTGACTTGTGTTCAACATTAAAGCCTCAACTCACATGGCCTGACGTGTACAGCTCTATGGTTCCCATATATACATTTTTGTTTGCCCACTCCAAATAGATTTCCCCAAATGATATAATAATATATTAATAGCCCTTTGCGTGTTGCATGCACACAGTCCTTGCCTCTGCTTAAGCCTAAGAACGTGTGGGGAAAACCTGTGTGAGCCGAGAGGGAAAAGCAAAAGGAGAGATGGAGAGAACTTGAATGAAACTGAGAGAGACAGAATCAGACAGAGAGCATCGCAGGCTCTTTCTGTCAGCATTCGCTCTGTCACACTAAAAGTATCGACCTCCCCGTAAACAACCACACAGGCCATTTCCCATGCTCTAGCACAGCCTGGTGTTAAAGGAGTCTACACCTGGGGCACTACAACCAAAGCCAGATCACTACAACCAAAAACAGCAGGAAATGGTGTAATCGGTATAACAGAAAACAGCAGGAAATTATGTTATCAGAACAATGGAAAACAGGCAACCAGAGGCAGAAAAACAGTCAATAATAAGTGAAATCCTAGAGTGGGGCAGGGGTTACAGGGTGGTGGGGCGCTGATGGAGTCTAAAATTCATCAACTGTTTTCACTATTTTACCAGCCAAATACTGAAGTTAGAGTAGAAAAGCACCACCAGACGATGGCTGGTTAACTGCCAGAGTGGCTTGTAGAGTAGGAAGTCAACAGCTAAGCTATCAAGAAGCCAAAGATTCGAGCTACAGGCCTAACCCTTGTGATCGCAGGCTGGAGACTGGGCTGGATCTCAACGGACCAGTTTCACGTGCAGTCAGAGATAACATAATTTGTAATTACAGTAGATTATCAGGCCCAAGGCAAAATCAGATTATCTCTTCCACTGTCCAAAAAAAGTTGAACGACAACACATCTGTTATCCAGAGAAGCAGTTTGGCCCTGTGTCTGTCTATGTTTTTAACCACACATGCCAGTCAATCAGAGCTGCAAAGCTATCTTATATGAAACTGAATATTGAGTGACTTAGTGTAGCCAAGCAAACAACATCTTAATTTTCACGTCTTAACGGTGGACAACCATAAAACCAACTTCAAAACATGAAGGAGGTGAAGACAACATCGATAGAGAGAAGCAAGGGCTGGCTATTGACTAATGCAAATGTGAGCATGCACACACACACACACACACACATTCTGTACTCACAAACATACATCAGAGCGAACATCTTATAACCACGTAATAAGCCCTGTGATTCAGACAGACAGACTGATGACATGTAACCTAGGTTTTGTTTACTTTCTGTCTGACCTAGTTGTCTGGACTCCCAACCCTGGGGCACAGAATAACCCAGATTTATTTCCCAAATGGCTCTGCGTCTTACTGCTCCACCTCTAAAATTGGGCAATCTGAAAGAAAGCTAAAGAATCAGGCAAGTGTGTGTGAGTATGTGTGCATGCATGTGCGTGGGTGTGTGGGTGTTTCTCCTTTGATTTTTTTTTTTTTTGCTTGCCAGGTTGCAACAGCCTCTGCAACAGCATGTACCCCATGTGACACTATTATCCATCAAGCCTAAGCAAATGAATTCTTCTAGGTGCGGTGGGAGCTCAGCCCATATTTTAAACCATAAGGGAAACTCTGGTGTGTACATGCATGCAAGTAGGCTCTAACAGCTTGGGTGAATACTGAGCCATGTTGTACTCCAGATATTGTATAAAAAAAAAAAAAACAGGGTCAAATTTCCTCTCAAGCAGACAGGAAAGACGTCTGGCTTCATGATTGCTGAAAGCAAACCATCTGCAAAAGTCAGTTACCTATGTAATGAACAACACATGTCTGCCCCTTCTTTGGAAATGTTCTTCCTGTTGAGAAGAGAGAAAGAAAAACATGCATTAATATGCGTTTGTACATCTCAGAGGCTGTCACGCTTATCTCACAGATTAACAATGGTTAATCTATGGATTAAGTCTGGCGGGGTGTTCCTGGCAACTATGCCAAATCCTCTTTATGCCTGTATACGTGTGGGAGTCAGTTTTGCCGTCCATTAGCCTGCTCTGTGGTTTCAATATCCTCATATAGAAACTTTAGCCTGTAGCCTTATTTTTCCATCCTAGGGGGCTATCAAATACCCCTAATTGCACTCTCTCTCTCTCTCTCTGTGTGTGTGTGTGTGTGTGTGTGTGTGTGTGTGAGAGAGAGAGAGAAAGAGAGAGAGAGAGTGTCTATAAGAGCCTGCTACGTCTACTTGGCCGTAGCTAATTAAACTTAGCCTGTCAGTAAAATCTCATTTTCCTTGTGAGACAATTCTCCATTTAAATATCCATGCATAAACTAGGCTAATAAGTCTTGCAGCCCAGTAACAGGCAAGTGTGGAGAGTTCTAGAAAGATGCCAATGCAGGCGTTACTGGAAGGATGAATAACAGAACCAAGATTGTAGCCTCCTTTTACAATCCTAAATGTTACTTACTGACGTTATGTAACGCTAACGAATTAACCGTCTTACTTCATGCAGTGCTGCAGTGTTATGTTAACGACACTGATGTTTGATTAGCATGCTGAGGAGCAACAGAACCCCCTTACACCAAAGCATACAAGCGAAGAAATCAACTTACCATCACCGGGAGATATTGTTTCGACTTCCACGCCCATTATTGCACTATTTCAACGGTTATCTCTAAAACATACAGCCTAAAAAGCTATTTCGACACCTGTTTTGCGGCTACAGCACGGGCTATAACGGCGGAACCATGCATTCACCGACCACTACCGACCACCACAGTACACAGTAACAGCAAAGATTGTCTTGTGTAAAAGGAGACCTCAGCCTCGAGATGCACAACTACCCCCACCGACGTCGTCTTCAGCTTTGTCGGTTATCTATACCATACTGCTGTCAGGCTTTATAGTAATTATGAATACATCAAGCAATGCGTTGTGTCAGTTATTTTTTCCTGGTTACATTTCGTAGACATGTGTAAACATATTAAAAGTTTAATAGCACAACGCTTTACAGAATAAAATGAAGATTCAAGCAGATAGCGACCTCCAGTGGACACGGTAGGGTAAAACCGACGGTTCTATTTCAACTACAACTCCCATGATTCACCAGTTTCTTTGATTTTGTTTCCGGGTCAAATAGAACACACATCTCAACCGGGAAAACGTGAATTAAAAGTGGGGGATTTTTACCTGGGCATGTTTTACCTGGATTCCCTGTGACATGCTTTAGGAATTATATGGTATGTTTGGAGTAAAATTACATGTCTGTGGATTTTGTACGCTAATTGTGGTGTAAAAGGAGAAGTAAATGCATGTCATGTTCCTCACTGAGCTTGAATTGCTTGTCTGGCAAGTAAACTGTCCCGCTGTGTCTTAGTGGGATAGTGGTGGCGAATTTTAAGCCTAACCTAGAGATTTTACAACCGGGAATATAGTACCAGATTGAATTTTGTAGAATACTCTCCTCTTTGTTCGTACTATTTAGTGATAAGAATATAGACGTATTAATACGGAAGAATAGCCAATAGCCACTATGGCTTTCTGTAGACCCATTAATGTGTTGCACATCCTGTGTCTATGCTGTAAATTCACACGTGCTTTCTTCATATTCTGATATCCATCCCATATATTCCTTGTCTCAGTAAGTTCTACTGATGTAATTTTGCACATCCTCTCCATATTTATAATTTACACATTCTACTTAACAAATTCTAGTGTTGAAATTAACAGTAGTCTATGTTATATAACCCCCACTGGCTATATCCTTATTTATATTATATTTTCTATTATATTTTGTGCATTATCTCATAAGGCTCGGTATTGGCAAGGACCTCACGATACGATACGTATCACGATACATGGGTCACCATACGATTGTATCATGATCGATTGTATCATGATACATATTGCGATACATTGCAATTTTAAAAATAGAGCTGAAAATACAACTTGCTGTGTACCACCTGGGTAGTCTAATATGTATATCACATTATATTGATAACTCAGTGGACAAATTGAGTCAAAACTATTTAATTCAAAGGGATTTGAGGGAAATTTAAGGACATTTTAAATATGTTTAAAACATGAATAATTTTTTTCAATGTATCGATACGAGGGGCTGGAAAATCAATACAGTATCATGGAAAAAAATATTGCAATACTCAGCTGTATCGATTTTTTTGGACAGCCCATCTCATTCATGTCTGCTGCAACAACCCAATTTCCCCACTGGGATCAGGAAAGTTTAAGCTTATGTTAAAGTGTCAACACTGGGATGATTCATACCTACTCAAAGTACGTAGTATTGCCCCGAGTATAGCGGCACCTGCGTTACTAAGGTCATTCAGGCGTAAGCAGGTGTAAGCCCTCGTCACCATTGCCTCAGCTCAGGGAGAGGGGATTAAGGCATGTACTTGGAAGGAGACACGGGAGAGGCTTTTCCTGTTCTTAATCTGCGTAGGTAGCAATAGCTTCTCGTGTGCACCAGACCCATTTCAGATCAGATAGGTCTCTGTCATCAATGCTAACTTTTTGAGTGATAATTTTTTTTTTCTTTATCTTTGAACAAGCCTCTTCATACCTGTCAGGATGGATCTTGGCAAGGCAAAGCTGCTGAGGACAGGTCTCAACACTCTCCACCAAGCCATCCACCCTTTGCACGGGATAGCATGGACAGACGGCAAGCAGGTCTGCCTAACGTCTCTCTTCTTCGTCAATGGTGAGGTGAAGTTTGGGGACACCAACGTCATCGGGCAGTTCGAGCATGTCTTTGGGCTCTTCTGGGGCCCACTGTGCTGTTCTGGATCCCCTGCCTTGCTGGCTGTTCAGCACAAGAAGCACATCACCGTCTGGCAGCTGCAGCTCAGTGCCCTTGAGCAGAACAAGCTGCTATGCACCCAGACCTGTGAGATGAGCGAGCCCTTCCCCTTGCTCTCCCAAGGCTGTGTCTGGCATCCCAGACTAGACATCCTGGCTGTACTGACCAAGAAGGACACCTCCGTGTTGTTCTCTGTTAGGATGGACAACAGGAGAGTCAAAGCGGAAATTAGAAGTAGTGGACTCATCCACTGTGCCTGCTGGACTAAGGATGGCACGCGTCTGGTAGTGGCCATAGGCAGCGCTCTTCACTCTTACATCTGGAATGACATCCAGAAGAGTCTGGTCGCCTGCTCCTTCTGCCCCATCTTTGATGTGGGAGGCTACATCTGTGCCATCGAGGCCACAGGGGAGGCTCAGGTAGCTGTGGCTACAGAGCTGCCTCTGGATAAAATCTGTGGGCTAAATGCAGGTATAGCCTTCGACTTGTCTACAGAGACAGAGACCCCGCATGGCCAGGGCCAGCATGTGGCCATGTCGGACGAAGACGGCCCTGTGGACCCTAGAAGGAGGTCGTTTGAATCGGAGAGGCCCTACATCTCCAGCTCAGGCCCAGTAGATCTAACCCACCTCCTGGCGAGGCACCGTCGCTCTGACCCCAGCCCCCTTATCCACCTGCGCCGCCGGGACACCATGACGGGTTCTGGCCAGGACTTCTCCCACCTCATCCTGGTCACCTACGAGCGGAAGGTCACCACCACCCGCAAAGTCAGTATCCCAGGGATTCTGGTCCCAGACATAGTGGCCTTTGATCCACGTGGTTCCACAGTTGCTGTGGCTTCCAACACCTGTAACATGGTTTTGGTGTACTGCATCACAGCCTCGGCCATGCCAAACATCCAGCAGATCTCCCTGCAGAAGAACGAGAGACCCAAAGGCCTCTGCTTCCTCAATGACAAGATGCTGCTGTTGATGGTGGGCAGGCAGAAGTCCAACGAACCTGTCTTCCTCCCATCTTCTAATACAGATAAATATATCCTCCGGCTCATAGCCAAAGACCTGATGTACGATGGAGAGACCCCCATTACGTCATCCTCCTCTGCCCACAACCCAGAATCCACTTCTAGTTTCCATGCAGGGATCAGGAGGCACTCAGAGCACCTGTCTAAGGATGACAGGGAGCGTCTGGGGATAAAGGACTTGATGCTGCCTGGAGGCGGAGTATTTCGTTCCCCAGGCAGCAGGCGCAGGCTGGTGGAGGAGGTGAGGAGTGGTGAGCCCAGCCCTGTCACCAGCTCTGTGGACTTCTCTGATCGTGCGTCAGACAGACCCAACTCCAGTGCCTCCTCCATCACAGTGGAGAATTTTGACATGGACCACGTCAACCGCATCAGCAGCCTGGCGATAGCCGGCCAGGCCAGCAGAGATTCCAGCCGGGCCAGCTCCCCTCGCTACGAGCCGTCGGACAAGCTCCACACAGAGCCCACGCTGCCAATGCCTGACAAGACCTCCGGCCATGCCAAGGAGCGCACGCTGGAGCATTTGGTTCAGAACATGGAGAGGCTTTTTGCACGCTTTGGAGATGTACAGCAGTGCCTGACCGACATCAGAGATTATTCCCAGAATGGCAAGAAGGCCCTGAGTGTCTACCCCAATGCCTGTGAACCCCCCTATGTCAATGTCACATGTCAGGTATGGCAATACTCTGTGATAGCCTACTGTGGATTAAGACTAGGTACACTGCATATGATAAACTGTTCGGGGATAATAATTACCCAAACGTAGCTAGTGAGGAGGAGATTCCCTTTCTCTCTACAATGTCTTTTCATTGGCGGCTTTAGCATCAGGGGCTTAAACAACTTAATCTGTTACAACTTTAACTTTTAAGGATTAGACAACAGAAAGACCTAATGGTACTGGCTATTGACATAGGAGAGTATGAAGTACATAGTCAGCAGGTATCAGATTAAAATATTGTGATTATAATAGTGTCGACCTCGACTCAAACCTCGTTCTCAAACAAATCGATAAATGTTACTGTAACAAGAATTTGTCCCTGGTAGCGACCGTTTCTCTCTTTTCTTTTCCTACTCATCTTTTCTTCACTTTCACTTTTTCTTTGTTCATGTGCAGAAGCAGTTGTCAGAGAACGTGTTCATCGACGAGCGGAGGCCGGTGCTGCTGTGTGATGGGAAGCTGTGTCTGCGTGCTCTCCAGGACCTCTTCAACCTCACCATTGTGGAGATGATGTATGGTATGTGCAGCCCATTAAGTTGAGGATACACGTTTAAGTCAAGGTTTTTTATGATGTATACGGCTCAGTGGACACGCATGTGGCCAGCAGTTCAGGGGATTTAAACATGTCATGGTTTCTATCCGTTCCACTGCTTTGATGTCTGAATCATAACAGACTGGCTAGGTGCAGCGTAACGATTTCTGGCCTCATGGTTCCTGAACTGCAGTATTGAGGTCAAGACAACCTGATTGTTTTATCGGCTTTGTTCTGACCAGATCAAGCCATTAATACATTAGTAATGATGACAGACAACACTGGAGCAGTCATTTTCAAGACTGTATTGTTGTGAGTGTGGTGTCTAAAGTCCCCATGTAGCCCCTAGAATACCTTTGTCTTGTTTAAGAAGCTGCCTCCTCAAACCCTTGTGTGCAATAGGCCTTAAGCTGAAGCACCTTGTGACACAGTACAGGGTAAGTAAAAGCCACTTCAAGGAAACTCCTGGCAGGCTTCTCAGGAAAGTCTCTCTCTCTCTGTGTATTTTCAGCAAGCATGTGTTGTGGGTTTCCCTCTGATGTCATCTGTAAGTGATCAGATGAGCATGTTAAGCTATGGGTCGTCTACATTAAGGACTCAATTCAACAGCTCTCTCATTATTTCCACAGAAAATGTTCTTTGCAGTGAAGGGGAAAAGAACCTCCTATTTTATTGTACAATTGTACACAACGTAATTTAGCATCTAGCATTGTACTTCTGTTGAGTTGCGTACGCTATAATTGGAAGTGATTAAAAGCCTAGGTGAGATTACAAGGTTTTAAACAGAAGCAGCTTACTAACCGTCTATGCGTTTTGTTGCTGATGTACCACACACTGGCTGTCCTATACTGAGACACACAACACCAAATGATGGCAATCACAAACTTATTCAGTAAATTTGTTACCGTTTTGTTTTTGCTAAAGAGTTTAATGTCTTCTTATGAAGCTCATAGTGATGACTACTTTTATGGCTGCGTTTATGATTTAGATACTACAGCACTAAAAATTTGTAGTGGTTTTTAATTGATCTCATTGATGCTTAATTTGTTCCCTGACTAAATCGAGCTCAGATGTATAAAAGATTATTTTGAGCCAACAGTCTTCTTTTCTTTCCAGGTCCATTGTGGATTGTGCTGGTGGCAGATGCAGATGGCTTTGTGCCTCTGACGTTCAAGGCCAAAGAGGAACTCACAGTGCGGAACGGGAAGCGGAAAACAAACCTGCGGACCCTTGGTAGTCCAGACAGCTCCTGCCCACCCAGTCCAGCCCCCATCCAGAGCCCCACCACAACCACAAGCCCCAACACAGCCTCGAGCCCCAACACAACCACAGAGGCCTCCGTATAGTGCTCCAACACACGCCTCCACATATGCAGTCTTTATGACTTTATTTCCCCAACTACTGTATATCTAACTGATCCAAGTACACAAGACAAGTAGAGCAGATGTAGCATCTGGACATGCAGAGACTCACTGATGCAGATAACCAAAGCAGAGCTGGTATGAACACAAGCCTCTTCAATTCTATCAAATTTATTTTTGTACTGGAAGACTGACGCGCTTTTGAAAGGGCTGCCTTTGCAAATGTAATGTTTACATATAGCTGCTTTGATATGGAAGCTTACGTAAAAGTAAAAGAAATTTGAGCAATGAGCCCTACATGTTTGGCTATGCATTGTACTTATGTATGAATTCCCGTGATCGGCTGAAATCAGGATTTATTTATTTGTGTTTTCTATTTGAAATTATTTGAAAAATATAGTGCTTTTTTTTTTAGAGCAAAGCACCACTTGTGCTGCCCTGCCGCTCCACCACTGGCTTTGAGTATTTAAAGAGATTAAGTTTTCAATTTCAGAATGATAGTGTCCTGATACAAGCACTGACATTATGCAACAGCTAAACACATGTAAGAAACATATTTTGAAGATGTAAATGGTTTGCTTGTGTTTGTATTGTTTGTAATCACTGGAGCAAGATACCCATACACTTCTATCTAATTCAAATTTTACCCATAAGAGTTCCTGGATTAGTGCTTTTGTGTTGCTACTCCAACTCAAATTGTTACACAGCCCTCTAAAATATTGTGCATATCTAATCTGTCTTCATGAGAACACAGTTGAAGCAGTTTTGTAATGTTACCAAGCTCTGTAATACAGCTGAACACTAGAGGGGGCAAGACTCAACAGAAAAGTTCTTGTCATCTCTGTTCAATGTTAGGAGCTGTTTTGAACATCAAATATGTGCAGAGAAAAGTCTGTTGTGCTGGAGAGGAAGGAGTCTTGTGAAAACTAAAATCTGCTGTTAGCACTATGAATATTAAACTTGGAAAATTAGTTTATACTACTGTGCAATCTCTTTAGCAAAGGACAGACAACACACCCACACTCAGTCATTCTACCAACCAACCTCTACAGCTTTTTTTATTTAGTTCATATCATCAACCCCTTGTAATCAGATACCATTAATAAATACCAGCATTGTAGAGCTAAACACAGCAAATAATGATATACATTCATTTATATAAATTAAGTAATCTTATTTCTATATATTTATATATTTAAGAAGACTATACAGTACATGTTCATGTGAAAACAAAGAAACAAACTTAAAATTGTTTACATTAAAACAAAATTTGTTTTGACTATTTCTCAGTGTAATATACACTAATGGAGAACATTCCAGCTGAGCACTGGAATAGGTGGCTTCGTAAAGTCACTCCAGTCGAGGTCCAGGTCACACGTTACTCAAATCCTCCATCGTTCTGGAAGTGATGCCTTGTTTCCTGTGGGAGAGATCAATATTAATAATACACTACATCAATAGTATATTAAACCTGTGGCAAGTTTACCAGTAAGCACAATCTTATATAACGAGCCCTTTGGCTATTTAGGGTGAGCACCTATGTAGAAACCAAGCATGGAAGTCATTGGAATTATGAATTATTATACTCATTTATCGTACGCTGACATTGCATCTAAACTCGGGCGTACACTATAATAAACAATATCTCACACAGTAATTTCTGATCTCAACATCAGCAGGCTTGAACCAGCTCACCCCAAAGTTCAGACACTGAATGTACGATAAGTAACTGCCACATTTCTCAAAATATTCTAAAGATTTATCTTTAAGTGGTAATCCTGGAGAGCCTGTTTTTCTGTAATTATTATTTTGGCGAGGTCTTTGGTACTAAACTGTCATTGCTGTGGTGTTTCTGCACTGCACTTCCCAGAGATCACTTTGCATCAAAACAGTGTGTCCAGAAATGTGACGTCTTTTTCCTTGGATTTTCTGTTGATGCAGTTTGAGTTTCTGTAGGTGGCGCTCTTTTCTTTGCCTGTTCAGCCATGGCAGCTATCGCTGCTCATGCTACCTACCCAGTTCTTCTATTTCTCTCAAACAAACCACTGTTGCTGCTGCCAGTAGCATAAAACACATCATGTGCACCAGAGGAATGTGTTTAAATCAGCAAATGTAAAAGCTGTCATGAACTAGCTATAGGCTGAATCACTATTGTGTTATATCAATCATAGAGAGAAGCAAAACAGACGTTAATTTATATGAAAATGTCACGGATTATTACTTTTTTGGAAGTTATGACAGCCACTCACCGTAGCTCCTCCAGGCACAGTCTATTCCTGAGCCGTATGTCTTCGCTGATGGGATAGAGGAGGAGGATCATTAACCCTGTGACGATGAAGGCCACTGGTGCAGCGCCGATCAGCAGCTTCAGAGTGTAGGCTACGGGAGCTGGCTGTTTGCAGGCGCCTGTGTCATACCCTGCAAATCTACACAGACACACACACACACACAAACACACAGACACACCGTTTACACTCAGGTTACAGGAAATCAACACGGCATTACAAAACTTGCATGTTGCAAATGAGGATACTTGACACCATTAACATGATGTATTATTCATTAGGTCTGGGGGTAATGCATTGTTGCAAGGCATCGCGACACACGCTAATGAGTGCATGTACAGAACATCACAGAGTGTGTGAATAAAGAGTGTGTGTGTGATGGAGCTGCAGACTTACTCCAGGCAGAGGGTGGACACTCCCAGGGAGATGCCAGCAGCGAACTTGGTGAAGAACACATAGAAGGAGTAGAAGATGGCTTCATGGCCTTTAGAGTAGGGGTTGGCCAGCCTGAAGTCATCCACCACATCTGGCAGCATGGACCTGGATTGCACACACACAGAATGAGAGAGAATACACTGAATGATGGAGCTTCCAGACGGTAATCTTTGGTATTTAAGTTTGTTTTTTTAGGGGTTTTGTGTATGTGTGTGTGTGCTTAATGATCAGCGTCACTCTATGGTTTGGTGAGGGTAAGCTGATGTGCGCCTAAGACCTCCCTCACGCTCTCACTTTAATCATCTTACACAACCAGTCAAGATGGCACCGGCTGATGATGTGAGGTCTACTTATAGCGCTTTGATAAAACAGCGGGCTGAAATTACAGAACTAATAACATGATTAGATGATGAGCAGCAGGCAGCACCACCAGGATAAACAATCAGCCCTTCCAAAATAAACATGCCCCCTTGGCAGACCCCTGTAATTTGGGTTTGAGGGAGGGGACAGGAGAGGAGTAACGGGGGAGTCGGCCATGGAAACGACGGAATAACAGAAGCAGAGCAGAAAGAGGATGAGACCGCTTTCCCCCCCGGTGTTGTAATAGCTCTATGATTGTACAGGGGGTTTATAGTAGAAGACATCTCTCATTCATAAAAATGACATCACGACCATGACCGTAACGTGACCCGGGTGAGTAGACGGGTGTAATGGCAGTGGGCACGGAGCCTGCTGGGCACCAAGTCACCGCTAACAGTATGTTACTGCACTATTGTGGTTTGACTAATGCCATTTTACATCAAATAAAAGGCTACTGATGCGAGCAGCAGAGCCACCGTACCGTATTATAGAAGGACTGCAGTTACATAAACAAAACACTGTACTGACACACAGCCACAGAGCCAAAGTCAAAGTCAAAGGTAGACAACCTACACTCTTACAAAGGATATGTCATTTTTAACACATCTGTGTGTCTTCTTTGGGACAACACACACTTTTGTTACTTTTCAGAACGAGATATGTTAATAACAACACAGGTTGTGTTAAAATGTATTGTCATTATGTTGTGTTAAAAAGTAACACAAGTGTGTGTTGTCCCAAAGAAGACACACAGATGTACCAGAGCAAAACAATAGTTGAACACATTCTGAATATTTGAGCATATACACATATATAAAGATAGATATAGAGTGGATTGTGGTATCATATATATATATATATTTTAATTCATTTTCTCTGCGGGCTTAATCTTTTTCAAAGTCACATAGGCTGGAGCCTATCCCAGCATGCATTGGGCAGAAGGCAAGAGGACACCATGGACAGGTCACCAGTCCATCACACTCACATTCATACTTATGGGAAATTTAGTCTCCAGTCTATCTAGGTTGCATGTCTTGAACATGGACATGAAAAGGAGGAACTCTTGATTCATCTGATCTTGCAGCGGATGTTTCCACTTTTGAGGCTGTTTAGGGGGCTGGCAAGTTAGCAAATATTCAAATATTCAAAGCACATTCATGTATAATTTAGCCGAGCTTTGATACGCTTGAGTGTGGTTTCATCTGATGTACAGAAGTGTTGAGAGCCAGGTCTTACCACGGCAGCAGGAGCGAGGCAGCCACACTGAGCCCGGAAGAGACAGCCACAACGTAGGCCACCACCACATTAGGGATGAACACCAGCATCACTGTGAACGGCATGATCCACTGGAAAGATAGATAGATAGGGAGGCAGAAAGATGAATATGCACATTCATTCCAAATACAGCCTGAAATACTTAATTTTTCTTTTTGCCATACTTCCAAGCTTGTCCACAAGATGGCACAATCATCAGTGGTTAATCATCAATGCAAACAGCTGCTCTGGTCGCACCTTGAACAAAACAAAAAATACAAAAACAGTATACTCACTGTGATGCCACAAAACGCTGCTGTCTTCTTCCCAAACCTCTCTAGAAACCACTGCCACAGTGGGATGCTTATCACTGCAGAAACCTGGGTAAACATACAAAACCAGATAGTGTGTGATTCATGTGCGATGTGAATTGCTGCATGACTGTGATTCAGTTCAGTGAGTAAGTTCAATAAAATGCATTAATAATGGGGAAGATGGCTCAAAGCTAACAGCTGACAGTGATGAGTATCACTGTCTATGTGTGTGTCAATGTGCAGTGACCTAATGGATGTGTGACAAGATATCATCCACATAAAAAACACTGATTCATTTCATTACATTATGTCATTCATACGATTCATCCAAAACAGTTGTTGGGGTGCAAGTGTATTACTAAAAACTTTACCTGAAAAATTCAATGTTGACAAAGAAAAGTTATATGAAGGATGAAGGCAGGAATGGCAACACTATGACGTTCTTTTTTCAAACTTCTTTTTAAAAATCATACCACTATAGCTTTATATTTTATAGAAAATGTATATGCTACACATTTTATGTCCCATAGAGACACGTTTGGGTGGTTGTAAGGTGAATCGGTCAGTGATGAAAGCAATACTCACCAGGATGGTCAGCACAATATTCTGGAAGTGATCCCTCAGGTCCACGGCATAGGTGCAGAAGAGGACAAAGTTGCTCTGTACCAGCTGGAAATCAGAGATCAAACATTATTTGGATATTCAGAAGCGCCTTGTCTACTCAGCACTGTCACTGTTTTGCAGCTCGCTGTGCTGAGTGCCAAATGAAGTGACTGGAGAAGCTGCTGACGGTGTTTTGCAGTGATTTATTCCCACTCTGGGCTTGCATGGATGACAACTGACACCTCCTCAGAGATGAGAGGGTGAAAATGTACAGAAATAGATGCAAAGTAAGTTTGGATGTCTAAACTCAAGGTGTCAAAACTGAAGCATAGGCCTACAAGTCTCATCATGATGCAAACAGCATGATAACATGCTGTGCTAATATCACGCTCAACGCTAAGACTTGAAACACGCTTTAAACCATAAGCTTTCAGTAAGTGCTCTTCTACATTGATCAAATCAACATTGAGCGCCAGCGATTCCTCCGCACTTCAGATCCTGGACAGGCTCCATTTACTGTAATGCTGTGAGTGTCATGTCTGAGAAGTGCTTTATAAATAAAGTTGCGTTTACCTGAATGGCGACAGTGATGAAGAGGAATGCAGCGGTTAGAGTGAGGTACGGCCCGTGTCTCATCACCAGGATGAAGCCCTGGTGGAATGGGATCTGCTTTTCTGTCTTCGGGGTGTATGGATCTGAAACGGTTACATGTGGCATAAGAATACAACTATGCAGCGTATCAAATAACACGCAGTAAGAGAAAGGCTATAGATTCCTCTTACTAAGGAGAGGATTTGCTCACTGGCAATCCTAGAACGGCCCCTGCATTGCAGTGGACGCTCTGTTTGTCCCATTGACTATTGTCATTTACAGTGTAATAAAGAACAGAGAGAGGGAGAACCAACATTGACAGATCCACCAGCAGCAGTTCAATGACACTCTCACTGTGAGAGTACTAGAGATACAGAGATACACTGTCACCCTCTTTAATCATCTCAGCCTTAGCTAAGTATAGGGCAGGATAGAATAGAATAGAATAGAATAGAATAGAATAGAATAGAATAGAATAGAATAGAATTGCCATGGAATATGAAAGTTGTTGATTTAGCTTACATTCTGGCCTCAAAATATTTTTTGAGTGCCAAGTGAATGTGAATCTATACACACAAATACATTTTGCCTAATTCTTGTATATTTTGAAACACATCCCTAAACATATTCTGAAGTATGCGTGATTTTTTTTTTTTCTATATGGGCTATTACACTCACGTATGTTTGTGTTTGTGTTTAGGGTAGAGACGTCACGCATTCCTCCACAACCGGAATGTGAATTATATACTGTAGACCCAAAATGGGAAATGGGACACATGTATAGAGGATTTTCTTTAAGATAGCCAGTGAGGCAACTGAGAAAAAGTTAGTGCATGCACGCACAAATGTCCACACACGCAAAACAAAAATACACATGCACACACACAAAGTCTCACCATCTCTCTCTTTGACTCCCAGGAACATCACCACGGTGCAGATGAGGAACACTCCTCCTATAACGCCAGCAGCTATCATATACACTTCCTTCTGCAGAGGGAGAAAAAGAACAAATATATAGTCTACATCAATCCATCTCTTCTTCTCTGCTTACACAGGCGGCACATCCCCTTCTATTCTGAGCCCTTCCTTAATCTTTAATTCATAATGTTCTCAATTGCTTCAAAAATTGAAGCGTTTCATTACAAAATGCTATATATCCATTTTGGAAACAAATTGCCAGAGAAGGTGTCCGTTTTTATGAATAATCTCATTTTGAAACAAAACTCTTCAGTTCTTCCCAATTAAAATTGCCTTCTGATGTGACATCCACCAGTGCATGTTGTTTTGTTTGACTTTCTGTGTTGTTTTCCACAATTCAGACATAAGCTGCACACTCCGTCATGCACATTTCACTGTACAAATAAAAGCATAAACAGGAAGAAACCTCAAGTTGATCTGTATCCCAAAATACAGCCTTAAAGGTTTAATGCCGTACCCCAACAGGAACTGCTCTGCCTTAAACAACTTGAGCTTGTTTGCTATTTTTCCATGCGGCTCAGCCCAGCGGTTCATTATTATTTATTCACATCAAACGCTGCCTGTTTCCGAGGGCTGGCTGAGTTTGCCCAGACGGTGTGCCACCCTCACCAGCGACCACGGAGGAATTTAGCGGGTGGCTACAGAGGGTTTGGCGCGGTGAGCCGGTTGCCCCGATAGGGTTCACCCAAAATCCATTGGAAAAGAACCATTTGAACCCTGAATAGCTGCGGTGCGACCAAATCCAACACAGGACAGTTTGGGCTCTGGCTTGTTTCATCTTCACAAAAAGTCCCATGATGGATTCACAGTGGGGTTTAACAGTGGGCTTGTCTCAATCCTGGTTATTCACAGCTCTGCAAACTGCAGTGTGGATATGAATGTGTCCTATCATGTTGTGTTTCCTTAACGCCCAAGTTTAACTCCGGCTGTAGACGCCTTGAAGTGAAAGACGAATATTTCCAACATATTGAATTTGGAGTGTGGGTCTGCCTTCAAGTGTTCTGGGCGAGATATGAATAGGCTTAATGACATACAGATTGCAGAGACCCCTCGACGCGGGGCGAGGGTTTTGAAGGGTCTGATGTGAGGGAGGAACCCCCTTTGTGGTCAGAGGAAGAGGGAGCTGGCTCAGGATGTTGGGTTCAGATATCAAACAGACGCCTTTCCCTTCAATCCCTTCAATGGGTTATAGAAAACGTGAAGCCATTTTGATGCTGGGACCTCTAGACAGTCTGCAAACAAGAACTCAACGTCGCACAATCCTCCATTTCATTCGACATTGCTTTTATTTTTTACCTCGGATGTTTAGCGAAAGCAAACAAAGAGAACCGCCTTGAGAAAACACCGCAGCTCCGAAGTTAAGTGAGAATAGCTGATGCCAGGTGAAGTTATTTTCAAACTAACTCCGTGGCCTAGTTTGCCGGCACCTGGGCTCAGGTTGGCACGGTGACACTTACGGCATGTGACAGGAAGTCCTGGGAGTGCACCAGGCTCTTGACGATCTCTGCCCCGCTGCTGTTGCCGAGGTAACCGGCAGACATGTTGTGAGTAGGGCAGTGCTTCAGAGTGTGAGCGCTGGCCACAATCTGGCCCTGGATGGCAGCGCCCACCAGCGTGCCCAGCACCTCCATAGTCATTCCTGGCATCATACAAGCACATGAAAGTATGAAAAGCATGAATAGATATGGCATCTCACTAGTAAAACAAGTAAAACATGACAAAAGGAATAGAGCCCCCACAATTCAAAGGCAATGATACATTTTTAATATGAACAAAAATGCACAACGACAAAAACTACTGAAATAGCAAAGATTTAAATTTCCAGTGTGTCACATTGCAGCCATTTTTTAACTCCTTCATGCATACTAAAAGACCTACGGTAGGCGGTGGCTGAGTCTCGTTCCTTCTGGTCTGTGCTCAGGAACATGGTGAGAGCAGAGTAAGGCACGTGGAAGCACTGCAGCGGAGCAGAGAGACACAGTCAAGGTTTGAGCAACACAAAGAAAAAACAATAAATCTGGCACAGATACCAAAGGAGCCGAGCAGTCACAAGAACTGTCATAAGATAGGAAAAGGACAAGAATTGAGTGTTTTACTTTCCTATGTTGAATTATAATGATCATTTGAGTGACCAAAAGAGCCATTATTCAGTCTAAGGGCTGCAACGGTGAAGTGAACACAGTTTGATAATTGACTTTTAAGCAGATCATCAGTGATCTGTAATGAACTACATTTTGTGTTCCTGGACCCAGTTCCTTCAGATGCCCTTTATCCGGTGGTTCCAGTGAAAATGCAGATACATACAGTATATTGTATGTATATATATCAATAGCAATCACTGCAGTTTCCATGTTGACAAACCTCAGCCTTCTGTTTTCCCCTGCCTCACCACCTCTCCCAGAGAATAGGCGAGTAAACCCAGCTTTCCTTCACTTTGTAATTTACACAAGAGCTCAGTCAGCATTGTGGCCACCCGAGCGTCCATAGCCGCGACGAAAATAAATGCGGCCGTGAAAGACTCCCAGCCTTTTTCTTCAGGCACTGGTGCTGCGCAGCATGTCATTTGTGGGGCCTTGCTGGAAACGACCATTTATAGAATTGAAACTGCCCAGCGGGGCTTAACTGTCCAATAGGGATGGACATGAGAACTAATCAGTTTAATGGAAACCCATGACCAGTTGATTATATGAACGGGTGAGATATCACTGTATTTTCGCCTCTGTTTACAGACGGCAACCCTCAGAGCGATAACAGCTGTCCGTTCCCAGCTCGCTTCACACACACATATCAAGAGACAATGAAGGGAGGCTAAAAGCGGTAACCAGCATTTACCCAGCTAGAGACTCCTGGCAGGACTGACCATATACTTATCAAGTAGTTAGAATGACATGCCATTACAGCTCACCGCATTGTGGGTACGGCGGTCTACACGCTCTGTAGCACATGTTATATGGGTTATCCCCAGAGCAGAGCAGAGAGCGAGAGATGAATGGTCTAGACTGTAGTAACAAAAGGAAACCTAAATAAATACTGCACTTCCCCTTTGAGGTAAGGTGTCTAAGAGCTTTGGACTCTAATCTCCTGCACATCTTACAAATCAAAGAGTAAATCCTATCAGGAGCTGTTGGAGGCACTTTTTCAGTTGCTTATTAAGAAACAACAACAAAAACAGATCTGGCAGGAGATGAATGGGAATGGCAGCAGTACCGCTTTAAACTTTGATATTCAGAATGTTTGCTGCATTTTTGCCAATGTGTAATGTAATGTTTTTGTCTTTATGCTTATTTGTAGACTTTGAACTACATCAATCGTAGCTTTAGTCCCTGGCTGCCCACTTGTCCCTCTTGTACTGAATGTGAGGTCCTGCCCAATTATCTGTGAGAAGCATGTGTACACCAATTCAAATTGAATAAACAGCTCATGTACTTGGCGCATGAAGGGGATTCTGATTGCCATTCATACTTACAGTGATAAGGGTTTGGTAGAGGCAGTAGAAGCCTAGGTACCAGATGAACTTGCCGTTGGCGAAGGGAGGAACGAACCAGAGGTAGAAGTACGAGACCACCACAAACGGAGTGCAACCCACCATCCTGCAGAACACAAACACATTTTGGGTTAGACTTACGGCCTAAATATGGGATTTAATAGACACACAAAAGGGTTTAACACACAAATATTTTGATTTGTAAAAATAAAAAGACCTGAAAATTATACTCAGTGTTTCCAAAATATAGATTCTGTCTACAGAGGAATTTCTAGTAAAGGTCTTATAACAGTAACTAGTTTTCAAAAAGTTAGGACTTATTTGAAAACTGAGATACCTTTGTTTTGAAAAAAAAAAAACATTTTCTATGATACTAAGCTATCTCGCATGTTTCAAAGAGAGAAACAGCCGTCGCCAGCCGCCACCATTTACAGAGAAGGGGTGACAGCAGTTGTGTTATGTAATTTTCATAACAGTGTTAAAATCGGGTCATATTTCTGGCAGATTACTGTGAGGCTTAGCAGACTAGTGAATGATTATGTGCTTGTGAGTATGACAGGAATCTGTCCTGGCTTGTGTGGAGGGACAGGAGACCAGGGAAATACCACAATATTTCAAACCCACATAGCCAGGCACTTAAAGATGTAGCCGCACATATGCACTCAAACACACACATACACACACACACAAACACAAACACAAACACACACACACAGATGCAAACCAAGCAAACGTGGAGCAGAGGGATTCTGCTGTGTTGTGCTGTTTTCGGGACTTGGAGTGATATGTTGGTCATGTATAATTCATAAGAAAACAACTGCTACATATCATTATGGTCAAAGGGAACAGCTGTGCATTTCAAAATACAGAGAAAAAGGGAGGGAAGTGGATTATCCACAATATGACTCCTCTGTAAACACCGCTACATTATCCACCCTCTTCATTTCCTTTAAAGACCAAATCATGTCATTTGTCATGTGAGTAATCTGAATTTCACGGAAGGAAAATCGTATCACATTCTTATGACTTATTTGGTCGAAGAAGAGGAAGAAGAGTTGCACAGTCATTGTAACACCAACGCAATCCACAGGTAATAAAGGGACTGATGGAATTCAGGTGACTGTGTCAAAATTTGACTTCGCCCCTCTCACATGCTTGGGCTCTTAGGTGTTTGACCGCACCCACTTCAATAACAAGGGCTCTGACCCCTGGCCTGCTCCACACCAGGATTCAGTGTAAGAGAAAGAGACCGTGACACAGACAAGAAAGGGAGGAATGAGTATAAACAGAGAGAGAAACAGAGAGAAAGAGGGAGAAAGAGGTAGAGAGAGAGAGGCAGGGAACGGTCATTTCTAGCATGGTCCAGCCCACCCACAGAGGCCGGCCTCGCCCCCTCACTCTCCTCCTGATTGTTTGCTCAAACAAAAGGGGCTGACAACGCTGGTGCTGCAGTATTGAGTGGTTGGTCATGGGAGCGATGAAAGGCCCCCGGGCCGGTGAATGGGACAGTTAGAATGTTCTGCAAGATGGTTGTGTGCAGAGAGGCAACAAAGGCAGAGTATATCAGCGCGCGTGCTCAAACACTCGCATACTCACACACGTACACACACGCACGCACACGCACACGCACACACACACCTGACCCAATAATTTCCACAACCCTAATTAACGGAGAGCAGGTTGATAAGAGGATGGCACATAGAATTCTCTCCTCCCTGACTTGTCCAGGACACTTACAGCATGTTAATTGGATGGCAGACAATGGAGCGGAGGGGATTTGGCAAAGTTCTTGTAGGTGAGAGTGTGTTTTCACAGCTCCTCTCTCTGTTGATATGGTGGGTTCAGTGCTCTAGTGGTAGTTGAGGTGGGTATATACACTATTTTATCCAGAAAAACAGGTGGGTATCATCTAAATACCTACATATAGCCTCAACTGTATTACTAGGTAAACTATCTCCAACAGCGACAGTCTTGTAGGAGACGAGACTGTTTTCTCAAGGTTCCTCTTGCCATTGGTATGGTGGGTCTCTATAATTACAACATAATGAACAGAGCAGCACCCAAGGGGGTGTTTTGGGCCGAATGACTCCATCCTAAACAACTCAGGACAGAGATACTGATCACTTTATGTCTGGCTGCTGATGTCACAGCCAGGGGGAATAAGCGCTTCCTGCCCGGATGGGCAAAGGGGGCTTTCCAAAGGGGTGAAATTGAGGAAGTGTCTTGCATTCTCATCACACACAAACAGGCACACATACAGATGCATAAACACACCAAACACACACACACACACACACACACAGCTTCCCAGTGGTAATCAAAGCTGATTTACCAGCAGCATCTGTCTGCTACTGAGCATGGCTGGCTGGCCACAGTGGACTTGGTCCCCCTCCAGCACTGTCAGCTTGTGTGTAATCTATGGCTTATAATGCACTAGGCACTCACACATCAGGCCCTCCGCTAGGTACTCACTGTGTAATTACAGTAAGTGAATGGTGTCACGCCAATGTGTTCAGGACACGTTTATCTTGAAAACACACACACACACACACACACACACACACACACACACACACACACACACACACACACACACACATAGATACACTCACACACACACACATGACCGCTTGAGCCATCTGGAAATGGTGATTAATGGAATTGTGGTAATACCTTCATGTAATGCAGTATCATAGAGAGCTGTTTAATCACAACGTAACCTCACATTTACACCCATCCAGTGAATCATAAATCCATCAAACCAATCATATCTACACACTCAGATGGCAATGTCAGTCATTCTGCTTGATGAAAAGGAATCTATAATAGATTTCACACAAAAGCTAGCAATTGCATTATGTGTATATATATTAGAAAAATGTTCAAAACAGATTTATTTTTCTCATTTACAAAGATTTGGAACATAATCACAGAACTATCTTGAACTATGTTGTAAAAAAAAAAAACGTATTCATAGGCAAATTTATTCTCCATTCTTGCATTTCTGTGCAATGAACTGTTTACCTAATAGGCAGTGACACACTGAGCAACATTTTGCACAACAAAAAGCTGGGCAATGTCCCAATGTGAAATGAAGTGTGACATAAATTTAATAAAATGTCACTGGGCAACATGCTGGTACGTTAATTACCTCCCTCTCTATTGTTGTCTGGCAGCAAAAGGCAAAAGTAGCCCACGCCTTTAAAACATATGCATAGCACATCAAAGGGAGTGTCAGGAACTGTACAATTAAAGGATAATTATTGGTTTTTGACTGCAATAATCAGGTGATTATTTGGCTTGAGAACCAAATGAAACTGGAACAGCATCCCATTTTCATTGGGTCTTTAAATCACCTGTGAGCCAAAGAAACATTTGAATGTCACTTACAGGAATACAGGAATGTAGAAGTATGGGAACACAGGAATAGGAATGTAGAAGTACAGGAAGACAGGAAGAGGAAGTAGCAGTGATATTGAAACACAGTCATTTATTTTTATAATGTGAGCAGTTTCTGTAGAGCTCACCAGGGCATGAGTCTGCCGATCTTGGTCCATCTGCTCTTGGTGATGAAGAAGCCGACGATAGGGTCAGTAACTGCACCCCAGGCCTTACCAATGAACAGCACCATGGAGGCCTGGAAGGGGTTGATCTACAGAGCGGAGGAGGGACAGACTGGGGTTAAAAACAAGCGAACACAGGTGAGCGTACACATACTTAACACACACAAGCATCTCATACATGCACAGTACTCACATACACATACATACACATGCATGCGAACATATACATGTTGATAGGTCAAAGAACAGGGAGGCACACACAGAGACACACACACACACACGCTCACACTCTCTCTCATTCTCTCTCCATCATTCCCTCAAACACGTTACCTGGGCGACATCGAGCAGGTAGATTTGTAGGAAGAAGGCCGTGGCACTGGCAGCCACCTCCTTGGGCGCTCCGCCGATGGCAAAACACAGCTTACTGCATACTGACAACTTCTGGTTCAAGTCAGTCTGTGAAGGCAGAGGCGACAAGGGAGAGAGAGAAAGAAGACTAGAATTAAGACGTGATTCACCTGTGACTCAGTCTGCTGATGAGCAAATGAACGATTCTTGACTGCAAGGGCTCAAACAAAGAGTCTCATCCTAAAGTGAGATAAAATGATTGCTGACATGAAGCACATAACTGGTTACTGTTAACGTCGTAAGGCCTTTGCTTACAAAATGGAAATGCTTTTGAGGTCAGAATCGACTGTGTTTTTGAAATATTGACTGATGAATTTCAGGTAGCAAAATATTTCCAATATATATGGCCAGAGCAAAAATATGCCACATATCTATGGCTGTAACTGAACACTTAAGACTCAGGACAATGGATTTGATGCAAAAAGATCTTTATATTTTAAGGTCATAATGAGCTACACCTTTTGTTTATAGCCTCATCAGACTCACTGAGGGTAATTTTGGAATTGAGGCATTGAGGAAATCAGGAGTATCAAGGAAACCTCATGTCACCTCATTAGCCATAGGCATACATCATTCAATCAACTATTAAAGTTTCCAAAATATGATTGGCAACAAACTGCATACACACTATCACATAACACGTATACCAATAGATCCCATGGATATATGATATTGATGAATGGAT
The DNA here is from genome assembly GCF_046629955.1 of Centroberyx affinis. Lineage (NCBI taxonomy): Eukaryota > Metazoa > Chordata > Actinopteri > Beryciformes > Berycidae > Centroberyx > Centroberyx affinis. The sequence continues at coordinate 370,747 of NW_027279540.1, forward strand.
AATGAATAATGATGGAATGAAACCCTTTAAATCCAGTCTCATGCTTAACTTCTTTCAACTCACTTGTCTTCCTCACTTTAATTTATCACAGTAAAAAGATTTGATTTCTACAGAGGTAGAGATTGAATACCTTTCTCAGAAAAGGGCACGCTATTTTAGCCATAGACTGACCAAATTCTTGCCTAATCTAAACACCTCATCCCAACCACATAAACTTGAAATAAGGTGTGTCTCTCTGGAAAGAAATAAGCCATGAGAAAAGAATGATGATTCAAAGATAATGGTGACTCCCATGATGTCATTCACAGTCTGAAACGTTTGGAACTTGATTCCAGGTATTCCAAAAATAAAACGGTCCTTTGTGCATGTTGATGTCACAGTGGCTGATTCACTGATATAGAAACTGAAAAAAAAACTGAATCTGAGTCACACTACGTTTGCTATGCAGTATGCGGAACATACACAGTGATACATCTGTTTTTGCAAGAATTCCATTTCCTCCCAACTTTCTCCCTTACACACACACACACACACACACACACACACACATACACACAAACAAACTCCTTCCCCACCACAACCCTACGCTCCCTACATATAAATCATCAATCTCCCCATATCCTCTGCTCTTGAACTGACAGTACTCTGGTGAATTTCTCTGTGGTGTGGGCCAAGAAAGATTTTCGTATTAAAAATGTGTGTGTATGTGTGTGTGTGTGTGTCAGTGTGGATGTGTGAGACAGAGGATCAGAAGGAGACCCCCTGCCGGCTGTTTGCATTGTGGTCTATCTGTGCAGACAGTGGGGCACACTGAGGAGCCTGCTAAACCCATCAGGCACGTGACTCTGTGTGTATGTGTGTGTGTGTGTGTCTGTGTCTGTGTATGTGTGTGTGTGTGTGTATGTCTGTCTGTTTTCTGTGTAGTGAGAGGAGCAGGCTTTCATCTTCACACATGAATAAGGAGATAAACCACAGCCTAGGAAGCCCAATATTTACGACTGTCTCAGGGAAAGTGCACACACACACGCACATACGCACATATTTATATACTGTATATATATATATCAACCTATGCCTGTCTCCATCTTCAGCTCCTCATACACTCCCTGCAACCTTTGTTGTTTGCATAGAGGCCAACAGACAGTCAGTCACACGCACACACACACACACACGCAAAAAGTGTCACTCCACATCCAGTCACTCAGGCTTGGCCCACAGCGAGTCCCCTCAGGAGTTTATGAAAGAAGGAAATCACCAAAGGAACCACAGCACCGACCGGCACACTGTTATTATCCGGCTTACTTTTTCTCTTCCTCCTTTTTTCGCCCCATCAAAACATCGATGGGTTCGAGAATGACAATTACCAGGAGGGAGCTGTGTAATTATTCAAACGCGAGACAAGCGGGTCAGAGGTAAGTAAAGGCTGCGCGGCGGTTCCGACTTCAAAACTCTCTCTTCTTCCACTCTCACTGCAATTATCCCTAATTGGAGAGAAAATCAAAGTCTTTGGTGTCTAGAGAATGCTGCTTAACTGATGATGTGCAAAAATACTCTGTGCACCCAGCAGATCTCTCTCTCTTTTTCTCTCTCTCTCTCTCTTTCTCTAAACACTTATTCTTTCCTTCCAAACTCTTATTCTCAATCTTTCATTACGGAGTTGTTATCATCAAAGACATAAACAGGATATCCCTTCTACCGTTGTCTGGACACATTAGCTGGGCAAACACAAACACACACACACACACACACACCAGCTCAATGCAAAGTTCAATCCGTCAGCAAGCAAGGAACAAGGACAGATGAGACTAATCTCTAAAGTTAATGAATCCTTAGCTGTTGGGCAAAAAATAATTACAAAAATATCTGACTACATAGCAAGTAATTTAAATCAGGATTGAGGACGATATGTGATGCAAAGAAAGGAGGAGCGCCAAAAAAAAAGCTCTTTAGCCAGTTGAGCTGTGTTCTCTGAATGAAAGGAGATGTGTATGCTGAATGTACGCATGCAGAAAGTAAAGCTGGTCAAAATGAAGGCATAAAGCAGTTTAAAGGTTTATTCTGTGTAGGATTTTCTGCAATGTTTGGTATCAGGGTCATAAAACTAGTTCTGGTTTCATCAGATTATTCAGATTCCTCAGATTATGGATTACGAATATGAAAGGAAAAGATGTTTTTGTCACGCTGTTTAAAATGACAGTAATAAACCTCTGTTGTGGTAAACATGAAGTCACATCAACAGTATCCGTGTGTCATGGCATGCGACACTGGCTAGAGAACAAAGCCAAAATCTAGAGGTGTGCTTTGATTTATAGAATTGCTATAGAACGCTATAAGGTTTCTTTCATCTTTCTTTCATAATTCTCCTCATAGTGTTCCTCCTGTCAGTGCAGATGAAGGTAATATAGAAGAAGACACTGAGCACACGTGCAGCCTCAGAGTGACACACTACTTGAGGAACTCGCAGTGGCAGGTGACCCATTATTGGCTGGGAACTAGGTCTGGATCTACCCTTTAGTATGTATAATTCACACAGGGAACAAACTCTCCCATCTATTATGTCCCACTCAGCCACCCTTATGGGACGTGTCTTACACACAAGACTTGAGAAGATGCTGACAGCCCTTCTTCTGTAACACATCTCAACGTTGTAGTTTGTCAGAGTAAAAATGCTGTAGGAATGTTGTGTGCCTACTTATTCATCATTGCTGTAATACATAAAGCAGTAATACAAGTAATATTGCATAATACCATCAACTAGGGATGTTCAATTTTTAAACAGCACTTATTCAAAAGAGAAGATTCTTGTATTTTTGATAAATGTTTTTATCTTCTTCAGGAAATATTTCTGTCATTGTCAAGTGTCTGTCAAGTGTCACATCTCAAGTCTCATCCTGCTGAAGTCCATAGAGGCATAAGTAAAACAAAACACACAACACATTGGCATAGAGGTTTGGCACAGATGAGCCAGTTGCAGAACAGGTTAGATGCTGTGGTGTCAGATGCATTTTTATATTATGTGTCATGCATGGTTGTTGATGTTTTTTGAAAGCAAATTCCCCCGAGGGGCAATAACGGTTTCATTCATTCATTCATTCATTCATTCATTCATTCATTCATTCATTCTTGGGCACCTTAACATGACACAGCAAAATACAAAATACAATGAGTGACTTAAAGGAATGCCATTACATAACATTTTCCATTTATCATGAAACAATATTGGATGTATGTATATACATTAGCTATCTTGATAAAGGGACAATTCGCCATGTTGGCTCTCCATCCTTCATTTTCCTTGCCTTAGCTGCCTGGGGGCCATGTGCTCTGGAACAGCATCAATAAGTAAGCATTCAATTTATTCCTCTGAGCACACGGCTTTACATACTTCCACAGGCACGACACACACATGCACAGACGCACGCATACACACACACACACACACACACACACACACACATAAACAGCTCACTTGCTTTCACAGACTTATCTCCTGCCTGCACTCAAATGGCAATAATCCCATGCAGTTCTAACGTAAACCTAAAAGAACTTAAGGAGTCATCCCCTACTGTATCCACTGTCCTGGCTCCAACAATGCCTATGATTAGAAATGTCCTCACCACCAAAGCCCACTGATATCATCGGGATCAGACAAAGATAACAATCCTCCCGTTTCATCAAGCAGGTCATCCCATCAATGGGAAAAACCTCCCTCAAATGAAAACAATCCACTTCCAGGCATTGAATCGCATTTCTGTGGGCTCACAGCTCACAAGGAAACAATGAAGCTGATTAATCACAGTCAGATAAGCGTCACTTTCCCCCCTTTTTTTCTCCATCCAATCTTGTCAAGAGCCGTTCCCAGATTAATTCATACACAGCCAAACTAGTCCACACTAATCATCACAAAAGCCTGGCTGCACTTTACGTTCAGCTTACATGTGTCTTACTGTACATCCGGGGTCCAAACAAGGGACTCAGCCATGTGATTAAAAACAATGCTATTCACACATATGATGACAACATAACAGCATGCAGTACAGTACAAAAGAAGCACTGAAAACGTGTGAATCCTTACCTGGTGGGGGGTTTTGGTGAAGAGCGGGTCGGGGGGCTTGATGAGCTTCCCCGCCTGGCCCTGCGCTCCCCTCTCTCCCTTGGTCATGGCTGAGAGACTGTGTGTGAGTCTGCCGCCGTATTTCTGCGACTGCGTGTGTGTGTGAGCGTTAAAGTGAGTGTGACTGTGACTCCGTGTGTGAGAAAGAGTGCGAGTGGCCTGCCTCTGGGTGGTGTGTGTCGGCGGGTGAAACTGGATGTGGCTCTGACTCCGGGTGTGTGTGTGCGTGTGAGTGACGGGTCCAGAGGCTGGGAGCTCCTCCTGCTCCTCTGTGACAACTCTGCTGCTTTCTGCTGCCATTCACATGCTGTGCTGGTCTGGAATGAGGCCAGGAGGGAAGGGCAAAGTCAGACAGGCGGTGCCACACACACACATATACATACACATATAGGCAGCATGCACACACACACAAACACAAACACATACACTGCCACATATATGTACAAGCACATGAATGCAGGCGCACACAAATGCTACAACACACACACACACAAACACACATATGGGAACATATATGAACACAGACAAACACCCACTCTCTCTTTCTCTAACATAAACACATGGCCCTGTGCACAAAAACACACACATAAATGGACCAATGCAGAAGTGCACACAGACAGATAAACATGCACACACACACACACACACACACACACACACACGAACACAAGCACATAACCTTAGGCAACCTATCAATTACATTCTAGTAAATATCTTTAAATATCCTTAAATGTTATTTTACTGCAACTCTCCTCATTACTTTAATCCATATTAAGCTTTTTACAGTAATCCTGTGCCTTCCAGGTGATTCTGGAAGATAGGAGTCCAGATGTGACGGTGTCCCGTCTAGGAATATGTTGTCTTGCCTCAGCGTACTATTACTGCAAGTGCTTCCATCAACAAACACTCTGCACATCTGATGTAAATCTTCAAGCACAAAAAAATGAATATGAGAAAACACAAATTCTGTCTTACCCCGTGCGGATGGAAAAGCAGCTGGTGCTGTCAGCGCAGCAGCCAGTTAGTCAGTCAGTCAGTTAGTAGTTCTTCAGCGCGGTGATGTGCCAGTCAGACGGGCAGGATGAGAAGGAGACTGCGGAGGACGGAGCCGGTCTGGTCCGTGCGTCTCCACTCCGCTGGTTCAGGCTGCAGCGACGGAACTGCGCCCTTCAGCGGCCGCGGCGGCGCATGACACAGCGGATTAGTAGCCTACATGCATTTATGCATGTGCATCTGTGCTGTGTGGCCTCCGAGATAAGATGACAGGCGATGCTTTGACATCAAACTGCAGCTTATTGTGTTTTTTTGGGAGGAGCGCAGTTCATGAATTGCATAAACTAACGAAAAATCACTGTAATGTTCCTAGAATTTTCCCACAGAGGCTTATAGTGTGTCTGGTATTCTCAGTAGTGAGATAGTGACCTAATCGTACTTGATGCTATTTTTTATCTCCTGTGGTGTCACTATAATATTCCTATGATATTTATATAATATTCTACATTTGATGTGATCCTGCTAAAAAAAAAAGGATAGCATAATTATTTTCGTGCGTGCAAAGAGCAAACCCCGACCTTGGACTAATTTTGTTTTTTGCTGGCACATCCATGTGAACACCCTGCATGCGTTATGCAAGTGTTAGATCTTTTTTTTTTTTTTTTTTTTTATCTCACACGAATATTGTTTATCACCACATGAATGACAGTTGACATGAACCGGAGGATGTGGTGTGGTACAGGTGGAATGTGTAAAATGCAGTTTGGTTTCTTCTTTGGCTGGCGCGCAGATTTACGGTGAATTAACTGGAACAGGTAGAGGGAAAGATGCCGCCGGTGCGTGACAGCGACTGTTGGACTGCTGCAGCCGCCCTTTGTTCTAACATGGTTCTCAGATGGGTCTCACGCATCAGTGAGTCAGACTCTCATCATCATCATCATCATCATCATCAGCTCTAGACGGGTATACAATACAGCCCTTCCCTTGTGACAAATAATTAGGCTATTATCTTCCTGTCCGTGGCACTCAATAGGTAGTTTATGGTGGTGGCACTGTACTTTATGATATTTTTTAAATCTCATATAATATTATTATAACATTAGGCTATAATATACTGTTAATAATATATAATCTAAAAAAGAAATTCAACTTATGGTGCTTTCAGTGCCTTTCTTTTCCCCACTAAGTACTCTTTACTGTCATGTCTAAGCAGCATCCCATCCATTGCTGGATGCTTATTCCCCGGGGTAAACCTGTCTCCAGAGTATGACAACAAACATGTTGGGGAGACCTGGACTGCTGAACCCAGACCTCTCCATAAATTCCAAGCATTCAAAGCCCTCTACCAAAACCACTTTACTGACAATGAAAAAGGGCACCACCATAGAAAAGTCAAGCATATGATCTGCATTAGAATGGGTATGTTTCAGATAATGCGTGAAGAGGAATGTGCAAAATGAAAGGTTGGCAGGCGCACAGGTAAGAGGGCTGTTCTGAAAGGAAATGTGAGAGTCTAAGGAAAAGTAATTCCATGCATGCTTAGCCTTATTAAATATGTAGCAGAAAGGAAATGTGTCCTCTTTTGCTCTTTAGCCAGACCCCCTCTGGCTGCTAACCAAGTGATGCCAGGAGCCAGCACATCCAGATAAAAGTCCTAAATGTGCAGCGTGGCTCCACAGAAAGGTAATTCTTCAGAGGTTATTATGCTATTGAAGACATCTCTGCTGCTGCAAGAGCTTCTTCCCTCGACCTTGACCAATCCCGAGGCTGTCATCTCTTCCTCTGGAGTCCTGAGCCACGAGCAAATACACACTGTCTCTTGTCCTGCATCCCCTCCCCTCTGTTGCTTTAAATATTGAAGATGGATAATGGTGTTCGCCTTCTTCCCGAGGCCAGGCAGAGAGCTCGGAGAGGGAGAATCACGTGCACACACTCATGCTAAGGCACACGCGTGTCCACACGCACACACACACACACATGCAAGGAGACACACAGACTTATGTGGCCTTATTCAAGTGGAAAAAAGACCTTGCTAAGATAAAACTGAAGTCTTACATGATTAAACTCTGCTTCACCCCACCCGCATAAAATGTCTCCCCCCCCCTTTTTTTTCCCCTTCTTGATTTATTTTGTAGTCAAGGAATCGATTTCTCCTTCCCAGTGACTGAGAGTGCTGTACTGAGACAGAAGGGTATGATCAGTGTGTGGTTAGGCTTCATACCACCACATAGATGTTTTTCATAACTGAGTGGGTGAAAAACTCCACTGTGAAGCCGTCATTCCTCTAAATGTTGACTTCTTTGACACCACCCTCCCTCTCTCCTTTATCTATGTCACCATAAAATCCGAAATGACAACACAGATGTGGCAAAGCAAGAAGATAAGGAGACAAAAGGCACTTAACTACTAATCACCATGATATATTAAATAGAACCAGCTAAGCTAATGAGGTCATTAATTGAGCTAATGAATGCATTAATTAGAAATATTTCTATGTCCACATGCTTGACTTCGCATAACATATGAACTTTGAATCTTAAAGCATTAAGGAGTTATAGCAGTATCAAGAAAATCAGTTATTCTTCATTAATTTGCATATTTATGCAGCGAGGTGTGCCAAAATCAAATCAGTTCGTCTATTCTATTGGGAGAACCCGTGGCGTAAGCATGAAGTGTCTAACCTGTATTGTTCTCGAGTTATTGTGTTCACAAAAATGTGTCTACACACCCAGACACAACATAATGTCCCACATACCATGCACCATGGTGGCAGGACATAAAAAATACACAGAACTTTGAGGAGGATGTTTATTGTAGATTATTCAGTGTTATGTCTTGAAAGGATACAGTTAAAATAAGACAATAATATACATTTTAAATTAAACCTCCCCCCAAAATGCAGGCAAATGTTCACGATATGCTGATAAATGACAAAACATCTGACAAGCCTAAATAGTCAGGCCAAACATCAACATAAATAACGAGTTGTCATCTTTTTGTCTTTGCGCCCGCTTAATAATACACAGATAATCATTATATGCAAACAAAACACTATATATTATATGGTCATTAAATACAAATGTAATCCTTTAGATACAAACACAAATATTAGAGCCCCTTTCTTTCACTGTAAATAGTGCAGACAAACTGGTGTTCACAGTTTGGGAAGACTTGAAGTTTGAAGAGTTGGCAAGTGGTGGTGGTGGGGGGGGGGTGGATGGGTGGGTGGGTGTGTGTGTGTGTGTGTGTGTGTGGGGGGGGGGGGCTGCGGGGTAGATACATGCGGCAGGCCAGGCTGAAAAACAGATGGACACACTTGGACGTCCATCTGCATGGGGGCAGCGCTGGTTTGCCTTGAGAGTTCTTCGGCGGTTATAGGGAGCGGAGTTGGCAGGCAAACATTGTCCTCCAGAGGAAGAGGACAAAGTCAAGCAGTGACAACGGGACCTCAGCAGCATCTGCGGTGGCGGAGATGTGCGTAACTAACTGAAGATGTCTCCATAAGACTGGCCAGAGGTAGTGTAGATAATCCTACACAGCCATGAATGCAGGGGGAAATTTCAGTGGAACGGCCTCAAGTACAGCGCGCATTGTTGAATCAGGGAAGGAGGTAAGGTACAGAAGGCCTTGGGACTGGCTGGGATTTCGCAGGCGATGATGGGGTGTCAGCGGGGGAAAAGAGGTGTATCGTGTAAATTGAGGGGGTCCTGTTGGTCAGGAGTGTCCAAAAGGAGCCTGTGGGTTCAGGGGTCTCTGGACAATGACGGCGTTGGCCAAGTCCGCCTCCTCTAGACTCAACTCTTCCTCTTTGAGCTCTCGGCAAGGAAGCGATGTCGTCAGGACGAAAGGTGGGCAGGTCCTCTGGCAGCGTGCCACGAAATCTTGAACATCACTGACCCTAACACACAGAGAACGAAAGGAAGAAACAAAGAACGAATTTATAATAAGAATGAAAGAAAGAAAACAGAAAACGAAGATGTAAATATTCACAATTGAACACGTTTGCTCATTTTCACTGGCAAAGCATTCCCAGCCAAAATACTCTACTCTCTCTACATCAGCTACACATGATTTCTCTCTAAACCAGCATACTAGCAACATCATCTATTATTTACTACAAGCCAACATATACAAGAGATCCTATGGCGGCTCCACTGCTCACACACTCGCGCCAGCCGAGGGTTTGAGGGGTTCAGTCCTCTATCCCTCAGCCACTAACCCTGTTATATAAATGCTGCATCTGAGTTACGCAATCCCTCTCTAGGGATTTTATAGATCCACTCCGCTGCTACCTCTCAGATTATGTTTTCTGCAGCCCATGCACTGTGGCGGGGGGAATAACATGTACCATGCTGCACTACACGGGCCTTCAGCTCTACCACACTGGGATGAAGCATTATGTAATCTCCAAACAAAGTCCCCTCCCTCCCTAGAAACCAAAATCTTTTGTCATCCCTTGAACTAGTTCTTCACTACGATGCTTGAGATTACAGGATTTGCAGAGACCACAGATAGCGATGAAATATTCCTCACACAGAATAGTTATTTATTCGTTTACACACATAGATATTACTTGATGGCTTAGCTGTTGGGGTCAGATGTATAATCATTTGTTTTAGCCTTGACAGCGTGGTACACACCGATGTGATAGGTTAAACCTCTGCACCAATCTCCTGCCGTCAGCCAACCAGATCTGCAGGGAGGTGACAGGGAGGGCGTGGTCCAGTGTTACCATGGGAATAGGAAGAGATTCTCCATCCTCGTGCACAGATGGCGATCTGGCCACCACTCTGGGCGCAACACTGGGAGCGCACAGACACAGATTAACCAGTTAGAAGGATGGACAGTAGATCCTTTATGTATTCCCTCATTTTGCTCACTGCCTACATTGCTGTGGTGAGGCAAAGTCTCACAGAAGAATTTTAGATATGTTGTGAGTTTGGACTCCATGGACAATTTTGTATTCACACAATGAAACTTTGACAACACTAAAGCTCTCAATACATCAGGTTGACTGTCTGACTCCTCTCAAATTTGCCTGTGAGTTTTATAGATACCTGGATTTAGAGGGACACCTAGTGGTACAGAATAGGACAGCTTCTTCTTACAGTAGATTTGAGTTTCATCCCACAATGAGACATTCACCACTTGAAAACATTGGTGCCTACTCGACAAGCACGTTATTAGTTCTGCTCAATTTATGACTCATTGTAAGATGATTGCATACAAAATAATTATGTTCATGAGGGTAAAATCACCTGTGAATCATCATACATGTACAGCATATAAAATTAAACCCTCCACTTGTTAATGGTCTCACTGATGACTATCTCCCCCGGCGTACAACAGCCATGTCGTCTCACCTGCCGAGCCGATACCCTCGGCCGCTGAAGGGGTGAAAGGTCTTCTTCCTGGGAACATACGTTTCCTCTGTCAGATCCTCCACATTGATCTCCAATTCCTCCTCTTCTGCTCTACTTTCCCACTCTGCCGGAAGCTCCCTGGGACACATTAAAGACCAGGCTTCAGGTAAATCAATGTGACAAATGAGCACTAATGAGCGTTATGCTTTGTTTGTTTAATGTCGCCTGGTTGTGGTCTTTAGGTGGGACATCTTCCTTACTACCAATTTCCCTCTGGGGACCAATGGGTTTGACTGATTGATCAACAGTATGTTACTGCTACATAATACTGAACAAAAATATAAACACAACACTATTGTTTTTGCTCCCATTTTTCATGAGTTGGAATAAAAGATCTAAGACTTTTTCTATGCACACAAAAGGCTTATTTCTCTCAAATTTTGTTCACAAATTTGTTTAAATCCGTGTTAGTGAGCACTTCTCCTTTGCCAAGATAATCCATCCACCTGACAGGTGTGGCATATCAAGATGCTGATTAAAGAGCATGATTATTGCACAGGTGTGCCTTGGTCACAATAAAAGGCCACTCTAAAATGTGCAGTTTTATCTTGAAAAAAGACATTTATTAGGCACTGAACTATGGATCTCACATGACTAGGGCTACAGATATGCATTTTTTGAAAACCAGTCAGTATCTGGTGTGACCACCATTTGCCTCATGCAGTGCGACACATCTCCTTCGCATAAAGTTGATCAGGTTGTTGATTGTGGGCTGTGGAATGTTTGTCCACTCCTCTTCAATGGCTGTGCCAAGTTGCTGGATATCGGCAGGAGTTGGAACACGCTGTCGTACACGCCGATCCAGAGCATCCCAAACATGCTCAATGGGTGACATGTCTGGTGAGTATGCAGGCCATGCAAGAACTGGGATGTTTTCAGCTTCCAGGAATTGTGTACAGATCCTTGCAACATGGGGCTGTGCATTATCATGCTGCAACATGAGCTCTGGTGGATATTCCTGCAGTCAGCATGCCAATTGCACGCTCCCTCAAAACTTGCGACATCTGTGGCATTGTGTTGTGTGATAAAACTGCACATTTTAGAGTGGCCTTTTATTGTGACCAGCCAACGGCACACCTGTTCAATAATCATGCTGTTTAATCAGCATCTTGATATGCCACACCTGTCCAGTGGATGGATTATCTTGGCAAAAGAGCAGTGCTCACTAACACAGATTTAAATAAATTTGTGAACAAAATTTGAGAGAAATAAGCCTTTTGTGTGCATAGAAAAAGTCTTAGATCTTTTATTTCAACTCATGAAAAATGGGAGCAAAAACAAAAGTGTTGCGTTTATATTTTTGTTCAGTATATAAGTTTTAAGTGTATTGTGTGAAGCTGTAACTGTTATTGCTTGTAAACATTAGAAGAAAATTTTGAGACATTTTGAGACAAAGCGGGATCTGAAAGTCCTACAACAAGTTCTACCCTTCAAAAGTCTCTGTATTTTTATCAATGATTAAAGGGGCATTAAGGTAATTTATGACGTTTACAAACTCCTATCGGCAACAAAGACATTGCAACAATAATCACAGGTCTCTGGCACAGCTTACAGTGGCCTGTAATGGATAGAAATGCTAATGTCACATTTTCACAATAGGAGGAAGCAAGGTAATTAGAGCAGAGATACAACAGAACGTATATACAGTATATCACAATGTATATATTTGCCAAACGTAAATATATCACAATGAATAGTGTAATAATGCTTTGTCATTTGAAAGTGAGGTTTTGAGAGCTAGAAATCTCAATGCCTTGCAGTCATTGGTATTGATCAACAACCCCGCAGATATATTATGGTCATTTTGTACTTGGGGACAGTAAAACCTCACTTATGCACCTTTTAATATACTTAGAAACGTCTGGATTGGCCAATTAAACTCACCCCCGTTTGATGGCCTCCAAGAAGTCTTGGTTCTCTGGTATGGAGTAGCTGCGAAACTCCTCATCGTTCACAGTGAAGCCGTCCTTCCACAGCCTCACCACCATCTCAACCTGGAACACAGAATACTGCAGTGAGCCCTAGCACTGAACCCTGTATGTGCTGAACTCACTCTACCTAACAGCATCTCTCAAATTCCTAACACGTCAGCCTGAATGTATTTCCCTGCTGTCTCGTGAAAACCTCATTCCACTCTATCTATCTTCATTTATTCTCAGATTGCAAGTTTACCATCCTCTTTGTGCTGAATCAATGTCACGACCCAAGGACCCATGAAACCCATGTAAAACACACTGTCATTTCAAAAGTTACATGGACATCAATCAGAAAACACAAAGTCTAATTCCTGAAGAGCTTAGTCTATGGAGATAATGATGTTTGAATGTGACAGCAGCAAAATGTCAATTGTAGAGACTTGACTGAGTGAATTCCCCTCTGACCTTTGAAGACCCTGAGGCGTCATTGCAGATCTTCTCCACCTCGTCGAGGAGGTCTTCCACCGAGAAGCTACGCCTTATTGGAGCCTCCTCCGCTTCCTCATTTTCTCCACCACAAACCCTTTATGAAATAGGCAAGTTGATTACTTAATTTTATGGCTTGTAATTCAGCCAACGAATACAAGACTGATTATACAGGGAAATGGGTTTGAGCTCTTATACCCAAATGATTATTATTATTTTGTGGTAGTCATGTCTGAAAATGTACTAAAAGAAAAACACTAAAACGTTGTGCTCCCCTATACACCTTTACCTTCCACCCAAATTCATTTCTCAGTAGAGAAGCTGCAGACTTTATACCAGATCACATCAAAGGTTTGAGTTGTAGTTTCCCTGGCTGTGTGAGAGAAATGTTTATTTTCACAATTATTGATTGGACTATCACAAATCATAGGATTAACATATGGGAATTCCTTTTAAGGGCTCACTAGTCCTTGCAAAGCATGGGCTTTCTTGGATACAGACATCAAATAATATTATGCTATACCCACTTATGGACTTACATTCAGGTCCATCATAAAATATGCCACAATCGACTAATTAGGCCAAATAATACGGAACAACATTGTTTTAACTCACCAGTTTTCATCTTTCTCACTCCCTACAGTGTCTATGTCTTTCATGCCGTTCTGTGTTTTCCATCTAAAGAATAGGAACATATGACAGATTGGACTTCCAAAATAGTGTGCGTAGCAAACGACATGATGGGACCGATCACAGCCTACATCAATCCTTGAGAACACACGTTTTGATGGAGATCATATTAATAGGCCTACAATTTCGACGTGAATTTATTCTGCTATTCACATTTACAAGGCCAGTATGTTACATTGATAAAAGCAATGCCTTAAATTTCTCAACATTTTTTGTACGACGTAGCTTATCACATTGATAAACAACCAAGGAGCCTGTAATTACATAAGTGGGCGTCAGCATGCCCAGTCGCGCATATAACGATAAAGGCCCTACGCATCACAAAAAGATCACACACACACACACACACACACACACACAAGAGAGATGCTCCTTTGCATGCCCGTATTAACGTTAAGGTCAAATACTGCTTTACCAGTTCGTATATTCTCGGTAAATCCGGGGCTACACATCTGCAGCCATAAGTTTAAGGCAGCGGCTCTTCTGCTGAGCAATATGTGTGACGTAAGCAGTGCCGTCAGTCCGCTCCAACTGCCGCGATGAAACTGAAAAGCTGCTGAGCTCAGCAACACTCTCCTGCGGTTCAAATAACCAAATTTACATCGGCAACTTTACAGGCAATGCTGTTGCCAATGTAGGCAACGTTGCCTTAAATCTGGACAGGCACTTTCAGATTGGACATAATCGTCTCATATCGGTTTTTTTTTTTTTTTTTTTTTTTTTTTAAAGGAACAGAATGAGGCTGATTAGAAAAAAATAATTGAAAATTGCCTAATTATATTGTCATGAGCCCCGACGTAAAATTTAATATTCCTGTAGCCTAAAATTTGTATAGAAATCTGTGGTAGACAACAGTGACTTCATAGTGACCATGTTGTTGTTTTTGTTTTTATCTCCTTTGGTAGGCCTATCACTGTAATACTTCTAAATAGAATAATATAATTCCTAATTCCCAATAATATAATTCCGATAGCCTAATAGGTTATTCATCAAACATTTAAATAGTATAGGCTACAAATAAGGGCTGCATGAGACTCATGTATAATAGGCTATATAGCCGAAGTAAGGCTGTGCTAAAAGCAATCATTTGGACAATGAGTGGTGGACTTAGGCTATGTGACTGGTTATAACTCAATTTGGTGATTAAGTTAAAAAAAAGAAAACTCTAGGGTACAAACCTTTTCTATTTTACATTTTACAACCATTTTATTATTGTTTTAAGTCCAGCAGTAGGTCTTGTAGATTTTTTAGACTGATGGGATGTGTTGCATCACTTGCAAACATGCCTTTGTGAGAAGTTAAGAATAAGCTAAATGATAAAATAGCCTATTCTCTTTACTCTCTGCTGCACTAGGCTATGGCTGGATTATGAGAAATTAACAAGGCTTAAAAATTATGGGGGAAAAATATAGCCTAGTTTTGATAAAGCTTAAACACAGAAACTAAAACCTGAAACAGATGGCTTGCTCAGTTGCATCTCCGGTCAAGCCAGAAATAGCACGCGCGCGCGCACACACACACACACACACACACACACACGCACGCACGCACGCACGCACGCACGCGCACGCACACGCACACACACAGTTGAAACCAAAGTAGTGGGGTACACCAGTGGTTCCCAGACTCCAGGGACCCCCAGGGGCCATTGAGGGGATCACAGGGAGTCCTCAGCAAATTGAGGTTTTGTTTAATTTTCAAACAAACTTTCCACTGTTATAGCCCAACTTGCACTACAGACAGACAACGGAAATCTACTTAGATTTGGATCTCTGGGACAAAACCTCTGGCAGTTGGGTGTCTATGGGTTAAAAGTATCCTTGACATAAATCAGTTTGTGAGTCCCTGGCGCACACTACACATTTTCAATGTCATCTTTATTGGTTACAAGTTCCCCAGATGTGGCAATCCCAAAATGGCACAAAAAAAAAACGTTTTGAGGGAATGAGCAATAATTTTGAAATCAGCAGGGGTGGGGACTGTCACATCAACAATTGAATAACTTCAGTAACTACATAGGGACAGTCTGTACCCACTAGTGAGTTTATAGACCCCTTGTGCTTTAGAGTATTTTATTTTATTTTATTTTATTTTTTACATGGCATTCCTATATTCCTTTAGGGACTCATAGTGTGTCTATGATACTTATTGGACAGTACTTAGTGATCTTAATAGCATTGTATATGATTATAAATGGTTTATGAATCCACTGTAATATTCCTATAGCTATTCCTCTAGATAATATCATATAGTGAAAAAATAATAACATAATTATTTGTATGATCTTTGTGATATTATATTGTATTCTTTTAGTTATTTTTAGAAGATTACTGTAGTTATTTGTCGTAAGAGTCCAGTCAGCAAAATAAATGCACCTGCCAAGCAGATCCACATCCACCTCTATTATCGTGGCGGATCTGGACCTGCTGCTGACAGCAGACCGGAGCGACACAGAGAAAGAGAGAAATGGCGCCTCGATGCTGCACTCACTGAGGCAGTGTTTGGAGCTGGATAGAGAGATTCAGTAAGGGCAGACAAGAGGATAAAACATGGTGAACACAAGAAAGAGCTCACGGCCGGTGCCTAGCAGCCCCTTCATCTCTTCAAGGACTAGGTCGTCGGCGAGAAATGACCCAAACTCTGAGGAACATGTAAGCTAAGAGCCGGGTTCTTTTCTTTGCCGGCGAGCTAGCTGGCTATGCTAAGTGGCTAGGTATAGCTATAGCTGTGGCCTCTAGGTGCTCCAACAGTGTATTATTCACAACAAAAACGACCTACACTGGACTTGACACCGACTGAATCAAGCAGACAAATAATAAAAGCATTGAATGCATTGATTCATATGCGTGCCATTTGCGTTGAATGCGTTGTAAAGCTGTCAATTTGTAGGCTAGCCCCGTTAACTCGTGGCTAGCTCCAACTTGAGTTCCCTTTGTGTTTGGCAATTTTTGCCCGGCTTGCTTGTTGTGCCATTGTCTCTACAAATTAACGCCCCAAGTATGGACAAGGTGATTTTGACGTGAGGCTGTTGGCATTATCTTATGCCGTCACTCTGAGTGTATTAAGGTTATTATTTGCAAAGATGTTAAGAGATTTAACGTTAGTTAAGCTAGCGTTAGTAGGCTGTAGCTAGCTGGTCAGCTAGCTTACAGTGGGGGAAGGGAGTCGCAGGTTCACAACAGTTGGCTGGCTCACGTCCTGTATTTAGCAAGCTTGAACTTGGTGAACTTTCTGTTGTTAATATCCCAGAGACCCCTACACATTATTTACAATACGCGTGTAGAAAAGCCTGTTTTTTCACTTATTCAAAATATACACCTCCTAGCTGGCTTTCCATTTTTCTCTGATCCTCTGACCTACAAGCTGCCTGACAGTCTTTGTCTATTGAATCTCAAATGTAAACACTGAGATTATGCGAGGCAAGAGACTGTTTTTTCAGTTGTTTTGATTATTACACCACTTAACACGGTACTACAATATTATTTCGCGATCAGATAATTTATTGTGATTGGCGAATTCTTGACTTTTAATGGGCTGTTTGGCAAGGGTTTGGTTTCTATTTTGGCTGCTGAATTGTGTTTCAAGCACTCAAGAAAATTGAGTCTTTAATGGCTTATGTCCAGTCCATTGAATGGCAAACCAGGCTAATTGATGGCAAATAAG
The DNA here is from genome assembly GCF_046629955.1 of Centroberyx affinis. Taxonomy (NCBI): domain Eukaryota; kingdom Metazoa; phylum Chordata; class Actinopteri; order Beryciformes; family Berycidae; genus Centroberyx; species Centroberyx affinis. The sequence continues at coordinate 388,032 of NW_027279540.1, forward strand.
AGATGATTGAAAGGCTTTAGAATGACACAACTCCCACTTAGTCTTTTTTTTTCAGGATTTAAGATTCTTTGTAGCAAACCACACTCACCCCCTTCTGTAACAGTTTACTGTGTTTAGACTTTTTATATAGTGCTAAACATGTTTCTAAAACTGACCTGCATTTTTGTGACAGTAGTTGGACTTGAAAGAGGAATGGTTCCAAGGACCAGGGTGTGCGTATGAGGCCACCTCTGTGTATGTGTGTGTGTTCATTGATGTTTGGTACACCTTGCGTTTTTTCAGTCTGTCTGCGTCTATTCAGCCCGTCAGACAAACCCCTCTGCAGGCATTGCAGACAGTTGCCTATGACAACAGTGAGATATGCTCTCATATCAGCAGGGAAGTTAAGCTGTGAAGGGCATGAGCATCAAGGGCATATGTCTGGTTGATGTTGCTCATTCAGTTATGATTCAGAGAATGCATTGAGGAGTTTGGTACCAACTGTCTTATCTCGTCCTGTTACTCTGCTCCGGCTTCCTCAATTGGTGTCATTAATTTGTTCTTGCTTTCTTGCGTCCTTGAAGTCCTTTTATGCTATTATGGGTTTGACTTTACCACTTGATTCCTTGTGTTGGCTCAACAGCTTGGTCATGCTTACTTTTTATTATCCTGGAATTGTAAGAGGAGTGACAGGCTGATTTTTGTTTTTTCGTTGTTGTCTTTGTGAAAGGTTGGGATACTAGTTGGCATCCTCGTTTTTCTGTCCCTTGCATGTTCTGTTTGTCTCTCTCTCTCTCTCTCTCTCTCTCTCTCTCTCTCTCTCTCTCTCTCTCTCTCTCTCTCTCTAAATTGGTGGTGTCTTTCCGTTCATCAGAAAGAGCCCAACAGTGATGTGAGCAGTCCCAGCAGCCCGCGGTTGTCCCCCCCCTCCAAGCGGGCACGGAGGCAGATCACCTCCGACCCCAGCTCCAGTGATACCTCTCCCTCTCCTCAGACCAAGGGCCAGAGGGTCAGCTGGGACATTCCCACCTACCGCACCAGGTCAGCTGGTGGTTACCATTTCACTATAGTTTGAAACCATGTGTGGAATAACACTACAGTGGTTAATATTGTATAGTATTGAACTTGGTGATAGACTGGTACATTATTATGTTGTCTCTGGCAGACAGAATTATTATATTGTCTCAAGACAATTATGTTAAAGCCATTAAATATAATTTCATTGTACTCAAATCAGTCCTCATCCTACTCATGTCATGTACTGTAATTAGTGGAACAGTCAGACTCAAACTTGAGCTCTCAACGGGTGTTATGTGTGATTAATTGCAATCTTCTAGTGCAGACCTTACATATTTCGACTTTGCTGTTTTATTTCCAGGTTGTCCTCTCGCACAATGCAAAATGGGCACGGTAATGCCATTTTTGAATTTATTCTTTTTTTAAACATGTACAGCTATGCATGGACAGTGTTGCAATTTAGCAGCTTGCTGTTAAGGAATCTGATCCCCAATTTGCTGACTGTCTTTTGTTGATGGTGCAGCCCATATGAGTCACCGGGACGAGGAGACTGGAGGGGGAGATCACTCTCATATGAATGGCCATGTGGAGCTGAAGAAGAGCTGCAGGGTGAAGAAGAGCCAATTTGAACACCTCAATCAGAGCCTGCTGTTTGACCAGCTGGTCAACAGGTAGTTAGCTAACACACCACTGACACCACCACTCGTACCACTTTCTTCGCAGACTTCGGTATAACATTCTGTATTTTTGAATGTGGCTTCAAACAGAAGAGAAACAGGAAAGTGGGTAGAGTCAACATGCAACAGCTTAAAGGACTATTCCAGCATGATTAGAGGTTTTGCAAATGTTTTCCTTTTTCAATCCCTTTAATGTTAATTGTGACTGATTGTGTGAATTTTTAAATAAGTTTTGCCATACCTCTCTGGCTCATTCACTCCCATTCAGTTCCAAATGGTCTTGGTTGGTAAAGGTAATCCATCATTGTCAATGAGAAACCGACAATCGTGTTTTGAAAAGTTTTATACGCTAATATCAGGCTATAATCTTTTAATGTTTTGAAAGAAGTTCTGTTCACCGTTTCATATTAATACGCGCATTAGAGAACACTGCAAGAGCCGAGACGAGACAGGAGGAAGCGTCTTGCTCACGCTTTCTGCTTCTCTGATTTCTGCATTTTCCTCTCCAAAATAAAAGTTTCATCCAATAGCTTACATTCTCTGTGGTTACTTTAGGACTTGGCTTCTATTAGTCACAACCCATTCAGGCCAACAGAGAATTTCAAGCATCCATATTGCTTTAAGTTACTGTTTTGGCTGTCTGTTCCCTTTGGGAAGTGCATTGTCTCATTCTGTCCCACAGAAGTACATTCACCCATGATGCACTTCTGTAAAGGTGCCTTTAGTTTGTCATATTCTGTGATTTGACCCTGTGTTCTTCTGTATCTCTGTGTGTAGCACTGCGGAGGCTGTCCTTCAGGAGATGGACAACATCAGCAGCATTAGGCAGAACCGTGAGGTGGAGCGACTCCGCATGTGGACTGGAGACACTGAGGAGGTGAGTGTGGCACCGCTGTAATACACAACCCCAGACCTAGCAAAGTTCCAGCGCCTGTTGAAGAATTGGAAATGCTTTTACTAAACCCCAGAGTTTTGTCACGAAATGACAAGTGAGCTAGTATGAACACGAATGTTAGTCTAAAGGCCCTGTTCTTCCAGGAAAACATGGACATGTATTCCCGAGTGAAGCGCAGGAAATCCTTGCGAAGGAACACTTTCAGCATGCCTACACACCACAAAGTCATGAGCAAAACGGAGCAGGAGGAAGAGGAGGAGGGAACGGAAGGTCAGTCTCCTACTTATGTGCTTCTTATGAATCAGTGCAAGGAGGTGGGGATGAATGCAGTGCAAACTACTTCATCAAGTTTTCCCAAAACTTTGAAACCATAATGCACTTTGTAAAAGCTCAACTTTGGGGTAGTATTACTCTTCATCGCCAGTTTGAAAACCACACCTGTTGGGACTTTCAGAATCTCATGGGGAGGAAGAGGAGGAGGATGTAGAGGATGACGATGAAGATGATGAAGGAGATGAAGTGGAGGAGGCAGGAGAGGAAAATGACAGACCGTACAACCTGAGGCAGCGCAAGACTGTGCAGAGATACGAGGCGCCACCTATTGGTAACTATTGCCTGACAATTTCTTCTTGTCTGAATTCATTTTGAAACCTTTTGTTTACACATTTTGTTTTGTGTGTGTGTTGGGGACATTGTCTGTTTATCTAATGATTTTCTCTCAGTTGAATCAGGTCTGGAACTATTTTTAGGGACTTGGTGTATGTCAACCAATCCGCTTGTGCTTGCTTTCTCAGAGCCTGTGAACAGAAAGCAGAGCAACCCCTCACTCTTTGACACCCACAGATCCCCGGCAAGAAGAAGCCATATAAGGTTGGTAGAGAGACTTGTGAATATCTCAGTCAAATCTGCTGCTAAATTATACTTTTTAGATGCTATACAAATCACTACCTACTACTACTAACTAATAATCAACTCGGAGCTCTGATTTTGGGGGACTGTGTTTGGCTCATATTGGTATCTACTGATCCTTGAAGTATGTGACAGTGGAGTGGTGTGACACTGAATACTGTTTCTCACACTTCTCCACTTCAGAGTAAAGAAACATGCCATTCACAGCAGTGACACCACCTCGTCTTCTGATGAGGAACGGTTTGAGCGGAGGAAAAGCAAGAGCATGACCCGTGCCAGGAACAGGTGACAGCTGCCTCTTTCTTCTTCCTTTCACCTTCTCTTTAGTATTATAATATTGTAGATGTTTTTATAGAACTTAAACGTTGAGAGGTAAGACCACTAATATGCTTACAAAGGAAGAGTTTTAGGCATAGGCATAGTCATGTCATAGGAATTTTCATTCTCGTGTGTGCCCACGGATTTGTATCATTATATTCCTCAAATATAATCACTTAAGTCAATGCCATTTATTTCACAGGTGTTTGCCCATGAACCTGTGTGCAGAGGATCTGGCTAATGGGGTGCTACGTGATCGGGTGAAAGTGGGTGCCAGCTTGGCCGATGTGGACCCCATGAACCTTGATAGCTCAGTGAGTACAGACAGAAAGGAATACCATATTGCATGACTGCACTGCAGTGCAACATGTACAGGAAGGCATCCTTGCTAAAAAAATCTTTGAACGATATTGTATCCGTAGGTGGCTGTGTTGCATATATATGTGTGTGTGTGTTCTCCCCAGGTGAAGTTTGACAGTGTGGGGGGCCTCAGTAACCACATTCAGTCACTAAAGGAGATGGTAGTGTTCCCTCTGCTTTATCCGGAGGTCTTTGAGAAGTTCAAGATTCAGCCTCCCAGGTGAGAAGAGTTAATATAATTGGCTAGCTTCCAATGTTGTCAATTTTTCATGTCAAAATAATTTTGTATTTTCTTACAAAAGTTTGATGAAAAATCAAGACTGTATTGAAAGTTGTCTGCCCCCCTTATTGACACACAACAAGAAAGTAACAGTAACAAAAACAATGTCATGCAAGCCCACTTGCATGACATTGTTTTTGTTACTGTTACTTTCTTGTTGCAATTACATACACATAAGGTGACAGGGATATCCTGGTATTTCTCAACAAATTCAACGCGTTTTAACATAAAACGGTAAGTTTGCATTTTCGCCACAGCAATGTTGTGGGGAATGAGAGTGCATTACTTTGCTGTCTCCTTTGGTAGCAGGTATTGCTCTGAATGCACCTGAGAACAGTGAAACAGGCCAATGATACACAAACTGTTACATGGCTTTTGAACTGTAGGAGTTTAAGTCACTATTAATGGTAATGGTGTAAATTGAAAGCTACTTTGGGGGATAGCAACAGCTTTTAAGCTGCTGACCAACAGCGGAGCCAAGTACTAATTACTAGGACCAGGTCCAGTTCAAATATTTTCAGTACTAAATTGGCATTTAAAAGTTGAATCCATCGAATCCATCCAACGAAATTTGCAAAATTAACAAAGTAGCATAGTTTGTAGCCATCAAATAAACATTTAAGATTATAAACAAATGTGAGAGCAGAGTAGACATTGAACACAATCTCTCTCTTCCTTCTCCGTCCCCTTTTTAGAGGGTGCTTGTTCTACGGCCCACCGGGGACAGGAAAGACCCTGGTAGCGCGGGCGCTTGCCAACGAGTGTAGTCAGGGAGACAGGAAGGTCTCCTTTTTCATGAGGAAAGGAGCCGACTGCCTCAGCAAGTGGGTCGGTGAATCAGAACGCCAGCTACGCCTGCTCTTTGACCAGGTGAGTCGGCGGGGCAGCACCATGGTGGGGTCAATGGGCAGTCTTTGGACAATATCTGTTTTTTCAGTTTTTGTATTTTTAAGAAAATGAATTCCCTAAATTGAAAGTGAGCTGAACCCAACCATTGTCATTGGTCAGTGTGTGCATTTTTCAAATTAGCATAGTGGATCTGTCATCTGACGTGGGGTTTATGCTTTTGATCAGGCGTACCTGATGAGGCCGTCCATTATCTTCTTTGATGAGATCGATGGTTTGGCTCCGGTTCGCTCTAGCAGGCAAGACCAGATACACAGGTAAGGCTAATAACCCTCTTATCAAAGGTTGTCCAACTATTCTGTACACCTATTTATGTTTGAAACATACCAGCGCCTCCGACAGAGAGGCAGAGTCCAGTGTCAGAAATCGCACGCATAATCAATCACTGTCTGTCAACTGAACAACCTAAATAGTAGTTTGTGACATCTTTTATAGCCAAAGTGGAAATGACAAGACTGTGTTATTTCCCACATCTGATTTTTTGAAAACAAATTTTTGTCCAATAAACTGACCAGCATGACCAAATAGATGTAACAATAGGCATTGTTTGTTTTTCATTTGACTGTGAGCAAACCTAAAAGTACCAATGGAAAACGAAAATGGTAACAATTTCACTTCTGATTTGGACCAATTCAAATGAGCTGCAGGTGAGAAAATACCCTATTGTGTAAGAATTGTAAACAGTAGAGCCTTGTTTATCTCAACCCTGAGGGAATAGATGGCGTCTAGAAAATGGAATATTGGGAACTGTGACATGCATCATTGAAATTCTGGACCAGAGCTTATTCAAAACATTAAATGTGCATGTGAATGCATTTTAAGAGGCTCTGTACTTTCTACCACGCTGGGTAAATACTTGCGTGGAGCCCTTTCAACAAGGAAATGGGGCAATTGATATTTTTGCTTCACCATCTTTTGCTCATTATGCCTGTTTGTTTATACAGACCTGATAGATCAGGTCTGTATAAAGTCTGATATTTGGCTTTGTTGAGAGTAAAGAGGCCTTGTTTTGTCTTGTCAGTATTGTATGTCTTGTCTGCACTATATGTCCTGTTACATTTTGTCCTGCACCTAGAGTGTCAATCCTGTATTAACTGTTTTGCAATGTGTCAGCATCGGTTAACCAAGTCAAATTACTTGTGCACCTTTTGTACTTGGTGAATTGGTGCGATGCTTATTCTGATATGTAATATGTTATCACATTTTTGTCTATGTACTGAATAACATGTATTCCATTCTTTCCCACCTCCTCCTTCCCTTTGTCCAGTTCTATTGTGTCCACACTGCTGGCCTTGATGGACGGCTTGGACAGTCGCGGGGAGATAGTGGTCATCGGTGCTACAAACAGACTTGACTCTATCGACCCGGCACTCAGGAGGCCTGGACGCTTCGACCGGGAGTTTCTGTTCAACCTGCCTGACAAGAAGGTGAGAAAGAGAGAAATGTCAATATTGTGTAGAGGGGACACACACACTGATACAGACGCTATCAATCTATATCTATAGAAGGAACACAAGCTGTACATACACAGCTGTACCCACACGCACATCCAGCTGGGATATAATAATATCATGAAGAAATTGGTGTCTCGCTCATAAGATTGTCCTGCTAAGAAATGAGTACATGCAACCTTCTGGCTATGTGCCAGACTTGAGAGTCTCCGCTGCCGTTTTTCCTCGCTGTTGATGTTGTTTTGATCTAACAAGCAAATAGCAAAGCAGATCCTCATTAAGTTTCTGGAATATTAAAATCAAATTTCAAAGTTTTATTCTAATTCATATCTGATTGCTTTTATCTTGCATTTGGGCAGACTTGGCCTAATTGTTCTTCTATCCACAAAACAATGTGTATGTGTGAATCAGATCAGCGACTCATTGTAGGTGACTCCTCCCCGCCGAGCCTGTCTAATTGGTCGCCTTGCATCATTTGTCCACACAGTGGGATCGTGGGTAATCAAAGCGTAATCTGCAGGCCATTGCCGGCTAAGCTCCCCACCCAGTAGTGAGCTCTCACTGATAAAAACCTTGCTCCTCTGGAAAGAGCAGGCGTCGGCCTCGCGACGCATTAAAGTTCAGCTCCCTCCTAACATTGCCCACACTGGTAGGCTTATTGCCTTATGAAATTTGGCTGAATCTTGTCGTTTGAATTTAAAAGATGTGACGAAAGATGATGAAAATTGCTGCCCTTGATTCATTACAAAGCCCACTTTGTTCTTGTCTACTCATCAAAGCAAAGTCATGTGGAGAGTGTATAAGGAATTGTTGAAGAGCATATTGAGCTCTAGTGCAGGCAAGCCCTTCAGCTAAACTCACTCACCCACTTGAGTCACTTTTGATCTCTTTCTCTTGCTTTGTCTACACTTTATTTATTCTGTCTTTTGTAACACATACCATTTGGTTGACATGCTTATCCAAAACGCCTTCTGCTACATTGTTTGTTAGCATTGGCGGCCACAGTGGCAAACTTCAAACCTTGCCAGTGTTGGTGCCGTGTTCTACCTATTGAGCTACATAGGACTTGTGCTCCCTCATGTGTTGACTCTGTTTTTTTTTGTTTTTTGTCTGCATCTCTCTCTGTCACATCTATCACATCTTCCATTCCACACCACCCCCTGCAGGCCAGAAAGCACATCTTAGAAATCCACACGCGGGACTGGAACCCTAAATTGGCTGAGCCGTTTGTTGATGAACTTGCAGAAAAATGTGTCGGTAAGAGAGCGATGCTCATATATAATCTTATATGCCATCTTTGCAATAGTGAGTGTCAGATTAAATTACAGCTGGCCACTAGGGACCTGTACAGGACACTGTACAGAGAATTTTCACCAAGCTGTAACAACAAAGATAGCAGTGCTTTTTAAAGTTTTGATTTAAAATGCTGACTTTTCTGTTCTCCCTCAACACTCCCTGAACTGCTCCCTGAACATGGAGAAAAAAAACGATAAACCCAAAACTCAGGAAAACAAAAAAAACAAAAGTTTCTGACTGACCTTTGCATTTCTGCCTTGCTACTGTCCAGGCTACTGCGGTGCTGACATCAAAGCACTTTGCACAGAGGCAGCCTTGATGGCGCTGCGCCGCCGCTATCCCCAGATCTACGGCAGCAGCGTCAAACTGAAGCTGGACGTCTCCTCCATTGTCCTGGGGCCTGGGGACTTCAGCAGGGCCCTGAGGACCATCGTCCCAGCCTCCCAGAGGGCCCTGGCCCCCCCGGGTCGAGCCCTGGCCCCTGCCCTCAGGCCCCTGCTGGCCAACTCCCTCTCCCTGGTGCTGAGAGCCCTGCTCCGAGTCTTCCCCCACGCTCAGCACACTGACAGGGACAACACACACGGTAGGGATCAGGGGGCCTGGGAGCCATGTTTTCTGCTGTGTCTTTTGTTATCCATCACTTTCCTGTCTGCTGCTTGCCACTTCTCCCTCTCTTCTCACTCTCTCGCTCTTGCTCTCTTCTCCCTTGTCCCTTGTCTCACTTGTTGGTGTGCTCTCACACTGTCTCTCTGTTGGCACTTAGTAGAAAATTTGATATAGCTCTGGTCTCTGTCTTTCTCTCTCTCTTTCGGTTTTACTTTGCTCTTTGCTCCATTTATTATCAGAATGCTTTATATCGACCCGCACACACTGCACAGAATCTATGGCGAAACATATGCCCCCCAGAGTATGCATAGGTGATAGTACAGAGAGCTGATAACCAGTCAGCCATTCTGCTAGCGCTTCACTAACTGAACTCCCACTCCAGTCAACGGGAGAGTGGTTACACTAGATTAGCCGCATTGCAAGGCTTGACCAGTGGGAGATTTCTTGTGGGAGTTGTATCTCTTGCAACCATTAATGACTTCAATTTCCCAGGGTGTCCTATCTCTTTAATAGCCCATTACATTTCTCCAAATAAGCCAGCTTCCTTTTTATTCTATATCTTTTTCTTTCTTTTTTTTGGTGAAATTGCTGCTCTAAAGTTAGTGATAGGTTTTTTTTAATTGACTTTGTTACTTTCAGGATTGAGCTGTTACTTTGAGAATTTGGGAAATGGAAATGAGCTTTTCAATGCGTTCTGTGGATTGAATTAGAAATAACAACAGTAAATTGCTGCCATTCTGCCCAATGGTGCAAGGGAAAATGAATTATTTGTACTTGCACACAAACACACACACACACACACACGCTTGTGTTAGCAGTTTTCCTCCCTGTGCTAGGCGGTGACAATCAACAGCTAGAAGAGGACTTGTACAGCGATGAAGACAATGAGGAAGGCTCTGCCTCCATCTATGACGTCCAGCCTGCTGCATCCCCAAAGACTCAGCTCTCCTCTTCAGCAACACACAGACCCTTCCTCCATTTCTCCACGTGAGTTCACAAAATCAGTTTTCACTGTCACCATGTGGCAACATTGCCAACTTGGGTTTTGGGGGCTGTTAAAGACCACACGAGAAATAAGGCAGTTGGAATCCATCCAGGCGAGGAAAAGACACAAAACATAAATTAACATTTTAGACATTTAGCTGACGCTCCAATCCAGGATATATGGCTGTTGATGGACATTTTAGCTGTTGGCAGGGATCCCACTTGTGACCTTTCTGTTGCAGGACCGACTCTTATACCACTAGGCAAACTTGTCACCCTAATCTGTTATCTGAAACACAGACTTTATTTCGAAGAGAAAATCCACAAAAAAACTTGGAGAACTCAACCAAGAAAACTAGAAAGCAACATCATCCAAACCATAAGCATGCTTACCTTGCTGAACCTATCAGACTGTTACAAAGTGTCAGTCTTACAAGTATTTTTTTGTAATACTTGTATGACTGATGTTGGAATCCATTTTGCCGGGTGTGGTTGAGTTTGGAATACAATCTGAATACAAAATATGGCAAATCCTGCTGTAGATGTACAGTTGCAATCACTTATTGTGGTGCCTTAACACCACCTTGTGGACACAAGGACTATGGCACACAAGGAGTATGGCAGCTCCTGGCAGAGCAGACTTGAGTCAAAAATAATATTGAGAAAGTATTTCCATTGTTTTTTTGTTTTTGTTTTGGTAGCGATGGGGGTTGGGAGAATTTCTGCTCTGTGTTGGTTTTTTTTGGTCTCTTCCCATTGCCAATTGAATTGGCTGTTTGTCTTTGCAATTTTTTTGTTAAATGACTGTTGTTATAATACATCATAGAGATTAGATGAACTTTAACAATCCCTTTAAGTATAGGTAGCATCTATCTACAGGAGTCACAATACAAGGACTATGGTCACACTATCTTCTCTAACTAAACTAGGATTGTGACTATTGATATATTGATCTTGGTGGCTTCTGATTGCATTTGGAGCCACAGACAGCACTCTGTCAAATCCTCAGTTTTAACATCAATATTGGTCTTGGAGATTTCCTAGATTGATTCATGCTGCAGAGTGCTGGGACAGCATAGCTAGTGTAATCATGTGAAGGCAGAAACTGTAAAACTAATTGTAACCGATTTTGTTGTTTGTTTTTGAGTGGCTTGTTTGTTTTGTTTTGAGGCTAGATGATTATTTTAGTTTAATCATCTTTACATCAGTGGGAGTCTGCTACAAATGATTGATTGCATTTGGAAACACTTTAGACCAGGGACTCTTAAACTTTTCCTCAGCCCAGGAACAAAATTGAGTTAATGTGGTGTTACTCCAGGACCCAGCGTCATTAAAGCATCCTGCTACTCTCATCAAGCAGAGACCCTCGGGAAAATGAGTCTGCCTGTTTTTTGGATCCTGTCCCGTACTTGATGAAATGTTGCTTTTAGACCAAACTCTTAGGCTGCGATGCTAAAGATGAGCTCTCCCCATCTCCTTCCCGGTTCCAGCTCTGCCCTCCAGCAGCCCACAGCATACCGACCTCGTCTGCTGCTGGCCGGGGCCCCAGGCTCAGGCCAGAGCTCCCACTTGGCCCCTGCCTTGCTGCACCACCTGGACAAGCTGCCAGTGCACCGCCTGGACTTGCCCACCCTTTACTCCGTCAGCGCCAAGACGCCAGAGGAGTCCTGTGCTCAGGTAACACACACAGGGATGCATGAGAAAACACAGACACACAAACACACACACAGGCACAGCTGCAGGTACCCACAAGGCCAAGTAAGTCAGGTTTTGAGGGGGTAAACGACTTGCATGTCTGACGTTGGACGACTGCCCTACAGCATCACTTCTCTTCGCACACATTCTTTCTTTCTCTCTGTTCTTCTGCTTGGATGTTTGAATAAATACTCTTTTACTGTTCCCAGCAAAGAGCAACCTGGTTGTCATTACTGGTCCCACAGTTGACAAAACTTCTACTTCTACAACATGATTACTTTGTTTTTGTGAACTTTTTAAATGTAGAGACCCTGGCTTACACATACGCACTTACCTGCCCCTGTCAGACAGTGTTTACATGCTAATCATAACTTAATAGGACTAATTTGCTAAAGTAAACAGTCTTCTGATTGGGGTTGGAAACAGAGACCCGATTCCATTTAAGGAACCGGTTCCAGTGTTTCCAGAGCTGACCGGATCGAAACACGCTTGCCTTATCGATTCCTGTTATCGATTTGCCTTTTTTCCCCCCAGTGTACTGAGACTCGGAGGGTGTTCGTTCTGTTCAGTTCTCTGTGACACAGGAGCAGTTTCCTTGTAGATTAAGTGAATAGCAGCATAGAGAGCATGGCAACTTTAGAAAAGAAGCGATCGAAAGTGTGGCTACTCTTCCATAAAGAGTCTAGTTTCTCATCTTTGTTGCTACGTATGTGCTTCAGCTATAAGGCAGTTGCTCTTGTGCTGCAGAGAACTGAGCACACTGTCCTCACTCCTCTCTACCCACTCGCACACTAAATGTACAGTTATGTGATATGTGTACAGTTTTGGGGGTCATGGGTATTGTGTACAGTTTTGGGGGTCATGGGTATTGTGAGTAACACCATAATAAAACTGTATGGTATGAACAGTTAATAAATGTTTTATTCATTCAAATTTGGGATTGGTAGCAAAATTTCAATCGATTCAGTTAATGTTAAGGAATCAACATATATGATTTTATTTAAGTTCCCAAAGCTGCAGTACTTCTGATATACATTCATAAAACTACAGTAACCTAGCCAACTAACTGGACTGGACTCCAATCCAACTGAAACTTGATAGCAGTTGTGAGACTGGTTGTGATTTTTCTTATAAAAGATGTTGAATAAAAGTTAAAAGGGCATTAAGTAATTTATGACTTATCGACCTCCATTGTCGACCATGAAATTGCAGCAACATCGGCAGGTCTTTCAAAGTAGGGGTACAGTACGGGTTGGAAAGTGAGTTTTGAAAGATGGAAATCTCAGCACCTGGCAAAGTAATTGTTGAGCCAATGGTAGTGATTAGCAGCCCTATCAAACAGCTGCAGAATATTATTGTCATTTTGTGCTATGGGACAGTAAAAGTCTGCCAGCTTTTCAGTGGGGTAGATCAAGTGGTTGCACTTTGCTTTTAAACATAGTGGTTGTCTTCTATAAACTTCTCCATACAAATTTCAGCATTGTGTGTCTGTATGCATGTAGGTTTTCCGTGAGGCCCGCCGGAGCATGCCGAGCGTGGTGTTCATGCCGCATATCTCGGAGTGGTGGGAGGCGGTGAGCGACACTGTGAAGAGCACCTTCCTCACCCTGCTGCAGGATGTACCCTCCTTCAGCCCTGTCCTCATCCTGGCCACTGCTGAGACTCACTACACACAGCTGTCAGACGAGGTAAGGGCAAACACACACACACACACCCCTGTCCTGACGTGCTTAATGTTACCCTGAGGCGTGTTTTATTTTTATTTTTTTTACATATTGCTGTTGATATGTGAGAGAGGAGGGTGTTAACCTTATGCCATTGTATGTGGCGGTGGAGGCCAGCACATGGTCCAAAAGGTTTCTCTATCTGCCTCACCCACGCGCACACACACATACACACACATATACACACACATACACACACAGTGTCACAGCCAAGGTCATCCGCTCCCACACACAGTTTTTATCTACTTTGGCTCCATCTCCCTTTCCTTGTTATCTGTCCCACTCCTTCATCCTTCCTCTTGGATTTATCATTCCCTCTCTCCAAGCCAAAGCAGAGTTGGACCACCCGCTGTGGGTTAGACTGGGGGGGAGGGATTGCAGTAGATTGAGAGAAATGTAGAGAAGTGGAGAAAGAGACAGAGAGAAGTAAGGAGGGGGGTCCTCTCTAGTCAGGCAACAGAAGGGCTTTAATTACGTCCGGGGGTTGGCAGCCCCATGTCTTCACCCCAGGACACACACACACCAAATCAATATGCCTGTGCAAGGTTTTTGTGTGTGTGTGTGTATGGCTGGTGTTTTGGCAGGGCCTCGATCCTGGCTGTGTTCCAGGGTGAGAGAGAGGCTCTCGGGATGATTCTCTCTCTGTGGTCGACTCATTAGCACCGAGGCACCTGGTCTGTTGCACCCATGGAGGGCTACGCTCCTTTTTTTCACCTCCTGTACTTCTTCACTTTCTAGTTTGATTTTTGTCTTTCATTGTTTAATTTCTTTGTTTCTCATTCTCTTTTTACGTTTTCTTTTCTCTGTGTTTCTTCTTCCATTCCTTCTGTCATTCTCTTTTTTTATGTTCTGTGTGGTTGATAGCAGTTCCCAGGAATTCTCTACATTGCTTTAAGGCCTTCAACTCAAACATGTTTGCTGATTTCCATGCTTTCAACCTTGACACTGACTTATATTGACACATGCGCTTTGAAGGGATTAAGTATAAAAAAGGAAGTTGTCACATCCCACAGACCCTTCAACCTCACACGGTATAACGATTGGACGAAAACATCTGGTATCGGCAATGGACTGAATCCATCACCGGCAGAAATTCCCTTGCCAAATTTTTTTTGCTTGTTTTTTTGCTGGCAGATTATCTTGATCTTATTGGGAATACATCACGACCTGGTACTTGTTCATCAGTTTTTTTGACTCTTGACTGTGAAGACTTGTAATTTAAAATGTAAAAATGCCCTTTCCTTGCTCATTTAAATGTATTTTTCAATTCAAATCAGCATGCCTACACTGCGCACATTGTGTATCCCCAACCTGGAAAGGACAAACACATTAGAGATTGGTTATATATGTGATGACAGTCGGTTGACAGGAGGATAATACACTATCGCCCAACCCTAGTACTGGGCCATCGCCCATTTGCTGCTTTATTTACTCTGTGAAAATGCTCCACACATGGCCTTTAGCACTCTCACCGTTGACGATCTGGATTTGATGCTGGAAATCCAATCAGCCCTCCTTCTCAACTATGCCAACCTTTAGTGGATTGGCTGCCCACTTTAAATGGATTGAAGATTGATTTCTTTGAAATGTGCCATGACCTGTAGCTGCATTTGACCCCACAATGTGCTTCAAACAAGCTTGAGTTTAGAGGTCAGTGGTTTTGGGTTTGGCGGTGGCTGCTGTGCACTGAACCATTGATTCATTTCCAATCAGAGATGGAGTGACTCTGGTAAGGCTCCAAGACTTGGACTATTTATCTGTGTGGGTGTGCCCTGTATACCCTACCTAATGGAACTAATGTTACTGAACACACAGGAGCCATGAGGAAAACAGACACCCACCCACTCACACACACACACACACACACACACACACACACACACACACACACACACACACACACACACCACATAGCTGATACTGCAGCCAGTGATTTTCTATGTAATGCAGACATGGCTACAAGCTCTTTGTGGAGTAGTCAGTTAAGCACTTGTCTGTCAAAAGGAGAAGAGTACAGCCCTTGACGTTGGCTCAACATACCCAAGATGACTGAGTAGTTGGTCCCACTGGTACAGTGCCCCAGCTTATCCTGAGCGAGGCATTCAAAGACTATTTGCCGAAAGAAAGGATATGCACTTAAGCTGCCCACACATTCCTGCCAGTGCCTAGTATCTTGTCTTGTGTGGCTTAATTTTTATTTTTTAATTTTTTTTTTTTCAGATGAGATTGCTCATCCCCTGTCTCAAGAGTTGCTCATTTACTCTGTATGGCCATTGTTTGAGGAGAGGAGTTTTGGTCTTAATTTTCAGGCTCGGGCATGCTGCGGTCTATGGTGCTTTAAGCGATCTGGCCATCTCTGAGAGTGTTGTTTCACTCTCTGGCACAAACAACACAGTGACAGCTGCTGTCTCAGCTCCAAACCTCAGCAGGGAACAGGCAGCATCCCTCCCCAGCCAAAACTGCCACTACAGGCTCGGGTCCAACTACACAGCCTCCCTCCCTCCCTTAACAGCCGTTCACTCTGCTTAGATTGACTTCCTTTTCAGAGGAGGAGAGATAGAAATGGCTAGAACATGTGATGGAGACATGCAAAAGAGATGCAGTGAGAGAGACAGAGTGGCCCGTCAGGCTCGACTTCCTGGCGCTGTAACACTTTAAATGAAGTACATTATAAGGCATCATAAGTGCATTGAAACAGCATCAAGTGTATGTTGAATGTGTTGAGCTTGCACTATGATTTCACCATATTGATGTGTGATGATATATGATGCATTAAGAATCTGGTATCACAGTGTTGAGACTTATCAGCTGTCCTGTACAGTCTCCTCCAAAAGTATCCAGACTTTTGACTCTAGGTACATTTTGCTGTACTATTACAAAATGCTTTAATTTTGGATATTATTGTCTGACATTAATGAAAAGTTTTTGCAGTGAGCGTGATAATGCCTAATTGTAGAAACTGTCCACCTCCCTTGTTATGGTAGAGCTGAATTGCCTCATGAGAAAAGTTAAATCAAACGATCTCATTTTTAGAATATTTTACTCAAAATCTAAGCTGTAATAAGTGCTTTAGACAGTTACCACTACCACTTTACTGGATTAATCTTTTTGGTCCCTTACAGACGGCTCAGTGGGATTGTAGCTGTATGGTGAACTCTGCCTCAGAGCATTCAAGCACAAAATACATGTTCCCCTTGTTGCTATATTTCTAGATGAAGATGCTGCCCTAAATGTAGCTTAAATCCCCATTAACATCCATAGTAGTTTACAACAGCCTCAGAACAGTCATACCGTGTTCATTATGAATAAGAATGCATTGCATGATGTCCTGGTTGAAGTGTAATGCACCCATAATGTAATTTTAATGTGCCAATAATGCTTTAAGCCTTACAACACAAGTACTACATTTGACGCAAATTAGGGTGGAGAAACATTTTGGATTTATAGAGGGAGACGCCTGAGGAAGTGAAGGAAATTTTTTTTTTTTTTTTTTAACAATTAAATAGAGTTAAAAGTACAATGGAGCGTGTTAATCAAGTTCAGTGATGTAAGTGGGTGGATGTGTGAGAAGTGCGGTGTGGGGATGTGTTATAGTGTAAACTAAAAGAAACAAAAAGTCGATGCCAAACATGCAATGAGGAAAGAGTCTCAGCTCATCTGGGTTGTGGCAGGTTTTTAAGCCCTGTGGTATATATGTAATATAAATGATATTCGCTAATTTATTTCATGTCTTATTTTGTGAAAGATTTTAATTAGTTTTTGCTTTTTATCATTAACGTATACAACATGATTATGTATCATGATAACTCTATATCAATATTTCAAAACAATATGATTCTATTGAAAGACGACAAACAATAATATTGAATTATCACCCAGCCCTAGTATGTGAACCCATTCAACCCACACTTAGTGGTTCTGAGCTGGACCTTGAGGACAGGAATAGTCTCGTCACTGTCAGACCAGGACCTCTGCCAGGACTATTGAGGGGGACTGTGGGTGGGTGCAAATGGCATGTAAGTGCGCGTTTACTCCATGGATGAGAGAATAGTTTGACTTCTCACATGTGTCTTAGGAGCTTCAAAAAGACCAGAACATCCTAGAGCAGTGTGGCGTAACCCCACTGGCCATTTTCCATTAGTGCTTATAAGACATTCAGTTGCCTTAAAGAAAGCATGGCAGTGTGTGCATTGATCAGCAGGAAAATCAATAGTGACTCACTGCACTTCTGAATGAGTACATTACTGTCTACATGTCACAGTGAACATTTTCAATGTGCTTTGTGAATCACAGCACACCCTCTTAAGATAATTGTGATTCACAAAGGTTTTTCAGCCATGGCTGCTTTTAAGGGGGTTAATTGAAGATGTTATTCACTTAAACTGTGTGTCATTGCGAACTCAGTCTGTTCCTGAGGTAGGGGTGTTTTTTCAGAAAACTGAGATGGAGATGGAGAAACAAGACAGAGAATGAAATGGATGGAGGCGGTTTAATTTTTGAATTTAAGTCCTTTGTCCCAGTACAGGATGTATTACTCTAGCAGAGCAGGAGTCCAGTTTAGTTTTAGAGTTGCACTACTGCGCCTCACTGATCTCTACCCCATTGTCTGTGTACATCTAGCTTTCTGCTCTGTAAACACTCCCTCCATCCGTCCATGCCTCCCCAAATTTTTCCGATCCCTCCCTATATCTATACCCCCAGCAGTCTTGATCTGGATGCAATAGAATCATTGCCTGCTGTGTGCTACATACACTTTGACGGCCCCTTCTCGCTCACTCTCTTCCCCGCTTTTTCTTTATTCCTCCTTTCTTTCCCCTTCCCTCCTGAGGAGAGTCAACAGACGGGAGAGAGAGAGATGCAGAGCAGAGAGAGGGAGAACAAACATGTCATGGAAAGGGGAGAGGATCGATGTGAAAGACAGATGGGGGGAGGTATAAAGTGTAAAGTGGGTGCTTGGTCAGCAACACAGCTTCGCTTCGGAGGAGCCTTGAGCTCCATCACAGAACTGAGCTGGGAACTTTGAACCCCCCTTAGCCGCAGCAGAGATGTATGCCAGAAATCAACCTTCACCAGCACTATAACAATGAGATAGCGAGTGGATATGCGGGAAAGGCAGATGTATTTGTTTCAGTCTGGCAATACTGTAGCCTCATTTATCAATAATTGTAATGTAATAAATAGTCACAGATGCTGAAATGTTGGGCCACAAACATCCAGTTAAAGACCCTGCACAAAAATCATTACCCTCTAATTCTGGGAACACACTGCACCATTTTTCTTTTCTTTAACAATATATTTATTGATTTTTTTTTTTATATACAAATGAACAAATGTAACACATACACGTAATGTGGCAGTGACACAGTAGACAATCCAGTTGGCATGAGGCAGTGACTCAAAATCTTGAACAAAACAGTTTCCTAATCATGTTCAAATAAAATAAAAAGTCAAATTCAAGTAAAATAACGCATTAGACAGACCATTTGGTTTTAGGTATTTTGATTTTGAAGGTCCACGGATTCTTAAATCAAATTCAAAGTTGTGAAACGTCAAAGAAAAAGAATAAATGCAATCCTGTAGAACTCCATACATCCCCGTCCTCACATTACACCTTTGTTTGGGGTGATACATTACAAGATATGACCAATGCGTCCTCTTTCTAGAAAGTCAAACGGCCCCCATATTTCTTAATATAATAGCATTTTCCCTTTTAACAATGTAGGTAAGCTTCTCCATCACAATACATGATGACATTTCCTTGACAAACTGGCTTATGCTTGGTTCGGTCACACTTTTCCATGTCAGGTCAATAACCCGTCTTACCTGTAATAGGCATAGGTCTATCAGAGTTTGTTTCTTTTTAACCATGAAATCCTGCGTCTGAACACCAAGTGTAAAAAAATTGAGGTTGAATGGGATATCTGATGAAGTTATGTTATTCATCATTTGGAGCCCCTCCTTCCAGAAATCCTGTTTTTTATGGAATTCCCATAGACACTGTGTTCCTTTGTACTGGCTACACTTATTGTACAGGTCTGGAACATTTGGATGGAATTAGTGACGTTTGTCAGGTGTTTCATACATTCTTAACGTTCATTTGTATTGTAAAAATTTAAGATGAGTGTTAATAGTTTGGGTTTGTCCATTGAGACATACAGTATATCTGATCATTCTTCTACAAAAATATCTTCCTGTAAGACCCTCCTCCAGACAGCGAGTCTATCTTCAGAAGACTCAAGTTCATGTTCAAGTTTATTTATATCGCCCTTTATTAGGGTTGCAAAGGGGTGGAAAATTTCCGGTAAATTTCCGGAAAGTTTCCGGTAAATTTCCATGGGAAGTTAAGCTGGGGAATTTTGGAAATATTCCAAATTGGAAACTTTCCATGGGAATTATGGGAATTTATGGGAATTTATGGGAATTAATGGGAATTAATGGGAATTTATGGGAATTAACTGGGAATTGAGGGTAATTTAATGGAAAGGTATCATATCCAAGCATAAATATTTGTTTTGTTATAAGCAGACATCCATCCAAAATAATACAATTAAAACAGATTTATTTATAAGTAGAACTTTATGAAGTGTTAAATATTTTATTGAACAATCAATTCTTTCATTGAAGAACAAAAACATGAATGTTGAGTTAAATATTACTCATCCCCCCGACCCAACCCGTTCAAAAATTAACAAAAATGCACAGTGCATGTAGGGGGCGTGGTCTCAATAGCCCTGCAGTAAGCAGTGTGCTATGTGTGCATGTGATTGAGGAATAGCATAGATATTCAACTGTACTTGCATGATATCTGGTTGTTTTAGTCAGGATTATGCTAAAATATATTTTCCCCAACTATATTTAAGTTCCCTATTAAGAGCATACCTTCAATTTAGTAAATTCCTGGTTTATTCCCGTTTATTCCCATAAATTCCCGTTAATTCCCATAAATTCCCGTTAATTCCCATAAATTCCCGTTAATTCCCATGGAAAGTTTCCAACTTTGAAAATTCCCGGAATTTTGCAACCCTACCCTTTATCACATGCATGTCTTAAAGGGCTTTGCAGAGAATGAGCCCAACTAGATCTAACTGATCAACAATCAACCATGATACAACAATGATATCAGACAAACGTCAGGAAAAGCACAAGACACACAAAAGCAGATTTTAGCACAAGATACACAAAAGCAGATTTTAGCAAGACATAACAGTTTAACTATTCTCCATAGCCTCGTCCTAAATGATCTACAAGAATGCAACAAATCAGATGCCTGCCCCTTATTGTGAGGATGCTTCAAGGTTATGTCCTCTAATGGTGAGAGAAAAGGCTCAGACAGACAATTATTGTCTTGACAAAATAAAACTCCTCAATGGTACAAAAAAATAAATAAAATGTTTTTGAGGAATATCATATCTGTGCCAGTTTTCTACTCCCTACCAGCTAGATAAATTTGGGGATATCAGGGCTGAACTGAGGAGATTTGCGGGCAGATGGGATGGAGAATCGGAACAAATTGTCTTAGCAGTGTGATATTGTTGAGGGATGAGTCCTGTGCCTTCTCATCTGGCTGCAGACTCATGGGAGCCCTCCCAATTACTTTAAACATCTTTCATTTTTACGCCTCAAATCTGGACAAATGTGCCTGTGGTGTGAGTTTGTCAGTAATCATAGAATGGATAATGACAAGTTAGCTCACAAACAAAAAATGCATTACAAACCGCACTTCGGGATATTGGTGGCAGTAATAGCAGTGCTGTGTATGTTATTGAGGTAATAAAACGATCTGTACTCGCATACATAGCGTAGGTTTGGCTTGATGGTGTAGATGCATAATGCTCTAATTGTCTGTGCACAAGATTAATATAGAGCAAGTTGCTGTTGGTGACTATGATCAGATTGGAATTATCTAATCAGGATTAATGACTGATGTTTTTTATGGCCTGTTCAATTCTTATTTTTCTACAGGCGTTATACTATGCAATCAAAATTAATTTGAGAATGATATGAGAATATTGTGAATATTCTACATGTAGGGTCTCTCTCCTTCTCTATTTACACGTTGAACGATTATATTGATACATTTTGTGGCCATTTTTGTATCCTAAACCAATATATTGACAATTTTCAGACTTTTCCTTTATAGCAGCAGCAGCTATAAAGTCTCTAAATAAACAGGAGACACATTTCAGTGGGAGATAAACTATACATTGCTCCCATTATAGATGTTATGTAGCCAGGACAGGGTGGGGTGCTGCAGCAGACTTTGGTCTTTTTGCACTGATTATACTGGATTTTGTAACAACCTTTGAGGTGATTGCCATGTTACAGTTTTGTGCTTGTTGGATGTCATCTGCTTTGTAATAACAATCCCAAATGACATAATATCCATTTTATTTTAACCACTAAAAATGGTTTTGTGTTTGAACTCAACAAACTATCAGCTGTATCATCCATTAGTTGATCCAGTCTTACCTCAATTTAAAATGTCAGCTAGTCTTTAAGTCTTGAATATCCATGATCTCAAATTCAAGCACTAGGCTGCTGGTTTCTCCTGTGAGCAGTCTGGCCAGCTCAGCTTCTGCTATGCTCATGCATGCTTTAGCCACATGGGGTGACAGATGGAATTAGAGATGAATAAGCTGCACACTGCCCACTCAACATCTACGATTGGTCACATTGTGAGCAACTGACAAATGTAAATGGGAGTCCTCAATTTGATACAGTGGGTGTTCAAAATGAAATGAGTTTAAATTTCAGTATTGCTGAATTACTTACAATTGTTAATCCAGGAAGCTAAAATTGAGAAATACAAGAACTACATTCATTACTTATACCAGGGGCCAGATGCATAAAACTGTAGATTCAAGACTACAAATTTGTGTATGCACCAAATTGAAACATGCATACGCAATCTTTTCCCAAGATTTATAAAACCCTGCTTATGTGGTGTTTACACCTCTCTGTTGTCTCAATCATTGTGAAACTGTGCACATGAGCCTAATGCCCCAATTAGCCATAAGTGGATGTCAACACACCTCTGTTTAATCTGGTTTGGACATAAACACCAGTCATCTTTATGGGCCAGAAAATCAGATTCGTTCTCTCCTTAGTCTTGCATTGGCATCCTCTAACGGCACCAAAGCAGCCATTATATTGTTCTGAACAGCAATTACTCACTGCTATATATTGTGAGCCATAATAGGCTATGGATTGATCACACTTGAGTAGGTATAATTTATGATCCGATGTGTGTTAATCTTATTCCCACATTACTGTATGATTTGGGTGACAATATGTAAACCTATTTACTCACACTAGAGAAAAGGATGTTAACAAACGCATCTATAAATGTTATATGCAACTCTAATGAGACCTAATACCATGGTGTGCTGAAAAGATTTAGGCTCCAGATAAGATGTTGCTCAAATTCCAATTTCTTGACATTATCCTTCTCTTTGCCACATTGCTATGTCACACTCAGCTCAACTGACTCATAAAACATTCTTTTTTATAAATACCAATTTCTGTGTGGAAAGTTGCGTATGCATTCTTTTTGTGTGTACGAATCATTTATGCATTTGGCCCCAGATCAACTCTGAAATGCATCCTCCCACACATCTCTATGAACGTCCCCTTGACTTTGATTTGTGCCAAGTGTCTGATCACACCTTTATAAATACTGCCTTAATACAAATATGGGCCCTTCCGATGTGTTAAAAATGAGCGCACATACACGCTCATACATGATGATATGTCAGCACATTGTCCATCAGCAAATAAGAAGAATCCGTCTCCACTCCGCCTCTAATCTGTATTATCTGCAGGCAACAAGTTGACAGAATAGGAAGCAGGTATGCTTGAATAAGCAAGCAAAAATAAGCAATACATCTAGAACACTGGTATTGTCCTGGGTGCCTTTGTGTTGATTTATTCAACACTAACAACAACCAACAACAGCAGAGTTAGCCAAAGCAGAGTCTGGGGGATGTCCCAAAGCTTTGTTGAAGACAAATTACTTAAAGCTCTGTTGACTTTGGATGGTGGGGTGGTGGGTACTGGTAACAGACAGGCATACATTGTTTTGGCAAGTTAGCCCCCCCACCACAACCACCACCAAGAGTCTAGCTAAGCTGCTGGCTTTACTCTTGTACACACACAGACACACATGCAGAAGCATTAAAGGGTAAGTAAACACCAAACCGAAATCTGTGTAAAGCTTGACATCTGATGGTAAAAAGCATACTACTGAAATTGCCATCTGCTTTTGGCTGATCCTTGGTGCCAGATGATATCGCCTTCTATAGAGTACAACAGGTGGTGAGTTACTCTTTAAAGTTAGTTAAAGTTTTAAATATCAAAACCCACATTGACCAGCTATGTGGAGCAGTGCTTAGTTGTGTTGCCTTCCCACTTATACGTCATCTGAAATATCTGAAGCATTTTTCATCTCATCAAGATATTGAGTAATGGCTCTGTCTGGACTGTGTATAAACTCATCAGGATGCAGATTTAATTTTCAAAATGAAAGGTATTTTTTAGTGAGGGTAGATAACAAAGTTGCATGCCCACAGGTCTGAGAAGCATAGACATCCTAGAGCATGTTAAACGTCGGGATTTTTTACCTCTGAGTGAAAGTTGGAAGCTTCAGTAACAAACTGACCCTAAAATGCAACAAACAACAAAAAAACGTAACTGGTTTAATTGCCTCTTTTCAGACTCTGTTTTTATCCACTTTATTGGAGTATTTCAGTCAAAGGTATCATTAAAAGAGAACACTAGCTAACTTCTTGCAGTCATGTATGCTATTCTGTTGGCTCAGGACAGTTAAATCAATATTTGTAAACCTGAACAACTCTTGCTCCAAGCTAGAAACCACTGACTAATCCCCGATGCCATCAAAATGTACAACTTGAATGAATGTTTCAGGTTTAAACCTAAAATTGATTTTATTGCAGTGATGGCTAGTCTGAAATAGAAACTCTTCCCTCAATGGAGCTGCATCACAGTTTAGGGGGTAGGACAATTTTTTCTTATTTCTGGCTATAGCAGACAGTAGTGAATATCTTGTAATACAAATTGATCTGTGCTGTGACACAGGATACACATATGAGTGCTGAAATCCAATGATGTAACCGCCATTGTTTAGTTTATTTGAGGAGGGGAGAACACAACAATCCAGCAGGGATGCACATCAAAACAGCGCTTTGTGGCCCGCTCGATACAGATGGTCTCGAGCTGATTGCAAGCAGACCCTCAAGCAGTTTTTTGTGAGAACACACTCGGAATAACGACAGGAAAATAATGCTGAATGCACTTCGAGGAAACGTCTTGAAAACCTGGCTACAGGAGCCGTTTAGCTCAAACTTGTGGAGTAAATTGAGTACACCTGGTAGTTGGGTCGGATCGAGGTCGGATCACGTTCCCACCACAAACGAACCGCTCCAGAGTTCGTTTGGGACTGGACTGAGACCACCTCCCCTAAAGGGTCTCGGTGCGGTTGTTTTGGTCCGCACCCAAGTGCGATTACTGTGTTCACACCTGCCCAAACAAATCGCACCAAGGGGGAAAACGAACCAGAGTCCGCAGAAAAATGCCCTTACTGTTTCATGATACTTGTGCCAAATCAGATGCACTTTGAATGGGAGAACTCTCTTAGGATGTCACATTAAATATCTGCACTAATGTAATGTTTGGGATCGCTCGTGTGGTAGTAAGCTAATTTTTTTCAGGCAATATCAAGCATGTGGTCACCCAAGCCTGCCTCTGTCAGCACATCTATTTTAGCATGTGACCTTGATGATGATGAAGCTGCCTCTTGGCAAATAGACTGAACAAATGTAGGTTGTTGACCTGCTCTTGTGCTTTTGTTTTGTGACTGTTGATATCACGGCAACAGCAGTTTACATCAACAAGCCAATAATGTCATTCAACAACAGTTAATAACAACATCAGTCAGTCAAGTCAGATACAGACTATAAGAACAGCCCAGAAAAGAAAGTAGTCCAAAGTGTCAGTAAGCCAACACCAGTCAGTAAAAGACTAAAAACAGTCGACAGCACCATTAGTCGAGTCAAAACAACAGCAATCAAAAACAGTCAATAAATGGCCAATGACTTATACCAGATAATAACATGAACCAAGCTCAGTTTTTCTATTGCAGTGGTGCAAGACATGGACATTGGGTCAGTCAGTCATCAGACACTTCCTTCCTTGTAGTAAACAAGATGATCATTAAATTGGTGATTTCCCACTACTGCACACTCCCCCCATTTATGTGCATGCCATGGGTTCTCCCAGATTATAGTGCCAACACTGATCAGAGTATTTAGTCTTTGACTAACTAGTTTAACAGTGTGATTAGCTGATTTCTGATCCCTGATTGTAATGATGCATTTTGTGTTACAGTACCTTCTCACAGTTAGTCGGTGCCAGACAGTTGTTGAGTTGTCCCTCCTAGGGCTGAAACTATTAGTCAACCTAATCAACTACGTCGATTACGAAAATACGTCGATGTGGATTTTTATCATCGACACGCCGCATATCTGTACATTTTCAGGCTGTATCAGGGCTTCATACAGTCAGTGATGCAATAGGTGGCAGCAGTGCTTAAAATGTCCAGCTGATCGACATGCGGTAGACAGGCAAAGAAGACGTTTCCCTAATGGAAGATGGCTGAAAATACCATGGAAAATACCACCGGACCTGCGGGACGTTCAAAGAAATTTTCAAAAGTCCAGGAATTTTTCAGTTCTAAAGCCAACGATACAGCAGAGTAAAACCCCTGTAGAGTAGAAACTGATAGTAGTTGGTGAGTAACGTTGTTTATGCTACCTGGCTGTCAGTGATAAGTAACATGACGTGGCTGGCTATGATTAGGTAACTACTGACCTGAGAGGATAAACTCTCATCTCCAAACAAAACTTTTTCATAAAACCTAAAAGCCATAAATCCAGTCTGCTATTTTCTTTGCCACTAAATTAATGTTCATGTGAAGAGTATTTTATAATTTAGAATTAAACAAAGGCGCTCAAATATAACGGTTACACAATGTTAAAGAACAAGCCCAAAGTTAAAGAACAAGCCCACAGTTAAAGTAGTAAATTCATCTGGTCTCTCACCTCTACTTGTACACAGAGAATCCATGGCTTTTTTACAGGCATGAAATTACTGAATAAAATTCATCAATACATTTCTGTATTATCAACACCTAAATATTATTCTATCATAACATACAGAGGTGTATAGATGATTTTCTCTTTGAAGTCTTGACAGAAAGCATCCTCCACCTGCTCCTCAACGACTTGAGAGCTCAATAAAGCTTTCAATGTTGAGCCGCTTGATCCAGTTTTATTTTGTTATGACTAATCTAACTAAGAAAATAATCGTTAGATTAATCGAAAAAATAGTCGACAGATTAATCGATTACCAAATAATTGTTAGTTGCAGCCCTAGTCCCTCCATAGTTCGTTCTGAGTTAGCACCATAATAACACCCTCTCCCCTTGTGTTAAGTGATCATCACTCACCCGATGTTACAAGCTCGAAACTTTGCAAGTCTCGCAACTTTACAATCGTGGCAAGTTCTGCAATGACAGTGGCTAATCTATCTATCTGTGTGAAAAAACAGCAACAATTTGCGGGGGAATATTTTTGTTACAACTTTGAGCTTGCAAGGCAATTTTGTGTAACAGATGTGGAATTTAATAAGTTTTGGGCAATGCTAATGAAACATTTTGGCAAACTATGGCTACTATGTTATGATACTGAAAGACAGCTAACCTACCGGAGCGTAGCAATGTCGTAGAGTGGATTTATTCTTGACAACTTATAAATATGATGGGTAAATGATGTGGCTATCCTGATCCTCTAGTAACTTTGCCTACAGCAACAGTTGATGCCAGCTAGGCACCATGGGACTACACCATCTGTACTTGTTCTATGTTTTACTATTTTGTTTCTAGTATTAGAAAAAGGCACTGACTTGTCGACTGACTGGCTTGTTATCGACCCATTGTGATTGTTGTTTTCTCCATGCAGGTGAGAAGTATGTTCCAGAGGACCTACGGGGAGGTGGTGACGCTGTCTCCTCCAGGAGAAGAGGACAGGAGGAGCTTCTTCTCTGACCTCCTCCTGGTCCAGGCTGCCAGGGCTCCGCCACGCCTCAGGAGCACAGGTACTAAGCCTATTCACACACGCAAGATGAGATGGTTATGACTCATCTCTTATTCTGCTGTCAGTTTTAGAGGGCAGTATTGTCTGCATAAGCTTCCTTCCCTCCTGTTCTCAATCTTGCCCTAAGTCATCTTTGAATTCAGTTCAAGGTAGAGGAGCAGATGCCACCTAATTGGTGTTGTTGAGGGTACCTCCAGTGGGTGTACCCAGTTCTCAGTTTGAAAGGAAAGACCTTTTTGGTTTAAGCTTTAGCGGTTGTAGCTCAGATTTTATGTTCTGCCTTAACCAAGCTTTTACTTTGCGACCTTGTTACAGTCTCTGAAGTGTGTTGGGGGTCCTGGGAGGGGGGATGATGAAATCTCCATCTCTGTGCCAATTGGTATGGCCTCTTTCTGGCTCCTCTTATCCAAGTAACACACCCCCTGGAGCTGGAGACCTCATCCACCACTTGGTTTTACTGTTGAGGTTGACATGTTTTAGTCGGTATTGGTTTAATTTCACTTCAGATTGAGAATAGAAGCCTACTAATGCCAGGTGCTGAGGCGCTGCACAGACAAGCGTAGGATTCGCCCAGTGTGAGGCCTGTACACTCCTGGAGTCCCCCCCCAACCCCTCCACCCCACCATCACTTCTCCATCCACCCTTCCGACTACCCCCTGCCGTTCCCCCAGTTCTCAGTGCTTCCCAAGCTATCCGTTCCAGCTCAGTGTGAGAGAACTGTCCACCCGGGCTTTCAAATGGAAATGGTGCCCAATGGTTGATCCGCCGATTCCTCATTGATGCGAGGTAGGGGTCCCCCGCTTTCCTTGCCCGGTGCTCTTCGGGGGTTCCTGCCTGAATAAGACAGCAGTCTGGCTTCCTGCAGAGATGCCGGCAGAAAAGCAGGGAAAAGAATTGCCATGAGAGGACCCGGCCGCTATTAGCCATAATTAGAATCAGGGTTTGGATAGCTGCTAGCAAGTGCAGCCGCCTAAGGTGCCGTGGAGCCTTCGTAACGATGCCGGCAGATGCCTGGGGCTAGGACTGGGGCCTAGGGGGAGGAGGAGAGGATATCTGCTTGCCTTGCTTCATCACTCTGTCATTGGCCAGAGGCTATCCCTTAGTGTATTTCAGAAACTGTGTTTGTGGAGGGGCTTAACTGTCTTTTTTCTTCAGTTGCAAGCATCTTGAATTGTGTTTTCTTCCTCGGTATGAACATTTTTTTTGTTTTTTTGTTTTTAGTTTGTGTCTGCAATGCTGTTAAAAGGAAAAGGTCAGGGGTTAGGTTTGAGATGGACCTTCTAGTTCTTCCAAGCAATGCTAGCTGTATGTGTATATTTCTTTGCATAGTGGGTAGTGTGAAGTGATTTTGCCCCCAGATGAGGTCTTTCATGTTGTGTTGTTTTGCTGTGGGCAAACACACAAACTTTCTTTCTTTTTGTCTCTCAATCTCTCTAGGTATTTTGAGGTCTTGACCACAGATGGAGGCTTTGTGAAAAGTTGTACTTAGTTAGTCTACGCCTCTATCTATCCATCTCACCTGTCTCCCTCCTCTCACCCAACAGAGAGGTGTGAAGAGGCACTGTTGGTGGCAGAGGCTCCGGGCCCCAGAGTGCTGTCAGCAGAGGAGCAGCGCCGCCTGGCTGAGCAGGAGGAGAACACGCTCCGGGAGCTTCGGCTCTTTCTCAGGGACGTGACCAAGCGCCTGGCCACTGACAAGCGCTTCAGCATCTTCAGCAAACCAGTTGACATCGAGGAGGTAATGGGGAATACACTCTTAGGTTCTTACTCAGTGTGCGCGCGCACGCACACACACACACACACACACACACACACACACACACACACACACACACACACACACACACACACACACACACACACAGTGTTTACTCTGTAATTTTATGCAGCTGTGGTGCTTGGGGGGGATCATTGTAGTTTTGTCCCATATCTGTCGCTGTTCAGCTCCAAGTTATTTTTCAAGTTGAGGTTGCAGTGCTAAAAATGTTTTTAATCATAATAAAATTGTACTTGTAAAACATTTAGACTACATTTATTTTAGTTTTAGATGACGGTAAGACTAAATTACAATGCTAATTTTAATTTCACATTTTCTCTAGCAGCAGTGGTAATTTCCCTCATGTGGAGGCAAACCGCTGCAAAATGAATACAGAGGAAACACTGCACAAAGCCCTGTAAGGCCCTTTGAGACATGCTTATAATAAAGGGCTATATAAATACACTTGACTTGTCTTGCACACGGAGACACACACACACACACACACACACACACACATTCCTCCTAGGTCAGATTTTCTTACACTTTTTCAGCCTTGGCACCCAGATGAGAAATTTATTCTCTCACACTGGGACCCAAGCTAATTAAAACTTATTACTGGTCTTGTCATGTTGGGACCCACCAGTAATATGCCCACAACCCACTTCTGTTCCTGACTCATAGTTTGAGAAAGCTTGACATCTAGACATTTATGAAGTTGAACTAATCAAACTGACATTTGACAAAACACAGAGAATGCAAAGATCTTCCCAGCACATTCTCCATGTCCTGTATGTGTGTGTGTGTGTGTCTCAGGTGTCAGACTACCTGGAGGTGATTCGGCAGCCCATGGACCTGTCCACGGTCATGACCAAGATCGATACCCACCAGTACCTGACAGCCAAGGACTTCCTGGTAGACATTGACCTCATCTGCAGCAATGCGCTAGAGTACAATCCTGACAAGGACCCCGGAGGTAAGGAGGGAGACCAGAAACACATACAGTATGCCCACACACGTGCATGTGGGCTTGCGCATGAATACACGCATGCACACGCGCGCTTTGCACATTAAGGAAAGTTACATGAATTACATAAACATGCATGTGTGCACAATTCAAACGCGCACACTCCCACAGACGCATACATGCACACAAACACGATCACAGCACCTGCGCCACTGGGAAAAACTGGTTCTGTAGCTATTGTAGTGTTCCATTAGGCTGTCATTGTGTGAGTTAAAAATAATTAGATTTAACACTTAATGACTTATGAAAAGTGCTCCCAGGCAGTGGAATTACAGAACTTCAAATTGGTTTCCTTCAACTTGGAAATTCAAATGAAATAAAGTGCATACAGCCCCCACTGAAAGTAGCATTGCCACAGTTTAATTCATGTTCTGTAGCTCAGGAAGGCTGCATATGCATGAAAATTTAATTGTCTCTCTTGTCTTGCAATTTGAACCGATTTTTGTACCTCATTCTCCTCCTCTTCTCAGCACCTTTTCCACAGCCAAGTGTGGGCTCATAATGAGTGCTGGTACACACACACAAACAGACACACGCACACACACACACACACACGCACACATACACACACACACGCACACACACACACACACACAAAGAGGAATGTTGATTATGAGGGCTTACAAATCAATTAGAATTACATGTATTATTTAAGTAGGGCCTGTGTTCTTGTTTGCAGGACAGTGAATAGCCCATTTTCCCATGTGAAGAGATACATGCATACACATTCACTGTTCATGAATTATTTATCACTGGTGAAAATTAACATGGAAAATTTGGAAGAACTCTTGAGGGGCTAGCTTGCGGCACAGAAAGAAAAAAGGTACTTTCTGCCAGAATTGAATACTCCACACCAATACTGTGATGTTAATTGAAAGCTGGATAGGTCTACTTCAAATCACTCAATTGAAATTTTGATTTTATTTCTCATTGTGTGTGTTTAGTCTCCTTTGCCATCCTCCCCAGGATATAGTTGCCTGATGCTAAAGGGAAGCTATTTCCTGCCAGCCCAAATGAATAAATCATATCTGTGTCTTTGCAGGCGGAAGCCTGGGTCATTTGTTTGAATGCAGGGTCTGCAAATGATGCACTAAAGGGGCAAAATGCAATTAGGCAGTTTAATAAAGAAGACTAACGAAGCCTCTTGCCTGCTCATCCACTGCTTGGTCCAGGGAATATGGCCCCGCACAATTACACTGCTGGGGAAGTTCTACACCAGCTGACAAAGTGCTGGGAAATAACCTCATTATGCCTCAGTGGGATATTTCCCCCTGTCCTTCTTCCTATTTCT
This sequence comes from Centroberyx affinis, assembly GCF_046629955.1. Lineage (NCBI taxonomy): Eukaryota > Metazoa > Chordata > Actinopteri > Beryciformes > Berycidae > Centroberyx > Centroberyx affinis. The sequence goes on from NW_027279540.1 coordinate 419,371, forward strand.
GTCGTTCTCTCCTTAACATACATCCATGCTATCTCCCTTGTCTTTCCCTCCCCACCTTCCCAAATAATCACTTTATTGTGTAAAAAAGAGACCAAATTGTTCTGTGCTGCACAGTGTGGCTCATTTACAAATACTTATCTATTGCTTGAGGAAAATGGCAGTAACAACTCTGACTATAAGGGAACAAGTAGCCAACAACGTTGTGTGTCAATGCGTCCTTGTCTGTTGGGGAGGGGGGGTTAGGCAGAGCCTATAAGGCTGCTGATGAGCCCTCAGCATCCCACCTGGCCCTTGTCACCTCTTCCACTGACAGACAGGCTTTCTTGCCGCTGTAATGCGCTTGCATGTGCACACACACTCAAACACACTGTCTCAATAATAAAGCACACACACTCTTGTACACACAAATTGCCTCCATCGCAATTAGGCGTCCGTCCTCCAATTAGACGAAAGAAGCTGGCAGATTGTGACCCCTCTGCCCCTCTCTGCCTGAACCGTTCTCCCTCTGCCTGCCGTAATGAGGGATGGCCTGTTTACAGTGGCTGTGCTTTTAGTCTGCCTCTTCAACTCAGTTTTTATTTTCTCTCCGTGGACGCAGGCTCCAGTGAGAGAGGAGGATTTAATGATGCTGTGGTAGATCGAAGGGGAAAGAGGTGTAAGCTGTATTAAGGTGTAAGGAGACTGTGTGTGTGTGTGTGTGTGTTTTCATCTATATGTGTGTTGTGTGTTGTGTGTGTGCTCATGCCTGTGTCTTAAATGGGTGAAGTGGTGATATCATGAGACTTTCTTGTATGTCCAACTTCTGCCCCCTAACAATTACCACCAAAGATAGCTCTATCCCTTTTATCCAAACTGTGAGAAAACACTGTAATCCATGTTCTCATAGTTACGTTGGAATGGGGTTGGTGGGTTTGTTTGTTTCGAGATAACCCTGGTTGTCTTTTTCTTATGTCCATGATAGGTTACTGAGAAACCATTTGCAGTTGTCCTGTTTTGTGAAACAAATAAACTGGAAACGAACTGCGCGTGAACGGGGTGTAAACTGGGATGAAAACAAGTCCTGGTTAGAGATGTGGTCAAAATTATGTTTCTGGGGATGTTTGGAGAGGCACATGGTTTATGGAGCTGAGAACTACTATGTTGCACGATTCTTGATGTTAAGAAAGAGAAGATTGATAAAAAAAAATATAGACAAAATCTGGCAGAGATACTGCTTGATATCCTTGGGTATAAAGGACATGTCTTTGAACATACATGCACACACATGCGTGCACAGAAAATCAGTTTTGTGGCTTGTGACACTAGTTTTATGTTTCACTGTCTCTTTCATTCCTAGACAAGGTGATCAGGCACCGAGCGTGCAGTCTGAAGGACACTGCCCATGCCATGTTCGCCTCTGAGCTGGACCCCGAGTTCGACCGCATGTGTGAAGAGATCAAGGAGGCACGCAGGAAGAGGGGTAAGAACACAAAAGAACATCATTGAACATCATTGGCCACTTTACCAAAGTAGGAAAAAATGGAACCAACTCAGAATTTTTCTCTTACTGTAGTCCTGGGAACAACAGGGAACAGAATAGCTTTCTTCTTCTACTTTAGACTGTCAACTCTGATTGCTGCCCATCTGTTGGTCACACCCGCAACTTACTCGGTTATCTGTGCCCCACTTAGGTGCAGCAATAAACAAGCAAATAATAAACATGTTGTCCCCCACCAGTGATGTAGTTCCACCCTTGGGTCAGTCAGTGATTGCTGAGTGTACTTGAAATATGAGTGAAATTGTATAAGCATTTTCGTATGGGACAATGAAAGGACAGATTGACCATATATTTCTGTTGCCTACTCTCCTCAGAATTAGGCTTACAAGTTATATCTTGAAATCTAGTAACTGTAATTGTCCTGTTTTTACTCAATACAGTACAAAATATAAAAACTACAACACGCAATAAATACAATCCGTACATTACACAATGTACACTACAATACAATTTATAATACAATATACAATATAACATACAACACCAGGAGCGTGTGTTACGAATAATATAAATGCTAAATGATAAGTGATATATGGTATTGCACAGTAGGTAAGTGGTAATATGATATAAGTAGTCAACACTGACGGCACAGTGGTAGTGCAGTGATGAGTGCAATAACAGTACAACAGTCCAACAACTGTACAATAACTACAGTGTCTTGTGGTTAGAGGTTTGCTCAAAAATTCTCCATTGACTCTCACTTCAACACATCAACCCAGTCTGTCTAAAAATGTAGGCCTTCTTGTGTGTGTCTTGTGGTTAGAGGTTTGTCCAAAAATTCTCCATTGACTCTCACTTCAACACATCAACCCAGTCTGATGTCTCCAAGTGTGTAGCGTGTGTAGACTATTATGTTACCTATGATAACTTTAACTGTATTGCTTTACCACTGAGTCCCCATTCATTGTCCCCCACATTGTATGATAACTTTAACTGTATGACCTGCTTTACCACTGAGTCCCCATTCATTGTCAATGCCGCCTCCTAGCGGCACAAAGTCAACGTTACAGTGTGACTAACTAACGAACGAACGAACTAACGGACGGAGACCGATCCATAGTCCCCCCTTTGGTGGGGGACAGTGAAGACTTGACATTGTACACACTAGCTATCGTATACACACAACAATACCCATCAATGCTGTCTTACAGATGAGGGGTGGCACCATGGGTAATTTCCCTGAAACTTCCTGAAATATAGGAGGAGCAATAGATATATTGATAATGTGTTGGTTGAAACTGAGGTTACAGTCCAGTGTGATGCTGAGTTACTTGAAAGCCTCAACCTGCTCCGATGCTTCTCCATTGATGGTTGTAGTTTTGGGGACATTGAGCTGTAGGATGTTTGTATCGCACCAAGAGGAGAGAGAGGAGTTCCATATTCTGTCAGGGAGTTCTTGTCACTGAGGAGTGCAAGAATGGCAGAAAGGCAGTGTTGTCAGAGTACTTGAGGTATGTGGTGATAGAGGTTGGGCTCAGGACACAGCCTTGGGGGGTGCCAGTGTTGGTTATGATGATGGGAGATGAACTGTTGCCTACCCTTATGACCTGTGGTCTGCAGAAAAAACTGTGCACCCACTGGTTCAGGTATGGAGGATGTTGAGTTTATGGAGCGTTTTAATTGGCAAAGTGACGTTGAATGTTGTTAATGGCTCAACTGAAGCCGGCAGGTTATGGAGAAGACACGCCACTGCATCCTTTGTCCCTTCCTTAACAGTTGGTAGGATGATGTTTAAAAAAAAGTCTCTCGAAACATTTCTTAATTATGGAAGTGAGAACAGCCGTCTGTAGTGGTTGAATTCTGATGGGTGGGGCCTCTTCGGAATTGCGATGATAGTGGATGTTTTGTGGAGTTGTGGCCGTCTGCAGGGATTTAATGAACAAGGAATGGAGGATGGGGGAGAGCTCAAGGTTACAGTGTTTTAGGACTTGCCCAGAGATTCCGTCTGGGCCTGCAGCCTTGTTGGGTTTGCATGACATCAGCTGCCGCCAGACATCCACCACCATGGGGAGGGATGTGTGTGTGTGTGTGTGTGTGTGTGTGTGTGTGTGTTTGTGTGTCACCCCTTTGCATGAGGAGGACAAGGCCTACAGGAGGTCATCCCATTCCCTGGTGAAGTCATGGGTGTCCAAGCTTGTATAGAAGGTGTTTAGGTTGCAGACATAGGAGAGGGGATCATCCACTGTTGTGGAAGATTTTGCCCACCTGACCAGTCAGTGCTCTGATGCGCTGGAAAGCCTGTTTACTGTTCACGGTGGAGAAATAATATTTTTCTTTGTATTTCAGTCCTGAGCATTAAGTAAGGGTATGTTCTGGCGCGCTCATTGTGTGTTTTGAGGAGTTAGTAATTTACCCATGGCACCAACCCTTTAAGACAGCACTATCAGAACATCACCATGCACTGTATCATAGGTGCAATTAATTATTAGCCTATAGATTTTTGTAAACTACATTGATGAGAAACGCTATGCTTGAATGCCAACTTAGTGCATCGTTGAACCTCCAATAAACTGAACCTAAAACAAAAATTAACCTGGATGGTTGTTAATTTACCTCAGTGGGACAACCAAATAAAATAAATATATGGGAAACCCTGCCTTAGATTTTAGTGAAAATACAAAGAAATACAAGCACCCAAATACAAGGAGAACACTCAATTGCTTGTACAATGAGCCCTGGCCAGTGCATTTTGGCTGTGTAGTGCAGGGCTTATTGTTTCTTCTTTTCTCTTCTTTCCTCCTTTTAAGAAAGCCTTTGATAGATCATGTCAGAGGATAGAAGCTTGCTTTTCCTTTTGCATAATGTATTTTGAAAATCAAGTAGAACCTTTTATGTTTTCAATGGGGGAAAAAAAACCCCAAAACCTTCTGTAGGTGAGCCCAATAGTACTTGATAGTACTTGATGGAGCAATCACAGTTTTTAGTGCAGAGTATGTGGCACAGAAAGGAGTGATGCCCGAGGCTCCGGTCTTCCAGACAGTACCTTCTGTGCTAGTTGTCTGCCTGGCACTCGGCAGCTGTAGGCTTACCAAACAGCCCAAAGCAATGCTGAGTGGACTTCAGGGTGGATCTAGTTTAGGCACATTCATGCACATACAGTATACACTATGCAAGCTATTACACTTGTATCAGCAGCCTTTTTTCGTATAGATTTTTATGCATGTTGATAAATATTGAGCACACAGGCATTTAATAAGGTGCAAATATGCGTGTTGGTATTCTTGCACACATGGAGATGGGCTAATGAACACACTTCCTTATAGTAAACAGTACCCCATGTAATAAGGCTCCTATTTACATATGTAAAACCATGTGTAAATATACTTGCCACTAAATAGAAACATGCATACATCTAAGCGCTTTATTGTTCCTGTTCCCTCAGGGAGCAGATTCCTGGGCTTAGCTTTGCCCTTTCCAAGACAAAGAATGTCTGTGTGTTCATGTGTGTGTTGTGTGTGTGTGTGTGTGTGTGTGTGTGTGTGTGTGTGTGTGTGTGTGTGTGTGTGTGTGTGTGTGTGTATGCAAGAGGACCTGAACAAACACACAAATTATATGTGCAAAATATTAAGATCTATGTTGTGGTTCTATAGGTCTGCAGTTAGGGTTGTGCCTATGTACAATGTCATCGGACATCGATGATGGGCTGCCAGTGATGATGGACTTTTTCAAGTGGCGATGTTGAGGTTTTCTTTTTCCATCAGTGTAATATTTTAAAAATAACAATGTAGCCATTAGCCAAAACAACAAAATCATTGAACAAGAGGAATTTAGAACAATGTTCAGCTGAGTCAGCGGAGGAAAGGAGAGGAGAAGAGAGACACACACACACACACACGGCCCTACAGCTTACACTGTTCCAAAGAGGCAGCGTTCTCCACACTTTTAACTTATTTTAAGTCAGTAAAAAATATGGCCAGACTAGTTAAGTCTGTTTTTGAGCGCATTTATGGGCCAAAAATGTTTATCTGAAAACGGTTGTTTTCCCCATAATGCGAACCAATTGGAGAATGAAACTCGCATCAGTGAGACAGGACCCCTCCGCGGACAGCCTGTCCATGTGCCCGAGGGACTTTGGTTGCCTCAGTCAGACTTGTCAGGCAGCAGCCTCCTACAAGGCTAGAAGTCTCTCTGAATTATTAATATTTTAGCAGTGACAAAACTGCACTTAAGTGTGTGTGCTTATGTGTAATCACTGTAATTAGGGATACAGCAATGACTATTTTTAAGAAGAAATCATATAAATTATTGGTTGGTTCTCCAAATCTGTAGCTACTAGGTTAGCTAGCTAGCGTTGCAGGCTTACTGAGGGAACAAACGTCCCTCGGGCTCCCTGCTGCTGCTGATGTCATCAGCTATCGGAGATGTTAGATTGGGCGATGTGAAGATGTGTAAATGTTGGGCATTGCACAACTCTATTTGCAGTGCCCTTGTCTGTATGTTGTATCACAAATGTGTTCCCTCCCTCATCTTCATACCAAAAAAGAAGATAAGAGGAAACACAAGCAGTTTTGTGGATATGACACATGCACAGTACAAGTTAATCAGAATTAGTTTGTTTGCCCAGTACTGCTGCTACTGCTGAGGCATGTTTGCAAGTCTCACACTGCATACTGGCACTTGGTAAAAGGTTGGCAGGACCAGAATACAGTGGGAAATGACATACAGTAGACTATATATTATACATCCAATACCTTGCCACAAGAGACTGCACAAGTCGGAGAGAAATCTAACTGCTGCATTGTGTTTTCCCCCCTCATTCTGAATGGGCATGAGGCTATGTCCCCACATGCACCTTCTAGTGTTTCACTGTACAAGGATGTGGAAACAAAAAACATTCTGCCACATCAGAGCCACATCGTGCCTAGTGCTGTCAGTGTGATATCTCTTTTATCTGTACCCATGTCAAAGAGATGAGACTGTGTCAGGCATGTAGCCCTTATTGCATGTAGCCCTTATTGCTCTGGTCACCCCTGATTATTTATATATATTTAAAGCTTATCAGTGCATTGCAAAAACAAGGAGGTGACCCAGTTTTATTTGTTTATTTTTTAACAGATTATCAATGCACAGTCCTACTCCCTGAGGGCCTGTTGAGTTCTGACTCAAGCCACAGGGGCCTAGCTTTTCCGTGTTAAACGGGAAACTCTCATCAAAGAGGAGGCCGTTTTCAGGGGTCACTCTGTCGCGTCTGATTTCCTCTTTTAGCAACGAAAAGCACAGGATGCTAAATGAATATTGCAGGAGCAGAAGTCAACTGCCTGAGAGGAGGAATACAGCAGTGTGAATATTTAATCTCTTGGTCAAGCTCCTGCTGTAAAGCTATAAAGCTATCAATTAGTCCAGCACTGCATGATGTCCGTTCAAAACCCACCGCATATCTAGGGGAATGGCTACGCCCACGATAAGATGAAAGGAGCTATGATAAATTTAGCAAAAAGCTTAAATATAGCAGTGTCTGAATGGAAGTGTCTCCTTTAAGAGTTGTTGGGGCTTGTGTGTCCACACTTCCCTCTTGTTATTCTGGCTGCTCACCTTCCCACAATCCTCTTGTTCAAATTAAGGTGTTCAGTTCGCCTGCAGATTTCCCTCCAAGTGGATATTCACCGTCAAGCTCTCAGAGAGAGACTCATAGCCATTCAGAATCCGGACAGAAGGGGACACAAAAGCACATACTGCTTTAGGAGAACAAGCACGCATTCAGCAAGGTCCTCAGTGGCATCCGTGAAAGATAGCCTCGTAGTTCTGCATTAATATTACTGCTGATCAATGCGTGGTGGTGCTTCCCTCACCACCACCAAGACCACAACCCTGGTGGCCATCTTTGTCTATCGGCTCACATTGGCTCATATCTGTCAAAGTGCCTTCCTTGTCTGTTGGCGTTTGGACACACACACACGCACTCACTCTTCGCTCTTTGCCAACAGTTTGTTTCAATTGTGTTTTTCCACACACACATACACGCACACACATGTACACACACAAAGAGTATTGTCTGTTGTCGGTAACCGATCCTCTGTGGTGACTGCAGACCTCCAGACGCCGGCCCAGCCGACGGCAACTCCGGGTGCCGTGCCAACCAGGAAGCACCCCGCCGCAGGAGAGGAGCAGGCCGGGAGCAGCACTCAGGGCGAGGCCGCTGACAAGCAGTGCACCAGTAGTGAGTCCTCACACACTCTCTCACCACACACTCCAACACTCAGTTTGTGTGGCAAATCTGTGTGGACTGAATGAGCAAGGCAATTGAGTACTACAGTAGCAGTGACTATGCATGCCTATGTGTATATGGACTATGTACATGACACACACACACACACACACACACACACACACACACACACACCCAATAAGGCGAGGCTGATGACAATCATTCCAACAGTATTAAGTTCACTACCAGGGCAGGAAATAAACACAGTCTGCAAACCAGATGCTTGTAAATTTTGGTTTTGATTTGTGCATTTTCTAACTATTTGGCTTGTGAAATGGTGAAAGTGACCATTCACCAATGGAATAAACTCAAGTTTCCTGTTCCTATCTTTTTACATATACATGTAGCTTGCATGCCAGCACAAGTGCATATAAACACATTAGATAACACATGCCTTATTTGTGTCTCTGCATATTTTTACAGAAGTAATGCAGATACAGCACCAACCTATATACAAATGAAGCCAGAGCTTCTGAGAAGAAAACCCTGAAAAAATAAGCTGTCAAAATATCTCCCAAGTACTCTCCAAGTACCTTGCTGTCTGATGCACACACACTCTCTTTCTCCTTCTAACTGTGTTTGTCTGTCTCTGTCTCAGCAGCAAGCAGCTGTACTGTATTATAGCAGCATACCAGATGTATGTGATGGCACACACCCGTAGGCTTCACACACACACACACACACACACACACACGTTTCTCAGCAGTGGAGAGGCAGCACAGTGGGCAGCCTCATTAGAGAGGCTGTTCTCTCCTACCCACTCAGAGCGTGACCACGCCACAGAGCAATTACATGCCCACCTATGGCAAGCGGCAGGTGCCCGAGGGCGAAGGGAGGGCCGGGCATGGGCAGGGGGCAGACAAACGAGGCCGTTACCTGAATGAGACAGATCTAAGCAGGCTGTGCGTGTAACCGGAGCAATTCTCTGTAGCTTCCACCTGGACAAGATATGGAGGATGAGGCTGCGCTAGACACTGAGCTAAAAGAAAGTGCAGCAATGACTGGAGTCCCCCACAGTCATCATGAGATGTACAGAATGAACGTGAGGCAAAAAAATATACTAGGGACATTCCTTGCTGGTAAGGTACATATGAGGAAATTAAAGTATGAATTCCCCAAAGAAAAACCATGGCACTCCGTCTGCGGGTACAAAAATGTAAAGCCTTGATTATAGTGGCTACATATTAAAAACAGCGTATCGACCAAAAACTGGTCTTTGTCAGAGTCAAAGTGCTAAAGCACTTACGTGACTGACAAGCAATATCCCTAGAATATATTTTAGGTATTGTACCCGCCAACCACATGGCATCAGTTTTTGATGTCTTCTACTACCTCATATCCAAGAAGCGCTCCTTTCGTATTCTTTTTTCAAGATGAACATGAGGCATACAGGAGCGCTGGGCTACAAGGCATAATGTATATCGCTACATGTTTTGCCCTCTGCGAATGAAAAAGATTCACCCAACTCTTTGTCAACATTGTCTTCTTTCGAGGAAGATATGACATGCCTCCGTTTATTGGCTGATGTATTGTTTCATGATGCTGTGTTGATTGATTTTATCAGGACAAGACTGTATTTTCAGCACTTCACCTGCTTCAAGCTGCTTCATTTGGATAAACCGTTATTGAACCATTATTGTCAATAGAGCAGGCAGCCCAATTATAATGGCCTGTAGTAGCCTAATCATGGACAGATTTTTTTGATTTATTTTTTACTTAGTGTAGTACAGTTATCCAACACAGGGTGGTGCTTGTCTCTCATGAGAGCCTCCCTAATAGGACCCCTGCTGTGTGGGTAAACCGTTCCTTCTCCTGGGGAGAAGGCACCCCCTTGAGAGATGAGAGCCTCTGTCGGCCACCATAAATACTGTAAGACTCTGGGCATGTCTAAGTCTCCAGCTCACTGCTATTTATCTTGCTGTGCTAGGCCAAGAAAAAGTGGCGATGTGGTAGGAGGGGGATATTCAGGCCTTACTGTACAGTTTTCCCTGCAATCTTAAAACAATCCAGGGTAGACTTTTGGGGCTTGGATTGGTAGACAGGAACAGTAGGCTTGATCCTGTTGTTTTTCAAAGATCTCTTTTTTTTGGCTTGGGGGTTTTAGTCATAATTGTCTAAGACTTATTTGACCTATGTTTGACTGTAGGTATTATTTTATGACATTAATAACCATTCAACTGCACATTCCAGTAGTTGGATTGCACTCCTTACTGGTCTGCCAAACTAATGCCATATTTACACTAGCAAAAAATGTGGCTTCTCACATCTGGTTTCAAAGAAATGTCTGGCTAAAGAGTGTGTGTGTGTGTGTGTGTGTGTGTGTGTGTGTGTGTGTGCATATGTATAGTTTTTGTCTGTTGTGTGAGCAGATAGAATTTGAGGTCAGAGTCTCTAAAAATAGGTTTTGCAGCCAGATTCTTCCCACATATAAAACAATACATTGTCCAGATCCCTCTTCAGAACCAGATGTGAAAGCCAAAGTGTTCCTTAGTCTGCACAAGGCCTAAGAGTGATGGTGAACAGTAGGCCTGTATAGGCTATTCTTATTTTAGCTGCAGTCTTTATCTATGGAGCCAAGTGTCACAGATGCGGACCACTAATTTAGCAGCTCTTGGGAGAGTCGTTATCAGCCTCCACCAGAGGCTTAATTAATTAGGCTAACTTGGGTAATTAATTTGTGACATCGGCAACCAGTTCTCACCTGGAGCACCTCAGCAAGGCAGCTACCTAGGTCCAATTAGGCTAATTGATCACAAAGTCAATTATGTCTTGAGATATGACACAACTTCACATAGCTGAAGAGAAATGCATCTGGTGGATGAGACGCCATGAGTCTGCGCAGTTAGTGAGGTGACAAACTGTTGACGACCTTGATCCCACTGTAGCCAGGTCAATTTGGGGCAGTTGACTTCCCCCTCCTCCTATGTGGAAGGTTAGGACACTTGGAGGGCAGATCCCAGATCATTACCTGCAGGGGGGAAGCCTATCTGGAGCTGTTTAGGTCTGCAGTTCTATAGGGTTTTTATCTGGGCCACCTCTCTCTCTCTCTCTCTCTCTCTCTCTCTCTCTCTCTCTCTCTCTCTCTCTCTCTCTCTCTCTCTCTCTCTCTCTCTCTCTCTCTCTCTCTCTCTCTCTCTCTCTCTCTCTCTCTCTCTCTCTCTCTCTCTCTCTCTCTCTCTCTCTCTCTTCTCTCTCTCTCTCTCTCTCTCTCTCTCTCTCTCCCTCCATCCCTCTCTTCCACTTGCCTAGAGCTGAGACTGGCCTGTGACATTCAGATATAACAGAGAGTAGTGCCAGGGATGAGATGCATTATTTGGGGCTGTGGGGAAAGATATGCGAAAGGCTTTCTGAAGTAGGCTAAGGGCATTCCTGAACCGGTGTTAAAGCGGTAGCTGTGGCTAAGCCTGGTTCTGGAGAGCTAGATGGGTCGGCCAGCTGCTGCCAGGTCAGTCGAGGGGAGGAAGATGGTAAACCTTGTTGCTGGGAAGAAGGATGTGGTTTCCATTAGCCTGCTTGAATAGCTCTGTCACAGTTTCTCCACTTGCCCGCCTCCCTCCCTTGCTTGCTCACTCCCCCCCCTCTCTATCCCTCCCTCTTTCCTGTCACTCCCTCCCAAGGGTAGCAGGAAAACACAGGCCCCATTACCTGGGCCACGGCCCTGGGTTCATTCTTAGTGCATCACCACTAAGATCCAGTTCATATGCAGTGCCTTCCCTTCATTCATAATTCAGTCCCCTCAGTCTTACTCATTCTATCATGACTGTTTTCAGCCAGCTAAATCAGATGGCTCTTTGCTAATCCAGACAGAAGGCATGTGCAATGGAACGCTGAATTGGATCTTTCACTTCTGTTGTGAACATGTTTATAATGCCTTGCTTTAGTGTTTTTCTTTAACATCCGAGCAGGGCTGGGCGATATTGACAAAATCAAATATCACAATATTTTCGACTGAATACCTCAATATCGATAATGTGATGATATTTTGTGGATGAGTATTTGTGCTTTCATAAGATATTTACACACAAGAAAAATTTGAAAATTGGTAATGATCATTATAATCAGTAACGTGCAATCAGTAATAAGTAATATGGATATGATGAGCAGGTAAAGCCATTCATTGTTCATTTTACTCAGCCAGAACAGGCTAATTTAATAAGTTCAGAAAATTGTATCGCTTTACTGTAACGCAGCCTTTAAGACCAGGAAGTATTTTAGTAAGTAAGTTATTTCACAACATTACGATAATCAAAATCCCACAATATCTAGTCTCATATCACAATAGCAAAAGTTTTTTTTTTACATGTTCCACCAATTTTATTCCAGTACTAGTTGACAAGATTCTTATTCAGCTGTTGAACTGTGTTTACGTGGAAAACAAATCACGATACAGGCGCTGCATAGTTTGTCCTCCACGTCAGTCAATAGCACGCCCAAGGCAACAGCCACCAGGCTGCATTCATGTAGATGGAACACCGCTGTGTCTTTCCTCTCCCCTGCCTTGCATCTCACATCACAGTAAACAGACAGCTTCTCTGCCCGTCTCCAATGCCAATCCATCACAAGACCTTGATGGGCAGTTTTTTTTTTGTTTTTTTTTTTTAAAGTAATGATAAACACTCCTGCTTCGTTTTTTTTTTTTGTTTTTTTTTTTACATCAGGCTGAATTAGATGTTGAATAAAAGGATGACCTGGATCTTGGCTCAGGACAGAAGGACAACCAGGCACACAGCCTGTGACTTGCTATGATGGTCACAGCACTTGCTGAAATAGATTAGCAGAAGGAATATTTTTTTTGTTGAAAATGCAATGCTAGACAATTCCTGATAGACAATTCCTTTCACTTAATTTCCTCTTTTGGGCTATTTTTTGGGTTCACAAGACCTTTTTATACTACTCATTGTGAGAAACTGAAGAAAGAGAAGTTTAACCTTGAAGCCAGTGCATTTTACATGCTAGTTGATGTCCATATGTTCTCCAAAGTATGTTTTATTTGCCAGCCCTCTCCCTACCCTATTAACTTGTAATTGGATCAGTAGTGCAGACCAGTTGTTGCCTTGTCTCCTCCTCTACTCTGGGATTGCTACATGCTCTTCTCATTTGACACAGTATATCTGTGGATGGAGAATAGAGAGTGAACATGTGGACACATACTTGGCCAGTTTATCTAGCACCAGGCTGCTACCTCAATACCACTGGCCTGTAAAACTCTCCAAGTCCAGAAAAGGGGAAGGGACACTTGTTCTTTGATCCCTGCTTTTTTCCTCCTTCCTCATCTTCTTTCCTTTCCTCCATAATTGAAAATTAGATAAGCAAATCTGATGATTGACTCCTGGGTACTGTGCTTGATTAAACATCCCCTATTTGACAAATTCTTTCAGAGAATGCAAAGCATGGTTTTTTCAAAACCTAAATTTAAAATGCTTTGCCCTAATATGGTTCTTATATCCAATCTGTAAAACAATTATTGAAAATGAATGCTCTATCTATAACAAGTAAATTGTAGGTTCCATTTACATTTGAAATGAAAGTAAATTGACCACAGCCCCCTCTGAAGGGCAGCTGGTCCAGACTGCAGGTGTTAAATTGTTCCATGTTCTGTGGATGCACCTAATCTGAATTTCCTCAGCTTCTAATGGCTCAGCATCTAATTAGAAAATGCTAGTCGTTGACAACAGAAAAGGAAACATCTTTCCCGGAATTGAGACGGCAGTGTTATTATTAGTTATTAGAACTGGACACAGATTCTCCCCAAGCTGCTTCCCGGCTACCAGGCAAAAACAATCTTGAGTTGCACACTCCGACGCCCTGTGGCGCTCACTAATAAAATCCCTGCAAAGCCCTGAGCCAGTGAGCTTTCGGCATAAGCTGCCATTTTGTGGGCACAGATGCCTGCTGGAACATTGTGGCACCAAGCGTGAAATGAATGTAAAATCAACCATGATGCCTTTTGCTTCCATTTATTGTTTTAGGGTGCAGATGAGCTGACATCAGTGAGCGTCTCTCAGAGGATTCAGTCTCTGTCTCTCTGGCTCTTTTAATTCCCAGCGTATCACCAAGCATAGTTGTTTGTCTTCTGGACGTGTGTTAAGTGTACACACTTGGCAAGGTCGGGTGGCGATCCTCCTCACAGGATTTTAATATCTGTTGTTTATTACTGTGCAATGCAGATAGCTGCAGATATTATTGTAAACAGCTCACATGTCTGCCTGATAGAAATGAGCCTGGAGAGTTGCACTGGAATGATTGAGCGTTGCTCCTCATTGCCTCCTTGCATGCCCAATGAAGGCAAGCTGTGCTGCCTGAGGATGTGGGGGGGAGGGGAAGGGGAGACGGAGAGAGAGAGAGAGACACTTTTGACCACTAGACAGAAAGAGTTACACTGCTGACTATGCCCGATTATGATATATGGTTATTGCCTTTTCAAAGGTTATGCTTTGTGTTTTACAGAAGATGCCAGGATAGGGGCAAGGGTGAGCATGTAAAATACTGCCAATGCGTAGGCGTCCATATTGAGCAGGGCTCCTGAGGTAATTTTAATGCTGTTTTTTCTTCCGCTGATGTCAAAGTCTTGTAAAGCTTAGCAGATTTTTCCATTATGTTGATGCTTGATGGTTATTGAGGCAGCCTTAATGCAGTGTCTAAATGCTGTTTTGAAATTTCTGCTGATGGACTGTCTGCTTAATCAGTTAGATGGCCAGACAGGAGTGACACATTTATTGTTTTGAGAGCCTGTTTTCAGTTTAGGGATATCTTGGCCGTCACAAATTACGTTCGAAGGCTGCCATGGGTGGTAGACAAGTCTTGGATTTTCAATAAGCCTTGGCTGGCCTGCCATTCTAATTAAAGTGGATCTAATGCTGGGCTTTCTATGATAAAGAGCCTCTCTCTTTTTCTCTGTTTCTTTCCAACACTAAAGAGCAGCCCAACTTTGCTGCATTTAGGCTAAACTACAGACAGAAAATTACACAAGGTCTCCTGGGCATTTACACTCATTGTTTTTACCATAGTGCAGTCGATTAGTCAATTTCGGTAAACATCAGAAGCTAGTAAACACCAAGCAGCCTAATGGAGTATTCCCTCTCCCTGCCCGTTTCTGATAAGTTCTAATTGACTGGAACAATTGCACAAACATGATGCACTAGTGCTAGATTACTTGGAATGACTTATGGATTTGTTGGTGAGATCCAAATTACATTTTGCATTTTTGTGCACTGCTTAACCCGGCTTGATGGAGACCGAACTGGTGTCTTTTTCCCGTTATGGTCTACCCATTATAACGTAGCTACCTTGTTTTACTTGGTGCAATTGGAATGCAGTGATGTTGTGAAGTTACGATAAATGGTTTGCTAATTTTGAATATTTGCTTCCATACTCCACTCAGAATGCCATTGGAGGCAAAGTAGACAACTTTATCCCCTGTTCTTCTTGGTTCATGACTTTTAGGGTTTGCAGTGGGGTTTTTTTTGCTCAGTGTATATTTTTTGTATGTGTTTTAAACCCTTTTCTTGTAGGGATAAGAAAGAAGGTCTTCACTTAGTAGCAGTGGTCCTCTGGTTATTGATACTAGTCTCCGAAGCTCCAGTGCATTCTTCTTTGAACAAGTCTCCTGTCCCAGAATAATGGATAAGCTAATGTCTACATTTTCCTTGGTGCAGGTGAATTTTCCTAAACACACACACGCAAACACACATAGTCACATCTCCGTGGACTATTTAAAGAGATGGGTACATCAAGCGACATGAGTCACATTCGGCCACCATAAGAACAGGAATGTGCACAGACTGGGTTTTTAATTACATCAAATTACTCCTAGATTCGCATTCAGCCAGACTAAACGCCATATCTCCATTAAGCCGGGAGATGAGATGAATTCTCTCTCAACACAGCTGCCTTTTCCCAGCTAACAAGTCATTAAGCCATGTCATCTGAGAGTGTCGGGCAGATATGTAGTTCACCAGCTCTCCAGTGTTAAAGCCATACCTCCGCATGGTTCACTGTTATTTATCAAACCCATCTTGTCTGTGGCACTGCATGACTGATGGTCCCATGTTAATGTAGTGTTCCTATGATAAATATGGTGAGAGCTTTTTAATCGTTTTATGATCCAGCTCTGCTCTTTCTTCTTGCAGAGGCATCACGCCACTCTGGAGTCTCTGTCACACACAAGTGGCTGTAAATTGCTCCGTCTCACGCAGACCTCCTCTTCATCTCTCTTTTTCTTTGCATAAAGGACGCAGACTTTGTGAAGGAGACAACTTGTTTAGGAGGTTAAGTAAGCCATCAAGTGAAGTGTTTCAGTGTGATCACTTTAGTTTTGAACAGGTCCTTTTTTTTAGCTTCATCCTCTGATTATTGTATTGTTAATTAGAGCTGCAACAATTAATCGATTAGTTGTCAACTATTAAATTAATCGCCAACTATTTTGATAATCGATTAATCGGTTTGAGTAATTTTTTAAGAAAAATAAGTCAAAATTCTTTGATTCCTGCTTCTTAAATGTGAATATTTTCTGGTTTCTTTACTCCTCTATGACAGTAAACTGAATATCTTTGGGTTGTGGACAAAACTAGACATTTGAGGACGTCATCTTGGGCTTTGGGAAACACTGATCGACATTTTTCACAATTTTCTGACATTTTATAGACCAAACAACTAATCGATTAATCAAGAAAATAATCAACAGATTAATCGACAATGACAATAATCGTGAGTTGCAGCCCTATTGTTAATCCACTAAGAGAGTTGGCTGAATCTTGGCTGCATCCTCTCAGTGCTCTTTAAAAACCCATCTTAACCTTGAGATTTTTCTCTTTCCCCAGCCCTCTTGAAACAAAAGTCGCCCCAGCATGTTTTAGAAGTCTTAAGAATTAGCTTAGAAGAACTCTTCTTGGAGTCCCAGATGTCAGCCTGAGCTGAAAGAGAGAGGTGGTCGTACAATGTACCAGTCACAGAACTCGAGTGGATAGAATGAGCATGACAACATTATTGAATGCTAATTCGGCTGGTACAGTACAATTGAAAATGTTTCAAAATGTCCCCTGTACAATAAAATATTTCACAATGTTTTCATGGAAATGAGCATTGGTTGGGGCGTGAGTTGGGAATGTTACCATGACAAATGTATTATCACATCATTTACTTAAGTACTTTTCCTGTGACTGTCATCTGTGACTGTAATCCTTGCCTAAGATATGCACACTAGGTGATAGGGCAAAGATGGGATGTCACACACGTGAAGATGAGAGAACACACACTACCCGATCCTCTGAGACTTGTCTTGCAAGTATCACAACAACACAACCACTCACTTAAATGAGAAAAAGAACTCGTAGTAGAACGAGAAAAAGAAGAAATAGTAGTATTATCAATATTATGCTGGTCTCATAATGGCTTCCTCTAGATGAAGACCTCTAATGATGTTGCGTTTTCATGACGTTGGCCTATAGTCTATTTCCAGTTAAGTAGCCAGCTGCAAACAAATTAGTAGTCTGCTATTTGGCTGTCAGCCAGCTTGTGGTCCACACTACCAGAAGTAGAAAAAATAACGTAGACATTCAGCTTTTTACTCTTGTCAATTTGCGGTTGTTAAAAGTGGCTGTTTATTCTTTTTCTTCCCCCTTGAGCTCAACCAGGATTGCCAGGAGCATTCTAAGATTTCAGTTTTGGACTACTTACACACTACACAAGGCCACCCAGACTGGGCCCAATGAAATGAAACACATTTGAAAAAAATCTTGTTCCGCTCCGACTGGTCTGAAGTCATCAGGGGGGCCAAAGTCTTGATTCTTGAACCCTTTCACACTACAGGATTATCTGCGCCAACCATTGGTTCTGTGTGCTCTAGCGCATACTCGCCCCAATGGTCTGAATGGTCCACTTGGGCTTACAATCGGCGTAAAAATGTTTAGTGTGACCCATTCTATATATCCAATTTCTGTGCCAGCACTGAGCTGGATGTCCCACTGTGGAAATCCCCATTTGTTCCACAGTATTTAACTCCCAGCGTCTTTCCTCTAGCCCACACTGTACACAGCAGCTTGCTGTTTGGGATGTGGGGAGCACACCAGACTATTTTGTCTGAACTGCTAATGAATCACTAATGAAATCCCTCCACATGACGTCAATGACTGGCTCCATCATCTTCTGTCAAATGCTGTTCATCTGACAGTTTAGAGCATGATGTAAAGGAGCTGTTCAGGAGGGCAGATACAGTCTAACCTGAGGTTGGAAAGTGGACGTGATGACCGTGAAAGAGGAGAACTTTGGACATTGACAGTCACTCTCCTTGGAGGGCTCTTTCCTAGGTGAATGCCCAGTTTCTCTCATCCATGGGGGGTGTGATGGTGTGATAACTGACTCATCAGTCAACTCAGAAACCAGCCAACCAAGTGCTGATCTCTGTACCACCACCCTCATGTCTCACAACGTGTGTGTTTGCTTGGGGTGACAGACCTTTCCCTAGAAGGGCATTCACACCTTGCCTGTGTGTGTGTGTGTGTGTGTGTGTGTGTGTGTGTGTGTGTGTGGGCAGGTTGACATCTTCAACAGTACTTGAAGTTGCTGGTGCATCAGGGCATATCTGTCTTTTGAGAGGAGGGCACCCCAGGCACTGTCATCCCACTGGCCATTTACTGAGCAGCCGAGAGAAGGACAGCAAAAGATAGAGGCTCTGACTGAATTATGTTTTCAATTCCTCCCCGCTGGAGTGGAGAGTGTGACTATATTTCCCCTTTTTACTATTGATGGGTAGTCAGTAGTCAGTCAGCACCTCAATAGGTGTGCAGGGTTTGACAAAAATGATTGCACGACAGCCTGCTATTAGTAAGACATTGACATGAGCCAGTTGATTGTTCAGTCACTGGCCAATAAGAGGTTAGGCCTTACTAACTTATTACTACTAATTGGTCAGGAATCTGTGTGAAGCAAAAAGAAAATGACTTTCTCTCTCTCATTGTTGAAGCGACAGTTTCTTTGGGCTGGAAATTATGAATCAATCCATACAATCCTTTTGTAAGTTTTTGGAAATTTCTGGTTAAGGAGGTTCAAGCTGACTCGTTTTTTTGTTTTTTTTTGTTTTGTTTTTAAAGGCACAACATACACACACTGCCCATCACATGTTTCTGCTGGTTGGTAGTTGATTATGAGGGCTCATTCGCTTTGGATAAAAGCGTCTGCCAAATGTGAAATTGTAATTGTAATTGTAATTTATGAATATATTAAGCACAACAAGGGCCAATGTAAAGTTTATTTATTCACTGCTGCTGTAGATTCACTGGTGCAGCTTTTTTCATTAAGTTTTATCTGCAGGTGCGGTAGGTGGCACTTTCTCCCAGCATTGGTGGAGCGTACCATTGTTTGTCTTTTGAAAATAATGAACATCCCTTTGCCGTCTGTCACATCACCACAATATGAATGCAGCATTACTAGGATGGAAGGAGAGTGGCTGGTTTCTTTGGTTCTTTGTCTGTTTCTTTCTTTTTGTCTTTCTTCCTCTTCCTTTGTCTTTACGTCTTTCTTTCTTTGTCCGTCTTCCCTCCTAGGTTGAAGACTGATTGATAGACACACATAAGGGTGCAATTGGTATGATATGCAGAAGCAATTTTCTGTAAAAATGTATTACAACATTAAAGTGGGGCAGGCTAATGTGGCTGTCTAGTACTGTGTGTATGTGTGAGTGAGAGGGAGAGAGATAGGGGGAGGAGGGTGGGAGGAACCCACCAATTGAGTGGAGTGACTGATCTCCTTCATTTCCAGGAGCAAGGATGGGATCATTTATTGATCTGGACGTTTCATTAAGTGTCAGTGCGACGTGACACATCAGGTGACAAACGGCTGTCTTCCTTTCATCACCCAGAGACCCTGAGGCCCTGTGTCACCATGACTGCCTCTCTGGCTCTCTTTGTCTCCCATTGTCTTTCTCTTGTTGCCTCATTTGCTTTCTACCTCTTGCAAACACACACTTACACATGCACACAGTTGTGCCACATTAGGCCAAGACCTCGTAGGTTTTTCAACATGTTTACGATATCTGACCACAGTCTCCAACCCTCTGTTGTTTCACATTACATCCTGGGCCAGTGGGGATAAGAGATGGAAACAAATGAGAGGGTGCAACACTTTAAAAAGAGATTTAGCGATTTATTAATTAGTGGGCGTGAAACGATTAACGCTTAATATACATTCATTTACAGAGACAATTGAGTACAGGCTAGTTGGCTTAGCAACTAGCTACCAGCAAGCTTACTGTATTGATTCAACTAACGTTAGCCGCTAGCCTATCGTGGCAAAGTAACGGATTGTTGAATCATAAATTTGTGTGTTGTAAGGCAATAAACCTGAATAGTGAAAACTCACTTTACATGACGATGTTGCCAGTTTATGAAAATAATGGCATACTATTTAAGCAAGTGGTGTGATAATAACAAGTGGTTTAGCTACTGGGCACGAGTATATTCAAATCCCCAACCATGTTTTAAACGAAAGTCATCCCTTATCCATTTGTGTCCCGAACCAAGGGTGGTGTATGGAACTGGACAGTTTTTTGACATACACCCTTCCATCCATATAAATTTGGTTTCCTCACGCCGTTCTGTCCTTCTTAAATTTGTCTGTGATCAGTCCCCTTAACTTGAAAGCTGTCCGTGTCGTTCAGATAAAAGACTCCAGGTGAATTTCAGCTCTGAACTGCAGCTGCGCCCCATCTGAGATGAAGGTCGCGGCTGGGAAATTGTTGGCCATCTCATTCATGAATACTTCAGTTCATACAACTAATACGACTTTCACCCCCTCAACTGAATGAAATTCAGATGGGCTTGACCCCGGGGCCGACACATCAGTCGCACATGGTCTTCATTTTACCTCTACTTCTTTTCCTCTACATGCTCGTCATTTACATTACTGTGTGGTCATACTACTCCTGACTATTGTAGCTGGTTAACATTTAAAGGGGCATTTCTCTTTACTTGCGTGTGTCACAGCAGTTGGGAAATCCCTTGTTTTTTATGTTCTTATTTATGACAAGCCTTGAGATTTTTTATTTAGTTTTGAGTTATTGGGAGCCATTGAATTTAAGTTTGTCCTTCAGTCATGTTTGGGGATATGTAGCCTTTGTGCCGAGTTAA
Source organism: Centroberyx affinis (assembly GCF_046629955.1). Classification (NCBI taxonomy): domain Eukaryota; kingdom Metazoa; phylum Chordata; class Actinopteri; order Beryciformes; family Berycidae; genus Centroberyx; species Centroberyx affinis. Next base: position 440,234 of record NW_027279540.1, read on the forward strand.
TTACAGCTCAGTGGAATGATTTAGATGGGGGGGAAATAGCCCAGATCCTTGGGGATGGATACTGTTGGAAGATACAGTTTAAGAGTAAGCTATTTCATATGTTTTGAACAGCAAAAGCAGGGCAGAGTTAGACTTTTGGATACTGTGTTTATTATGATGACACGGTGATATAGTGTGGTTATACTGATACTGGAGTCAATCTGATCAGTGAGTAGATGTTTAATGATACATCATTGGAGAGAAACAACATGAACAAAATGAGAGAGGTTAGTCTCTCCCTGTACTGAGAGAGACCTGTGATCTATATAGTGGTTAGTTGCATCATGACAGTTAGTAAATCCTTCAAGTGACAAGATATGGCTCCCGTATGTCTCCACATGTCTGATAGCTGACGTAAAAATTGATGGCCCTGCCACATGGATGGCCTTGTAGCAGGACCATCAGACTTCAGTTCTTTTTCTGTGGTTGTGGGGAGGTATATTTTTTTTCCATTTTCTTTTGGTTTGGTGACCCATTACTGATGAATTAATACAGAGGAAATTCTGGGCTTGATTAGGCCAAGCTTAGTACTGGAATTTCATTGGAAGTCCACATTATGGTGCTCAAAGTCTTGTGGTCCACAGGCTGTCACACTTGGCATTGAAACTGGAAAACAATATGCTTTCTGTTCAGCATCATGTGGGGATTTGTGTGGTGCATAGTGTTCTTAATACACTGATTTTGCTTGTACCTACTGTTATGATGCCTTGATGCAAAGGTGGGCATAAATTGACTTTAAGATAATTTTGACAAAATTATGTACCCATTTTTTGGAGACTTGGTGAATTGCCAGAATGCCAATTCCTTAGAACCTCTACAACAGGTCAAACAAGGAAGCATCCCAGTTTCTCTCAGTGTAAAACCTGGCTATGGTGCTTTTTTTTTTTTCTTTGCTTTTTTTTTCTTCTTTTTTTCAAGATGGTGGCACAACCCCTGACTCCATGCCCCTCCCCCATCAGTAGTGGGTGACGGGAGCAGGGCAGATCAATACTTCATTAATGTTACACGATGGAGGCACCCACCCCAGTCGATTCCAATGAACCAGGATGTCTGGAGCGTGTTGAAAATAAGGCGTGGAGCTAGACACCATTTGGTGCTTGTCTTCATGCATGCATGAGTTATTAGTTAAGTATAAGTAAGTGATTATGGGTTACCTTATATAGGCCTATACTGTATATATTGTTTTTTTTTCATTTTCCCAGCGAGGATCAGGAGGAACACCTGTTACAGTGTAACCACAACTCAGACTTGTAGTCAGTATGTGTATCTACCTTTACACTTGAATCACATCTACTAGCATAATTTGCCGGTATTAATCTCTCATATTGTACAGTCAAGGTGGACCCATGTTTTTTTTTCTACATTTGAAAGTGTAATATTTTTCTATTTGGCATACTATTTTGACCCCTCCTTCATTTCTGCTCCTAGTCTCAGCTAAGGACTTTAACTCTGATGTGGTGACTGACCTGAATCTCAAATCAAATGGATTCTGCTGTGACTGTCCATTCCATACTCACTTACTATATCTGTCCCATATGGCCACTTAGTCACACATGTGCTTGTAAACACACACACACACACACACACACACACACACACACACACACACACACACACACACACATTTGCTCACCCTTGTATATTCTCATATTCTCTCACTTGTTTCCTTCTGGCCTCAAAATGCTTTAATATATTTCTCAGCATGAGTCTCTGTCCAATGTCCTGAATGTGAATCCGTAGAGGGGAATTAGAGAGCAAGCCTTCTCTGGAGGCAAGGAAAGTGTTGTTCATTGCCATGGAAACATACACACACACACTTCAACAAGTGCACACATACTCTACAGCAAGGAGGTAAGTAGGTTAGTAAGCAATGGGGGTCTGTCTAGGTCAGTGGAGGAGTTTATTTGTGTATGGAGCTGGACTGGTGTAATCTGGGCAGCCTGGCGGGTGTTCCAGGTGGTGCCAATGAAAAGTGTACATACATGGCCAGAAATTAGTTGAGACTTCACTCTACTGTGCAACAGGTTATGGGCAGAACTGGAGGAAGAATTCTAAAAGCAGATTTTTTTTTTGTGAGATGACAAAATGATCATGAAATGACGTGAAATGTTTCATTTGTCAACAAAGAGAGTTGGTTGCTATATTAGACTTAAATATATCTCTCAGAACCAATGACCAAGTTTCATTTAACCTGCCGAACACATCAACAGTAGCCTATAGGCCGATGTTATTCGGTCACGCCAGTCCATTACACAGTAAAATCTACACGGTGTGCTTTTAACATTTTCCTTGAAAGGAAAATCAAAAAGTGGACTATAATGGAACATTATAGAATTTGAACCTAATTACATTCTCTGAACTGCCACAATGGATTATATGCTTTACACTCTTGACGGTCAATGAGATCACTGCCATGGCTAACGTCCGTTCTCACTATTACAGTTTATTTAACTTAAGGTATTCAAGTGATGCTTATCCAGGGTAGGGCTCCACAGTTGATGGCATGTAATCATATATCACGATTTTAGTTTCCACAATCCATAATTTTAACAGTTATAGTAATTGTTCTGCAAATCATTGAGATTAATAATGATGATAGTAATCAGTATGTCTTGCAAAATTATCAGGATTGACCACTTTAGCCATACGTAATCATGCAGACAGAAAAAAGTCCAGGCTTTGTGAGTCCCTCTTCACAGCATAGTTCAAGTTCAGGGCCTAAAGCCCACAGTACACTAGTGCCGAGTTGTTGTCCCAGCCAAAAGCCCATTTTAAAATGTGGCAGCCACTGAGCAAATGGGGGACTGAGATCAGATTTACAGTGTGTAAATGGACAATGTGTTTCCCAATAGATAGGGGAGAGCAGGTCACAATGAGATGATTACATTTTAGGTAAGAGTGTGTGCGTTTCCGTGGGACATAGGGAAGTCCTGATGCATTATGGGACAGAATTCAATTTAGATAATATTTTTATATCGCTCTGGGCCTGTGCTGTAAAGGGAGAATGTGAGCACCATTCACCTACCATATAAAACTTAAAGGTTATTCAATCCAATATGCTTTTTTCCTCTAGCCTATAATGTAGGTAACGTACTGATTAAGAATTAAAGCAATAGCAGAGTGGATTGATCGCCTTGATTTGTTTAACTAGCCTTGGGGTATAGATGTGAATTACTACTGACTATAATGTGGTATAGAGTCCATGGACTTATCAAAACAGTTAATCTGGGCTAGATACACTTACCTGTATGTGTTTGTGTGTCTCAGTGGTATATACAAAGTAACAAATTGCCTACAACACATCATAACATCATAATATTGCAATGTGGTGTTTATAAGTGTCCTAGGATGGACCTGCTATATGCAAGGAAATGTATCTGTATGTGTCTATGTATCTATATTGGTGATCAAAACCATTTGTGTTTGTCACTTTGAAAGCACTATTGGTAAGATAAGTAGCAAGCTATGGTACCATAGACCACCAAGAATCTATGTATTTAATTTAACATGATCTTTACTGTAATTCTTTTTGGATATGTTCAAGGATTATTTATATATATAGTTGGTGAAGAGTTGGTGAAACATATAGTTGAAATGTTAACTTAACTGTCTGCCTCTAGCTGACTAACCGACTCATTTTAAGTCACTTTATAGTTTATATTCACTGGATATGAACGTTTACCCCCCTTAGTGTTTTCTCCAACAGTGAATGTGGCTTGCAGTGTGTGAGTCGTTGTGCACTGACTCGTTACCAGCAAGTATTAAATAAACAAATCAGTGCAGGGATACTGACTGCACTATTCAACCCAAGGACATTACCAGTTTATGCTGTTGAATTGTCCATCAGTGTCACTTGACTGATTTGTTTATCTAATACTTGCTGGTGTGGCAGTTTGGATATTTCTCTCCTAAGGCTTTTTGCTCTCAGAAGCTGCGTTTTATGTGTATGTGTATGTGTATGCCTGTGTGTGTGTGTGCGCACAGGCACACACTTCATGTTCTTCTGACATGTATATGTGGGATGGCAGCTCCAAATATTTATGCCATTGTCCATGTGTTAGACGCTTTTAATTATTACAAAGTGCTCTGCTTCTGTCCCCTCTCTCGCTTTCCCTCCCTCCCTTCTTCCCTCCCCCATCGACATATTTCCCGTCTGTGGTTGGCTGTTCATGCTCCAACAATTTTCATGCATTATTTAAGAGCTGAGGATGACGAGTCATTTGCTGCCACTCTGTCTCACCTTTTCCTCCCTCAGGAGCAAGCTTCATAGCTGCATTGGTGAGAGCTGACCCTAGCGAGACCTCTCTCTCTGTGGGTTGTGTGTGTGTGTGTGTGTGTGTGTGTGTGTGTGTGTGTGTATATATAAAATAGATTGTGGAAATACTATTTAGCCAGGAAGGGTTAAATGGAAACCAGGGGTCAGGAGAAAATAACCACTATGCTTCTTTTTCATTATTTTCTTTTCAGAATGCTCATCTCTTTGGCTCTTCCCTTTCCCTGGCTGCGTTTGATTAAAGGAACAATATTTTGAAAATCATTTTCTCAACACTCGGAGCAGGAAGGCAAGGTTTTCTGTGTTGTAATTGAAAAGCAGGCTTAGCTATGACTAATCATAGTACAAAGAGAAGTGACATTTCTAAATGAAATCTAAATTCTGAAGGGCAAATACAAACTGGTGATCAAAATCGAGCAATCTCACCTCATGAGAAGAGCGCATGCACACAGACACAGGTGTCTGTAGGTAGTTGCAAGTCGCACCCCACCTTGAAACTCATCACTCTGCCAGTGGCCTCGTGCACCCACTTGAGAGAAAGGCTGTGTGACTGTGTACATGGCAGCCAGTGTGAAGGCAGGCTGCTGGTCACTGCGGCATGCCCTGGCATGGGGAAGGATGCCCCTCGCAGCCTCTCTGCACCTCCGGCCATCTTGAAACAGGTGTTGACGTGAAAGCCAGGCTCTGTGTTATCTAGTGCCAGGTCTGGTGCTAGAACACACTGTAAGTAGTGATAGGCTTTGTTTGTGGCAGTTAAGCTAGGCCCCCACCCCTTGTGCCCTCTTCCTCTCTCTGTCCCAGGACCTGGTGTGGATAATACAGCCAGCCAGACCTCCTGGCCTCCAGCAAGACTACCGGGGAAACTGCCCAATCTCCTCCCTAGCTCTTCCAAGTGTCTAGAATACCCATCTCTGTGTAGATGCTTGTGATGCAGAAGACCATTTTTTCTTGCCTGTGATGTGTTGTCATTATTTTGTGTGCACACAGAATGCTGCTGGCTCCGTTTATGGATGATGTCCATTAGCTTCCCTAACATGTGAAATCATCACCATTTCCTCCCTGTGCAAAGCTTGGATGCTTGGTGTAACATAAAATGAGAAAGTGCATTGAAGATTTCAAGGCAGTGTTTTCAGCATGTGCAAATATGAATGTAAATAGCCAAGCCAAGATAGATTCCACTTCTCAAGTGGAGCAGGTATTATGGGAGAGATTAATTCTCTCTGACAGGTGACAGACATGAGGCGAGCGGAGAAACAAAGGATGTCTAGGGATATTACAATGCTGGATGCTCTGGTACCGGGGCAAGTAGTTGACAGGAGACGTACAGATTAAACTAGATTTATACATTGATTTTGTAAGCTGCTTTCGGTAAGATGTAATTTATTAAACCTTTATAATGTCATTGAAAGTGTGTGTGTGATAGATACACACACCCACTCGTATTTTGTTTGTTTAACCCCTTCCCCTAACAGAACTGTACCTGGCTTGCACATGCTTGGCATAGCCTCTGTATGCACAGGCAGGCGCATACACACACATAAATTGCTGTTTGTGACACTAATTGCACAGCATTAGCTGGCGCCGAGCGCAGTCCAATCCCCTCTGGGTTGTCTGGTGTGCTGTTGCGGCTGAGAGGAAACGTGTGGCTGGTCGCTAAGAGGGTCACTAAAGAGGAGCCCATCAGCAAGCACTGGTTGACTAATCATCCCCTTTTTGTTGTCTACCTTGTTGCTCTCCTTCTGGGAGTCAAAGTTCGACTTTCAGTTAGTGCGGTTGCTTTGCTTCATTCCCCACTCCACACTGCGAGCGAGTACTTCATAACACAAGGATTCATTTTCGAACTCCCTCTGAGGCACAGTGTGCATCATCACATCTTTAGAGTAGAAAGATGAGATGAGTAGGGGCAAAAAGGATGGGGCAGGGAAAGGATTTCACAGACAGCATGCAGGAATGTTATGACTTGTCAGGGATTGCCTATTCATGCCTTGGTGGCTAATGTCGTGTGGATGAAGATGAATCGATGGAGAGCTTTTCTAATATTGAGGCAAAAGCTCTGCTCAGAGTGTATAGGGGGTATATATGATCTACAGTAAATAACATGCGGCCCTAATAATTCAGTCCTGTAAGAACCAGGCTGGCATATGATATTGATTCTGAATAAGATTTCACAGATTTAGATCATTCCAATACCTCAACATTAATATATTGGCCAGGATGTTATGGATTTTATTGAGTCCACTGTGATCCTATGGGCCCATCTGAAACTGAGCACATCTTAGGAAACTACATTTTGATATGGCCTAAAGCAGTATATACACACACACACACACACACAAATGTGGTAGCTTTTAGTCCGCTTTTTTATTGATTTGGTAAGAGGAGAGAATTTTAAGACAAATTACTTGATTTTGAATATTTTTATCCTACTGTTGCACAGAATTATCATGCAGCGTCACATGCCGACTGATGTGACCCAACGGATGATCTTGAGCTTTGAAGGCCTTTTGAAGCCAAGACCAAAGGGTTTCTTTGGGGTTAGGGTGAGCTCACTGACAGGTCATGGTAATTCCACTCATTGTCAGGTTCAAACGCTTGTGTCCCCAGGAAGCTGACATGCGATGCTCTCTATATGTTTCTCTTTCTCACTCTCTCTGTCTGTCTGTCTGTCTATCTCTCTGACTTTGTTGCTCTGGCTCACACCTTGGTGTCTGCAGCTTGGGAAAAGTGAATGGAAGCGATCCCATTGAAGTTTCACTATGTTACGCGTTCTTGCTATCTTGCTGCGACTCTTTTACTGCACTTTCTCAAACAGCAGGCTTTGCTCCTCCCATCCGCCTTAAATCCCCAACCGCCATCTGTTGTCAGTGTTTTGTGCATCTGCCATGCTGCAGCATTACTACTACCTCGTCTCTGTCTGCCTCTCTCCCTCCCTCTCAATCACTCTGTCACCCACTGCCAATGCTCTTTGATGAAGGCCAATTGGCCAGAGTGAAATGCAATCAACATCTAACCCCGTAGGAGCAAGCCAGGCTGTGGTACTGTACGAGGAAGGAGGGGTGGCAATATCCGCTATTCAGAACCTTCTAAGAGAGGGAATGGTGAAATTAAAGCTTTGAGTATTTTCTCTTTCACCCCCCCCTCCCCCTTGCAGAACGCCTTGCCTCCCTCTACCTAGCAATTACACACGCGCACACTGCCTTTCCCCTACGCACATAGAACCTTACAGCCCTTTACCCTAGAAACATGTTTTGTAACTCAGATACGCACAATCATGAACTCGGAGAGGATAATGGACAATCACAATGAAGTGGATGTCTGATTTTATCCCTGTGGTTAAAGGGGTGTGTGTATGTGTGTGAGTGAGAGGAACAAGGTTATTAGGCAACTCAATTGCTAGTTGTTAAATTTCCTTTGTCAAGTGTGTCCAGTTAATTTGATGTTAATGAAGCACTGTGTGGGGACAGAACTGTCTATTTTGAAAGGTGTAAGATGGATTTGGATATTGTCAGTTTTGTTATAATGCTGGAGATCTATTATTAGTAACAAGTAAAGTGTCTGGAAATGGAAATCAACTGCTGGAACAGCTGATAATTATTGTAATTTATTTGAGTTATTCTGCTTCTTGTGCTTGTCTGAATTAATCAGGTTCTCTCTCTCTCTCCCCCCTCTCTCACTCTCCCTCTCTACCTGGTAATAGATCATTTAAAGCGCAAGATTCGTCGGCGGCCATCTTGGGGGCGGGGCATTATCCGTAAGAAGAAGAGCTACAAGAAAGGAACGGAGGAGGAGGAAGAAGAGCCGGAGGTGGAACCCACGGGGCCCAGTGACTCATGTCTGACGCAGGATGAGGAGTCATCTTGTGATACCACGGGCCCCCAGCCCAATGGCCACCATCCCCACGTCCCCTCCACGGAGGAGGAGAGCTCCAATGAGCCCCCTGTTGTGGCCCCCTCCGATCTTGCAGAGACCAAGGAAACCCCAGAAGAAGAGGAGCCAACACCTAAGGAAGAGGAGCCCACAGCCAAGGAGGTGGAGTCCGAGAACCCAGAGAAACATGCTGAGTTGCAATCCAGAGATGACAATTCTCATCCCAAGGTAGAAGAGGACAGCCAGGCCAAGCAGGTTGACTTCCAGCCTGTGATTGAAACACCTGAGTCTTTGGATGCTGAGGCCCAGCCTAAGCACACAGAGGATCTGCTAGCGTCACAGGTGGAGTGTGTGAATGGGGATGAGTCTATGGACAGCCTGGACTCCCAGAGCCCCCAGAAGAGCTGTGAGGTTGGGGAAAGGACTCCACAGAGTACGGCTGAAGGCTCAGCCAAGCCACAGCAGGAAGAGCACAAGGACACAGACGAGAGCATAGCAACTCAGGAGCGCCCTCCCCAGGATGGGAGGACAATAACAGAAATTGTTGAGGAAGATCAAGGTAAAGAAGGTATAAAGTTAGACTTACAGATGTGTATGATCCACCTCCATGAGCATAAACGGTTCATTAGCACGTGTAGGGTTTTCCTCTTCTGTGTTTAATTGTGCAGAATGCTTAAGTAACAAATGAAATATTGATGAACAACTGCTGACAACTGCTCCTTTCTATGCATTGTCTGCAAGAAGATTGAGGTGCATGTAACCTGTATGGCCTAGGGATACCCACAACCCACTGTGTGCAGCCGCATGTAGACCCATTTAGATGTGCAAAATACACAGGCATAAATTGAATTTAGACCATACTATCCTTCAGCATAGATCTGGCATCCATACCACATTACTTTACCATGATGTCTGAAATGGACAGGAGCAAAACATATAAGACAACAGCACTGAAAAATATCCAGAATCAGGAAATCACTTTTGTGAATATCTTAACGTCAGAACAGAATACCAAAGGAAGCAGTTCTTTTCTTGTATATGTACCAGTCTAAGCTCTTTTTGATGTTTTAACGTTTCTCGAACATGCAAATATGAACTTTGAATGATCTGAATTCAACTGAATTGTTTGTATCAGTGATGGGGCTCAAAATTTTATATATGAAACATAACATATTACATTACATTATATATGTTGCATCCAATTATAGTTCCTTTATTTCTTAGTAACACATGTATGGTTTAATTCAATTAGTTTTTAGGCAGTTGCTGGCTTCTAATTTGTGTTGACATTACCTTCAATCGTATTGGAGATATTTGGACAAGCTTTCTATTGCTAGATTAACTTTTTCAATAGTTGACACTTCAGAGTTTGAGCTGCATCTGACGGGAGTTTGTAAGGGAGAAGAGAAAGGAGAAAGTGGGTGGGCTGAGCTACTCTTGGACCCTGTATGTGTGTTTTGATCTCACTTGGTCATCATTCATGCCGCAGAAATGTGATGAAAGTAGGATTTAACAAAATCAGTCACAGTTCCTCCGATGCGGATGATATCTCAAAATGATTTGTTGAAAATTGGACTCATGAAAAAAAAACAATAATCCCTAACACTTACACGTTCCGTCAGTTCTCTGCCCACCCCTTAATAACGATGATGAATGACTTTGTTGATTGTCATCCAGCACTCTTGATTTACACTTGGTTTGGCTTTTAAAATTGAGAGGAGGACATGAATAATGCAACACAAGTCATACGGAATATAAAATACTATCCCCTGGCTTAGCAGACGGTATATTTCAATAGAGAAACTCCAGGGGCTTGGAAGTTATGTGTACCTTTGTAGAATCCCCAAACCCTCTGAGATGTATCCTAAAAAAATAGTTTTCTCTCCCATTTTTTCTATAAAAGATTCACAAGGTTGGCTGGCTTTTCCCCCCATCTCTGACTCTGCCATATTTTTTCTTTGCCGTGAACCATTTTGCCCTTGATTTAGTGCGGTGTAGTGCTCGAGTCTAGGACAAGCCAATGAGTTTGTGTGTTTGATTAAGGGCCTGTGGTCAGGCTGGAGATTAGCAGAGGCCAGCTGGAAGGCTGGGAAAACGGTGTTACAAGAATATGGAGTAGCTATCAGAGGATGGCACAACCAGACGCAACAGAACGCAAACAAGTTAAGGCTGCAGAAACAACAGGCAACGAGGCTGCTCCGCCCCCACTCTCATTATAAGCTGAGCCAGGCCTTTTGTTCCCATCCAAGATTTTTCTTGAACACTGTAATAAAATGACGGGAAAGAGGCCAGTAATGAAATATTGTGCACTCAGTAGCTACAAGTAGCTTCAAATAGACTCTTTCCTCTCATACTAATGCATTCATCTCAGAGTCATGGCAGATGAAGCTTATTTTCTTTGAAATTTTCCGGTTTGCACATTTCACAGTGGTTGAGGGAAGAGTAGAATGAGGCCTCAAAGTTAGTGACCCCATTAGACTTAACATTATGTGATTTCTTGATTGTTGTCACACTGATTTTACTCTGTATTTCTTTCTTTCCTTTATTGTTTACCTTCCTTACGTACTTCCATCCAATCATCCATCCTTCTATTCATAGGCGAGTCCAAATTGAGGAAATGCAAGAGGAGCCAATCAGAACAGTTGATGGGATCTGCTGACAGGACAGAAGAGGAGCCACAACAAATCCCTCCCCCTCCTCCATTAGTGGTTGACCACCAGCGACTTTTGGTAAAGTATTGTGATCCGTATACCATATATTTTGGCCACCCTTTAAATTACAATACAGTCATTTACAAAAATGTTATTGTAATGTAAGGTTAAGGTTTTAAATATCTAAAATGCTATCATGGATCGAGTGAGATCGAGAGAGATCAATCAATGAAACTCCTGTCAGAGAAAATTGTCATCGTAGAACTTGGTTTCAGAATACCCCAAAATACCCTCCCCACCCTCTGCCCCCCCAAAAAATATATGAATAAAAAAAATAAACTAATAACTATACTGGAGTCACATTTTGAGACTGGGCAGTGTTTTTTTCCTTATTAGGAATAGATAATTCTTCAAAAAAAAAAAAACCAGCCCCCCACATCCAGTAATCTCACCAGTTAATTGGTCAACATTGAGTGAATTATAGGCTCATTGGTAGCAACAGAAGCAGCTGTGGCGAATTGTCACATTGTGTTGCTGACTAATTAGACTGTGATTATGGAAAAGAGGAGCTATAATCTAAAAATGTTACCAATATGTTTTTGTTTTGTCTCATTTAAGTTCATATGATGTTTGTTTAAATGTTTGCAGTGTGGGTAAAGGGGTGTTTGAGGGCTTTTTTTGTTTTTTTTGCAAAAGAAACAGCTGTTAGTGTTCACTGCAATAGAGCTGTCACTTCTTTCTTCCTATAGACTGTTTCCCCACATTTTATTGTATAGACATGAATATGCAAGAGCAGCAGAATAACCCAGCCTGTTTTATGTCCCTCAGTTGAATGGTGTTAGAAATGGCACTAATAGTCTATAGTGGCCAATGTCCATACCCAGCTTAGGCCTGCTCCCTTTGAAGGCTAACCATTCACGTTATCTACAGTGAGCCAGCGGAGGTAGCTAGAGCCTTTCTCCCAGTCATTTTCTTGCTGGCATACTAACTGGCAATGTCCCCTCCTTAATCCCTGTCACAAGCGCTGTACGGCGCTCATCTCAAAAGCCTTCCTGCACTCAGCATTAATCCATTCCTTTCTCCTCCAACCGCTCCATAGCATCCAAACCTAGAAAAGGCTATATATATATGGAGGTGGGCAATTTGGCGTCTGGACTATGAGAAATTTGACCATTACTTGAATGGCAACTAGCAGGCAAAAGATGCGGTGGAAGTTTTTATGAGGCATGGGGTTTAAGGTATGGAGGATGGGCGACTCAATCATGGAAGACCAGCCGTAAGCTTCCCCCGGATCCATAGGTCTTCTGGAGCTGATGGTGTCACACTGCCCTTCTCAGATGGATAACTCTAACTTTCCAGGCTTATCCCTCCCCTCTATTCACCCGTGGTTATGCCAATGCCTCTCCACCCTTTACATCTCTCAACCATCGACACTCTGTATCCCTACCAGCTGAGCAGGGAGCGAGCCAATTACACTGGTAGAGCATTTCCACATCTCTCAATCAACAGGTGTTGTTCCCGCAACATTTTAAGCGCACAAGGCTATGACTCAAACATGAGCTTCTCTCCGCCCCACTAGATCCGCCAACTTGTCCCAGGATTGATTGACGTGTTCAAGGAAAAGAGAATATGTGAAGCAGCTCTGCAGCACTTTGCACAGTCACGCTAGGGTCCCACCTAATACCCCAAGTGTAAATTGGAGCCTTGGCTCAATGGGCTCCCTTGACAGCGCCTCTCCACTAATCGGGAGGGGGCTTGGTTTGAGGGCGCTCTGTGTAGTGTAATTGGTGTAAAAGAAGTGCTCTTCTGACATGGGCTTACTTCTTTCCTCCATGCTCCGAAGTGACATTCAGCTATCAAGCCATTATCTGGTGGCTTTTACCCCCGTCCCATGGGGATGATGGGGATGGCGGAGTACGCGTCTTGTCTTCCCGAACCTGTCTGCATCTCTCAAATTGATTGACAGGCCTTGTTGTTGGCATGATCTCAGCGCTCCAACTGGCCGCCCCTCTGAACAGCCACACACAGCACTAATCTGAAGGTTTATTTGTTAGCAGGGGGAAGACGGGAGATATCTTAAAGAAACAGATCGTGAAAAGAGGGGACTGTGAATAATTGCTTTTTCATCCCTGGCTTACGGAACAAATTGAATTTCCGGTGAGCAGGATGAGAGTCGCCGTTTAAGCAGATATTTGCTGGCTGGGCTGGGACTGGCATGCTGCCTGATGCGTATCACAGCCTGGAGTGAGTGGTGCACTGTTCTCTTCCTTCAGTCATATTCATTGATTGTAGAGGGCTCATTATTTCTGACTTTTAACTTGATGGAAGGGGCTCTGATATCCCTTTGGAATTAAATACCGTCAGAATGCATTGCGTTCGTTCACAGACCCTACAGTCAAAGCCTGTAAAACAGAGACTGTTATTTCAGTATTCACATCCCATCTTTCAGAACCACAGCACACGTATTTACCCTGATTCACTTAGTAAAATCAAGTTCTGTTATTGCTGTGCTTACGAAAATGACGCCTGATGCTGTCTGGAACAAAATGAGTTCCTCAGTATGAATAAATAGGTTTTTTAGGCTTGTTTCTTTCACTACTCCCAAATGTCTCTGATTCTCAGCTGCTTTCTTTCATCAATAATCAAACACTTGTCCACAGATGGACAGGAAGAAGCGGTGCTGAAGATTGCAAACGGGAATTCAGTAACAAGGAATCCAATCTGCTCCAGCAATTTTTTTCCCCCCATCTTACTAAGAGCACACAGATTACCGTCTGCTATGCAGTTTTCTTTGCGCAGCTGCAAACAGCCAGTGTTTCTAGTTGCTGGCACAGTAAAGAGTCCTTTTGCTTGATGCTCAGCTATTACAGCATGTCAGGATTTCCTATTTTAGAGACGCCTGTCAACAGAAATGGCCCCATTTCAGTTTGTCATCTTCCCTCATTTTTAGCACTAATAACAGCGGGGGCCCCTCCGGCAAAGTAGCCATTCCACACGTCTATTCAGAAAGAGAACGGCTTAATGGCAGTGCTGGACCGGCGTTTGATTGTCAATAAAAACAGATAACCTTTGAAGTGCTTCTTTTATTTTCATTCATTCCCTCTGATGGCCCTGACAGTGTAGCTATTTGCATGTAATTGCAGGCATATAGCTGCGCCTCTTGGCCATGCATGCAAGGGCCAGTAACGTCAACAGATCTCACAACATAAGCATACCAGCCTTCATTCATACAACTTCTCATTCCTCCTCAAACCCGCTCCCCATGAGTGACTTCCACATCCTGTGCATGTCAAAAGCTTTTTCCCTTCGATATATATATATCAATTTGTCAGTGAAATAATGTGACTGTTTAAGTTGTCAGGTTAACCTCCCCAGCTGCTGTATTCTGAAGGGAGTGTGGGCGAAATTTCCGTTCTCTCTTTGAACAAAAGTTCAGAAAGAAGAATTAATGTAACTCAATTACTTTTGCTTTTTACTTTTTCTTTGCTGCTAACGTCAGAGATGCACAGTAAGCCAAATCTCCTGGAGCAAATAATTGATCACAGCCAACTCATTCTGTTGTTAAGGTATTGAGGACTCAAAACAAGCCGTTCTCATTTACTCTTTCTTGACACACAATAAGCACAATACCATTGCAGGAACTCACGTTGCTGCTTAGTGTTAAAAGAGTGACGTGCATAGCAAGCATTAGCCTCTTGCTCACGGTTGTGCTCAGGGCGGCTATAATGAAGAATGAATGAGGGAGCCTTCAATGTGGTTTACTATGCCCTTTTGCAGTGCTCACACCTCATACATCTAACTCCCTTCTACCTCCTAGGGTTTTATGAGCTGACGGTGGTTTGGGGTTGTGTGGAATTCAGTAGTTAGGATTAGTTATACATGAAAAGAATATTTAAAACACATGGATTTGCTTTGGTTAAACTTGGCAAGTAGTAGCTGCCAGTATTGGTCTACGACTGCAAGCAAAAACATTGTATTGCATTTGGGCTGACAGAAACATGCAAGAGCAATTGGAGGAAGCATGTTGCAATGAGGTTGCCATTCAATTTATGTGGTGACTGGCCAAGTTAGGGATCAAGGTCAAGGGAAAACTAAAAAACAAGTCAGCTGTGTATGACAGTGTAAGACGACTAAGAAAAAGAGACACTTTTCTCTTTTTTAAGTTATCATATGATAAAATCCTGCCAGTTGATGCCTGGCATTTGCTGTCAATAACCAAGGAACCCATTAAACGTTCTGGATAACAGATATGAATGGAAGCTTTCGCTACTGACTCAAAGCCCAATGCCCTACATGTTACCTAGCTGGTGGAAATCCCTTGATACGCAGCGGCCTTGCCATTGACAAGCAGCTACCAGGTAGATCCAACCTGAGAGAGAGAGAGACCTAATTTAGATTTTCGAGGAGCAGTTCATGCCCAGATGCAGTTTTTTTCAGCCTTAATATGCATTCTCAAAATATTCACCCCCCCCCCCCCAAACACACACACACACACTACCCACCCTCACATCACATCATCATTTACCAACCACATCAAACCACATGCCCTTTCCTCCTTCATGCTGAATAATTGAGAATTCACAGCTATCAAATGGCTGGGGGTTGTCCAGTGTGACTTGTTGTGGAAGTGAAGCCAACCATTGCATATTTAAGATGAGACGTCAACCCCTCTCTTCCCGCCAGGGTTTACACCTGCCCCGCTGAAAGGGATGACCATGGCATTTTAATTTGCTTTGACACTGACTTAGTTGCCATGGCACGGCAGAGCTTGATACCCCCAGTGACATTTGTCACAATTGGCCCTGATTGCTCTGGTCTGTCACTCTTAGAATACTTGCTCTATATTGCGTTACCTAGCTGTGTGTGCAGGCATCCTGTAATCCCCATGATTTGCCATCGTCCTCTGGGTTATTTTTCATACTCCTCTTCAGACATGGTGAAGCTTCAGCAAATCACTGTCCACATCTCACCACTAGTGCCCCTTCCCCCTATGCCCTCACTGAAGCCATTCATGGTATCTGTACTTGCAAAGCAGGGATCATTTATAATTCATCCTTTTGATAGTATTGGAGACAAAAATTAAAGTTAAAACAGGGAGAAGGGGGTGAATTGTTCTCTTTTGTGCGCCAGCTATTGAAGGCTTAATAGTGTCCCTGGTGACTGTAGGGCTTCCAACCCAATTTCTTTTTTCACTTTTTTTTTTTTTTTTTCCCCACTCTGCCTGTTACCCTTTTCTCTCCCTCAGCTACAGAGGAAGGCTTTTCATATATACAAGCACACACACACACACACACACACACACACAAAGCCAGTGTAGCATCCTTTTAATGTTCGGAGAACAAGGCGTCTACTCTTGCATAGTAACTTTCAATCTCCATGTATATTTGTTTACACAGGGTTTGTTTGACAGGTCTGAACAGGTTCTGCTTACAACATACTTATCGCACAGAACGACGGTAAATCACTTAATTGGGTGTGTGTGCCACAAGAACATTTTTCCCTATTTCATCAATGCAGAACCAAACCTGCAAAGTTATTTTCATCCAGCAAATGGCATTTCCAGTAATATATTTTGTCATCATGTAATGTCAACATTCGACCTTAACAACTTTTTTGGAAGAGTACAGGGCTGAGGGATGACATTTTAACTTTTCACTTTAAATGTGGATTCTCGGTAAGCAACTAACCCAGCTTGGGGACAGCGTTGGATATCGACACTAACATTTATTACATAGGGAAGCCGTGATGTAGCTGTTGATTTTAAGGCATCAAGTCACAGCGCAGGTTTCGATTTGAGAATCTGGTGTAGGAAGAGCAGGGAAGGGAGTTGAGAAGATGTGTTAAGCTAGAACCAGTGTTGGTTTTAGATTCTCCAAATCAGAGGCAGGTGGCCTGTCAGTGATCTTCTTAGTCCAGCCATGAAGGGCAGAGGAATGTGAGGAATATTGGCATGCATACGCATAGTTGTTGGTGCGTCATCTGCTCCATAGTTTGGGAGTTAAATGCCAGAGCTGCGACACCTCATGATGGTCTTGGCGCCTTGTTCCTAGCATGAGTCCAGCCCCATGAATCACTTATGGTTAGGTCCACTCGTATTTGCTCACTGTCCATTTGGCAATTTATAGTATGGGTTCATGTGACTAGCACAGCTGTCCTTGGAGCTGCTTTCTTTAATTCATTGCTACCATAGCCAGTGATATTTCAAGTCTCAGCCTAGATTGTTCCTGACTAGGGATTGGCATTTTTTTTTTTTTTTTTTACAAATCAAATGGTGACATGAATTTTGAATTGAACAGTTGAAAGTAACAAGTTTTTATATGTAGTCATGCAGGTGTCTCGCAGTTTCTCGCAAGTTATAAGCTCCCCAATTACACCAATAGGCCTAATGAAAGTTTAAAAGAAATTAAATAATCACACCCCTACCTTACTATGCTTGAGCTTAGTTCTTGTGAAGAAAAATAAGCATATCTGTGTACTTGGTGAGGAATTTTTCAGAGTTTGTTCAGCACTTGGCAGAAAGCACACTCTCTCAGATTCAAGGAATGGCAAGGTACTGTTTGGCAAGGACAGCGAGTGTCTGGAAATGCTTTTCATTCCTCTGTGATCACTGGATTGGACTTTGGCGAGTTGTGATGCATTGCTAATTTAAGTTGAGCTCTGTGTTGTTTTGCTCTGCATCCATAGCGCGGTCATCCTCCTCAAAGAGTGTTAATCACTCTGCCGAGGCTCTCTGTCATTCATGCCGGCTTCCAGGGTCTCATCAGCGGCTGCTTCAGTTCAGTGACCCTGTTAAACAAATCAGTTAGTTTCTACCCCTCTGACTGCATCACCCACAACACCCATCAAAATCATTAGCCATAATTATTTTATAAAGGGACTGTTAACCAGTGTATCTTAGGACTTTCCTTTTTATTGAACTGAAGTGATCAGTGTGCATTATCCATTCTTAACAGAATATCTGCATGTAGGACTGGGCAATATTGACAAAATCAAATATCACAATATTTTAGACCGAATACCTCTATTGATAATGTGACAATATTTTTGAGTATTTGTGTTTTCAGAAGATATTTACACATTAAATTTAATAAATTAGTAATGATCATTACTAATCAATAATGTGTTATCAGTAATATGTAATGTGGATATGATGAGCAGGTAAAGCCAATCACTGTTCATTTTACTCAGCCAGAACAGGCTAATAATTTCAGAAAATTTTATCACTGTATTGTAACGCAGCCTTTAAGACCAGGAAAAAGTCTTGTTTATTTCACAATATTACGATAACCAAAATCCCAGACGATATGTAGTCTCATATCACAATATCGATATTATACGATATATCGCCCAGCCCTATCAGCATGTCAAAATTGAACTTTAATGTTCATTTCCGGTAACTGGGGATTCGACTACTTGTTCTTGACCAATCACAGAAGCTGGGTCCAGGCAGGTCCTGTCCTGTCCCCCTACTCTGCTCTGTCCCTACCTCTCCTCCTTCAGCTGGGCTCCATGTGCAGTCTTTAGCAGCATGGGGATGGATAGAGATGTGAGTAAAGATGGGGAGGTGGATGGAGCAGGGAGTTTAGAGAGGGTGAGGTTAAATGGTCCATGTCAGTAGCACCCTTTAACGCATGGGATTACTGCCCTTTTGTGTGCTGTGAGCTCACTCAATCACTGAGCCTGTTCTCTCTCTCTCTCACACACACACACACACAACACACACACACACACACACACACCATTTACCCCACACTGTCACAGGCATCCTGATCAAGCTGACAAAGGCTGGGAAGTACACTGCTGCAATCAGCTGGTAAGAGGAGAATAACTTGAGGGAATGAAGAGAGAGGGAACAGAATAGGAAAGAGAAGGACAAGAAGAGTAGAGAAAGATTAACAATAAGATTGGAAGCAAAGGAGGTAAAGTGTTGTATACAGAAAAATGGGGTTGAAGAGGAGGTGAGGAGAGCCACTATAAAGCATGGAAACAGGCCGGAGGTGAGGTGATGCGCTATAAAGGAGAGAAGGTGCACTACAAAGAAGCGAAATATGCCCTAAGCGATAAAATAGAAGGTGTAGTGAAAAATGGAGTAAAATACAGTGACAGCTGGGTAAGAAGAAGGTTGGAGCAGTGATTCATAAAAACAGGTAGTTCTAGGCTTTGAACAGTAATCAACATATACTGTAGGTCTGTCACCTCTGACTGGTCAGGAACAATTTCTCCTGATTATATAAATGTGAGATTGGCTTTAATGGAGCTAATAAAAGATTCAGCATTTGTTAGCAGCTCACCATAATGTGTTTTTGGCTTCTTTTTGGTCCAGTTTGGGAGTTGTCATAACTGGGTTTACCATGAAATCTGAGGACTTCACCTTCCGGTTAGACCTGCAAGTGGTGCTGTGTAATCAGCAGAGAAGGGAGATAATAAAATATGCTGATAAAGAGCAGCTCTCAACAGTTTTAGAGGGAAGATCGTTATCACAATGAATTTAGACTTGATACTGCATATTTAGAGCAAATCCTTTATGGGTTACCTTTACGCATAGAATCCTGTTTTAAGTGTTCTTAGCTTTAGTATGCACCTTTCATTTATCAAATGACCAACAGTTGTTTGATTGCCCAGGGGGAGTTTTCTCAAAATAGCATTCATGTGGTATTTTATGTCAAAGGCAAATGAATGGTGAATCCTCCTACACCGCCAGATAAAGTTAAAGGAAGTATGAATACTTGAAAGGTATTATCTACTCAAAGTCAAGGTTTCCAGACTATTAAGTCCAGTGTAATGAACGCCATTTGGAAGTAAAGCTGGCAAAGAATGGACAAAAAAATTGGCATTCAATGACAGAAGAGTAAATGCAGTAAGTAAAAGGTTTTGTTGCCTCAAGCATGGCTTTGTTTCCTCTCCTTGTTGTTAACTGTATATCAAGTTCAGGTAATCTTTATCCACAAAAGGGAAAACCTTAAAACATTCATGTGGAAATTGACATCATAAACAAATGTTGACATTGAAAGAAAGGTGCTTATTGCTGTCGGGAACCAAAGAGCTACGAAAAGTGTATCTTATCCTGTAGCAGGTATCTTCTCCCTCTCCTCCTGCAGCGATGCTCAACCTGGGGTCGCAGGATTATTTTAAGAGGATTGCGAGTTTCCGTAATGCAAAAAAATGTATTTCTACTGCAAAAATATATTATATCATCTCCATTTTTTGCTTTCTCCTCGTGAAGTAATGGACATTATTCAGCTTCTAGGCCTATTCTAATGAAATAATCTGAAAAGGTAAGATAAAAATCAATAGCTGTCAGGGGAGTTTTTTGTCAGAGAATTGGACGCCTTCCCTTGAAATATATTATAATTCACTTTATCTTAACATTACAGTTACAGTATATAGGAGTTTATGAGCAGCCGCCCACAAGTATTGGCCAATTTAGGGACCCGTAGCTGCTGCCACTCACTGTCATTTTGGAAACCAAGTAAAAAGCTAATACTTCCCACACTTAACCATGGCACACTGGACCCAGGTGATGCTATTTCATAATGTTTCCAAGGTTACGTTTTAAGAAGTGATTTTACCCATTCACAAAACTGATGTTGACAGCTTGGGGACAACAAAAACCTGAATGCCAGTGGTGACAGTGGATCCCCAGGGCAGCAGCTGTTTGAGGTTGACTTTCGCTGAACTCCATTAGGGGTGTTTGTGCTAAAAAGTGAAATATCCCTCTAAAGGTCAGATTTCTGGACACCGGTAAAGTCTGGCCTGGGATTAAGTTTTCTCTGAACTTTCTATTTGAAGTGAATCGTCAGTCGGTAACTTATGGTTCTTTTGCCCAGGTAGACGTTGCTGTCATTCAAAACGGAAATCATTTTTCAGGCGGAGCACAGTGGTTCATACCATGCTAACCTTTTCGCTTTTGTAGCTTTTCAAAAGACAGACATTTTGGCTGAGGATAATTATCTCATTATTCGCTGAGGAAAGAGGATTTGACAAATATCCACATGTTTTATTAATCTTGACATTGTCATGCTTTTCTGTATTTAACTGCACCACGACACACACAATCACTCTCTCTGCCACACATATGCACACACACACACACACACACACACACACACACACACACACACACACACACACTTCATTCCTGTTGAGGTTTCTGTATTTGCCTTGTGACTAATGACTGTAACTTTAATCATTGTGTGATTGGTGTTTCACTCCGTGCATTCTGATGAGCTCTGGGTTTAAATAGACATGCACACATATACACACAGACTTTAGCTTGGATAAAATATGAGGAACAGGTCAATTAAAAGGGCCTTTGACTGTCCAGAATGTTTTAATTAAAGTAGCAGTGAAATGTAAACTTGGTGCTAATTATGATTAGCTTTAATTAGCTGTCACTCTGAACTTAATTGCTTTTGAATACAGCTGACCCCCGAATGCTTCATCTCCATGCACTCGTCAGTGCTCGTGTGACCGGTTATTCAATATTGTATATCTGTGTGTCTCCATTATTCATTAGTGTTACTCCATACACATAATGTTTATGGATGTCTGTATATGTGTCTTTTCCAAGTTTTTATTTATGCAAGAGGAAGTAAATCTCCATTACTGTGTACTTCTGTATTTGTAATGCATCTGTATGGATGTGTGTGTCTGTCTCTCCCCTCAGGCTCTCCTGGATGTGGTGGTGAAGAGGAGTGAGGGCTACAGCGTGGAGCAGCTGGAGAGGCTCTACTCCCTTCTCAGCCAGTGTATCTACCAGCACCGCAGAGAGTACGACAAGACCCAGCTACTGGAGGTTAGACAGACACACAGACAGACACACTCTTGGCCAGCCTTTCAAAAATGCCTTTGAACTGTCTAGTTGTCAGTACGAAATGTTATCATAAAAAAGTTGCCAAAAATCATGCACTAAATTTCCACAGCTTATCATTCTAATATTAAAATTTATCATAATATATAACCAGAATTATATTATAAACATTTTCAATTCACATCATCACATCATCATTCTTTGCCTGGGTTGTAGTTTTATTTATTACAACCAATCTAACCAACCAATCTTCTTACAACCAATGGGGGGTCAGCATTGGTTCTACTAGCTTCTAGCTGCAGAAAAGAATGTTGTCTTGACCCTGCAACAGTGATAAAGTTGGCAACACCTTGATTCGCGAGATGGTTAACCAAGGTAAACTGGCATTCAGCCATTCTACAGGTGCTTTGGGAAAGTCTGACACTTTTGCTTCTTCATTGGAAGAAGATGCTTGATAGTAAGCTACAAACCAAAGAAGACATTTGTGTATTAGCTAGCTACATCTTTTATTAGTTGCTGCAGATGTGACTCTGTCCAAGCCCAAGCAGAGGAACCTGGTCCAAGTCGCTCAACTCGTTACAAATATGACACCAAGTGACACGCTGCCACTTTGACAGTGAGGGAATTAAACAGCTGTTGAAGTTTACTGAACTAGTGTACAACGTTCCAGACACGATGGAAAAGTGGATAGGCTACACTTGGGTAGGCAGATGATGTCTGAGAAACAGCTGTTAGATACGCCTCTCGTGGTGGATGTCTATTTTTAGACCTGTCATTGAAACGTATTCATGTCTGTCATTTAAACATCGGTGAAATTAGTTGAAATTCCCGACCCACACAAAGACAGACTGATGCAGGCTAAAACATGGCACAGCTATGAAGGTCAGACAGAAATCAGGGCAAAAAAACACAAAAAGGCATAGTTAGCAGAGGTTAGACACACACACATTCTGGTCCTCACACAGGCACAAAGTCATCATGCCATGCTGCTTGACAGATGGATTGTGTAAAAGTTAGAGCTTTGTTCGATTTGGGGGGCATTTGGTCAGAATTTCTTTTAGTGTCCCCATTGTATTCTACTGAAGCCAATGGTCACAAGTGATAAAACAAACAAGGCATGAATGTCCTGGACACAGCAGGCACATGGGCAATTGATCTGTACATAGCTGTAGGAGTGATGGCCTTTTTGATTTTGTCGGTCAGAGGAAGAGTGTCCTGCAGTGTATCAGTGTTGTTTTCACTCCAGAATAGGATCTAATGAGGACAATGGGGACTCTGTCTGTGTGAGTGAGCACATGTAAAAGAGTGTGTGTGTGTGAGAGAGAGAGAGAGAGAGAGATTGGATGTGACTAAACATGATTGCACATGAGTGTGATAGTGATAGAAGAGAGAAAAAACAGCTGCCAAACAGCCAAACACTGTGTTGCCCTTATTAAAAGGGTACCTTGACATTTTGAATCTTCAAACAAAAATAGCAGTTAACTTGATTGAAAATCACATCCTAGCAATGCTAGCATTCCAGATCAAACCAACGAGGGTGCTGTTAGCCACAAACTAGCTCTTTAACTTCAGGCAGCGGGATGCCTTGGTTTCGGTGAGTGACGCGACGGCCGAGGAAATGTAGAATGACCTTTTTTCCCCCATGTGACAAGCAGGTGTGCAAGAAGTATGAGACTACATTTTACATTTTCAAGGTTTTCCTTTAATCTGAATACCTATTGGTAGTCCAATTCAGGAAGACTGTTTGATGAGGAAATGAGGAAAAGCTGAAGAAAGCTGAAGAAATATATTTGGTTTCCAAAGATAGATCATACCACAGTCTCATTTAAGCTCTTCAAATCCCAGGATTCACTTTAGGAGCTCTGTGGCAGCTATGGAAGGTGTAGGAATGCTTCTTGTATTGTATTAAGTATGAGTGTGTTGAGTATTTAACATTTCTAACCTCTCTGTGGAAATAACTACAAACAATTCATTCATTGCATTTGTGATATTCTTTGAGCCATGAGATAACAAATAGCCCACGAATGTAAGCTTCAAGTTAATTTGGAGTTGTTTTTCCTTACCTCTAATCTCTCCTGGCACGGGTCCATACAAAATAAGCTGCTGTGTATTTTTCCAGAATCCCATCTGGTCATCTGCCGCTGCTGTAGCATGTCGCGCAGACATCAGGCCAGGAATGGCAGTGTCCTGGTGCTGGTAGCCAGAGTTGGCTGTCAGGGTGTCGGAGAGCGGAGGAAGCAGAGGAGGGAGAGCAATCAGCCAGGTGGTGCTGCCTGTCGACAGGCCGGCTGGTGGACGAAGGCAGGGTGCCTGTCGGGGTTCATTTCATACTGCCAGCCTAAATTGGTGTTTCGAGAGCAGAAATGTCGGCTCGTTTGGCGCGTGTTTTGTTTGCCTCTGTGTTCTACACACATCTCTGCTCCGCAGCAGGTCAACTCCTTGTAACTCCCCAGAGAAGGCAAAAGTGTCTGTACACGCACACACACACGTACAGGGTTGAGACTCGGTATGGTGTGTTGAAGCCATTTCCATTTAATGTTGCACTCCGTTGCTGTGTGTTTGTGTGTGTGTGTGCTGCGTAGCCAAGTGAAATGGAGCGTGTCCATACATTTGTCTCCTTTACTCTCTCTCCCCCTCCTCTGGGTATGGCTTGTCTCGCTCTTCGAGAAGAGCTGACCTTTCAGCAGATGGAGTGGACTGCGCCCTGCTTCCCATTAAAGCCAGAGGGACCATCACTGCACTGTACACAATAACACGCCAGCTATGTTCCTATCAGCAAATTGGCGTGCATTTGGCTTCAGGCTCAGTCTTACATTTTGCCTGTGGCTCAGACAGCAATTAAAGACTTTGTAACTGCTCATTAGGAGAGCTTTTGACCTCTAACCTGGATGTGTGCAGTGCCAGAGCCGTACATGGCCACAGACTGAGTTATCTGAACATCAGAGGAGCCTGTTATTTCTCTGCTTATTTGTGTGTTTGCTGCAGAACAGTGTGGCCTGCACGCCATTTAATATACCGTTTTGGTTTACGTGTTTATCCAAAGCATCTTACAGCACTGTTAAAGGAAAAATTCACCCTAAAACACTTTAATACTCTTAAAATCCGTTATTGGCAATTTACCTTGCATATCTAGGCCCATTTTGTTGTTTGGTGGTGTATTTTTCTTATTCCTGGTGATAACTGGACAAATGTTGATGAGATATTTCCAGCACAGATAGAGTTCGATAGCAGAGAATTTTTCACTATCTAAAACATCAACGGTAAACATCGGACTTTGATGTCAGCCCCTCAGAATCAAAGAGCAAGGGCTTCTCTCTAGACTCAACATTTTCCAGGGATGTTCAACACTCATACAGAAAGAAATCCATTGTAGACGAGATGGAGATAGAAAAGATATGAATTTCTTCACCAACAGTAGCCTCAGTAGACCATAATCCAATGCAGCCACAGCTTCTGTCTTTGCTTTGATCTGTCGTTGGTAGCCTGTGAAATACAACATCCTCAACCAGGCACAGCACACCACAGGATTGTTCTCCCTCGACTCTCACTTTTTCTCTACTGGAAAAACTTACTAAGCTATTGTCATTTCTGTCTCGCCTACACGTATACAGCACAGAGAGCCCCGTTCACTGGGGGCTGTCGAAAACCATTGTGGGAAAGGGAGGAAATCACTAAATGAAGTAGACGAGACAGGTTGAGGGAAATTAGGTACACCAAAATGCTAAATTACAACACTTCATCACAAAATACCTCCTGTAATGGATTGAACATCACAAATTGATGACGTTTAAGAGTATCCGAGGCCGGATTTTTCCTTTTAATGCAGATTTTATTTTAGATTTTATAGTATTGGTGGCCCCGGAATCAAACACCTAACACTGCGTTAGTGCCATGCTGTACCTATTTAGCTACCCAGGACTTAAGGACACAGGACTCTCTCGTCGTGCTGGTCTACTTCCACGTGTTCTTCAGTTCCTGAAGTTCAGGACCGGGGAGGGACGGAAGAGAGAATGAGATGGTGAGAAAGTGCTGGAGGCCTAACTCTGGGTTAGTCAGACAGAGAGGCCAGGTGCCAGGAGGGCTTGTGAGATTGTCTGTTGTGTTTTTTGGGATGACAAGGTGATAGGCCTTCGGGCTAGATGGAATTGAGATCACAGAAGCACAAAGAGGAAAGGTGGCAAAGAGCTGATTTGTATGTATGTGTGTTGGTGTGTGGGTGTGTGGGTGTGCAGTCAGACAGAGCACAGATTTGTGTTAAAAGCATAGACGTGTATTGACGGGGGCTGTACCTGAGTAGCTGAAGCTTTTAGGGAACCAACCATCTCTAAATTAGTGCATTTTTAATAAACTGCATTCTGACTTCACCTTTCACAGCTTCATTGGGTTCTACAGCTTGTTTGCTCGCATGTGTTTTGGAGTGTGTGTGAGTGAGAGTGCTAAGTGCTTTAACTGATGATACTCTAAATGGAGTTGGAAGGAAAGTTAGACTCACACGCAGGAAAACGTTTCCATGGCATACCTTTTCGATTTTGCCCTTTTGAATTTAACCATCCGTTCAGAATAAATTGCAGGATATATTGTCTACGATTTCCATCATAACCACAATGTGAAATGATCAGTGGACCACAATGCACTTTTAGTTTCACTTACAGAGAACACTATCCACTTGCTCCCTAAAACTAGACCTACATCAGTGTGAGCCACGTTTGGGGAAAAATGATTTGAGATTGAAAACCATCAAAAAGTACTGTGATGTGCGAAAGCCGTGCTGCCACAAGGAATGTTTAAAAGAAACTGAAGTATCGGCAATCTTATATGTCTGGGTCCCACTTTGAAAGGGTGCCTATTTTCTCTATTGGTTGTAGAAAAATCATTTAGGCCCCATTGCAGATAGATTCCTGAAGAGAAAGTACTCTACTAAGATACTGTAAATGTATAACAGCATTTGTGTATTCCTCACTCGGCTACAAACGCCTCCTGTAAGATGCTCTTAGGATTGAAAATGATGTAAATAGCTGTGCTATTCTCACTACTTTGGTTGTTTGACATATGATCTAAGATTTTTCAACATGGTCGCACTGGTCCTCATTATAAAAGTTTCTTTTACCCCTCTTTAGGACTTGAAAACGGCTATGTATTGTAAAGTTGATAGTTTAAACTTTAGTTTTAGATGCTGAAGTGAATAGATATCTTGTGGCGATGCCTATTGCACTGACTCAGCCATTCAAATGAGAACACACACACAGTGTAACATCTTCAAAGCATTAATCATGGTCTATTGCAGGCTAACATCCATCTCTCTTCCTCCGGCTCTGTTCAGATTTAGTCAGTGTCAAACTCTGCTGTTTTCATGCTGAGAAAAATCGCCTGCCTCATTCCACCACAGCTTTGGTTCATTTTACATCATTTATCATGGTGAAAGCTGTTGTTTGCTGTGGGAAAATTCCAAGTAATATTGAAATAGTGGTGCACAGATGCTGTATATACACATTCATATTACGTATATTGATTCAAACTAAGCAGTATGTATTTATGTGCCTCTCTCTGTGACGCAGGAGATGGAGGAGAGAATCCAGCATTTCGATACATTCCTGTGAGATGCAGAAAGAAAGCCTATCAGGTAGATCCTGAACAGCCTGGGACCACAAAGACACACACACAGAGACCGAGAGAGAGAGAGAGCGAACGAGCTTCTGAGTCCAGTCCTTACACACACACACAGCAAATCCAGCGCCCTCCTCTTGCTGGGACAGAAGAAGAGGAGGAGGAGGTGGAAGTTGAGGAAGAGACATTCAATGGTGCTATTGTCTCAGGAACCTGGCCAGATCCAGACCCATTCTACACAACCAAACTCCTGGAGGTGTTGTGTCAGTCACACGCACACACACACACACACCAATGGTGACGGGCAACCCTGGTGCTACTCGGGTACTATCCTAACTTTTATCCATGCTGCTCTTGGGATTACTTCTTACTCGGAACAACTAGCAAACCAACAGACAGATTGGGTGATGTCATATCGCAACCTGGCCGCCTCTCTTAGGAGCAGGCCATGCACACACACACACACACACACACACACACATTCACATCCCTCCCACTTGTGTATGCATGTATTTGTAAAAACACACACACACACCAATGCACACAAGTGACAGATACACCTACGGAAACGTACACACCCACACCCTCACACAGATCCTCACCAGCAGAAAGTGTGAATGCAGTGTGCCGCTAGGAGATGAGGACAGACAATGTTCTGAATCACTAAACTACATTGCTGAGCCCATCTCTCTCTCTCCAGTGCAATGTTTCATCACAGGCCAGTTATCACCATGCTATTATATGGCTCATTTTTCCTGCCATTTTAGCTACTTGATGAGTTCAACATCTGAGCCACTATCAAGGACACTCACCCAGAACTATAGTTTACAAAGAAGTTTTAGTGTGAACACAAACTCGATGAGGTTAGCACAGCAGGACTAGAACTGATTATATCATCCTCTTCGTTACCGCAGTCATCAAGTTTGGAAAATTGGCAGGTAGCCACTCAATGTTTGTTTCTGAGTTACTGCGTCAAGGTGAACAAGCGTAGTGTATGACAAAGGTCAGCTGTAAAACCTCACTCAAAACATTCGCTCGCGGACCACCTCTGGCGTTCACAGTCTTACCAGATTGTCATGTGCTAAATCGTGGTGGTAGCCGAATCTCCTCACTACATTAACAGTGTAAATGTTTTCTCTCCCGCTCAAGCTGTGCCCGCTAGTTGATTTTTCTATTGACACCCCGGCTGAGTAACTGGAAGCAGTACAAATTGGAACGCGTCTGTAGTTTGCACTGCCTAGCGTGTGCCTTATTTAAACCTCATATTAAACTCTGATGTATTTAGCAGGTTTTTATTTAGAACTACTCCTTGTGATACACATTGTAACAATGAACAGGCTCCAAGTTGGGGTGGGCCCTAACCACTGAGGTCAGAGTGACCTTAAAGCAAAAAAAAAAAAAAAGAAAAATCCACATCATCAGGTCAACAAATACATATCTAGTCCTAGATCTTGTTAGTTAGTTGTAACTCCTACCTAGACTGGGGAAAAAAAACATTTGAATACCTGGGCAAAGTACAAAACAGTACAAAAAATCTTCAGGAGTTCTGGATATAACTGCCCAGATGAATAAAGTATATCTCATGTACTTGAAATGTGGAAATGATATTCAAATGTATTTTTGCCCTGTTATACCCCAAACCTGTTGGGGAGGTCAGTCTCCACCTGAACAGACAGCAGCTGTAAGGAGAGGTTGACAACACCAGCTTTTCTCCTGCTTTCATATGGAGAAATAATGATACGAGTCAAATGATTTATCGTGCCAAGTCTTACCCCACTCCCTCAAAGGTGCTGAGCTCTGATGCAATGGTGCCTGTTCACAGGGATTCTTTTTCAGCTATGAAAATACTATATTAGATGCTCATACGACCTATGTATTATATTGTGTATTTGTTTGATAATTATTTTTTACACTTTTTTATGAAATGCTTTGTTTGAGTTGATGTTAGGATTGTTTTTGCATGGGTTGTGAATCCGATAATGAACAAGGCCATTCTAGGCAGTGCCCGTCGCTAAGGTGTAAAAAGCATTACATTGATTTTTTTGTTTTTGTTTTGTTTGTTTCAAATGTATGTTCAAGTTTATTTGTTTCATTTCATTCTGTTTCCTCCACACCAAAAGAGAGAAGCAGGGATTGTTATCTGTGGCTCATGCAGTGCATCTTTTCCGGCCGCAGTAAATTGAGGAATTTACTGAGGCTTTTGAAATTTTTATGGCATTTTCACGATTGTGGAAGAGGCCATATTTTGACCAGATGTAGGCTGGAGAAGGCCCTCCTCTCTCTCACAGCACTCTTGTCAAATCCTGATTCTGACTCATCGGTGCAACTCTCGCCACTCCGACTCACCTCTGCCTTCTCTTGGATTCTGGGTGTTGTCTAACAAAAGCAAGCAAAGCAAAGACCATATGCAAACTGGCAATGACAGGTTAGCACTTGGACTACTGCAGAGAGAAACCAACGCTACCTCAGCTTAATTTATTTTAAATGCGAAAACAGTTTACTGGGTACAAAAACAGTATTTTTTTCCCCCCAAAAAAATACTGTTGCAACACCTACCAGCTAAGGTACTAGATCACCAGTGCAACCATGGCTGCTGCAGTAATCCAAGAGGAGTTTTTTTTTTTCCTCTCTGATTGTTATGTATGTTTGCATTTGAGCCAGATGAAAATTATTGCATAAGTTTAAAAGGAAATTTCATGGACTGTGTATTTTATGCTTTACTGTAGTTTCAGATTTTCTTACTGTCTACTGTACATTGTTGCAGAGTAGAAGTCCTACAACTGCTCTTCTTTCATATTGTCACACCATACCTTCGTACAAGCTATCGAGAGCATTATTTTCTGCCTCTACACATTCATCATCGCCTTTTTTCAAATTCAATTGTTTGCAGATTTTCATCTCTCATGATTCTGATTATTTATTAATATTATTATTATTAAACATGTTTTACACCTAATATTCAGTAAATTGTCTTTTTGTACATTTGAAATTAAACACATCGGGAAGCGTCACACTTCCGTTGGACAATTTTGCTGAACTGCGTAGCGTTTGTGTAGCAGGTTTGTTTGGCATGTGAGGGGAATAAAGGGTTTACAGGTCTCTCAGGTTCAACACACGACACATGCCCTTTCAACTTTTCTATTTATTTCATTGTGCTGATGTTTTCTTCGCTGAAGTGGTCATAGACTGTGGCATACTGGAAGACACTAACATTAGCTGGACCGAATTCACATCAAAACAAAAGCATAGCGTCTGTCTAGTACATCCCATGAAGAGAAAAAGGACCGGATTAAGTTGAACGTTTGTCCTTTTTTCATGTTCACTTTGTCCACTTTCTGCCAAAAGAATTCTTTTTTTATGGTTTTAGAGTAAATTTGGAAATTAAAGATATGGGTAGTGAAATGTCATACATTGTGATCTTCCTTTCTTATTGCTTATGAATTGTAGCCAGTTTGGACTAACAACCAATTTTTGTCTGGTAATTGAGACTATGTAGTCCAGTATGCAGAAAGAATGGGTTTGGTTTTATTCTTCATTACTTTTTTTCCTTCTTTCTTTTGACAAATTAATTTAGTCAATACTGTTTTCATAGCTTTGTCATATTTCTGTTCGTTTTGAGGTTAATAAGTGTATTTAACACACATGTTCGCATTTAAGTGTTACTTTAGTGTAAGTTATATTTGAAATGAAACATTTACTGTATTTCTGAAATAAACTGCTGTGATATACTTGAATAAAGGTGCAAATTGTAATTATGCGAAGTGTTTTTTTTGCTATTGTAAATTTAGACTATAGATGGGAAATCCACAGCTGCAGTTTAAAGTTGGTGTTGAATTCAAACAGTTATTCCAGAAAGCATTACAGTTAGCCAGATAACAGAGAAATTTGGTTATATATATTTTATGGATTTGTGTCTAAATTAGATTATGTAATGTCAGTCCCACTTATGATTGATAATATAAAAAAAAGCTGTTTCATTATTTGTTATCTGGCTATGTAATTGTATTTTCTGTAATGACCCTTTTGCTTGTGATAGTACAGTATGTAAAAAGATGCTTTCTTTCTGACAATCAAATTTCTTTCCAGAAGTCCAAAACCCCCCCCTCTCTTTGTGAAGTATCACATTTCTTACATGTCAAAAGATTCTTTACGCCATGGTTTCCATGGTTGATAGACATTAGAAGTGCTTTTCAATACAATTTACAATAAAGATATTTTAAACTTGCCTGTGTAACCTGGACAGCATGAGAGCCAGAAGATTAAAGGACAGCATTTATCCCTGTTCTTTTGTTGGCGCGTGGAGACTGATGATAAAAAAAAAAAAATGTTCAGATAATTATATACTATAACCATGGTCCATTTTCACAATTCTTTGTGTCCCTATAAAAAAATGACACTTGACAGTTTGATCATATTCTGGTATATGTATTAGGTTTCAATAATAACAATTGTTAATTTCTCCTTTTTGGGTACAGATTTACAGACATTTTTTTTAATCCAACCTATCAGTTTTTTTTCTAAAAACATTTATACAGAATCACCTTCAGGTTTTAAAATATACATATTTCCTTCCTGTATTTACAGAATGCCAACCCACCGTCATCGTTTGTGGGCTGCAATGAAACACACATCGTATAAAACAAAGGATGTGGGGGAAATAATGAAAGATACAGAGAACAAACGTACAACAAAAGACAACTGTTATGATAAAAGTCACAGATGGTTATTGTGCTTTAGCCGGAGGAACTGTTCCTTCTCGAGTGTCTCTGATGCCAGCGGAAGAGGAACTCCCTCTCTCCGTTAAGTTCAGTGCCGTCTTTGTCCCAGAGAGCGAGAGTATGAATCAAATCCAGGGGAAATCTTACTGATAACAAAACAAAACAGGCCACTCACCCCACCTCACCCTCCAGATGATATCTCAATCATGCTGGATTTACACAGGAACAAAAAAAAAAATCAGGTTTTTTATTCTTTTACCCTACGTGACCGAGATTTGATGGTTTTTCCAATGTTCAGCCGGTAATGATATTATCAAAACTGGGTTACGCCGAGTTCAAAATCTGATTTTTTTTATTACCACATAAATCCACATTTAGTAAGAGGTTTGCTCCCTGATATGCTAAAAAAAAAAAAAAACACTGTAAGCTCCACTGGTAAAGAGGAAAGCAGCGAGTGTGTGTGCCTTCCCTCCCTCCACAGGACACACTCTGCCTCCTGTCCTGCAGATGCCACTACTGAGAAACTTCACACACCACAAAGAAATCCTGCTCTCTACTGAATGGCTTACAAACACCTACACCTGGCCAAACATAATTCACACAAGAAGGGGACGGGGGGGGGACAAAAGAATCCAGAAAAATAACACTATATTAAAGAAAAAAAAACGCAGAAAGGGGGGAGCTTACTCAGGGGATTTGGAAAAGACAAGAACTGGAACGATGACGACTTCATCGAAAACCGAGGAGATAATCGTTTACTAAGAGAGTCCCTCCCTCCCTCCCCCTCTGTGCCTGTTGGATGAGAGGATGAACTACAACCGTGACACATACAGTACTGAAGGTTAGGCACCGTCGCCTTGACATGGCCGAGTGGTTTTAACGTGAGTACATTCTGCACAGGGGCTTTGGGAGGGGAGGGGGGTGGCGAGGGGGGGGGGTTGGGACAGGGACGGGGACAGGGACAGGGACAGGGACAGGTAATGGGCGTGGCGGATGCTGGCATCGAGTCCAGAGGTTGCTGTTGACACCCAGCCCCCCCCCCCACCCCCACCCCCACCCCAGTTCTCTCCCCTCTCCCGAAAGCTGCAGTCGGATTGTCCCACAACCGGAGCTCAACTGGTGTTCTCGCCAGTCCGATCCGGTTGGAGCCGCTCTCAGCCGCTCTGGATGTACTTCTTGATGACAACGCAGCCGTGTCTGAAGAGCGGGCAGGGCAGCGACTGCAGCAGGGTCCAGCTGTTGGTGCAGGGGTCAAAGGTCTCCATGTTGCCCAGCGCCGGACCCTCGCTGCTCACGATGCCGCCCGTGGCGTAGATCTTCCCGTCCAGGATCACGGCGCTGCACACAAACACAAAAACACATTAATTTTCAATTCAATGACCTAATTCAATAAGTGTCTAATCATCCTGTTTCACTGAGTTCTTCCTCTGACATATGAGTCACGCCGTCTATTTAGTTTAATGTGTTTTATTTGCATGTGCATAGGTTTGTGAACCAAATAATGGCATTTTAAAAAGCATGCAGGGGCTGCCAGGAAGCCCAAAGGCGATTTTTTTTCTCCTTAATCACACTGACTGTTATGAACATATAATAATGACAGGTAATTAGTAGTGTGAGGGAGATAAGTAGGTGAACGCAAATGTCAGCTAATGTGGCTCAGAAATTAAAGAGCAACAGCCTCGCGTGTGACTCATGGCAGCAGAATTATTGCTCTTATTGTTAATGGTGATCAGACAACAAAGCCAGACAGAAGACAACATCTCCACAACAGAATTAAAATATGCTGATTGCCGCGCTGGGGGCTGCGCCTGAAATGATTTGACATCACTCTCGCAGTCTCTTGCCATGCCCAACAAGGCCACTTTAAAAGGTATAAAGAAAAAAACATTACATTCCCTCTTGAGGGGGGGGGAGAGAGAAAAGTAATGAAAAAAGCAAATATCTGTACAAATGCGCTCATTTGATATGAGAAACAGAAACAGGAGTTTGTGTGCGGAGAGGATTAAAACTTTGGCTGTAAGCTGATTAGGGCTTTGTACCCCTATTGGGGCTTGGAACGATCTCTATTTACATAAGGTGCACGCACAGATGCACACACACACACACACACACACACACACACACACACACAGTGAACAGCACGCAGTCCGACTGCACAAACTCACAACACTGTTGGGACCCACAAGATTATTACATAAAGCCTAAATCTACTCAGAGAGAAAAGGCACAGCCTGATTCAAAAGCGAGAGGGCACTGGGTAAAGCCTATAGCTGCTCTTCCAGATAAACAGAGGGGTGGACACACTATCTGCTCTCCAGCATAACGACCTGCTAGTCTACATCTACTCCGCTCTGCAGGAGCGCACACTGTGGTCAATGGTGTTTCTGAGTATTTCTGTGTGTGTGCTTGTGTGTGTGTTTTGTTTGTGCTTCTCTTTTCTGTTTGTTGGTCTCTCCCTTTCCCCTTCTCTCTCTCATTCCCTCTGTGTGTCAGACTTAGAGTTAAATGTAGCAGAACAGCTGCCTGCCGTGTGTGGGAGGAGCTTATCAATAACTCTGACAACGTGATTTATGTTATACATTCTGTACATAAGATCACCGTCTACAATTGCTCCCCAAATGTATCTGCGCATGCTTCTCCTCGGTCGATGCCTCTACACAGGGCGCTGGCCTGGAGAGCGCTGGGGTTCGTTATCCAGCGAGATGCACACCTCAGAGGCTCGTGTCGCCTGCGGGTGGCAGTGGTCCCAGTGAACCCCACACCCCCGCTGCGCCATCCCATGTTTTTGTTTCTTTCCCCATTTTCAACCAGCATCTCCATTGTTTGTGTATAGGGTATCATTTGATGGAATAGGCTCTCAGCAGCTTGACCAAAAAAAACACATACACAGGTATCATTTGACTGCACCTTCCTGGATTGCTTTTTTAGAACACAATTACAAGGTCGGGGTCAATTCATGAATGAACTCTTCAATTCCAATTCTACTGAGAAAAAAAAACAACAACCTACAACAAACAGAAATGGAATTGATTGGACTGATGGATTGTTTTTTCTTACCACATATCTGAGAATACACATATTGTTATATATTATCAATGCTAAATATCATAAAATGTTAAAGGTATTTGATGCATAACATGTAATCTTAATACATACATTATGATTGAAGGTATTTGATTTAATAATGTTTAGCGAGTCAAGACAAACTCTCTTAGAAGTGGAATTTCATGTAATTTCAATGGAATTCAATTTTGTTTTCCGGTCATTCAAATTCAATTCCAATTTTTTTTTTTTCTTCTTTTTTTTTCATGCTTCATTTAACTTTACTCAAGAACTTTGAAAGCCTTTGAGTTTAGACAGTATAATTTAAGATTTTTCTTATTCTTTCTTTTTTTCTTTTTTTTCTTTTTTTTTTTTACTTTTTTTATTGGGGTTTTTGGTACAAAACATAGATCTTTAAAGATTTCCTCCAAAACATAAGAAAATATATAGGCTACATATATGGCTATACATACAAATGCCCACACACATATACACATATAGTATATATATATATATATATACACAAAATTCCACACTCAATTACACACTCAATTCCAATTCTGTTTCCTTAGAGCTGGGTGACATTCCAATTCCAACTCCAGGAGCTGAACTGGAATTTACCATGCATTCTTCATTTAATTCATTAATGGCCCCAACCCTGGCTCACATACTTTTATACGTGCAAAAAAGTAAAATATACTAAACCCAATATAGGCTGTGACTCATATGTCACTGTAAGAACCCAAGGTGAAATAAGGTGATTATATGCTTTGAAAGAAAGTTGATTAAATCAAGCTGAGTCTCTGCCACTCTCAGCCATGTGCTCCGTGCCTCCCGGCATGAAAGATAGCTGCGTTACTGATCAAGCAAATTCAACAGCGAGCTCATGAATTAGACAAAGAGTCGTTTTTTTTTCTACCAGGGGAGAAGTTTTAAAACCCCAATCCCTAACCGCAACATGTTGAAACATTGTCAACCCGCAACTGGCTTTGTTCCAGTTTTAATTAATTGGCTTGAAGACATTTTTTCGCCTTTGAACTGATTACCTGAGTTTTGATAGAAAGACGACTTATAAGCTTGAGTTTTACATATACTTTGAGCCTGTAAAAGGTTTAATGTCTTCAAACGTTTCCATTAAACAGAGCTGTTTAATGGAAAAGTTATGATGGATTATGAAAGTTGTAGAAAAAAAAAATCTATTTTCCGTCGACAGGTGAATCTATGTGACTATGTCAACAATGTATATGGCCAAGCAATTTCTAGACTGGCTTTTTAAGCTATTTGTAGTGCTGCTATCACCCCGATCTGATGAAGACTGTGTTCCCTATACAACACATCCATCTCTTACCTGCAGAACTGCCGAGAGTGATTCATGTTGGGCCCGGCCTTGATGTTGCCTTTGTCTGGGTCGTAGATAGTGGTGGCTCGGGCGTAGGCTCCTCCCAGGATGAATATAAAACCGTTTAGACTCACTGCAGGGGCATATTTGTTATCTAAATGAAAAAGACGGAGAGACAAAGAGAGAG
Source organism: Centroberyx affinis (assembly GCF_046629955.1). Classification (NCBI taxonomy): domain Eukaryota; kingdom Metazoa; phylum Chordata; class Actinopteri; order Beryciformes; family Berycidae; genus Centroberyx; species Centroberyx affinis. The sequence continues at coordinate 476,764 of NW_027279540.1, forward strand.
AGAGACAGAGGAGAGAGAGAGGGAGACAGAGAGAGAGAGAGGGAGAGAAGGGGGAGATTTTTATAAAAGAAAAACACAAAGCTATTGTTTGGATGTCATTCTCACTCACAGCAGAAATTTCCATTCAGCATAATAGCATCATTTTGTTTTTCATTTTTTCCTCCGGTCCCCCAGCCGCATGCAAAAATCATCATCTACATTCTCCTTATCACTTTACAGATGTGCCATTCTCCAGACGTGGATTGCTTTGGAGGATGGAGAATTTTACAGTGAATGGCGAACCAGCGGAAAAAAAGACGAGTTCATAAATCACCGCGGCTTTATTGGGTTGTGCTCCAAAATATGTTTGGGCTTGACTGCAATATAAAAGAGTTACCTAAGTCCCAATAATTCACAATTGGATTATACCCTCTGGCACTTCTGTAGATTCGCAAAGTAAAAAAAAAATAAATAAATAAATAAATAAATAAAAAAGGACTGCGCATGTATTGGAAATGCATGAGCGAAGAGTTGGGATATTGCATACTGTGCATACTGTATAATTCAATCTGATACAGTATAGTACACGAGGAAAACAGAGGCATTGAAGCAGCACCACTGTGGAATTATAGATGATGGGCAAACAAAATGAAACGGCGCTTCGTGCTGAACGATGCCACTGGAAACCTGCAGCTCGAGAGCAGGGGCCCTGCTGTGTGGGAAGAGGAAGTGCGTCTCGAACTCGCAGCGACTGCTCCCCGGCAGACTGCGGCTGGCCAATTTACAAGCAGCATGAATAATGCACAGACGCTCCGCCGTAAGCCGTGGCCCTCGCTGTTTTCTGCCACAGTGGACAGACGTCTCTCATTTGAGACGGGGAACACAGAGGGGATGAACAAGTAAAGCCTGACACCTTTGTAATGGCGCTGTAAGCCCTAAAACCTGCTCTCATATAATATAACCCCCCCCCCCCCCCCCCCCTAACTGCTGAGAGGAGTCTGATGTGTTTAATTAACAGGTCACCTCCAGAGGCGTGGGGCGTCTCGACCGCTCCTCCCAGACTATCTGCCGCTGTCTGAGCCAATCATGCCGTGTTATTAGTGTGTTCAATACTACACTTCAACTCATAATGTGGTGTAACAATACGCACTAATTTACAGCCTCTAAATTACTTTGGGAAGAGACGTGCACCTGTTCTAACCTCTAATGGTTCATGCATTATTCGAACACTTTACAGTCAGTCATTCTCTCTCTCTCTCTCTCACACACACACACACACACACACAAATCTTAGGTGGAAACACTCAAATTAGAATGTCCCCACTGCAATGATCTCAGCTGTCAGTGTCAATTTCTGTCCTTGAGAGACATGCTGCCACTGAATGGCCCTCCTCGCCTTCTGCCTGACATGTTGATTTTAGTTTACCTTTTCAGCTCACTGATATGCCACTGCCAGTCTTCCAAGTGTGCACGCACGTAGGCGAGTGTATACACCGTGTTTTGTGTTAGGTACCATAAACACGGAACACTTATTTTTGTCTGCTCGCCGCCTGAGGCAGAATAAAGAAGGATATTCTCAAAGGAAAAGCTTCCTTTCCTTTTCCCCATAGAAACTCTCTCGCCGTCAGTTCCTGCCTCTCTTGTGGACACACTGTAGGCAGCACTTTGAGTGCTTGGAGAAATACTATGCAGGTAAATCTCATTCTCGTTTGGCAAGCCTCAAAGGACCGTTATTGGCACTGAACATCTCTCCACCATTTTGCTCTCTTTTATCCCCTGGCTCCTCACGAGCCACACAGCTAGGCCGTCAACACAAAACACAGACCTTTTCTTTGCAGAAACGACCTGATACAGAGGGAGTATATTTGAGATAAGATACAGGAGTATAGCAGACACACACACAAACACACACACACACACCTAAAACACCAAATATTTCTCTGTCAGCTTAAAACTTTGTATTCACTCTGATTCTGAGAAAAAAACTTTCTTATTCTGAGATGGAGGGGCATGTATTCTTGAAATTATACAATGGGCTTTGCTTGGCTTCACAGGCCCTGTGGTTACGAAACTCCAGCGCCACGACTCACATTTTAAATAAAAAATAAATGAAAGAAAGAAAAAAACTAAAAACCAACAGAACAAGATATTTACACGGCAACAGTGGTATAAGTAAGGTTGTGCCTGCAGGGCTACACCGGCTGACACAGCCCCTCACACCCAGTAAAACAGCTTAGTCACCGAGGCTGGGACCCTTCAGGCTGAGGTCAAGGACAACAAACAAGTGAAAAAACTATCACACACACACTCTCAGATACAGACACGCACACACTCCTATGATAAAATTTGCGGTTGCTGTCTAAACAAACTCCTTGTTGTTCTCTCACATTTTTGCCATCCGACTCCTGCATCAACAGAGCGGAAATCTGATTCTATAAAACTCTACCGGAACACTGCCTGAGTGATAACGCTCACACACACACACACACACACACACACACACACACACACACACACACACACACACACACAAACAGCCACCCACACATGGGCATCTCACAAACTCTCACAAAGTCTGTGCAAACACACACACAAATATATCAATCAATCAAACAAACACACATTCTGTACACACACACACACACAGCTCGCCATACACAAACTATCACAGACACACAGATGGAGATAAGACCGGCCTCCGATAAAGTCTCCCAAACTGCACTAGTCATCACAAAGCCACAGTATTACGGGGACATGGAAATGTGCAGTCAGTCACCATGCAGTCGCCGGCAGAATCAGGAGAAGAACATTATGTAAACAAAGAATAAACAGGACATTCTCCTCCAAGATGGAGAGTGAAGCCTGGATTTCCTCTCTGGCTTCCACAGCACCACCAGAGAGAGCGAGCGAGAAGAAAGAAATAGGACAATGGAACTTCAGTTCCCACTGCCAGAAGCTTAGATAAGATTACAACAAGGGAATTAGAGCAGCAAAACAGTTTTTTTTTGTTTTTTTTCTTGATACAATGTGCTTTTATGTGGTGCGAGTCAAGTAAGAGCAGGCTCAGAAATGATGGGCCAAAAAAAGCAGAGGAGTGAAAGAGCATGCTGTACTTCAATTAACCGCAATGGAGGAACATGTGAATAGCATGGGGACATGTCCAATTACGTAGCTATGGAAACACTCTCGCATCCTCACTCCATCTCAGTCTTTTTTCCCGTCTTTGCCCATCTTTAATGGTGCTCTCAACCTCCATACCCATTTCACCGCTACGTCATTTGCGCAAGTAATTGTTCCTCGGTCAATTTCTCGATAGAGCAATCTGGGCCCAGCGCATCTCCTCCCGGGTCCCTGGAGCCAGCCAGTCAATGCAGCCTGTCTATCAGCGGGAAGCACGCTGGATGAATGTCGGAGAGAGCTGCACGAAGCCTGGTGTGGTGTGTGTGTGTGTGTGTGTGTCCATGCGGATGTGCAAACAGACGCAGATGTGTGTGTGTGTGTGTGTGTGTGTGTGTGTGTGTGTGTGTGTGTGTGTGTGTGTGTGTTCGCGCGGCGGGAATGCACGTCTGTGAGAGAGAGATTGTGTGCGTGATAATGCACAAGTTTGAGTGTGTTTGTGCTGAAAGCGAAGCCGCTTCATGCATACTGCAAGTGAGGGTGCATAATTGTGTTCCCGTGTTTCAATACATCTACCACTCAGCTGACAGATATATTGAAGATAAAGGAGGATATAGATGTAGAAGGGTGCAGAGACGCTGTGCAACTCAATAGACTTGTTGAAGGGACTATTTTTGGCACAAGCAATATTATTTTTCACTCTGCGAGAGATAGGAAGTCAGTGTTGATAAGTGTTTGTGAAACCAATTTGCAGTCCATGCGGGAGATGGTCCATGCAGAGGAAAAACACACAAACACACAACCAACACATATATATACACACACACACAGGCACGCACACACACAGCTGTATTTGTGTCAGTCGATAAGCCAGTGCTGAGAGACTGCAAGAGAGAGGGAGAGTCAGAGGGAGGCAGAGACACAGAGAGATAGAGAGAGAGAGAGAGAGAAAGGGGGAGATGAAGAGAGAGATTAGAGAGAGAGAGGAATGGAGAGAGGCAGTGGGTTGATCGAGAAGCGCTCCCCACCGGTACACTAAAATCATCGCCGGCCCAATTTCACAGGAAGCACTAAACCCGTCCATTATCCCCTGGCTCGTTGGCTGTCAGACGCAGGCTCATCTACACTCTTGACAGATGACTGTGTGTCTGTCTGTCTGTCATGCACACACACACACATACATGCAGAGCCCCCCCCCCGCCGTTAACATAATTCATACCCTATGTATGCATGTGCCCCAGGGTATATAGGGGTAAGATGAGGTAAGGTGTCTTTGCCTGCATATGTGTGTTTACACGCTTGTGCATGTGCAATATGTGCGTAAGCGTGGCTGTGTGTGTGTGTGTGTGTGTGTGTGTGTCTCACCAGAGTTTCTCTCATTTCTCCTTGCGGGTCGGCCAGCTGCTCTGCCAGCCCTTTAATACCGTTCAGCTCTCCCCCCTGCCACCCATGTTACATAACCGTCATTTCACTCACTAATACGTAGAGCGACTTTGTGAGCGGCGGCGCTCCAGGAAGCGCCTCGCCGCTGCCACTTTAATGACATAAGACCAAGTTCTTGTCAGGAAACATTTGAATTGAAATCTATTTCTGACCCCGTGTTTCTCTTTGTTGCCCGCTGCTGGGAGTGCTGCCCATAGCGCCACCAACCGAGATAATAATTCCCTTTTTAAATGCAACATTTAGATGCTTCTTTAGCCTGAGAGTATGGCTGCATAGGATAATCCAGCATCTTATAGATATTTAAATAAATACATTAAAATTTGTGTGGAAAGGTTAATTAAATGCATACAAATAAATGATGTATATTCTTTTCTCTGTACTAATAGTTTATTTCTGTTGTTTGTCTTATTTACATTGTTTGCATTTACATTGTTATTTAGGCTATTTTATTAAATTTTGGCATATTCATTTATCTGTTTTCCAGTATTCCTATGTAGTATTTTTTTCGCTATAATATAATAAGATCTGTCAATCAAACAGCATCAGCTGGACAGACTAGAGCAATGCATTTAATTAACTTTTCAACTAAATATAAATTAATTTATTTAAATATCTCTATTTGATGCTGGATTAAATATTTGAGATGCTGGCACTAAGGCTAAATATCAAATCTAAGAATACCAAGTCAGTGCTTGATGGAGAAAGTTATAACTAATTTGTCTCGGAGAGAAGAACGTTCTCATGAATTCAAGCAGAGCAGCATCCAGAAAGTTTGAGATGGACTCTTGATACGATCAAGACACAGCTATTCATTTTCTCAATTTATTTTCCCAGCTGGCTGTGTAAAACAAACTGTTGTGCTGTGTGGACATGATGTGTCGTTCTCGCAGTGAATCTTGGGTCGTCCCATTCCTTCTCGTCGGTCAAATCACTATCCAATGCATCCTCAGTTGGCACGTAAACTTCCAAGATCTGTCTTTACTTCTTTAGCTTTGGAATCGTTCGGCCGTTACATTACATCAAATGTGTCATGGAGGACTCAAGAACACATAAGAATGCAAACAGAGAAAGAACTGAAGTCTATCTCTCAATCCAGAGGGATAGGTTCACATTTTAAGGTAATATATTCAGCCCACTGTATAACTACCGGGATCTAGCCTAGCCTAACTAGCTACTAAGCTGCTATTTTCCTTACTTAATTCAAGCTGTCATTGTAGTTGTTGCTCCCACGATTGCTAACAAATTTTATTAGTGTTAGGTCTGACTTATGTTTTTAAGAAACTTTAGTTTTATTTGCTAAACTTCTGGGTACAGTCAGTTTCTCGCCCCAGGTGTGATGTAAGTTCAAAATGTCTGTCATGGGAATAAGACCTGCCGTAATTCTCTAGTAAAAGCCAGTACAAACTGGCTCGCTGGTGACCGCATGTACAATTTATGAAGGCCATAGCAGTAAGGGTGTCAAGTTTCAAATGTTGGGGAAAACTCTGCTTTGTAAAACAAATGATTTGATTTGACCATGAATTGTGAAACAAGTGATTTGAAGATAAGAAATTTCTGTATACAGGAATTACTGTATCCTGTATCTATGTGGCAATCTGCTTATATCTGCCCAACCTTTTGTACTATTCAAGTTGACATAAAGCCATAGAGAAAAAGAAAACATTTCTATTATGCAATTCAATGGCAACATATCCCTCGAGGACAGAATGCACGGCTCTCTACACTTGGTGGTCAGGTGTGTGTGTATGTGTGAGAGAGTGTGTGTGTGAGAGAGAGTCTGTGACAAATAGTACTTGTTGGGTATGTCTCACCTATCATTGGCGATTCGATGAAGCTCCAGGTGTTGCTCTGCGGTACGTAGGATTGGAGAACACCCGCCGAGCGCCCGGCCTCGTTCACGCCTCCGAACACGTACACCTTCCCCCCGCACACCGTGGCTGCAGCAGAGTGCACCGGCTTGGGCAACGGAGACACCGTCTCCCACTGGTTGGTGATGGTGTCGTACCTGGACACACAGGGGGAGAGACGGGACAAGTGAGGGGAAAATACTAAACAAGAGACAAAGAAAAACAGGAGAGAGAGGACGACGAGATACAGGTCAAGGTTCAGACCTGACCTGATGTGTGTGGGTATGAACACACTCCATCTCATAATATCCATAACCTAAATTACTTTAGGAAGACACATATGCCTGTTATAACAGGCTCTAATAATTCATACACATAACACATTGCAGTCAGTTAATTACACACGCACACACAATCTTGTGCGGAAATACTCAGATTGTGAAGTTCCCACTGCTATGAATTCACTTTCCAGCGCTCATTTTGGCTGCAGGGCTGACAGATATAATTAGGAGAATGCCTACACCACCAGGGAAGATGAAAAAGGCCAACGATTACGTACAATGACAGCAATTAAAGCAATTACACAAAGCAACATATGTTGGGAGCTACAAGCCATTAGTCTCTAGAGTTGGGCTGTGTGTCAGCTCTGAGCTTTGGACCTTTCTCACTGAGGCCTCTTTGGCAGAGACTTCAACACCAAGCCGAGAATTCAGCTGACCCAAACCGGCACAAACAGACGCAGCAAGATGAAAGGGCCTGACACAATCAACTGTATGCGAACAAGACTGTGGCCTTATGGGTAACGCGCTTGTCAAGAATGCAGTTGTGTGTGTGTGTCTGTGTGTAATTTGTTATATTTGCAGAAAATATACGTGTTTGTGTGTGCTTCTGTATGTGTGTGTGTTTTTGCCCTGTGGCTCCATTAGCGCAGTGTGTTAGCAGTGTAATCCCGTGTCCATGGGCCACTGATCAAAGGAGCCGCGCCGACAGCCTTCCAGCTGGAGTAGGCCTCATTAGAGAACCGCAAACGGATCCCGGATCCGTGATTAAAACTCGCGTCCATTTAGACTACAGCGAGCCTTCTTAATCAAGACTGTCTCTTTGTCTGTTATTTAAAAACCCTTCGAGTGAAAATCTGTGTCCACTGTCCGGCGGGACAACACGCTATAAACTCCTTGGGGGGAAGCTTTACTGCTGCAATTCCTGCGGCTTGTGAATTTAAAAGACAGAACCTGGAAGTGTTGGTTGCATCCGGCTCCTCTCTGAGAAGGCTGTTAGATAAAATGCAAGAGGAGATTCTCTTTGGGGGTCGATACTGTCCAGCAACAGCTGCTGATGAGACGGGTTTAAACCCACTGGAAGTCCGGGAGAGAGGAGCGACTCGGTGGAATTAAAACACTCAACAGACAGGCGATTACCTCCATTTAAACACGGACAGGCACAAAACACATACACACACACACACACACCACAGCATCAGGCGGAGTAAATGAGCCCTGTGGAGATAGAAGGACTGCCGTTCGTCCCGTTCTCCGGGAGATGTAATTACCCCTCGAACCACATCAGGGGAGCTGTGTAAATGCGAGGGTCAGACTCCACTGAGTGATGCTGATTACGGGATAGACAGCGAGGCCAACAGGACTAGTGCAAACAGCAGGTCAAAATGAGAAAGCATGCCAGTAATTCCCTCCTGGGAGAGCAAAGAAAAAAAACAAAACACAAAACAACGCTGCATGTAAACACAGCATCTTCACTGTAAATGGCAAGTAGAAACTAGGAGAGATTGTCCGTGGATCTATTATTTCGCTCCCATTCTTTCATGTTTGCAGCTTGCGTATTACTCTAATCCTTTGTTGTTAAATGTAAACATGGCACAGCTATCAGTCAGTCGGGAGGGTGGGTGCGAGGGTGGGAGTGTGGATAAAGAGGAACATGAAGAGGTCAGAACAAACCGACTGTCTCCGCCAGTCTCAGAGGTCACGCCGCCGATTGAATTCATTACACGTGTGATTCACCGTCAAACATTTAATATGAACCGTGACATTATGACTGACACTAAAAATGATTCTCGGTGTGGGTGCATATGGTTCGATTAGATCTCCAAGGGATAGGAGGAGGGAGGGAGGGAGGGAGGGAGGGAGCACGAGCGGGAGCGGGAGAGAGCAGGGAAACAAAGACCGTGTCTCTTTCTCCTCCCTCTGTATCACTCTCTCTCTGTCAGACAGAAAGCCAGACAGAGCTTTTTCAATGTCACTAAGACACTGTAGGAGTTGATCCATCAACACGATGCGCTGCATCGATTGCTTTTTTGTAAGTGTTTATACACAAAGAGCGATCGCTGCGTGAAGTCATGTAATCGGCTCTAGCTCCTGACAGGGCTCGTTTCATCACGCAGGGAAAATCATCTTGAAAACAAGGCTGTGGGGTTACAACTGAAAAACCCCCCCCACAATATTGCACTGTGCGCCTTTACGCAGCAATTACCACACAGGGCCTGAGCGAGAGAGAGAGAAAGAAAGGGCATGAGAGAGAGATGGAGGGTGAATAAAAGAAAGAGGAAGCCATTAATAATACCATAACACCACTTACAACTGGTATTAAAATGCGATTTGTATCTGGATATCTCACCTGGAAAGAAAAACGGCTGTTAACACAAGGTGTAAATACACACAGCGTGCACTACGATCAGAATGTGATCGGATCTGCATTATGAGCGGACCTCAGCGGTGTCAGCCAGGTGTAAATGCAATCCACGCATTTGTGAGAAAGTATCTGCCCACTGCCAGGATAATGTGCCAAAAATGGATGATTCTCAACTGTGCAGCCAACAAGAAGCTTGATGTTTGACGGCAGTGTGGGGTGCCAGTCCTGTCCAGGTGAATTGGACAGTTGCTGGAGAAATAGACCAATATGCGAAGAGACCTCAGAGCAGACGACACAGCATGGTTAGTTGAGGAACTGTCTGCAACGCCAAAGAAAAGTAAAACTTTCCAACTAGAGAGCCGTAGAAGACGACCCCTTCTGCGGCAGAGTACAGGCTGTACAGTCACACCTGCCATGTTTGTTTTCGTTGACAACAGACGGACTTGCCACCTCCCCACCTACTTCCCTGCTTTGCATAGTGCAAGAAGGCACATAAATACCAGGTGTGAATGCAAGGGCGTGTTAAGACTGTTCATTATCCAGATAGCATATCCAGATGCAGATCACACTGTAATGAGCGGGGCGAAAAGCGTGAGAAAGAGAGAGCGCAACAGAAAATTGGGAGATAAACTGTGCTGACCTCCAAAAGCCCTGCCATTCTCCTCAAAAAAGGACTGCGTCTGGATATGGCCTTTGCTAAAGATTCTTACTTAGCTGTGGATGTGTTTGTCACTCGGTGATGACGTCATCACCGATGAGCCGAGGAAATGTGACACATAAGCAGATATTGCCCCTTAGGCCCTCGCTTTGTAACGCTGACTAGTAAACCTACATCTGAGCCACAGACCATAAAAATTAATGGATGCAGTAAACTGCCAACCGTTATATAGCTTTCTATGGGATTTGCTCCATGGCACAGCATGCCAAAAAGCCCTCCGTGTATGCAATCTTGTTTTTTTTTCTGTTTATGAAGCAGCCAGAGTGCAGCAGCACATCAAGCGGCTGAGGAAAAAGAGAATAAATCCTACAGTTTAGTTAAACGAATGTGTTAGAATAGTGGTTCTCAACCTGAGGGTCGGGATCCCCCAGGGGATCGCAAGATGATTTTGGGGGGTCGTGAGATGATTTATGGGATAAGAAAAAAAACTTGTCTACTATACAAACTTCTTATGTCTATTTTTTCAGATTTTTCTCTAATGCTCCTTTTTCTCGTGAAATACTGAATAGTTTTCAGCCTCTAGGCCTCCTCTGATAATTAAATAAAACGACCTGAAAAGGGAAAATAATTTTTTGGTTTAACTGTTCACTGCTCTGCATATGCAGCCTGTGGGGGGGTGGGTCGCGAGTCGGCAACGCTTCGTTTTAAGGGGTCATGAGCCAAAAAGTTTGAGAACCACTGTTAGAATGCCAACGCGTTACAGGAATTCAAGATAGTATGATAGTAAAAATGGCATGGTTCATTGGGCTACTGTCATTTTTGGACGTAGCTGTTGTGCTGATGGCCAATGGCTCGGGCTCTACAGTGTATTTAGAGGCTTACCAATTCCTGCCTCCTTGACCTGACCACAGATAAGCATCTAAGGGTCAATTCATGCCATCCATCTCTCTAACATGACCTAGATACATACACTAGCTCACGGTCTCTATGTTGTTGTTGTCTCTCTATCAGCGTCTCTCTCTCTCTCTCTCTCTCTCCCTCTCCCTCTCTCTCTCTTATCCATGCACACAAATGATGCAATCTAATCACGCAGAAGGAGCCCAAGGCATCTCAGCCGATCCACTGATATGGTTACCTGCAGGGGAGTGTGGATGATGAACCCAAGTCTCTCTTTCTCTCGCAGTCTCTCTCTCTCTCGCAGTCTCTCCCTTTCTCACACACACACACACACACACACTCACACACAAGATAAACTGTAATAGATGGGCTGCCAGTCTCTGAGAAACTGACACGCATCCATTTCCCATGAGATACAAACTACAGCATGCAGAGCGAGGGTGGAGGGAGAGCAGCGAGTTGGAGGGAGACGGAGGGAGAGAGAGAGAGGGGGAGAAAAGAAAATGCCTTGCTCAGATAACAAAACCACTCTAGCTCTATATACCTCGGCCCTGACAAAAAGACCCATTACGAGGTAGAGGAGTGCATCACGCTGCAGTTACAACCACAGCGGAACGGCACGCAAACACCAACTAACAATAGCCATCGCTCACACTAGCTATTAAAAGCCTTGAGATTCAAACAGCTAGAAGTGGAAGATGATGCATGATGAATGGCACAGTCAAAGAAACAAGATACTACTACACATACACACACACACACACACAAAAAAAAACGTTATTATTTGAATTCCCATTTATTCAGCGCAGAAGAAAATTATAGTTAGGAATAAATGTTTTGGTACCCAGGCCTTTCTCTCTCACTGCACAGACATACTAAAACTGTCTGCTGACAAAACAAACCTCGTAACCTTTAAAAAGTGGGTGAGCGCAATGGAATGCAATGGAAGTTAGTTAAAAAAAAATAGGCGATGCATTTACTGCCTGAAGAGAAGAGCTGATGCTCTAGATTCTATCGAGCAGGAATTCATGCCCCTAAGTCACAAATTCACATTAATCCCTCAAACATCCACGATATCTATCTCTCTCACATAAACACTATCTCTCCATTTCTCTCTCTCTCTCTCTCTCACACACACACACACCCTCCCTCTCTCCCTCCTACCCACACACCTGCAGATACACATGCACTTTTAGTTGTAGCATGGATCGCTAGATTAGTGTTACTCATGTGGGTAAGAGGCAGAGGGCAAGTGTGTGTTAGAGAGAGAGAGAGAGAGAGCACGAGGAAAAGAGAGAGTGTGAGAGTGAGGTAGATGCAGAGAGAGGTAAAAGGAGCATGATGGCAAAGTGGATTGTTCCCATAGTTACCTGATTAAGGAGGGAGGGGGGAGAGAGAGAGAGAGACTCACTGAATCAATCTCTCACACCCCCTGCTTCACTATCAGTACTAATGACCAGAGAGGTTGTGATTTGGCCTGAGGAAAGCATGGCTACAGTGAATCAGCTCTGGCCTGGAGGGTATTCAGAGCAATTTACTCACAAACAGAAACGCACATTTGCTTACATTAACATTTTTCATGTTTGCCAAGAATGTTCATTAGCAGCAGAACAGGGAGGCGCTCGGTAAACACGTCATTTTGATGATAAGGCGCCCTGATTTGCATCACTGCACTGATATCTGGCTTCAGAAATATGTTGGTAAGCAAGCACTCTCAACAGAACTATATAAACTACTTTATATAGTCCCGCTGAGAGGAGAGAAAACTTAGATCCATGCAATATTCGAAATTGGCTGTTGAACACTCATTTTAAACAAATTGAGCATTTGTATATTACATGGTAATTTCTGTGAAAACACACAGGGCGTCGTTAGAAAAAAGACAGCTACAGATAGTGACATGGGATTTTCATTCAAAATCATTCAACTGTGGCTGATATCTCATCCCCGGTCAACTATAAACTGCTTTATCCATTCGGTCAAGGTCACCATGTGGTCACTCTGCATGTGAACGACGGAGGAAGACAGGAAAGACAGAAGGAAAGGGGTGAGGAGGGGGAATGGGAAGGAAGAGAGCAGGGGAGGAGAAGGAAAGGAGAAGAGGAAAGGAGAGGAGAGGGAAGCAGAGGGGTGAAGAAAGAAACACAGGGTTTGTGGGAGGGGTTTTTTGTGCATAGTTTTTGCTCTCCATCAAATCAGGGAAAAAAGAGAGCAAAGTGCGCAAAAGGAGACCAGGAGAGAGATCACTCATTTGAGGGGAGAGTGAGAGGAGTGAGAAGGGTGAGAGAGGAGAGCATGAGAGTCTGTGTGTGTTGTGTCAGCAGCCATCTGTGTGTCAGAGCGCATCACAGGAACTGTGAGCCCCGCGCCCACACCTCCACTATCACCCTGCTGTCGTGTAGACACAAACACATACACACGCCTCAAAATCACCACCATCACTCGCTCTCTCAGACTCACACACAGTTAGGTACATTTGCCCACACTCCGACACACACACACACACACACACACACACACACACACACACACACACACACACACACAGACAGACCAACTTCAGCGCTGGAGTGTGGCTGTGTCACTGTCACTCCACCTCCCACACGACTCTATTTCTCTACTTGACAAACTTTCTTGTGTTTGTTAAAGGATAAATCCACCCTCGGATCATCTTACACTGTTAGATATCAGTCTGTGATGTTCAATCCATTCCAGGTGTATTACTGGTTACTTTTTCTGTGTTCCCGCTTTCCTTCAAATCTGTCAATCTGCCTGCTCCTACGTTTCCCAGAATGACTTTAGACAACCCAGGTCTATGATCGCGGCTGCACCTCTTCCTCAAAACACAACGTTGCATTCTGGTCTTTTGAGGCTACTATTGCTGTAGAAATTGGTATCTCCTCCTCCTCCTGTATGACTGATGAACGTCGGTGCAAAATGGTGAGTCTAGAAAGAAGCCATTGCTCTTTGAGGGACTGACACCAAAACCTGACGTTTACCATTGATATTTTAGATAGCTGAACAAGTTTCTGCTAACAAACTCCATCGTAGCTGCGCTGGAAATACCTTGATGTGAAGTCGTCTGTGTTGGGCCAGTTATCCGTGGGAATAAGAACGGTACCAAACAACAGAATGGACCCAGAAATGCAAGGTACATCACCAATAGCCGTTTATTAGCGAGGATCTGTCCTTTAAGCCACATACCATACATCACCCCACCCCTTTACTACACCAACCACTGCGACGCAGTTGCTAAGAGACACTATGTACTGTTCTGAAACCTGGCCTTCACCAAAGCAGGATGTGTCCTGTACATCCTGTATAACACAGCATAAAGGCATACAAGCATGTCCTTGTTCTCATATAATACCCCCACCCACCATCAAGCAAAGGTATTACTTTGTTGACAACAGTCGTTTATGCATGTGCCAGGCGATGGGAGATTATGTACAACTTTTGCTGTGCTTTTCACGTCACAAAAAAAGACAGCTTTACACAAACAAGCTGACAAAGCACGAGGAAATTAAAGCCTAGAGTTAACATGCTGTCACCTATAGATTTCTTTGCCAGTGACAGAAACAAAAAGACTTTGTGTTGACTAAACTGAGCTCATCCATTGTGTGTTTTCATGCACTCATGTACCTTATGTACATATTCCTGCATGTGACGCCTCTTTATATCCACATTCTCTCACTCTGGGATGCTAATTGGCACATCAACGTCTGCCGGAGAATTCTGCTAAGCCCAACCTCGTAGTCTAAGGGCTCAGCAACGCTAAGAAATGTGAATTAACGTTTGGGTAATCGTATCCTATAGATAGTGCATCATCCCGCTTACAGCATCATCAGGGGAACCGGGGGAAGGCAAGAAGCTTAAAGAGGATGTAGCAGCAGTTCAAGCTCAATTGAACACATGACATGGGTGTCATTTATTCAGTTGATTTAACCGGGACGGTCGGCCTGATGCAACTGTTCTGCTTTCCTGGGGTCCTGCTAGCTTCTGCCTGTTTTACCCTCTAAATGAGAGCGGGCAGTCTCCCCTGGCTGTTTTTACTTCATTGAGACAGGGAGGAAAAAAACAATCCAACCAAAACTCAATCTCTGGTCTCTGGACACCATCAGCTGCCATTTAACCCTTGCCACACTTGATCATACAAGCGTTCCCCAATCTCTCTCATTCTCCTCAGGTACAAGGGCATTGCCATTTTGCTTGTTATTTGCTCATGGCACACGCATCTGACAGATTGTGTACGATGACATCTGGGGATCTGACGGAGTCTTGCGCTCCGTATGGACGGCCTCAGAGTGTGTTCATCTGGCAAGCTGAAGCCAAGGTCAGCCAACACACACACACACACACACACACACACACACACACACACACTTCACTGCCGTTGCCATAGCAGAACACACACAACTCATTAACTCTGATGGATTATTGCACATTTCAGGCTAATAACACAGACACGCGTGTACACACCATGCACAAATGCACACCCAAGTACACACACACACACAAAGTATTGCCACACATACAAATACAGACCTGTCACCTTAGTGTCACCTTCAGCTAATCCTTGCGAGACAGAGAGCCATCCATCCACTGGCCCACACAGATTTACCCCATAATCCCTGTGAATAAACTCATTTGCAGCGGTCTGCGTCCTTATAGGTGTGTGTGAGTATATGATGTGTGCATATATATATATATCTATATATATATATAGATATATATATCTATTATACAGATATATTTATAAACACGCAACTGTAAGCTTGAAAAGGCACCTTGATAGACTGTCAGGAAGAGAACTGAGGGAGAAATGAAAATGGAGAGTGTGTGTTTCGGGTGTGTACCCTATGTGTGTGTGTGTGTGTGTGCGTACGCAGATTTAATTGGATGGGAATGTCACGTAGGACAGGGGACATGAGTGCTGCCGGTGGTGTAGGTCGCACACCAATTACTGCTCCGCGCTCTTCAAAACTAGACGGGAGATGGAAGACTGAGACCCCACTAAATTACTAACATAAACCCCTGCACTGACAACAACCATGTAGGGCATTGGGGGGTTCTGGGTGGGGGGGTTGGGATTGGACGTGTTAAGATTAAAATGGAAACCCAAATTGTTGTGGAGAAACTGGTGGCTATAAAAGTTTGAGGTTTGACTGCAACTTTTTTTAAAGAATGCTATAGACTGTCATGTTGCTATTGCCTGTCCCTATCCATGTGACAGAAGAGGCTGCAGCCTGGAAAAATACTGTGAATCACCATTAGCTAGTAAATAAACTGTCTTAAAATAGTTAGTAGCCCATGCCTTAGTTCCATAAAACAGTTTTGGTTGTGAGAATAATCCTAATTCTAACCCAAAAACCAAGTCCTAACCATAAAATAGTAATTTGAAGAAATGAGGACCGACCAAAATGTCCTCACTCTGAAGGGTTAAACCTCAAATTGGTTCTCACAAAGATAGAAGTATAGGAACACACAAACACACATACATATATGCATGCACATATACACACCTGACTGGGAAGAACTGTATAAAAATTGAAAATAGAAATGCCACTGCGCTAATCTTGATGCGGGCACCTTCACCTTGGCCGGACACACACACACACATACACGCCAAAACAAACCCATATATAACAACTAAACCTCCCACCTCCAGACCGATCCCTCCCTAGGTGCCAAGGAGGTGCGGTGCCGGGATATTACGATGCTTTGGCAGAGCGATGCTTTCTAAAGGTCAGTTGTTGCTTCCTCCTGTGGGGGCCAGAGGACAGACTGTCGACAGTCTCAGCGGCATCTGTCACATCCCAGCCACTGATAATTAGCCAGCAACACACCACCTCAACCTGACTGACTGACCAACTGGGTGGCTGGCTGATAGACTGACTGAGAGAGAGAGAGACAGAGAGAGAGAGACAGAGAGAGAGAGAGAGAGAGAGAGAGAGAGAGAGAGAGAGAGAGAGAGAGAGAGAGAGAGCGAGCGAGAGAGAATAAGGGTGTGTGTGCGTCTGTGTGACAGAGAGAGATGGAGTGTGAATGGGAGAAAAGGAGGATAGAAAAAGGCACAAAAGGAGAAAGGTGGGAGAAAAATGACTTGCCTGCTGGTAAAGGCTGGAAATTGTCCAAAGTGCCAGCACATCGTTTATCAACGAGGTGGAAGCACATACAGCTCGTACTACTCATTACCTGCAGCCTCTCTCTGCCGCTCCCTAATACCTTCCTCAGGCACACCTGCCGCCACTCGCCTCGGTTTCTCCAACTGTCACACACACACACACATATGAATACATGCGCATGCATTCCTCCCCGCTCCTTGCACCGTCTCCCTCTAAGTCGCTGAGACCTCAGGGCCATTAGGAGACAATGGCGAAGAGACACCGTCTTTGCTGGAGCATGTCAGACAGATATGACATCGCCAGCCCCAAATATACCCATCACCCCCTGCCCACCTCATCAGCGCTGTGAAGAGACAGGGGGAGGGATGGGAGAGGAGGCACAGGAGAGTTTGGAGAGTGTGGATAAAAGAGGAAACAAGGGGGGAGGATAGAAGAGGTGAGGAGGCATGGAGAGAGAGAAAGATGAGAGAGATGTGATGATCTGCCTGATTTGGGCCCACTCTCTTTCAGCCCCGGAGCCTCAAATCATAGAGAGATAGCTCCTCCATGGCAAACGGCTATCCGTCCACATGCACAAAAGATGACAACCAGCTGTAGTCACAGCTAGACGGCACAAAGCAATTTCCTCTTTCTGTCAACAACACTTACATAAACACACATTACACACACATTCACGTATATGTGAATGTGTGTTCATGCACACACACAAAATCCAGTCTGTACTCTCACATGATTGACACTTTACAACACTCAAATAAAAAGCGTGGAAAAGAGAGGAGCTAAAAGGAGAGATTTTACATGTAACTATTAAGGAGGCTGGCTGGGCCATGACTGATTTGATCATCAAACTAATTCTCACTCATTTGAAAAGACCAGAGAGGCTAAAAAGAAAGGAAGAGGGTGGGCAAGAGACACACACACAGAGAGAGAGAGAGAGAGAGAGAGAGAGAGAGAGAGAGAGAGGGAGACAGACAAAGAGAGAGAGAGAGAGAGAGAGAGAGAGAGAGAGAGAGAGAGAGAGAGAGAGAGAGAGAGAGAGAGAGAGATGAGAACTGAAAATCAACACTGACATTTTAGAAGGGAGAGAGGTACTGGTGAGGGGTAATGAGAGAGTGTGTGTGTGTGTGTGTGTGTGTTGGTGGGTTTGGGGGTGGCTGGGGTAGGTTGGAGGGTAAACCAGTGCCTTGACAGCACAGTAGGGGCCGGAGTTGTGAAGTTGCTTAATCCTGGGGAGCAGGGGATTAGCTCGGCAGGGGGGGAACCACCACAGCAGGGGGCTCTGGAAGCCCGCTGTCCCCGACCATGGTGCTCTGCTGCGGGGCTACCGGGGCCGCCTGTCCCCCCTCCCTCCCTTCCTCCCCAGCTAGCCGCAGGCAGTGTCTGACCTAGTACGTAGAAATAGATCTACACACCAACACACACACACATAACACACAACCACAACCGCTCCTCAGCTCATCAGTTCATTATTGCTGTGGAGAGGCTGGAGGGTTGGGAGAGAAGAGTGAGGCGTCTTCAGATGAGGCCATTGGTTCCAGTGTGACTGATTGTGCAGAGCTCCGAGGCGCACCGGGGGGCCGCTGCATCTACACACCCCTCTCATCTTCCCCTCTCCTCTCCCCTCCCCTTCAGCTCCTACACCCTCCTCTTCCTTGCCCCGCTCTTCTGTTCTCCCCTCCCCATCCTTCCAAACCGTCCCTTCTCTCCCTTGCCTCTCCTCTTTCCCACTTTCGCTGCAGGGTCCCGAACACCTGGGGATGCAGAGCAGCAGACCGCTCCATTATTATTAGCATCATCAACCTGCTGATTATTTTCCCACTGTCTCCAAGAGAGAGTGCTGTTGGGCAGGGAGCTGATACTGACAAAAAAAAAAAGGAGCTTCATCATAAAGTGCTGCCATTGTGTTGTATGTGTGAGAGGTGATGCTTGTGTGTGTGTATGTGTCTATATACATGCAGTGGCGGTAGTGAGGCTATGGGTGTGCGTGTATACTTGCACATATGCGTGTGCTGTTAATGCCTGTGTATAGTGTGTGTGTGTGTGTAATGCATTTGCATTCAGACAGTGGGGATCTAGAGGCGAATGGCAGCATGTGTAAGCTGAGTAGGTTTGAATGGGCCGGCGGCGCGCTCCACACTGTGGCCGCTTGACAGCTTCCTTTGGCCCACAGACAAAGGAGCAGATCTCTGTCAGAGAGTCCTCATACTGGCAGCCGGGAGGCGAGCGCTGCCTCACCACAACCCAGACCCAAAGAGGAGAGAGAGAGACAGCCATAGCAGCTGAAGCTTCTTCCTTCTATACACCCAAAGGCGGGCCCTCTCCCACCCCTGGTGTCCCACAGATGGGGGCCTTTCTCTGGCTGACTGGCACCCTGGCGAGCCCCCCCCCCCCTCCCCCCACCCGAGACCTAAAGTACTTAAGGACTTGTCAGTTCATGGAGCGGCCCACAGTAGACTTCAACTGTGTGCATCATGAGGCGTGACAGAACCTCCACACTGGATTCTTCAGTATGTTCAGTTGATGAAATTTCCCTAGAGCCATACAATGTTTCTCACAAGGTCTTTAAGGCATTACGATTCACCTCCTCCTTCAGAATAAGCCGGCATTCAGGAAACACCACATTATGTTGGCTTGAAAAAAGTGCAACTTTGACACAGAGAAAAATAAATTGATGGAAGACGAGGGGAAAAGCTGTTAAGTGTTGTGTTTAGAATAGGACAAAGGCAGCAGTGGGGTCAGAGAAGAGCAAGGCTGACCACTCCAGAGGAACTCAACAACCTTCACTGAGATGGAAAAATCAACAATTCTGACAATCAGTGCTGTGAGACAGAAGATATTGATGCCTGAAGAACCGTACACAATGGTAAGGTGCAGGGACGCTTATACAACATCGACTATTGTGCCGGTGAATGAAACCAGTTAATAACTCAACACATTAACAAGGACCCTCCTCCATTTCCTCCGTAGAGTTTGTATGCACATACACATTTATGTATTGCATTTTGGAAGGTCATTTCAAAAATCTGAATTTGAAAAGTCATAAGCCAGGGAACATAATCTTTGCAAATTACTCCTCTCTCCTCCAGACTTGTTAGCCAAACAGAAAAACATCCTTGATGAGAGAAGGTATTTGCTACACTCAGTGTCACGTTGCTAACAATCTTCATGCAATATTAACTTGCAATAGAGCTTGGCGGACGCCAAACCTGTGCATAGTGCACAATAAATAAAACAAAACCATCTGTGATTGACACATCATTAGACAGCCATGAATTATTCAATATCTGCAATCATATTGGTTTGCCAAAGGATCAACATGCTGAGGAGCATGCAGGCCCAGGGTACCTGATTGCAAGTGAAAAGCAACCCAAACTCTATTGCTCCCATCCCTAAAACCTGTCAGTCATTAGTGTACAGAGGGGAGACTGAAATAAGCCTCCTCAGTCCTTTGAGTGTTGATTTGGGCCTCCTGCTGCGCCCAGAGAAAGGCTGCATCCTACCGCTTTCAGATGGCTCTGATTGAAGACATAATTGTGAATGTGGGTGAATTTCACGGTTAGGAGCGTGAAACCCTCAGCAAGATGGATGGATAGATGGAGAGAGAGGGAGGCAGGAAGGACTGCAAATTACGAGTCAGGGTGCTGAAAGCCGGAGCAGGAAGGTGAGAGGCCTTGACTGAGGCAAGCTGACACGCACACACACACACACACACACACACACACGCTCACACTAACAAATGTACATGGATACACATACACACATGAAACTACACAAACACACAAGCGTGCACAGAAGCACACACGCGTATATACACACACATTGAAAAAGACTGGCTGTCTGTGTGTAAACAACCTCCCCATCAGCTTCGTCAATCACTGTGTGAGCGGAGCAAATCAACTGCCATACCTCAGCCCTCAGATACAATCCTCACCAGCCATCTGCATATCAAACAAGGCAGCCATTCACATACGTACACAGACTAATGACTTCAGAATACTATTAACTCTGCACATTACAATTGCTCTTCAAACCTGTGCAGCGTGCAATTCTTCATCCATGTGCAGAGGCAAAAAAAAGGATTGAGTAACATTTCCCTTATCTCCACTGGCCAGGGTTTAGTCCTGCTGTGGACTGGCTGGCTCGCTGTAAGAGTCTCCACTATCTTTAGAATTTGGCCAAACCATGTTGGACTGCAATGCAGCCAGCTGTGTTTCACAACGTAGCCCTACCTGCCAAATCTGGTGGTTAGCTACAAAATAAAGGATCAGCAGTTAATGGGGCTCATTTATCAAGCCAGATATGAACAAATGTGTTCGGAAATGGGCTGGAAGATGTCTTACAGAAGCACTCAGACATTTATCAACATTTTTCAGATATGAAAGAACACACATAGGATCGTCCTGAGACATAAAATAGGAAGTTTAGAGGTTAAAAAAATGTGTTTGACAAGATAAGCAACATCATTTGCATATTAGTAAATCTTCCATGAAACTTAGATCATTTGGATGCATAAATAATGCATAAACTACATTTGTTTTGCTTCACAGACGCAACAAGGAAGAGAGATAAACTTTACAATTCTCTCTAGGAGTATGAAGAGAGTATGTTGTGTGATCCTGGGCGACCAAAAATCAATCAGTTTCCTAATGTAGTAGTGAAAATGCCACTAGATGCGGAAGTTGGCTACAAGAGGGAAATGTGTTGGGTTTTTTACTGAAAGCAAACATTACCAACACTGTGGAGATTATGTCTTCCTCTCAACTTAAAACTTAGACTAATGTAAATTTGCAGAGATTATCACAAAGACATTATTTGGTGTGAATGCAGAGTTTGTGATAATTGACAAAAGGCTGAAATACACAAAAATACCCTTTTTTTTAGGTTTTCATGGGAATTTTTCCATGTTCTCATTGATGGTCTAAGGTCGGGGGGGTGTTGTTTTCATTTGTCGTGTTCATTGATCGTTTTCATTTATTGTTTCACAATGTGGGCGTCGTGAAGCCGTTTGAGACTAACTGTGATTAAGGGCTATACAAATACACTTGACTAGACTTTTTGTAGGCTCTGCAATCAAGGAACTGTCCACCAATTACACAGCTTCAAGCATCAGCGGGATAAGTGGGTGTGTCTTTATGTTAATGTATGTCAATAAGCATGCTGCCTGAACTAAACAAACCATGATTTACCAAAGAAAGCAACATTTATCAAAGCAAAGTTTCCCACATCTAGGCAACACACAGTATGAAGAATTTTATAATTAAGTCCTTAATTCTAATTAGAACATTAACTCTTATCTTGTGGAAAAACGTTGCCATGCCAAATTAAGATCTTCTTCACAAGCGAACAGAGTAGAATATAAGTAAGAGTAAAATAACAAGGAAAATAAAAATGTGTTTATTTTTAAATCCCAACATCAATATATGTAGCTAAACAAAAGAGTTAAAGGTCCATTAAAAGTCAAATCGAGTAGACATTTGTGTCTCATCACTTGAAGGGTTTCATTCCAAAACACTAGTTTGAAAAATCCTTTATGTTCATTGCTCAATAATTTAAAATACAGATTATGACAAGCTCTCCAATGTCAGTATTTTATAAGTAAGAGCCCTACCTAAAGGTTTTCCCATAGTTATTTTTTTTCTAGACAGCAATCCTTTTGTAAGACGAGGTGTCGCTTGTTTCAAATGGTGGATACCTCATTTTGAAACAAGACTCGTTCCATGTGGTTGCAGCTCTGCAGGCTAGACGGGACTGCATGTTGTTGTGTGTCTAAATGAATGCAAACATCCACCTGCAGAGCGACAGAGAGCTGACGTCACGGCCGCTGAGTCATGCAGCTTCAACCTTACACTCATTCTGCTATGGTACATGTGATGCTGTGACTTCAGCAAACAACCATGAAGAGAGAAGAAAGGAATCATCACTGTCTTATAAACAGGATTTTAATTTAATACTAGACACCAGAAAACTGCTGGTAAATGTTTGGCTGTGGCGAGAGAGTCAATTGTATGAGCCACTTTGGTAGGTATACAACCTGTGTTTGATCAATGTTTTTATTCTAAAAAACGACTTTGGCTGTTCCAAGTGAAATGCCTGGGGGAATTGTGAACCCATTAGCAAAGAAACAAAAAGAAAAAGTTCCATGTCCTGCTTGTTAAAGCAAAAACTAATGGCAGAAAATGAAGCAGAAAAATGGAGAGCGAGCTTTACATTCTTGTTTCTCATGAGTACAGTCTATTCAGGCCCTGTGAGGAGCGTCTGAATGTGTGTGTGAAGCCTCTCTCTTCATAATCACTGTACATCAGTGAATACATACAGAGTCTCGATCTGGTCAACACACTGAGAGCTTGTCGAACCTGTACACTCTGGACAAGGCAAGCTATGCCTTCTGCTCTCTCTCTAAGTTTATGCAGCAGAGAGCGAATCAAGGAAAAAACCACAGAAAACAGCAAAAGCACAAACTTCCAGGTGTTAAAACGTTCTATTCCCAGAATGGTGACTTTTAAACCTTCCGACTCAATCTCGACTCTTGCTTCACAAGGGGCTTTTAGTAAAGACAAAATAAAAACCTGGGTTGCCTAGAAACAAGCCCATCGACTGCTCCGACAATCCGCCCAAACAACTTGAGAGACCGGTTAGCTTTTACATGATATGGCAGGCGAATACAACCCTGACCCTGTGTTGCAAATGTTTTGCCTCAGACTGAGCCCCACACTTTTTCTTCATAACTACTACGGGTTCAACTACTACTTCTGTTCGGTGTATTGGTTATTTCTCCCCAGCCGGTGCAACCTTCGGAGTGCAGCGTTAGGGCGGTAATAACGAGCAGAAGAGGCCGCTGGCAGTTCTTGGAGAGAGGTAAAGTAGGTTAAAGTTTTATGGCGTTGATAATTGAGTCCAGTTGCTGAGGGCCTCGGAGAAGCTTCATGATTGCACGAAAAACGCACACAAGGGCAAAGACAGAGAAACAGACATGCACACATCACACAGAGAATCGCTGATTTCTTTGGAGCCATGAATGCCCTAGATGCATTGGCAGCATTCGAATTAAGCAGCTCAGAGACAGAGGAATCAAATGCGTTTCCATTACGGCACAAATATTCCATCTAGCCACTGTCATAATGACACTGTATGGCAGCATTATGGGGAAATATCAAATTAGGCTGTTTCATTTGGAGGACTGTTGTGCATTGCGAACAGCTTTGGAGATCAATTGAGCTGTTAGGTAATGAGCGGCAGCGGCCTGCTCTAATATACTCAGTAATGTTCTTTTGATTGCTTTGGTTAATTTCGCCCTGCCGTGCGGGGAAGGAGGCTGCTTTCTGTTGAACTCACTGCTCAGCTCTGGTTAGAGAGAAAAACGAGGAGTGGGCAGCATCGATACAGGAGCCAAAATCGTGGGAATAAAATGTGTAGAGTGACAATTTTCAGTGATCTGAATCAAAACAATCAAAATACATCAGTCCTCCAGAATTTGTGGAAAATGCCACTGTGCATGCATTATACATCACGACAACACTGTAACCTTCTGGTTTTATGCTGCAAATACAGACAAAATAATGTAGAAGAGAGGGCCAAGCTGAATAGGGCACAGTAAGTAACCTTCAGATGGAGAGTCAGTGATGTGTCTATGCTGAAGTGCGGGGAATCACAACACAGTATACCACTTTGCTCTCTAACAGCAAATCCTCTCACCGATGCGCCACTCTTGAACAAACTAAGAGGAACGCTCTGTCGCTCCACAGCAACACATACAGCTGCGACCATTTAATATGCTCCAAGTCACATTCATTTCTCTGCACCTCTTGCTCTCACAGAAAACGCTAACAAACCTGTCTAACCGCTGCTGCAATATGCTGCGCCACACTACTGCATGCCACGCCATCTGCCACATTTTGCTGTGCAGTGTGCATATTTATTTGCTGAAATCGGATTGCTCAGCATCCGCCTGATTTTGCAGAATCATCCGCACAATCATGGAAACAGATGTGGCCGTCAAATCAGGGTTTGTCACGACTGTTTTGTTATCATGTGGAGAGCCACTGTAGCTTTTTCCACTGGTAGACAGTCCACTGTTTAACTCTCTTACCTCTCCACATGGTCCAGGTTCCCTGATACGCCTAGCCCTCCGATGGTGTAGAGTTTCCCATCATACACCAGGCTGTTGTGTCTGCAGCGAGCCACGGTCATCCTGGACACCAGGTTCCAGTTGTCCAGCAGGGACATGTAGCACCACACATCCGCCACTGTCACGCCCGACTCTGTACCACCTGAAAATAAAGAGGGCTATCGATTCAGTACGACATACAGGGTAAATACGACTTACATGTATGTAGTCATATGTAGCAAGGAGGTAATGTATACACATCCAAACGCTTGACATAAAGTGGTAGGACAATGAAAAATAAAATAAAATGACAAATAAAAATAGTCTTGTTTCTTTGTCATACATACTGTATTGTATGCAATTTGACCCTAACCCTAGTGACAGTGGAGGACTATGTTAACAGACTGAAAGTTGTTTCTTACTGGGTTGAATAGTCAACCAACCAACAAAATTGTACTTGTTTCAGCATAGCAGCCTTCTTCAAAGCAGCTCTCTAAGCAATGTAATTTGACATGTAACACCAGCAGCGACTCAGTGACCCCCTTCCAAGTGTGAGGGAAGGTTACAGACCAGAGCTTGTTGATTGGCTAGCTAGCACACCTCTGATTTCCCCACTGGCTGCCCGACTCCCAGCAGACACATGCAGACCTGTTCCAATGCCCAAACACACATTTACATTTATATGAAAAGAGGGAGAGGAAAGGTACATGCAGGACGAATCCTGTTGCATTTCCACGGTGCAATGTCAAGGTCTGAGTACCGTGCAGGATTCCCACACAAATGGACCGTGGAGGGAGAAATTCACTCTACCTCTGGAGGAGGAACTTAAAGGTGGCTCATAGAGAGAGTCACAGAGTGCACAGTATGTCACTATGGAACAAAATAAACTGCAGAACACTGCAGCAACTGTAAAGCCAGACAGAAAAAAGTAAGTCCATGAAAACCTCAACAGAAGATAAATAGGACAGAAATTCTATAAAGAAAATAAAGTTTCTTTATAAAAAGTTTGTCCGTTCTTAAACCCTGTTATAAGTTGGGTTTCTATCCAAGTATTTTTGTGAATTATGATGTAGCGAAATAGAAAAGCTGAATGGAAATAGCAAAATTCTGTAAAATTTTGCCTATTAAACAAAGAAAAGGTTTTACGCTTATTGAAGCAGAAAATGTTTTTGTCGATCAAGAAATGATGCAAAACTTAACGATGGAAAAGCATTTCTTGAACAAATAATGATGTAGGCCGGTGAATGGTTCAATGGTTCATTGCACAACAGCAAAAAATTGGCTTTGGACATTCTGAAATGTTGTCTGCAAAATACCTGTCCACAATCAGAAATTCAGAAATGTCATACCTACTGACACTCCATGTATACGGTGCCCATCATGGTTTAATGACCATTAATTGGTGTATTAGAATTTTACTAAGTGCATTTCTTTGTATTCCTCTTCAGACGAAAGCATGAAGTATGCTCAACATTAGCTGACAAACAAGAACAATAGCAACTTGCCCAATGCTATCATTCAATCAATCAACTTCTTGAAAGGCTTTCCATTTTTCTGGTGGATGAGAGCCTAATTATTCACTTCAACCCAGCTGATGATAATGCACTTAATTTGCATATAATTTTTTCGTGACATTCAAAAGTTGGTGTAAAATTCGCTTGACAGTTGGAGGTAAACTAAATGACTCTAAATGACTGCGGCAGGAGTGGAGGCGGAGTGTGTGCCTCGGCTCACCTGACAGGTAGATGTTGTCTCCTGCTGAGATGACGCTGAAGAACTCGCGGTCGTAGAAGGGCAGGCTGGCCAGCGGGTACCACTTACTGTTCTGGGGGTTAAAACAGGTGACGGCCGTCAGGGAGCGCTGGTTCATCCCTATAGCCTGACGCCCTCCCACCAGAACGATCACCTCCGCCACACCTACGGGAGAAAGAGGCAAGGGGATGGAGAGAGGAGATGGTGGGAGTGGAGGAAGGAAGGAAGGAAGGAAAGAGGGAGTTTTAGGAAAGGTTTTCACCATAGTAAATGAGAGGCAAAATCAAATCAAAGGCTCTTTGGTGCTTGCAGTCACTAGCTCGCATAATGTTGCTGTGGCGTGCTGCCAAACGTTTCAGCATTCACGGTTTTCACTGCAAGGGATGAATTTTTATATATTTAATAATGTTATCATTAAAAAAAAAAAAAACTATGAGGCCATTCATATCCACAACATTTCTCCATACAAATAAGAACCTTGACATCCTGTATGGGCAAATTTACTGTAGAGCACCAAATAGCGCCAGTGCTAAACGGCTCGGCTGTTTTGAATTCAGCAGGCCTTGGCTGTCTCTGAGTCAATAAGCTTGCCGGGAAATGCAAAACAAAATGCAAAATAGAAAAGTTTCCTCTTGGTCACAGGAAACTCACTAGTGGGAAAAGTATAACTCAATTACCTAGACTGATGGACCTGCCACTCGTTTAGCTGCTGCCCGGTTTTCTTATTCTCCCCTCCCATAGATAATACAGGCGAAAAGCCCACACAATTACTTGCCTACACACACACACACACACACACACCAAGCACTTACACACCTACTGTGAAACATACAGCACGGCATGAGAGAATCGACAAATCAATAGGCTAGAATCAATTTGTGTACATTTGTGTGTGGAGATGTGTCTCATCTCATATACTCAGCCAAGGCCTTGTTTGATCAGCAAGATACTCAAACCACAATCAGTGCTCATCCATGTCTTAAGCATACTACTTCGCACCCCAGCCTCTATCCTCACACACTCACACACACATGCACAAATATACACACACACACACACACACACGCACACACAGTTGGTGGATAAAGACACCAGTGATCCAAAACACACAAACAGGTTGGCGGCCTGCCACATGCGTGTCTCAGGACCTCTCAGCCTTCAGCAGCAGGCTCCAGTGAGCAGGCAAGACGACAAGCCGCCAGACAGAAATGAGCTTTGTGTTTGTAAGCAGCAGGCAGGCAGAGGCAGGCGAGCTAGAGAGAGAGGGAGGGAGGGAGAGAGAGAGAGGGAGAGCGATAGGGAGAGATAAAAAGAGACAGTGTGAGTGAGAGAGAAAGAGGGAGAAAGGGAGAGACACAAAGGGAGAAGGAGAGACAGAGAGAGAGAGAGCAAAAGAGAGGGAGAGAGAGCTATTCTTCATACACTCCAAAGCGAGGCTAACCACTGGTTCATCTGCTTGGATCAATACTCTTCCACAGACACTCTCCTGACAGGCACATCCATAGGCGGGCCGTCTCTTCCTTCAGCTTCTTTCTTTTAAAACACTATCATCTTGTTTTTTTTTTTCCTCTCCCCTCTAAAGCAGCTTCCCTTTTTCTCCCTCTAAAGCTGGTAAAACACAGAGAGCTTTTCTTTAGGAAGAGGAAAAAAGGGTAGAGATAAAACATAAAATAACACAGTGGGCTTTGCTAGGCTGAGCAAATAGAAGGAGAAGTAAACATCGCCTCAGACATATCATGGACATACAGCTTAGACTTTGTGGATAGCATGAAGCTGGCTGGCTCTTTCCCTCGATATGGTTTTAAGAAGGTGTTCCTCTGCATTGGACCAACATGAGAGCGGCGACTCGCACAGAATCCTGACACTGTTGCTGTGAAGATGAAGGTCTGGTTTACGACCTAAAAATAGGACAGTAGTAACAAAAGCATGGTAGGCCCGGGGGATGTGGAAATGGCTGCCTTTTTTCGGCGGTGTGTGAATGATGCGCCGACTGGGAGAGGTGCTAAGAAAGATTTTAGTCCCATCATGGGCCCATTTCCACAGTTTCATGGCATCCTGACCCAGCCTCAAAGCCTCAGATGGCCCTCAAGACCTCCAACAGACCTTGGATATCCCGCTAATAAATGGGAGTCTAGTTTTATAGGACAGTTGGAGCGACTGCGGTTGTTCTTTGAATAAAAAGTGAGTGAAAACGGGCTCTTTCTCTTTCTTGCGAGCTTCCGACTATACCTACAGTCACACACATTAATTATACCGACTTTGTTCTGCTATTGTTCTTTGCCACAACCATTGTCATGATTAGTTTGCAGCTATTACAGTATGTGTTTGTACTCTTAATTATTTATTTCTCTTTATTACCCTTTGTTCTTTTAACTTTATTGGATTTTAAAAAGTTATAGCATTTTCTCTGACTTTTAGGATTACATTCTTCATCTCTTTTGTTCTCTTTTCTTTCATCCTATTAGTTGTTTCGCTTTATTGATACTGACGGTCTCCAATTTTACTTAGCGAAGTTATCTATGAGAGCCAGATGTGGGATTTTCTTTTTTCTCCCCCCATACCCATCATTGAACGTTCTTCCGTTTAATGTTCTTTTCACCATCTGTATTCCATCATATTACCGGTATGCAAAAATAAATACTAATGCAAATAAAACAATCTAAAAATGCTAAAATGGTAAAGAATTATCAGCGAAAACACATTAAAAAAGGGCGTTAAGGCCACCAAAAACTATTATGTTGGAAATAATAAATCTACTGAAGGTTTGTGGGGTATTTTCCTACATAGAATTGATCCCTCCCTTACTACAGCTACTTGGGCCCCCATACTGCCAATTAGGGAACTTAAGCAAATGCACATACTGGTTGTAGCTGAGAACAACCCTCAGCATGCCAAACTGTATGTCTATGCACATGCACGTGCGCGTATTATCACCTATAGCACCGATTGCGTTGTGCCAGGCTTTTTCTCTGTGCTGCTTTCCACTTGGCCGGACATGTCAGGCAGAGTCCACATCTGGGCGTCAGGCTGCAGCGTGGCTCTGACCCCTGAAGCCCCGGACACACTCACAACCTCACACCGCCCAACACCGGCCTGTCAGAACGCACCAACACAGGAGAGCAGCGCAGCCAACGGGGAGTCACGGCATCAGATCAGATGGTTTTGCGGGTGTGTTGCTCTGTCTCTGTCTGACTGTGTGTGTGTGTGCGTGCGTGTGTCTGTGTGCGTTTTCTCTGACAACAGGGCCGCACGGGGATGGCTGTCAGTCAGTCAGGGGCTTGATGGGAGTGGGGTGAAGGGATGAAGGGATGGAGGATCGAAGGATGGAGACGAGCGGGAGGGATGAAGGGATAACCGAGTTCCTGACAGCTCCTGTTTTTTTATAGGATTTTTTTTTTTTTTTTTCTGTTGGAGTTTATCCCCGTGGCAGAGTGGGGAGAAAAAGTCTCCTTGTTATTCCTGATTGTTATTAACCTTTATTTCTTTTATTTTAATTTTATTTATTACAGTTTTAAACCTTTATTTATACAAGGAATGTCGACTGAGCACACTTGCTCTTTTCCAGCAACACCCGGCTTCACGTCCATACACTATCAGTCAAAAGTTTGGACACAACTGATTGAATGTACTATGTTTTTCATTAAGTTAAAGCCATTTTGATCTAAAGGCTTATGCTTAAAATGCTTGAAATTTGTTTTTTGGACAAATATAAATAGTGAAGTTGATGCCTATGTAAGAATTTCTTTCCAAAGCCTTTGCCTTTCCATCAAGGCAAAGTGTTTAACACTTTCAATTTCATTTGTGTTATTTAATTGTTTTGATGTCTTTACAAATATTCTAAAATGTGAAAAATTTTGCAAATAAAGACAAATGCATGTCCAAACTTTTGACTGGTAGTGTAGTTACACAACATTCACATATGGGAGCTGCCCAGTACAACCACTAGTCTTCTACTGGTGACTGCTGAGCAGCTCTACTGGAGCAGCTGGGGGTTAAGTGCCTTTCTCACAAGCCCGCTTCTCTAACCTCCTGGCTACTGCCACCAACTTCTATTTTTAAAGGTCCATTATTCAAAATATTTATTTATTTTCAGAGATGGATTGTTATAGGAAAAAGAAGTCAATCAATTCTAACAAAAGCAAATGTCAGTATTCAGAAGCAACAGTGAGGGGTTACAAAAGATGCATTGTTCTGGATGCCAGCTGGTGCCACTAAGTCTTTGAAAGGGTCAATAGGTACTGTCCCACTGAAGTCCCCCATCCTGCATCCATGAATGCTGTAGGTTTTACAAAAAAAAAAAAATTATACCAGAAAAGTCGTGTCTCTAAAATAACTGATCACCAGACCGGCTCCGGACAACTGAAAAGAGAACAAAATTGGAATTCTCTAGACAAGTCTTCTCTGGGCAGCAAGCATGAAGCGTGGGACTTCTACAATGGCAACATCTGTATAGAGTCCAGTATTAAATCTCTCCACAGGAGGTTTCAGTTATTGGAGGCTGGGGCACTATTGGCCCAATAAAAAGTATGTGCTCTCGGGGATGGACAGGCTTGTGTAAGAGCTGAATCTCAAATTGCAGCTGATGCCCACCCACGGAGCGTGGCGTGTGCACAAACACCACCTGACAGTTTGTGCTTATTGCTTCCACCCGACTCCACTTCCGCTAAATGACTCCTATCTGTGACAGGAGCACCCCGCCCATGCTTTACCCCACGCCGGAACCAACTGGATTCTCACTGTGGAAGACACACACACACACACACATACACAGATTCACATGGACATAGAGTCGCTCTGGAAGAGGAGAGGTTGAGGGGAAGATGAAGAACAGATAGAACAGAACAGATAGATTCTTCCATTTCCTCTTCCCCTCAGCCACAATAGGCCTTCCTCTTCTTATCTCGGCTTGTTGTGTCTCTCCTTGCTCTCTGCCCCATGCTGTGACCCTGCTTTCCTTATTCCTCTTCTCTTTTACCCCACGGCCAACATCTCCCTCTTTCTCTCGCCCTCTCTCTCTCAAACCACAGTAGACTTTGTTCTCTCTCTCTCTCTCTCTCCAAGTCTTTCTCTCTAAAACCCCAGGAGTCTTTCCTCTCACCCTATCTTCTCTCTACTCCATCTCCCCTCAGCCTGTGCTTTCACCCCTCACACCTTTTCTCCAGCTGTTTCAACCTTCTTTTGACCCTTATTTAACAAGCCTTGCTTTGCTGCAGGAGCAGCCGGAGGGACGTGGTAGGGGTGGGTTGGGTGGAGTTGCACATTCCCACCTGGGAGTTGTTGAGCAGGACTGAAGTCACGGAGCGCCTCTACAGGATGAGTTTAAAGGTTAAGTGCATTGCTCAAGCGCACATCAGCTGTGCTATGGGAAAAGAGCAATGTGTATCACTGCAACCAACAATCTTCCTCCCACCAGCAGATTTCCTTGACTGTAAGTGGTTTTAGCTGGCAACCCCATGGGTGCCAGCTCGCTTCGTTAACATTAAGCCTACCGATGCCTCAATGAGTACAACAGAGCAGAGAAAAAAACATACAAATCCCAATCTTAAGGAGGTGCAGAACAGAATACAAAGCACAGAACAAAAGCATAGTGTGCAAACTGCAAATTCCTCCCAAAGTGTATAAATTTATTAACACCTACACACAGAATCTACAAAATATTAGGGGCATGTTCCTGATATTAAGCTGCAGTCTCTTTTGCACAATCCACATCTCAATTTTTCTCAACGCTTAAAAATCCTTCTCTTACTCGTCTGCTTCTCTTTATCTACATCTCCTCCTTTGTGATTGATGCAGATTTAATAAGGGAAATCAATACGGGATCATGGCTTTTACCTGGATTCACCTCATCAGTGTGCTTCATGAAAAGAGTAAGTGTCCCTA
Organism: Centroberyx affinis; assembly: GCF_046629955.1. NCBI lineage: Eukaryota > Metazoa > Chordata > Actinopteri > Beryciformes > Berycidae > Centroberyx > Centroberyx affinis. The sequence continues at coordinate 509,209 of NW_027279540.1, forward strand.
ATATTTTGTTCAGTTCAAGCTCCTTGTTCTTCGTTAGTCATATGAAGAAGACGAAGTGTGTAAATGCTAATAAATGAGTCACATGTATAAGTGTAAATAAATTCATACACCCTGGGTGCGACTTGCAGTGAGTGTGCAGACTACTTTTATTCAATGAGTATCACAGCCACAGCGGCACTGCCAGTCTGTCTCTCAGGGCTTAGAGCCATTTATATCTCACTGCTGGTCCATAACCATTTCCTCTTATCTCAGTAGCTTCTCTCTATTCTCTCTCTCTCTTGCTTTCTTCTTCCTAATCCTATGATTTCTTTCCCAGGGTGCTAATTTGCTACGGTAAGGATCAGGGGGCCAAGGGCTCCCGTTAATGTCAGGGAGATACAATGTGTGCCTATGTGCATGTTTATAAGTATATGTGTGTGTGTGAATGTGTGTGTGTGTGTGCGTGCATGTGTGTGCGCGTGCGTGCAGTTGTGCATGTGTATATTCATCATTTGTCTCTGTATCTGTTAACCAGTGATTGGTAGCTGTGCTGGGTGGTGGAGACGAAGCTTTCTGTATCCTAACTGTCCCCAAACCATGTTGAAACTCTGCACTATTTGAATCTCATGCATTATAATTTGGTGGATTCAAATAACACATTTAAAATGTATGCTTGTGTGTGTGTGTGTGTGTGTGTGTGTGTGTGCGTGCGTGCGTGCCTGCATGTGTGTGTGTGTGTGTATCTGTGCACCCTGCTGTGTGGAGACTGCCAAGACTTCAGAATAACACAAGAGAAGAATGATTGGCAGCCGCCCACACACACACACACACACACACACACACACACACACACACAGTATAGAGTACACATACACACGCACACATAGAAACACACACGCAATCCACCCAGCCAAATCTGCCCAATCAGCACATGCAATGATACGGGCCTAACCAGGTTCACTACATCTGTTGAATATTGGATGAGGTTGAAGCAGCTTTACAAGCTTACAGGAGGGAGGTCAAAGAGCCAGATGTAGCGTGAGGGATGCTGAGGCCGATCTTGATCTTAACTTGTGTAACGGTAGTCTGTTTGGGTTTGACTGAGTCTATGTGTGGTGCACTGTGTGTGTGTGATGTGTGTGTTTGAGCACACCTCGTAATTCAGCTCTAGGAAGAGAATGAGCAAGTTTCCTGGCAACAGTCCAGATTGTTCCCTAGTCTTTCCCCCTCTCTCCCTCCCTCTCTCTCTCCCTCCCTCACTCCCTCTCCCTCTCTCCCTCCCTCCCCCTCTTTCTCTCCGTCCTTTCCCTCCTCCATGGTAGGAAATAGCTCCATCTGACAGTAGTCACTAGTCAAAAGGTCAAGCGGACGGAACCTTAATTTTCCCTGCAGCTCCTGCAGACACTCAGACCAGAGGTTATCTAATCTGGATTTACTGCCTCCATGTTACAGTTATGAGCTGAAATAGATGTGTTTGCTCGAGATTTCACTGATAAGCCGCAGGAATATCAAAATCTCAGCCTCCAATTCTCCAATGACTAGTTTCATCCAACTTTCTCTCTCTCTCTCTCACTCTCTCCTACAAATACCATCTCAGACTCCAGAAATAAAATCGGAGGAGGATCCGCTGAAGGGCACTCTTCACACAGAGTGATTAGACATTTCTGGCACATTCTCCAGTGTCCTGCTTTTCCAGTTTGAGGCGTAAAACAGAGTAATCTCACGCTACATTGGCTCTAGAAGACAAACCAGGCTGAATAATTACCCAGAGCGGGGCAATAATCAACAAAGTCCAGACAAAACGCAAAGCTTATAATTGTCTTTCCAAAACACTGACAGCCTCCCTGTTGCCATCTCTTCACTTAATGGTTAGCGTGGAGGCTGCGGAGCTGGAAAGAAAGATGACAAATAAATTCAATTATTCCATGAAAAAGAGGCATTGTCAATGTTGACGAGGAATCGTTAAGGAAACGTCGAGGCGATCGGCAAGACGGAGTGTGAAAAGATGCTGCGCCAGAAGCAGTAGGTGGCAGACTTGAGAGGAAAGTCATCCGATGATCTTTTCTGCTCTCCTTACAAGGTGTGAATCTTGCTCTCCTTCCTTTGCAGTGGTGGCGCTCACACTAACTCTCCGAGGAGCTGCTGGCCAACGGAGGTGTGAATGAGTAGATGAATGTCACGCCTACGGACCTCACACAACGGCCCGGTTTTATTGTCTTCTGCCTGTGGATATAAACCATGCCATTGTGTCGGCTAATCCAACAAAATCCAACGTTTTTAGACCACCAGGCTACCAGCACACGGTGTTTTATTTCTGCCTTGCCTTGGGCTGCAGGGATGTAACATGGTCAATAAGTTTTGATACCAACATTTCCAGGATAATTTGGGGAGCAATTTAAATCCTCCCGCAACACATTGCTGGGGCTCTGACCCTGGCTGTGAAAAATCTTGTTCTAGGGAGTTTTAAATGAAGTAATCTATACCTACGAACACAAATTCACTTATAATAAATCATCTCAGAGATCAAACGCTTGTTCAGAGATGCTGCAGTGAACCTGCTTTATACTGCAACTCTTATCTCTGTTGCTTCTGCTGCTGGTGTGTGTGCGTGTGCGTGTGTGTGTATACTTCACTTTTTTTTTTTGGCTTAGTACACGTGGACTTTTGATTACAGATGACAAAGTGGACCGAGAGAAAGAGGTGGAGAGAGAAAGGAGAGATTGCATAAGGCTCCCCTCCTCCGGTGTATGTATTAAAAGTTTAACAATGTATGTGTGTGTGTGAGAGAGAGAGAGAAACAGTGTGAGCAGAGCTGGACCCCTGCGTCTCCTAGTCATTACAGCTCATTTGTCTGAGTGCTATTCCACTTGGCTGGGCTGACTTAACAGTTTGCCCTGGCACTCTGCACCTTCCTCCAAGCCGAACAGAGCGACACATGTGGGGAGAAAGAAATGGGGGAACATACTGTTTGGTTTGGTTTGTGTGTGTAAAAATATATACATTAGGTGTACAAAAGAGAACCATTTATTCACTTTAATAACACACAAACACACACACATAGACACACATCAAAAAAAAAAAAAAGTGTTTCTCATGACTGTTCTTGTTTTGTTCCATACATCAACAGGAACGAAAACATTTGTGAGCAAACACCCAGCACCAGCGGCTGTCTAATCCCCCTGATCCCCCGGAAAGTCTAATGACAACTAATCAGATGCACATCCCCACTCTAATTAACCAATTAGCAGCTAATGGATTCACATACTATACGCAACGCATGGAGGATTCATTATGTGACTCTCGCACACTTCACTTTACCGAAGACCCTCATCGGGCCAAATGACGAGTGGAGTTTGGTTATGACTCGCACACTGTCAGCACAAACCGCACTCCAACCTAGTGTGTTGAATTGTCCCTCTTTATTTTCTGTTATCCACAACTGGAATTGTCTATCATGTGGAGAAAAAGTTTCATGGGACCAAGCCAAGTCTCCCAGTCTGATAATGCATTGTTAAAGGACAAAAAAGAAAATACATCAACAGCATCAACAAGATAAATCTACATTCTACATAAAGCTACATTTCCCCCCCCCCCACCCAATTTTCTGTTTCTGCAGGATACCGATGATATACAGCAGAGGCAAAAATAATTAACGTTAAGAGAGTTAAGAAAGGGTTCACTAGGGCCACCAACACACACACACACTCTCACACAGAGACTTGCCTACTGGGCTACTGTTGCTGGTCTGGCATTATTTATGTTTGGAGATCACAGAAAGCCAATTTCTACACTGAATATCTCTTTGGCCCCTGGTTCATAATTCATAAAACACGTAATTTGCATCTTATAAAATGAATGGACCGAGCATCCAGTAAAATGATTTAAAATGCAGAATGGGCGCAAAATTCTCTCATTCTCAGTCAGCCTAAACTTTTAGGCACCTCTTTCACCTCACTTTCTCTTGTGGCTCATTTCTTGGTGGTTATTCTGATTTTTATAACTCTTGCCTCTTATATTCTGAAAGAAACAGTCTATTTATCAATTCTGCCAATACAGCATTGTTTCATATTGTTAGCCCACATCGCCTGTTGTATTAATGCTGTACAGTGACACACAATATGGTGACATGCCAGGACCTGTCCAAATGACTGCCAAAAAAATTAGCTATCAGTGAGAATTGCTCTAAAATATGAGTGATTACAGGGAGAAATGGCAACAATAGAGCGCAGCAGTGCAAAGGAGAAAAACCTTGGAAAACAAGAGAGTTGGAGGGTGTATGAAAAGCACCTGACTGCTTCTATTTAGCTTTAATAGAAATTATCTTTTGAAATACTCCACCTCATGAGCATATTCCACAGTATATAGTCACAAGCCATTAAGGCATGTATTGGCGGTTTTATTATTCAGACATAACGGTGTGAAATTGAGGAAAATATCTGCAAACAGACCAAAATAACAAATGGTAAATAAGAGCGGGGGCGTCATGCAAACTAAAAAACAGGCGGTGCACAAAAGAGTGTGGGGTCTTAGGGTCCTCATCCAAGATTTTTTTTTAAAGGCAGATATGAAGTGAGGTATATAGAGAAGCAGAGTGACAGGGGTAGAGCGAGAGAGAGAAAAGGGGAGGTAGAGAGAGAGAGATGTAGAGGGAGAGAGAAGGGAAGAAGGGAAAGAGAATAAAATGAGAGAAAGACATAAAGAAAGGAGAGAGAGAGAGGTGCTATATCAATATTTACTTAACTTACTCAAATCTGTTTTTGTAACTCAGTTATCTCCTACCTTAAGTAAATACTGAATATGTATAAAATAAACATACAAATTATTTGTAACACTGTACTTTTTTAAACCTGTTTGATGTTCTCCTCTGCTCTCCGGTTCTCTATCTTCTGTTCCATTTCCCCTCAGAATTATTTCTTTGATGAATGATTGATTGATGAATGATTTAGTAGAAATATTGTAGAGAGCCTGCATTTTGGGGAGTAACTGTAATCGCTGGCCTACTTAGTTTGTATATATGAAGATGACACCATTCAGTATTTGTAACTCAACCCGCCCTGCTGGCAACTTGTTCGCTTAAAAATTAAGCTTTGTCTGCTTCATTTTTCTAAAGACAAATACACACAGGGGAGGGGCCATTAATTCTCACACACACAAAATCACCTTCTCTCTCTCACACACATGCGTGCACACACACACACACACACACACCTGCTCTATCACACAAAACATCACCTGCTAAAATTACACCGGTACCGCACCAAAGACAACTATGGCATAGCTCTGCCGGCATTTAGACGTTGAACCATATTGCCTTTAGCCAACACCAGTAACAGCAAGTCATGCAGAGACCTACAAAGATTATTGTTGACAGCTAATTTAATTAGATACACAGTACTGTGCAAAAGTCTTAGGCACCCAAGAGTTTTTATATAAATTGTGTCTTAGATGTTTATTCATCTTTTTTTCTGCATTAGTGTGTCAGTAGACTGCTCTTTATAGTGCATTTTTTGATATTTAAAAACTTTTCATTTAGTTATTTTTGAAAGCATCTTCACTTTACTTTTTTTCTTTTACATGTGCCTAAGACTTTTGCACAGTACTGTATGTTAGCTAATTAGTCATGTATCCAGCACAGTTGTAGCTATCATCTTGTAGGTACAACTGGAAGCACTAGGGGAGGAGATGGGGCGCACTAGCGGGGTAAAAGGATTCACACACCATGCCAACCTTTCATTATATTTTTTATATTTTCGATTGGTCATGCTCAGGGGTAAAAACATATGAATTAATTTGTAAAGCTGTAATTCATTCATAGCCTAAAAAATATTTTCACAAGGACCAACTCAAAGGGAAAAAAACAAAAAAAAATCCCTGCAGCTTTGGAGGTGCACGTGCATCCCCAGGGTCTATGGGCAGGGTCCACTGAATAAGAGATTTGATAAATTTTCTTTCTTTAATCCCAATAGAGTACCTTTGTAATCAGGGAACCAACTAGAATATGTCAGGGGAAATCTTACACTATAGGTGTAACTTTTAGCTTCTGATTCATTAATTCAAGTCCAGATCTGGAGGGATGTTAACTGAATATCTAGATTGAGAAATTTAATTTAATTCAAATGTACTGCCAGAAAAAGATCAAATGTGTAAGGCATGCATACAAGCACATACATACATATAGTGTATATGTGCACACAGACCCACTCACTATAATGCAGCCACACACTGTTTGCACGCATGCATGCGCATACAACTCATAAGTTCACAGATTGAGTGTGCTCAGCAAGAAGAGCTTCACGGATGGCAGTTTTCCTTTCTTTTTCCGCTTGACAGACTTATCATCCGAGCTCAGGTGGTGCCCCATCTGTTTACGTGCTCTCTCTCTCACTCACACTCACACACTCACACACACACACACACACACACACACACTGCCTATACAAGTAGACACATGCTCTAGGAATAAACTGAATAAACTCGATTTCCTTCAAATTTCATTCCTCATCTCCCTCGCTCCTTCTCTCCCTTGCTTTCTGACCACATCCCTACCTCTCCTCCTGTGCCTCTCCTTCCCATATCCTTTCTTCATGTCCTCTATGTGTCAACTTCACTCCCCAACAACCTCAAACTCTCCTCCAAGTCTTTCCTTCATCTGTCCCCTAATCCCTCTATCCGTTCACCCCTCCATCCTCCATCTCTCCCCCCCCCTAACGGCCTTGTTTCTGCAGCCTGTCCCTGTGCTGGTCCCCATGTCTATCCTGCGAGCCGGATGACCATGCACCCTGCTGCGTACGGCCCACCCAGTCCAACAGCAGCAGATGGCCAAGCACACACATATGCACCTGCACACAAACAACAACAACACCTATACAGTCATGTACACACACAAATATGTACAGGCTCACACAAGCGCAGAAACACTGCAATGTACACAGCCACATATAAATACAAAGGCACATTCACTTTTACAAACCCACGCATAAACGCACGCACACACACACACCGTCTTACACAACTCACTATGTATAACAAAGGCACAAATACACAGATACAATAATTGGCCCTGACAGCCAGTCTTAACATAAAGACTTTGGCTTCAGAGGAGTTAAAAACTTGATGGGGAAAACTTACATATATTTCCCATTCGCCGAGCCATCTGGGTACGATGCATCATGAATGTATTCATCCCAGCGGCATTTATGCATTTATAAAATTCTGTTGTACAGAGCCACGAGCTGCTGTGAATCAATACACACTTCACGTTGCATAATGGGGCCGTAGGATGCATAAGATATGCACACACCAAACACTATAAAATGTGCGTTGACAGAAAGTGCTTCTAGAAACTGCTGAGAAGAAAAGGAGACTACTGGCTTGTGGATAAGTAATGGGATGATGTCGAGCACATATAATGCCACAAATGTCTTTTCTCGAGAGGCAAATGATTCTGTATAAAGCCTCATCCCCATCCCGCAATTAAACATGAAAAAATTATTAACCTAATGTGATTCCCCCAACGTTTGTTTACTGGCAAATGCACATTGACTGGACCACAGAGTTTGGCTGGTAAACTGACCGCACTGTAAAGTGCGCCATTTGTTAGGCAATTATCTTCATTCTACCAAGCAGAAAATAAGTTGTGCCGGATGGTAAGGTGTGCCTGTACTAAGCTCCTAATACCTTGCAGACACCGTAATTAGACAGCTCTTTACTGAGGGAAAGAGAGGGGTCCTGGCCGACCTGAGGGAAAAATCTAACGGCCAAAAGCAATTTACAGGCGCCTACCGATCTCTGTGAATATCTGATTTTAATGATGTAAACAAACAGAGTGGCCTTCAACGGCCTGAACATCAGCAGTAGTCGGAAAGTGAATGGCTGCCTGATTGCTTAGGATACAAGGGAAGGTCTGACTATGACTAGCTGGTGTTTAAAAGCTGTTAGGAGATGTTTATGTGGTGAGCCTACTGTTAAAGAACCCTGGGTTCAGCTGCCCAGAAACCCTGGGAAGCCGTTATGCTTGGCCACTCTCAACTTTCATGGTAACCTCAAACAGGCATGGCTCAAATAATCCAGAGTTTTGTTTTGTTTGAATGTTGAAAGCAGGGAAAACCAGCCATAGCATTTGGAAACGAGACCTGTTGCCTCAACTATGACAATATCCCCACATCTATATTTAAGTATTTACAGTAGCTGTGAAGTTATGAAGTTCTGTTTTAAATCACTGCTTCCCAGTAGTGGGCTGAAATCAATACAGTGGAGTGGCAGTCAGGCTCTTCTTCTGGAGATCTGACCTCAGTGTCACCTTGTTGCAGTGAAATATGAACAGTGCATGCGTGTGTGGGTGCGTGGATCCGAGCAATGTGTTCTGGGTCAATTGCACTGGTGGGCGGCAGATCATGCCTTTGGCACCTTGCTCTCAGGTCATCCAGTCCAAAGACAGATGTGCATCAGTTATTATTTGTGCCTCTGTGTGTGTGTGTGTGTGTGTGTTTGTGTGTGTGTGTGTGTGTGTGTACCAGCAGAGAGCCGAGGCCGGGTGCGGGGCGTCTGCATCTCCTGCCGTGCGTGGGGCAGCATGTGGTAGCGCTTGGCTTCGTTGACCAGATCCCGGCACGCCTCCGAGGATTTTATCAGCTCCTCGTTGTCCACCACATTCAGCAGGTAGGATGGATGGATGAAGGGAAGACGCACCACCGCCAACAGCTCTGACACATGCTGAAAGATGAAGAGAGAGAGGACAAAAGAGCGAGAGAGAGAGAGAGAAAAAAGAGAGCGATAAGAAAATGAAAATAGCTGTAATCAGTAGGTAAAGTGATCAATAACCGAGGGGGACACATAACAGAGGCGAAAATAAGGCAACAAAGTCAAACTGTATTAAAATGTTGTTTGCAGACATCTAAATTAATCTAGACTGATTGAGACTGCTAGGGATGCTCAAAGAGGAATTAGATGAACGACAATAAACAAATGCAGCCTAAAAGCACAGTGAATCAGAGTCTGCACTGATAAAAGGCACACACTCATATCTTCCTCTAAGAACTTAAATACAGCTGGATTAACTCCCAACCTCATTATACGTGTTTTTTTTGTGGCACAAATAATTTTGTTTACGACACCTTCAAAGAAAATAGGAAAAGCAACTATCGTGTTTGATCATTGAAAAGGCTGGGCTGGCAGACTGGGGGAACTTGGTAGTGGCAAGACACTTTAGGATCAATTACTGTCAGAGTGAGGTCGTCGCAGCTGGACCCCCGCAGAACACTGTCCACTGGCATCAGTCAAACACCTTCTGTGTGTGTGTGTGTTCTTATATTTCTGTTCTTATGAAGCCAATTGGTTTCACAAGGATATAAACATGTCAAAAATCATCCAAAGTGTGGACATTTTACTGGTCCTCACTTTAAGGGGCGAGTTAGGACTTGGTTTTAGGGTTAAAGTAATAATCTGTAACTTTTTCATACAAATGAGTGTCAAATTTGCTACTCTCCATCGCCAACTGATAACATACAACAGATAGTATTCGATCAGACAATAGAGATAACACTAACACCAACTAGCTTCCTATTAGCGCTGCTGTCACCTAGGCTGTCACTAGTTGACAGCTGCAGCGCTATGTCAACAATATGGCAGCAGCAACCGTGATGACGCTGATCGAATACTATTGATGAAAGCTTTTACATTTGCTGTTCTAAACACCTAACACAGCAGAGGAAAAATCCTCTGCTGCACAGTAAGTGATTTAGGGGTTTTATGTTTGTGGAAGCAACAATAACAGTGTGGAATAAATATAATAAGGGAGAAGAAATATAAGAAGCCACAGTCCATATTTAGTGTCTTCATTATTACATTATGTTGGGCCAGTGCTTACATTGAGTGCACAACACCAAAGCAATAACCGTTTATCACCAAAATCAGGAAAAATGAGAACGTTGCGGATTATCACTTTAAGGTTATAATTGGGATTAGGTTTAAATTAGGGTAAGGGTTAACATTAGGTATGTAGTAGAGAGGGTTAAGGTTTTGGGTTATGGGTTAGGGAATACATGTAGTCAATGAAGGTCCTCACAAGTATAGTAATACAGACATTTGTATGTGTGTATATGTTTGGGCACGTGCGCATGTTGGTTCCATGGCTGCATGTGCGCACGTTTGCATGTGCTCACATGTGTGTTTTAAGACAGAGAAAGGACAGACTGTTGCCACGACAACCATGTCTATAGCTCTCCCTGGCTGCCTAATGCTTATTTCTGAGTGTGTAAGTGTGTCGGTGCGTATGTGTGTTGTGTGTTGTGTGTTGTGTGTGCTGGCCTGTACCCCCCTGGGAGTCTCATCTGTGTCGATAGTAAAAGCTGTAAACAAGCCTGGACAGAGCGACAGAGAGCTGGGTGGAGATTGACCCCGTTGACCCTTCAGCTTAGAGCTACGTGACCGAGTCGCACCGGGAGAGCAAAGAAAACAGACTCACAGAAACATCATTCAGGGGGAGAACAAATAATAAGCTGACACTCTGCCTAAGCGTCTCCCTCTCCCACCTGAGGCCTTCCACTCTGGCATGTGTCCCATTTGTTTTCTACCAATGTCCCGGGCGCGTCTGACCAGAGAGGAGGGAAGAGGGGAGGAGAGGTGAGGGATGGAGGGAAGAAGAGGAGAGGAGAAGAGAGAGGAGAGAGGAGAGAGGAGAGAGGAGAGAGGAGAGAGGAGAGAGGAGAGAGGAGAGAGGAGAGAGGAGAGGAGAGGAATGGAGGGAAGGAGAGGAGAGGAGAGGAGAGAGGAGAGAGGAGAGAGGAGAGAGGAGAGAGGAGAGAGGAGAGAGGAGAGGAATGGAGGGAAGGAGAGGAGAGGAGAGAAGAGAGGAGAAAGGAGAGAGGAGAGAGGAGAGAGAAGAGAGGAGAGGAGACAAGAGAGGTAAGGACAGGAGAGGAGGCGGAGTAGCAGGGGACAGGCGAGAGAAAAAAAAGAGAGGACACGACAAGAAAAGACAAGATAAGTGAGCTAAAGTGAACTGAGGAGAAGACGAGAGGACAGGAGAGAGGATGTGACGGCTCCACAGCGGTCAGAGCAGAGGAATTTTGCTGATGACATTTCCTCTCTGTGTGCACGCCCCGAGCTAAACGCCATTCTGCAGATGGGACTGTCTGCCTTCCCTCCCCCACAAACACACACACACACACTCACACACACACACAGTTTACCCAACAGTTTATCAAACAAACAGCTCAATACCCACATAAACACTGGCTGTCGCTCCCAGCACCGCAGTTCAAACACAGCAAGAAAGTGAAGTCGAAGCAAGCTACTTAGCATACTGAGCCATTCTTGGGGGCAAAAACGCAAGCTACAGAAGCTGCTACTACCCAAATTAAAGAGCCCCCATAGTGGGAGATCTACCCCAGTTACTGAGTCATGTCACACTCAAATGGGGTGACTTCAGCCTCCGGCCCGCTGCTCTGCTTTGTATTACAAGCTCCTACACCCCAAAACCGCCAAAAATTCCACCCACTCTGGTCTTACGACATGTTATCGCGTCATTAATGCCAATGATCAAATATAGAAAACACACATTTGACAGTAAATCCTTTCAGACCAAAATCCTTACAAAATTAGCACAAATGCTTACACGAAGGACTCGATTTTGCTGAATTTCGGTTGATTTTGACCGAAGTGGCCCATTAAATCATATCTGTGCATGTGCAGGTCCTTCTGAAATAGGTCTGCTACTGACCGTTCTGACCCTCGGAGCTAAATTAAAGCTGTATATGGGGCAGTTTCGGCCAGGTGGTGCCCTTGGTGGCACAGCAGAAATGCTTGGATGTCTGTGTGTGCATTCGGAAATGCTGCTGCTTCCATGTGGAACAGCCCTTAATAAAAACATGCTGCTTTCAGGATTTGGAGAGGGGATGAATTCTGAGCATAACCAGTCTGCAGGTCTAGAGGTCACGGTGTGCTGGATAGACTAAGCCATGTTCTCACTCTCTCTCTCTTTCTGTGTGTGTGTGTGTGTGTGTGTGTATAAGTGTGTGCGTGTGTGTGTGTGTGTAGTTTTGGAGACACAGCTTTGGATTGGGTCACCTGAGCCCGTCTTTGGGCTCATCGCAGTAATGTCATGGCATAAAACCCACTCCACATCAATGCTGAACCACAACACACACACACACACACACACACAACTACTCTGTACTAAATTGTCACTTGCCAAACTGTTTTGAAAATGAAGCAAATGTAAAAGAAAAGGGGTAACATCTGGCATCTGCAAATCTTTGCTGGGGCATAAACTACATACATACACACACACACACACAGACACAGACACATCTGCTGTAACCTCTCTTCACTTGCCAACATCGTTGAAATGATAGTAAAACTGTGGCAAAGAAACAGCATCTGGTAACTGCAACTGAAAGGACTGCTACCACATAAACATCCCCCCAACACACACACACACACACACACACACACACACACACACACACACACACACACACACACACACACACACAACACACACACACACAGATGCACACGTGCAGATAGACAGAAAGATGTAGACATGGATCCAGTGATGTCTCTAGTGCTACTGTGCTGTAATCCAGTGATTCATGTCTGTGGTCTTGGTTGTTCATCTCATCAATAAAACAGAGTGTGTTCAGTCCAAAGGTTGATCCTGCTATAATTCATAGTACAAGAGATTGAGATGAGAAAGTAATCCCTGAGATTGAATTCTGATGTACAAATGACCATGGATGATAAAACCAACAAAACACAATTGTTTTGTTGGATTGGCCAGCATATGTTTGTGTGTGTGTGTGTGTGTGTGTGTGTGTGTGTGTGTGTGTGTGTGTAGTGGATGTGGGGGCTAGAGGGAGCAAATCAAGCTTGGCTGTCTTTCTTTACTTCAAGCCAACTCCGCTCCTCTACCTCTCTCTCTGCCCCCTCTATTTCTGGAAAAAAAAGAATTACTCTCCATCTCTAATCCTAACTAACTCTGTATCTCTCCCACTTCTCTTTCACTCTCTCTGACGCTCTCTCTCTCTCCTCCTCCATTCCGTCTCCTCGCGCTTCCTCCCACACATGCATATATCAACATGGAAATGAGGGAGTGTTGCACACTTGCTGCTAATATTCAAATCCAATGTGCCAGACCCCACAAAAAGGAGTCCTGCTTCATGCCAGCTATTAAAATTACTCAAATAGTAATTATTGAATATATAGGCTGTTTCCTTTTTTTTAGAGGGAACAAAATTATAAAATAAATGTCTGTTGTCATTTAGATTCTATTGTCCAATGATGAGGTAAAATTAATTTATAAGCCACTTTGTTTTCTTACCTGCACAGATTATTGATTGTATCTCTTCAGTATTTCTATGCTTTTTGTTATCATATTTTATCACACTTTTTTAAAAATATTTTCCCAGTCATTGGGCATATATACTTATAAATAAAATATATAATATATAGAGGGTATATTCCATATTTGTGCCATATTTGTGCTATTTGTGTCTGCCGGGTGTTTTGAGGCCTTTAAATGCCAGGGTTTACTCTGTCCCCCTATGGTAGGAATCAGTATAGACGAGGTGTGATCCTCTATGGGAACCGCAAAGAGTGTCAAAAGGCAAAGACCCCATTCTTATGTAAAGGCGGCAATATAGTATAAACAACAACGAAATTTGGCATGTTCCCACAGGCAAAATGACCGGTTTGCTACCAAAACAAAGTGTCGCATTGGCTTCGATCGCCGCAGTGTGCACAGGCCTCCAGCCAAACTAGTTGAAATTTTCACACAGCTTTGTTCACTGCCCCCCGATACACCATCATCTGCAGCTGGTCAACAATGTCAAATGATTGGTTGCATTTTTTACATGTGTCTTTTGGACCCCGTGTTTCCAGTTTATTTCCTTTGTTTACATTTGCGTTCATCTGTCCTCTGCTCATTTCCCAGATTAATCACTTTGAGGTTAGACTTGCTGAAGCTGTGAGAGAATATGTGCACTTATATGACCACGCAAGCAGGGACTATAAGACTCCATCTGGCATGCAGTGTCGTTAAACGAACAGACCTCAAGTCGCAGCGAGTAGAGAGACATTTGCTCGTAGCACCGTGTTCCACAGCAGTTCGATTTCTCGTAAGTTCGCTTTTATTTCTACTACACTGCCGCCTTAACAGATGAGCTTTTTCACATCTAAAAACCTGCCATCTAAAATGCAGTCCACAATATCTGATGTTCCAAAACAGTACAACAATAAGACATAATATTATAAGTCTTATTTCATTTTGGGTCGATTTCCCATTTAAAAGACATCCTTGTCGTTTTAGACAAACTGCTCGCACAACTATGCCAAAATAATAATTCCTTCCATGCATTTGTTAAGACATTACATACAAAAAAAAAAACAACAGACAACCCCTAAAGGGCTTTACCCTTTCATTCACCCATCTGCTCCATCTGTCCTGTCCCTCCTCTTTCTACCGTAACCCCGACTACCAATATTCCTTCCACAGGGTTTCACTTGACTTAACCCAGTGTGATTGTGGTTCACCTCTCCTCTCTTCTGTGTGGCAGATGTACTCCTGGGATTAGGCTAATTGTTGCCTCCATGCTACATTGTGTGTCCCGACATGCACCCTTCCTGGAGAAGTGACCTCCAGGGGTTTACTCTGATTACACGGTACTGGTCAGGCCCTGTCTGTGTGTGAGTGTGTGTGTGTGTGTGTGTGTGTGTATGTTAGACAATCTACTGCACCCACAGTGAGCTGTTGATGAAGCCTCATGGTGAGGAGAGTAAAAAGTGATGATTGGCTCTGAGTCACACAGGATATGGAAAAGGTGTTTTGGCTTAAGTATATTTCTTCAAAGTGTGAAACAAGGCACCCTAGTCAAACGTGTTTGTGCTTCTTGAATATACACCAGACTATCTGAAGTTTATATGTCTGAAATTTAGTTCAGATATGTTGACTGTATCTCAACACCTATTTAAAAGGGAGCAAAACCCCTCTTGAACCCAAGCTCGGGTAAATATTGATGGAAACTAATTTACACTACACTGCCATTAGGGCAATATGGCATGCAGGCTTTTACCGATGTATCTCGCTGGAATGCTGGTAAGTGCAGACTGCGTGTCATGGATGCACGCCATGTGAATTAAATCACACTGTGACTCAGGGCTCAGCTGGCTGTGTGCTAGAGAGGGTTATGTTTTTGTTTGTGTGTGCGTGTGTGTGAGAGTGTGTGTGTGCATGTGTGAGGCGTAAACCAGGTAAATGGGAGTACTCACGACACGGGCCAGCGAGTGATACACCTACACTCTGCAGATGAGAGCAGGCAGCATGCATCAGGCTCCATTTCTCTCTCTCTATCTCTAACAACCTCTCGAGCAATCACTCCCTCTCATGCACAGGCATGTGAGCGCAGTCCCTCCAGACATATGGTGTGACCTGTCATTCTCATCTCCTCTCCCACTCATGCAAGCAAACCATGGACAAATTTCAACAGAAATGACATCTAATGTGTGCAAATAAAAAATGTACCAAATTCCATCCTACTGGGTCATTAAAGAATAAATGGCATGCTTTTTTCACCTTATAAATAAGGACTTTGGTGTTTTTTTAGTGTGCAGAACATACGGAAACTATCTGCAGGAGTCTGAGGACATATGGAGAAGCTACTTTTAGCTCCTCCGCCCACACACACTTTTCCCTCTTTCCTTCTCCCTCGACATTGAGCATTTATAGGAGAGGAGGCCCGAGTCCATATGCTTATCCACTTATATTCTGATATGCAACCCAGATAACACCCTGTGCCCTCCTCTCTCTAATGGTCTCTACCTTACATACCGACACACACACACACACACACACACACACATACACACAGTGGAGCAGATGCACTAAAATACTGGCAAATCACACTTCATTGCATTCTGCATGGCATTTTTTCACATACTGCTGAGAGAATACATAATGCAGAATTTGGCTAATCAGAGATTGACCACATGAATGACAAGTACAGATGATTGAAATACCTCACCAAAACCTAATCAGAATAAAAAAACCTCATGCACAATTCATTTAAAAGTGCCCTATACAGTCACATACAGACTGACTGACAGGCAGACACACACACACACACACACACACACACAGGCAGGCAGACAGCGAATGTGAATGGGTTGTGCTTGGTGAGAGGCAGGGATAATGTGTCTAACAGGGAGCCTCTCATATCTGTCAGAGGCAGCAGAGAAGCAGCCGGGAGGCCGCCATCCACTAACACAGATGACAAATGTCCACTGAGCATTTCCCATTCCACTACTGTCAGCAAGGACTAACACCACCTGTGTGTGTGTGTGTGTGTGTGTGTGTTTGGTGTGTGTGTGTGTGTGTGTGTGTGAAATGATTCAGTGCCTCAGCGACATCAAATAAATGATACCTGAACGGTCATATCTATTTGCCTTTCTTTGAGCAGATAGAAGTACTCGTCTGCTTTAATGTGAAAAATGGACTGTCCAATCAGATTGCTCGCTTAAAACCCAGCCCCGCATGAAGAAGAAAAACACACACACACACACACACACACACACACACACTCACTAACTCGCTCACAAACACACAAACACACTCACGGGTCGGTGTGCATGAGTGAAGTGTGTGTTCAGCAGAGCGCGTGCCCATGTTTAGCCTCACAGTGATAACAAACTCACTCATCTGAAATGACCACAGCTTAGTGTATTTGTGTTTAGTGTGTGTGGGGGTTTCTGTGTGCACATATATATGTTCTTTCACTGGTAGCGTATGTATGGATGAGAGTCTCCTGAGTGAAGACATGTTCTTGTAAATGGTAGTTTGTTTGGGTTTGAGTGGATGCAGGTGTTTTGCCGTGTGTGTGTGCGCGCGTGTGTGTGTGTGTGTGTGTGTGTGTGAGACTGCATGGCTATATGTGCATAACCCCCGGAAGGAGGGAGGCTTGTGATGGGGGATGGAAAGAGAGATGTAGTGGAGGACAGACGCTGGCTGCTGCCCTAAGCTCTCCACTGACAGGTGCAGTGTATTCTCCTCTGAGGCCTGTTTCAGCATGACTACATAAAAAAAAAATGCTTTATTTCACTCATTTAATTCAAAGCATATTCATGTGAAAAACCGCTTACTGTACGTTGAAATAAATCTGATCGGTTTCGCTTTGTTTCTCTACTCATTCACTTAACTTTGAGGTCTTATTTTATGGCTATGGCTTTGCAAAGATATTTAGTATCTATTTCCCCTTCCACAATGTAGTGCGGTACATTTTTATTATTCCACAAAGATCTAGGGAAAACAGAGAGGACTGCTTCTGTTGCAGTGATAGCACAATCTGTTTATTCTCAATCTATCATATCGCCCGTGAAACTCTTTCGTAAGAGACCCCACTGGAAATGAGATGCCTTTGACTTGCTCTGGATAGGCAGCTGCTGTGGTTGAGTGGCTGCGTTCAACTCGCTGCACACATCAAGACTGAGCTAGCTATGGGACGGCGGAGACGGGTGAAAATGCGGGTCCAGAGTTCACTGGCTTGCATAAACAAGTCACATCCCGTCCACTCTCTAATACACAAGTCATACTCAGTCCAATATACAAGTGATGTTCAGTCGAGTGTGACGGCTTGTGTACATGACTGGGACATAAACGTTGACGTCCCGTGCATTTAGCGTGCAAGTGCGTGTGTGTGTGTAAGCATACATGTAGGAATGTCTGCGTGAGGGAGAGAGAGGGAGAGAAAAAGAGACAAAGAGACAAAGAGGAGAGGCAGAGAGGCGAAAGAAAAAACAGAAATTCCTCACATCGATCTCCATTGCCTGGCTATGTCTCCTCAAGTGCGTGCTTTTGTCACAGATCACAGTGGCAGCGGCGTATTTCAAGTTCATTTCAGTTCACTCTAGTTTCAGCTTCACCTTCAAAGATGATTTTTACCACTTAGAGCTCCTCATCTCAAAAACACAATTAACCTTCCTTAAGACTGGTGAAAGACTTCCTCCTTTTTAGCCCTCAAAACTTTCAGTGTCTGCTGTGAACCTGGGGCTTAGAAAAAAATCATTAAATTAAAAGTGCTGCACCTGGTCAAGGGAACATTAGTAGTCTTGGAACGTAAATGAATCATAATATAGTTAGGAAAGTCTGCTTTAAGCTTTTTTTAAACATCCACCAAATGGAAAACAGTTCCAGGGGGTTTTGTCCTTTGACAGTTAATTTTCCTAATTTTATAACTTCATAATGATATCATTTTTTCTAGTAAATTATTTTTTTTTCTACTTAATGAGTATTGGGGGAAAAGATCTGATATCACGGCACTACTAGAGACAAATGTATAAAAGAACAAAAATAATAACTACTAACTAATAAGCATAAAACGTAATGCATTTTAACTGTATTCATTTGGCTTAGGAACTGCAAATGTCAGGGCAGGCCACTGTTATTTCTGATGAGTGGACAGCAGGTCTTTGCTAATGGCAAGGCTGGCCTTTTTATCAAGAAAATACACCATTAACTGTCCTTTTAGCTATTACATTAGTTGGCCACTTTCCAAAGAGCCAATTTATCAGCATCCTTTGTCAGGCTGAGTCACCTGGCAAGATAGGATCCCTTATGAAATATGTTGAACTGAAGCGTAATGGAGGTCCTATTCAGGGCTTTGGCAGAGACTGGCCTGTTATAATTGGAACCATGTGTCTTTGGTCGTCCCACAAAGACTGCTAGGTGAAAGGAAGGACAGGCCTCTCTCTGTCAGCACCTCCAAAGAGAAAACACAACGTAGGACGCCATGTTTCCAAAGCCTTGTTTATGTAACTTAGGGAGCCGGTGTCATACAGGCTGAAAGCGGAGGGGGGTTTAGTTCTCAGAGGATGAAACAAAGATGAAACTGTCTACCATATGTTTGTACATTTAGAGGGTCTTCTCCTGAACGTACACACAGCTTATCCCCCTGTTTTGTGTTGTCATAACAATGATATTTAGGGTAGTTTCTCTGTTTTGATTTCTTTCTCACTCTCTCTTTCACAGAAATACACACATATATATACGCACGCTGGCCGGCCAGCACACCTTCAGTGATACTCAATCTACGAGAATGAAACAGCTCTCTTGTTTCGTTCAGTTCCTTCGTGTCTCATACCAACCCATTATTAACGCTCAAATGCTCTCACTCTGTCTCTAAGCGATGTCCAGGCGCTGTTTCCTAGTGCTATCGGATGTTAGTGACAGCATAGCGGAGAGAGAAAATTGCATATTATTTACCCAGCGCCTTCAATATGCCACTTTTCCACTCTATAGCCTGCAGCTTACAACCAACAGCGCGTGCACGGACACACAACACGTACAAACACACACACAGACACACACACACACGCATTCACACAAACTCAGCTCACAGCTTAAAGCGTCCCCCACCCGCCCCCCGGAGTTTTTCAGCAGTGCTGTGACATTCTGCCCTGACATGTCATTAAAAAGTGTCACAGGTTCTGGAGGAGTGATTTCCACTGCTCTCTTCCTCCAAACGACAGCAGGGACGGAGCGAGGGAGGCTGAAAATGATGAACTTGTGCTGGACCATGCGTGTAAACTCAGCCATTAGGGTCATATAACCTTCTCCTGTGGCATGATGGAAAGAACCTATTCTCTCCTTCCCTAGCAGCAGTCTTGGTTTTTTTTTTTTTTTTGGTCACACATGGCCCAGAGATTCGAGTCTGACCGAGAGCTCAATCACATCTCCGCTGCCTGGATGTCATGGCACCGCGCAGAGGCACAAACCATTGAATATCAGATTAGGACAGAGGATTCTTTTTCTTTCTTTCATTCTCTTCTCAGTTTCTCACTATCTCCCTCTCTCTCTTTCTCTTTTCTCAATCACTCTTCGCTGTTTCTATCTGTCTGTTTCGCTCTGCTTCTCCCTCTCTCTCTCTTGCTCCAGCTCTCCTTCTCCCTCCCTCTCTCTCTCTCTCTGGAGACAGGGTGACTGGGGTCTCTTTTCTTGGGAACCAACGCGATGGGAGTTGTTCAGACAGCCGGTAAAACGTTCCATCCATTTTTTTTCCCCCCCTTCTACTTCATCTGTGTAACTCACCTCTGCACCTCTCCATTAGAGTGTGAGATTGCAGGACTCCGCTGGACGGAGCTGGCTGGAGTCAGGTTTTTGACGCTGATGATAGAGATCCTATGTTCTCCTGAAAACTGAGAATCAGTCTCGCTGTGCCTCCTTGTGAATTTGCAGCACTACCAAGTCAAATTTCCCATCAGTCATCCAACAAGTGCCCATTTCAGTATATGTGACATCAGTATGAGTCTTTGATAACATTAGCAATGCACCAGTCATAAAATCTGGGGAAGAAGACATTATTAAAAAAAAGAAAGATACAATTTCTATGGTTTCAACACTTGTTCACACCTACATAAACAAGTGTTCGCTTCTTTCTCAGTCCTGATAGGCATCGCTATTTGGTTTGAATGACTCAGTGGGCTGTTTGTTGTTTATCCTTAAGCTTTGTATTGCACTCAGCGCTCTAAAAGCCTCCACTGCAAAAAGTCCAATAAGCCTGATGGATTTCGCCATAATCTTATAGTGCCACATGTCAAATGATAAACGATAAATGTTTTAATCTGAAATATGAAAATTCAAATATTGACTTATGTGCCTCACAGAAGTAGGTGCCAATAAAGTAAAATTGACTGTGGTGGTTTGCGCCGTACCCGAATCTGATACAGCTACTATGAGACCGTTTCACCCTCGCCGCCTGATGAGAAGACATCACTCTGAATGAGGGAAGCTTCCAGTGATGGAGCGATGTAATTTAGCTGATAATAATCTCACCTCCATTTTTAAACAGCTATAAAAGACTTTAAAGTAAAAGCAAAATCATGTCTTGCTTTTTATTCATGGTCTCAAGATTGAATCCATAAAAATCTCATGACCTGAGGTTTTACCCTATGGATGGATATCTATCTACTGTGCAATCCATTTACCTTTTCATATTCATGAATGTGGGCTGAAACTGATGCGCTGACCTTGCGGCTTATTGACTCCACGTTTGTTGAAATTTGACCCGTTGTGCCTCAGTGTCAATACCTATCTTAGGGATATAACCTTTGATTATAATTAACAGCCTCTAGAAACACGCATATAAGTCAGAAAACCATCAAAGCGACTCAGAGAGGACTGTGGCTGTCTCTGTTGTTGTTGGTTTTATCTAAAGCTGTAGTACGGTGTCTCATAAACAGATGAAGTGAAACTAAGAATAGAGCGCATTCTGAGGGCAAAGCACTCCTGGGATTATACACAACTGCTGTGTTAGGCTGCATCTGAAGCACACAGTTGATGAACAGTACCGAGAGAGAACATGAAGTCACTTGTCTGGTTTCTGTTTTTTTCTCTCTGCTGTGTACTGTGCTCCTCTTGAAGCAGACAGGACTAATACAAAAACTGAGAACTACACTAATACTGCTCTCTAGACACATCTCTGTTGTCAGTGATAACAAGCATGAGTTTTACCTTACTTTTTTTGTGTCATGGCGTACATACAGTGTGTATTCACTCTGGAAAAGAACACTGCAGGGCCAGAGCAGAGCAGAGACACACACTTTCCAAACTGTTTCCCTCGTCATCGCCCCCCTTCCCTTACCTGTACTCTGGTGTTGGGGTCTTGTTTGATCCACTTGATGACCGTCTCGTACACCAGCTCCTCAGCCTTGGTGTTGAGACTGTCGTTGGACAGATAGGCCACCAGGTCCTCCTTGGACACGCTCATGATCTCTTCCTGGCCCGCCACCTGGAGAGTGACAAGTTCAACTGGTCAAATTCCTAGTAAGTAAGTACATAAGTAAACTAGAAAATTCAACACCTAAAATCTCCAGAGGCACAGTGAACTACATCTGCAGAGATTATTTCACAATTATCTGAAATGCTTTCAATTAAAAGCACTATAACCCAAACATACTGTGAAGGCTGTTTTGGAATGTGTGCACATGCAGGTATATCTGATATCTAGATTACTGGATTGACAATTCAACAATCCAAATTTTTTGCAGACCTCTATTCAATAGGGGCCCAGGAAGGAACTGAGGTCTCATTATAGCTATATTCTCATTCTAAACAAAGGTGTGATTACACTGTGAGCAAAATGATTAACAAGTCACCGGGCGTCCATTCATTTCCTAGAGAGCAGAGCAATCAGGGGAACTCAGCAGATGTTGTGATGTTGCTGAATCAGATTTGCGTGCTTCCTTGTTGTGAGTTTGTTTCATGAACAATAGTTCTGCCTGGCAAGTAAACAGAGCTCATGTTATTGTCTATATTTTTTTTATAAGACTGCAAGTTAGGCATTTAAGATTGCATGTCTGTACTTGTAGTTTTAAATGTTTCATCACCCACACACATCACTATTCATCACGGGCAAGATGTGCTGTAAAGAGTTTTGAAACATGCTTGTCATCAGTGCTATATAAATAAATGAACTTGAACTTGAAGTGCAAAATGTATGAGAAGTTGATTTCAGCCATTCAAGGCTTCCCAGTTCTCTACAACTTTTATTTGAAAGACTACAGGAGAACTCGGAGAACGGTTGCATCCATCGTTAGAGTCGATGGTAAGCTCTGAATTAATTAAATTGATTTTTTTTTCTGTTTATTTTCGATTAATGCTACCTCATTAGCGCTACGTTAACTTATCACAACGATGTAACCTCATCAAAGGCAATACCAAAGCAGTGAAAAATGCATGATTTGCCTGTTCAAAACTTTGTAGCTGCACAACAACACAACATAGATGCAATCGCAGCCGTTCGCACTGCCAATAATCTGTCAGAATAGAGCGACCCATCAACCAAGTGGCTCGCAGTGTGAACACACAGCTACACATACTTCACACCTTCCATCATTTCAAAGCGTTTTCTGTTATTAGGTGTGACCACGGTGCCGTTGTGCCACAATATTGGATGTTTTATTCACCGAGCGCCTTCATACGTTTGTGCTAGGAGGGCCAGGTCATGAGTCACAGCGGGGAACGATGCTCGACTCACCTCAGGGAAGTTCTGCAGCGCAAAGGCTTTGGCCATGTTATGGAGCTCCGTGCAACTCATGGCCTCAGCCATAGCGAGCACTCCCAGACAGTTAGCTGCAGTCAACTGTTTCTCTGGAGTCAAGAAGAAAGGTTGAGGAAAGAGATTGGGAGAGAGAAACAGAGAGAGAGAGAGAGAAACAGAGAGAGAGAGAGAGAGAGGGAGAGAGAGAGAGAGAGAGAGAAAACAAAAAAGAAACAAAGACAGACAGATTGATTAAACCAGAAAAAAAAAACATTGTTCAGACATCCATAAAAAGATCACAGAACCAGGGAGCTAGGGAGAGTGAAAAGGAGGCTGGAGGGAGCGCAGACCCATAGCCTATCGGGGTGTGTATCTGCCTGAGACTAAGGGAGAGCGAGTATAATAACTCAAAACAGCTCCAGGGACAAACAACAAGGGGAATCGATCGCTCACAGCCCAGGCGGGAGGTAGTGGATGGTGGGGAGCGGGATTTGGGATTAGCTGGGCCACTTTAAAGAAGTCCTGTCAGATCTCTGGGCCTACTACACACACACACACACACACACACACAGCCAAGAGTGTATGAAACTACCTGATGGCCACGCCAGGAGGGACAGAGCTTATATTATGGTCTAAAGTTGTTTTGGGTTTTTTTTTGTAAAAATGCAAGTTAGACATTTAAGGTGTGTCTGTAATTTTAGTTTCAAATTTCATCATTTGCACATCACCATTCGTCACAAAGAGCAGGATGTGCTGGGAGTGTAGCACACATACGTACACACACACACACACACACACACACACGGATCACCCTGGTCAATGGCCACTGCAAGAGGCCTGATTAAACAGCAGCCATCAAAGGGAGGTGACGCCAGGACTTTTATCAATGAAGACAGAGAGACTGACCCTTCCTAAAACAAATATCACCCAGTAAAGGTCACCTAACATCTGCTAAATCACAACAAAACAAAGGCCAACCCAAAGACCAAATAAAAGCAGGCTTCACGCTGCATCAAAGTGTGGGTTAGGGGAAAAACAAAAGGCTGTCTGAAAAGGGCCTCTGTTATGCCGTTTGACTGAGCAGACAGGGTTTTACTGTATGTGCTCGCGTCCATGTGTTTGTGCTGGTTCAGTGTGTGTGTGTGTGTTTGCGTGCAAGCGTCCACGCATATGTGCAGCTGTGTTTACACACATTTGTAGTTGGACATGTGTCACACCACTAGGGCGTGTTTGTCTATGCATGTTAACTGGATGGTGGGTTGCAGGAGAATTTAAACAAGTTCCCTATTGTTCTGGAGAAAAAAAAGTCTTTAAGACATTGCCAATATTATGTTGGCAGAACTTTACACTCTTACATTTATTTCTGCAATGCGAGACAATCTGAGTAAAACATGCTGGTAGCTTAGTTAGTCACCTAAAAACATTATTCTAATAATTTAGATTTAGCTAGATTTAGATCAGCTTGCAAAATAGCCTGTAAAACCAGTTTTGGATCAGAAGAATACAACCAAAATATTTCATAAAATGTATGTCCTCTGGGAAAATATTTGTAAACCACTGCCACTGACTACCAAGCCCACATTCTTAATAAGAGCTGAAATATGGAACCTGCTGCTGGTTCACTTGTAAATCTTCTGGTTATAAAAAAAAAAGTTATGATTTCTGCTATTCACAAGAACTTTGATTAAAGGATTGATTTTCATATTTCTGAGCTTAGGGCCACAAACCAATAACCAATAAATTAAGAGCAAGTGAGGTACAATATGAGCAACTTTTTATTTGCCTCAATCTGAAGTTCTCTGAATAAAAGTAGAAGTGGTAGAAGTAGGTCGAGGAGATGTTTGCCATTTCTCCTCAGTGTATTTGTTACAAACTTCAATAATATCTGACACAGTATCAATTTCTCTTTGCTCAAGGACACACTGTTGTGTCTGTATTTTTCCCCTTCTAATGCGCTGAAATGTCATGAATCTTGTCGTGGAAGAATGGATTGACGTTTCAGTGGCAATGAAGTCTACAAATGGTTTCCCTGTTTTCTCTGCAGAGCTACAAGTCCGTATTTTTGTCCAAATGGAGAAAAACAAATCAATAATGTGGCTGCTGTTTCTCTTTACTTTCTTTTCACTCCTTTCCTGGAGCTGACCTTTTTGCTAACATCCAGCCATTACATCCCATGTGTTATGGATATCCAAAACAATCTCTGTTAAATGGAATGCAAAACCTGACATTTGCAGCTTTTTGGTCGCCTGACCCAACAAAATCTGGGACATGCCATTTGCTTTTCATGTTACCCCTTGGGTTCCCCTAAAGCCCTGCCCTCGTCTCTTTCACACCCTCCCACCCACAACCTGCCCTCCTCCACTTTCCTTACCTTGTCCAAGCATCAATCTGTTTTGGTATTTTTCAATTCCATCATGGTTCAGGCCAGATGATTTGACATTTAAGTGACAATTGTTCCCTGACCTTTTTATAAATCTGCCCCGGTGCCTCGTCCTGCCCACTGGGATAAGATCAGAGGCACCGTGCCCAGCTGAGAGTGTTAGCAGGCAGAATTCTCTCACTAAGCAACATGAGCTTTGGAAACCTGACAAAAAGGAGCGTGTTGTGCCAGAGTCGCCGAGGAAATGTAGGCTTTCCACAACACATTCTGTAAGGTTGTGCATAGTGAGGAAGCATGACAATGTTTGAAAATACATGCGGCGGTGGATACTGCACATATCAGCAAAGGTTAAACAGGAACAGCTGATGTAACCGGCGCACACACACACTTGCAGATATACGCACCCACACACTTTCAATATAGCGTATACACCAAACATAGACACTTGTACACACTAATAAAACGCCTCCTGTTTTCTGTACGGTTCCTACCTAGGAAGGAGACACAGACTTTACAGAAGGTGTTGAACTGGAACTTGTTGGCAGCCTCCAGTAGCGTCTTGGCGTTGGCCGAGTCGATGACCAGCGATCCCGTGTAGACAAACTCCAGCAGCAGCTCCAGCACATCTGCGTTGATGTTGCTCATCTTCAACTCCAGCTTCTCCCCATTCCTCGTCTCCCCTGACGACCTGACCAACCAATCATGGCAGAGAGAGGGGAGTTAAAGAGATTCTGGGAGGAAAAAAAAAAAACAGAATAGGGAGACAGATACTGTGTAGGCTACACACAAACACCTATAACACACACCCAACCTGGGCCAGTACAGGAGTGGGGAGAAAATAAGAGAATCATTACACAATAAGATAACAACGTAAAGTGAAAAGGGAAAGGAATAGAACTTTGGATGGTTTCTACTTGTCTATGGGGCTAGCAGATTTGCACTGTATGCAACTTTAGTGCTGCATCTGAAACAAAATGTACTTTCTGAACAAAGATTAGGCAAACAAAAGTTATTGCTTTGTTTCTTTGTAGGGCAAAAAATTACATATCCAAAAGGCATGCTTTTCACGTGTGTATTTTTTCATGTATGCATAGTATTAGAGATGGACATGCATACATGGCAGGGTATATATGAACTACAGGACAGAAAACAGAGAGAGAAAGAGAGTGACAGTACAATACATGCATTGACATATGACAGATTGCGGCTCATGGTAGTTACAGTGTCTTGTGTTTGAGAGCTTTTGTTCTTCTTGTGCCTGTATCATTGCTGAGTGTTGTATATCAAAGCAGCATATCCACTCCTACTGGCACGGTGTAAGAGGCTGCCTGGGAGTGCTTGGATGGGCAAATTAAATAGAATATGATATCCTCTCCTAATGCAGAACCTGAGATGTGCGAGGACTGGAGGCTGCTTTCAGAACTGGGCCACACTGTGACTTCACCGGGATCAAATGGCCGAGATTAGTTCACATGCAGGATCCCCCCGGGGAGGTATGAGAGCGTTAAATAACGCCTCACCACCCATGTTTAATGTCCCATGTGAAACAATAATCCACTCAAGGGCAAAATAAATGGAATCAATGCCGCACAGAACGCATGCTCCCGCTACTATGTCTTTTCCCCGCGGCTATGGACATCAACAATATGAAAAGTAGCCGGCATTAAGATGGATGGAGGCTGTTTCCTTCTGTCACTCATGGCAGCACAATGATAACGCTCTGTCTCTTTCTGTGTGTGTGTGTGTGTGTGTGTGTGTGTGCGTGTGGCTTTCCTTTTCTGTTGGAGTCAGTTTGTTGCATTAGAAATCGTGACAAGCAGTCAGCATTTGGTGAGACACAGACAGCCAAACAAACAAGACGAGACAGATGGACGGAATGGTTAGAGTGAAGACGCGGGAGAGAGAGAGAGAGAGAGGGAGAGAGAGGGAGGGAGAGAGGGAGGGAGAGAGGAGAGGAAGAAGGGAAGGAGGGAGGCAGGGCGAGACAGTTCTTCCACAGGGAGCCAGCAGCCATCCTTCTGAGGGAGGGGTTGGGTTGTTCCATGACTGTGCCTTGGTCTTTTAAATAAGAGATAACCCCCCCACCAAAACCACCAACACACCTAAACAGAGCCTTTGTCCCCGCTGCAATAATCATCAGTAGCCTGTAGTATATGAACTGAGACATTAGTTGTCATTTAGAGCGCACTCAGGAGGTGAGAGGGGAGAAGGACAACGAAAAAAATAAAAAATAAAAATAAGAAAGACAATGGCATTTGTCTCTGGATGGACATTGGCTGGAAAAACCAAGGCAGTTACTCTTTTTCCTCCTGCAAAGCAAAAAGCCACATGGTGTTATTGCCCTTTTCCGCCCAAAGCCCTGCAGTGGTGGCAGGTAGTAAGACAGAAAGAGGGGGAGGGGGAGTGTTGTCCAGGGTTAAAGCGATGGAGGGAGGTGGGGAAGAAAAGAGAAGGGAAATTTAAAAAATAAAAAAAGAGATAAAAATAAAACAAGAGCATGCTCATCAACCTGGTCAATTAGTGCAATTGGAACCGGCTAGAGTGGCAGTTTGTTTTGTCTGAGCACTTTTGTTATGGAAATGACTTTCCGGAGCTTCTAAGAGAGGTGGATATTTATGCTGCGTCTGATTGCAGACTTGAATTTAAATTGTGAAAGAGGGAGGGAGGACAGAAAAGAAGTAGAGAGAGAGAGGCAGAGAGGCAGAGAGAGACAGAGAGAGAGAGAGAGAGAGAGAATAAGGAAAAAATATGGGCACACTCAGGGAAAGAAATTTGTTTGTGAAAAATGCACCACTTATTCAAGAGAAAAAGTCTTAAAATCAGCAGAGACTGTCAAAATGGAGGCGAGCAGAGGAAGAGAGGGAGGAGGGGAGCACACACACACACACACACACACACACACAGCTTCCTAATACATCCTTCAACCTAAAAAAGCCCATTTTACAGGGAATACATTTAGCTTGTTCTTACAAAGCCATTTATTCTGTGGAAGTACATACACTACCTAGATATGCTAAAATAGAGGCGCATTCGGATGCAACGCTTACACTTTCTGTGCTGAAAAATGGGTTGCACTTATATGTTCTGCCACTACAGATATGAGGAATCAAATCTAAAAAAAATAAAGAGATAATGTGTTTGCTTTATCGGCAGTGTAATTCAAGTTTTGCACGCGTTTGCTTTCTGGTATTGAGGCTGCAATGTTGCATACAGGGAACATCAAGGCTATCTGACTGGAACAAGTCCAGTTCATGTCAAATACTCAGAAGGACAAAAAGGACAGGGCGACAGGTGGAAAGTTAAAAGCCCAAACCTCCATCCAAGTGTGAAGGGCTAGCCGCACCATAAAAAAACCCCAAGAAGTGGACATTGGATTGACAGAACTCTTGATACAGGTGACTGATAAAAAAAAAAAAAAATATATATATATATATCTCAGGGAACGACGGCAAAAGAAAATGGCAAAGGGCTAAAACTCCCATCTGCAAGTCTTATTTTTATATGATATTGGTTAGTAAACTGTCCATTTTTATCTGCAACCGGGGCTGCTTTTGGCTACAGCAATTTTGGCGTGCTCTCTGTATGGCTAGATGGAGTGAGGCCTTTGTCTTTATGGTTGAAAAAAAATAGTTGGCACGATGTGGATGACTAAAAAGTGAGGCGAGTGTTACAGCGCCCAGCCTTCCTCGCAGTCTGAATCGAGCAGACAGAGTAGAGGAGAGGTGAACAGTGCACTCAGGGCTCAGCTGCACTGTTCATTCAGGGCCGACACTGTAATGGGCTTTAACAGAGCTCCCCAGCTCTCTCGTAGTCATAACACCCTCTGACTTACACGTGTAAGAAATCATGGGTCGGCAGAGAGAGAGAGAAAGAGAGGGAAAGAAACAAATGGCACGAAAAAGCGCGTGTCAGGACCGCTCAAAGATTCGGCGCTTTTTGCATTACCGAGGTGCGGAGGTGCAGTGGCCATAAATTAGATGGCTGCAGAGAATACTTATTGGAAAATCCCGAGGGGTAAAATGGAATTACTGGAGATGATCCGTCTCCCTGCTCTGTGCATCGGCCCTTTAGAGGGGAGGGTAATAGGTTTTTTTGGGTGGGGGCGAGTGCAGACGTGCGCGCACATTCGGGAGCGGCATTACATCTTTCAGGTATCATGGGGTAGAGATGGCAGGTTGAATGAACGCATGCTGTAAAAGGGGGCCGGTATGCTTTAAGTGCGAGAAAGACAGAGAAGACAGAGAGAGAGCTTCAGATTTTGTCAAAAACCAAGAATTTGTCTGACAAGATTTGGAATTTTCCTTTAAAGACGGAAAACGGTCATAAAATGTGAGTGTCAGCAGAGCAGTTTACTGAAAAAGCAGTAATTTTAGAGTTTAAGGGTTACATTTTAACTACTTCTGTTAAAACTAATGACTGCTGAGGAGGAAACATAACTTCGAAATGAACATTACTTATCTTTCAAATTGTAAACATGAATTTACATCATTACTTTACCATTACATGCAGCGCCAACTGGGCTTATGTGCCAATTAAGTGAGTCATTCTTAAGTGAGTCATTTGGTTGGTGTGTGTGTGTGTGTGTGTGTGTGTTGATGAGCGTGTGTGGGTAGGCCAGGGAAAATAAGTGCGAGGTGCACTCTCTCACCCTCCAGGATTACATCTCTACTTTCACCCTGACTGATGGCAGCCTGCCTGGATAACACACATGAATTATGCCTCTGCCTCCTGCACACACACACACACACACATGCACATACACACTCTTTATGTCAATGCACGCACACACACACACAAACAGATTTTTCTATTTCAAGCGCATACACACACTGACTGGTGGTTTACAATGAGTCTGGACGGCAGTGAATACCTTCTTTAGGAGCTGGGCGAGAGACAGAGAGCATATAAGGAGATGGTCTCTCTCTCTCTTTGTCCCTTTCTATCTCTCTATCTCTCCCTCCCTCTCTCTCTCCTTCGACCCCATAAAGATGTGAACGGCAGCGGCCCATGTGTGGCATCAGCATAATTCCAGCTGCACTGGATAGCGACCCGAGTGGCACATGGGAGGCCGTAACTCAATGACAGACAGGCCTCTGGCTCCCTCTGCTCCGCTCTGACCGACGCTGCGACACTCTGCCTGGCTGCACGACACCTCAGAGGCACCACCAAAATGGCTTCCTCCGCTCCTCCTCTCCCCTCTCTTGTTCTCTTCGCCTGATCTTTTATTCCTTTCTGGTTTTTTTTGTTTTTTTTTGCTTTTCTTGCCTTTTCCTTCTCTTGTCGACCTTTCAGTGCTGATCTATTCTCGTGCGACTGCTCTGTCTGGTAGGAAATGTTTCTACAAAGTCAAGGTGTCACATGCCTTATAAATTCAACAGACGTTATTGCAGGCGGTGTCGTGTTTGAACGTGCTGATCGTCATGACTTCATTATGTCAAAACAGTGATGTCTGAGAAAATTAACAATTAGTATAACAAATTCATTAAATATTCACCAAAGTGTGAAGTTGGCTGAGAAAATTTATATTTTAGATGTTATCTCAATGAAAAATGACAGTGTTATGACAATAAATCAAAGTAGTTTTACAATTAATTAAGCAATTAATGAGATTTTGCTCTATTAAACTGTCAAATTAAACAAGAAAAATCAGAGAATATAGGCAGCAGCGGCAGCAGGCATAAGGATGAGCTTGATGAAATTCAGCCCGTTCCTCTGGGAGCCCCTGTGTCTTTCTGGGGCCCCATCTTTACGCATAAATGATCTAGCTACATCCTGGATAAGAGGCACAGACGGGACAATCTGACAGACAGGTTGACCAGCATGGGGTCTTCACTTCTCTCCAAAGCGACTTAACTCTCCCAGGATGCCTCTGTGCTATTGTCAAGGTCAAAAAAAGATTCTCTGTCTTCTCTTTTTTTGTTATGCTGTGTGTGTGTGAGTGGGCATGTGTGTGTGTGTGTGTGTGTGTGTGTGTGTGTGTGTAGTCGAGCAGCATGTCATGGAGATGAGTGGGTCTCAGTACAGATGCGGCTCTGCGGCTTTTCTACCTCTCACAGAGCCTGCTCTCTCTCCCCCTCTCTGTCTCTGGTCTTCCTCGGCTCTTATTCTCCGTCCTCATTCAGGAGGAACAAGCGTATCGGCGAGAGTGAAGAGCGGCGTCTGGCTGCCAGGCCGCCGCGGCTGATAAGCAGCACGGCGCTCTCTGATGAGCCTCGCCACGGAGGAGGCATGGCTGCAGGGCAGAGTGGCAAACTTCCCTAAGGCTTTTACAGCTACCGCTAGCGACTGTGTGTCTTTCCGTTTGTCTCTGTCTGCGCGCCGTCTCGTCTCTCTCGCCAATGCACAGGAGAACAAACACACACACACACACCAAGGCGGCAAAAACAACTTTGGGTCCAGGGGGCTCTCAATCAAGCCGAAAACACCTGCAAGGATCTGAAGTGAGGATGAGGACATTAGGGAATTATGGTATTCCCTCCCCACACAAAAAGGAAGAAAAAAAAAGGCACACTTGCTCTATCAGCCTTTATACAGTCATGCATGCACACACACACACACATCTACAAACACTCATCTAAAGGATCTATAACTGTCACACACGCACGCCCGCACACGCACACACACACACAGAAACAAAACAGCCCATGACGAAAAAAAACACATGGTGTATGAAGGACAGAGTAATAGGGGAATACTTAGATCCACATCAAATGAATACATTAGTGAAGGGTGGTATTAACCTGTGAAAGTAGTGGTTCAGTAAGCTGTCTTAGATGTGCTTTTGTTTTGTCCTTTGTTTATGACTCTGAAACTTCTTTTCATAGCACTAACTAAGAATTATTAGCATATGAAAAGGATGTTTTTCTCAACAAAAACCCAAGAATTAACAACAGAAAAAATATGGCAGCTTGGGAGACAAAAAAAAAAAATCCCTCTGCCCACAGAAGACACCATTGCTTTGGCAAATTACCACCCAAAGTGTAGAATGTGTGTTTCTTTTGTTTAGGCCCTTTGGTGAGTTTTAAAAGATCCCCAGTCATGGAACGTTTTCACTGCTCATTAAAATGGAAATGTGGTTAATTTGCTCTACATGGGGGAGGAAAGGTAATGACGAGGGTTGACCTTTTTCTCCGGTTTGAGATACATTCATTTGAGCGGGAAGAGGAAGGAATGGCTGCTGGCCCTGTGCTAGGAACCAAAGTCTTCACACACCTGCAAGAGAGAGAGGGGAAGGGAAAAAAAGCGACACAAATGCGCCCTACGAAAAGAACAGATTGGATCAACAGCTGGTGGGAGGGGAGCGAAGGCAAACCTTTTCACCAGGTCCTTGAAATACAAGCTGCAGGAAGCTAGAACATTTTGGTGGACTTCAAACTCTTTGCCTTCAACAATAATTTTCAGGTCTGTAAACTCTTTCGCTCTGCGCTGTTGGTTCAACTCCTTCAACATCTCTGTAGAACAAGAAAAAGAAACAGACAATGCCACATTCGGTTTTAGAATTCTCTCTCTTCCATACATACATGTGTATCAATAGCATGGCAACAAGAAACAGAACAACCAATAGAAATGTGCAGATTTGTAGAACACAATATTGCTGTCCAGTCTTAAGCACAATAATGTTCATTATATGGTAGAGAGGAAACAAAATGTACACAGTTCATCAAACATTTGAGCATAGGCAAAAAGAAATGTGCATATAAAATAAGAATTAGCAGAAAAATGTGCATGTAAAATAAGAATAATTAGCTCACATGTTCTATACTGTACTGAGGAGTATGCAGGACCCAAGGCATGCTACTGTATATGATAGAACTGGGAATATTCACACTTCATGCATTTGATATTAATAGCTAGGATTAATATGAGAAAAGACACTTAGTTTGACTGTATTTGACTTGTGTAAATTTAAACTGCAGCACTAGCAATTCAACGAAGGGCCGCCGAATAAGATTAACAACCAACTAAAAGAGATGTGGGCTGAAAAACAGAGACACTGTCAATGCATTATTCATATTGCAATAAAATTCTTTGGCTTCTCACTAGTGCCGTACCCAGGGCAAAGTTGACCTTCAAACGTCACTCAATGAGAAAACAACTGCTTATCCCCAAATCCCAACACCCACTTCTCTCTCAGAAAATAGTCACCCCTCCCCCGCTCCCCCAGTCTTCCACTCTGGAAAGAAAAAGACTAGAAAAACAGGGACGAAACACAATCTGAGAAAACAATGCTTGGAGCGACCGGTGGAGTGCTGTTGAAGGCCACAGTACACAGTGTGTTGTATAATGTGGTGTAGTAGCACAGCGTTAGGCCTAGCCCTACTGTAGCGTTGGGTCGGAGGCGCTTGTTTCTCTCTGTGTCTTAATGAGGCACCATGAGGGGATGCTGAGAGTGAAAATCAGCGGGAGACTAGCAACTATTCCACAGCCCTAGGAGGGGGACGACCAACAGTACAGCTCTGTTAATCTCCTATTGAGAACGCCACCAAAAATGAGCACGAGTGAGATTCTAATAGTATGCCAGAGACACAAGAAGGGATATACAGATATGGGATGTGCAGATATGTACCATTATGGTTAAAGAGGAGGCCATCTTCCATACTGTGGCTTAGCTGGAGCAGAGCGGTTCACAGAGACCACAAGCTGCAAGGCATAGCAAACGGTTTTTGGCACAAAGCACAGTCTGCGTTCATAAAAAAAAACGGGCACATATCCCACGCTGGAAGGAGATAAAATGTGGCCCCAACCACTGATGCAGGGTGAGATACTTGATGATTTAGGTTAGGACCAAAAAGGTGGCAAACCCCCCCCCCCCCAGATCAGTGGTAAGGGATACTTGGACCTTGGGGCTTATCTGGAACATTGGGCCAAAAAGCGGACACCGGTTTCTAAAGCAAGGCGGACTCAACAGAATCAGGGCTGAGTCATTATTTGTCAGTAATGTCATAGGGAAGGTCTATGTTTGCGTGAGTGGTGTGTGTGTGTGTGTGTGTGTGTGTGTGTGTGTGTGTGTGTGTGTGTGTATGTGTGTGTATACACGAGTGTGTGTTTTACACAACCGTCTAGTCTTTTAATGTGGGAAACTGATAAGGTTAGTGATTGCACTGGCGACACCCATGTTGAAATAAAGGAGTTTTTCGTTATCATCCTGAAAGGGGTCTGTGTTCATGCCAGACTCAAAGCAGGGATTTAATTAACCTGGGATGACACTCGCCCCTCTATTTGGCTGGAATATCCACTCATTTAGCTCCTTCCATTCTCCTGACTGACACTGGGAGCTCAGCTCTGAATTAATTCAGTGGCTGAAATTATACAGTATAAAGACATATGACAAATAAGGTGCAATTCAGAAGCGCCGCTTTGGTAAAAGCCTTTTCTCTGAGCAGTGAATCCTTGTCAGAGTTATCGTATCATGGAATTAATGGCCAGAAATGAAATAACCTGGTTATTAAACATGCTGAATGCCAAATGGAAAAAAAATAATAGATGCAATTTTAGAAAATATGTCAGCGGTACTTTGACTAGGAGTACAGCGGCATCATCAGAGTGAGCCATATACATGCACACACAACACAATGGCTGGCATTAGCCTTGCCCTTCATCCATCTCTCTCCACTCTCCACATTCCGCTCCACTGCTACTTGTCAGTTGGCTAGCTATCTGATTACTGTGTGGGCACTGACTGTGAATAGTGAATACACAGTACTTGGAGTTTGCATTAGTGAGTCTCCAGCGACCGATATGGCTCTCACCTCCAATCTGCCACATTGCATGCCATCCATTTGCCCCAAGAATAAAGAGAAAGAGAAAGGCAGACTGGGAGAAAGAGAACTCTAGTTGTCAGCAAACAATGGCTGCCTCCCTCAGAGCTATGCAGACACACCTGAATGGCGGATGGAAAAGCTAATTATGGCGTCTTGGGGGTGGATCGGTGTGCACCCCAGAACAACTCATCACCACCGGGGACCATGAAACTGCACATGGCATTCCCATTCTTTGGTCTGGCGTGGAGCGTGGTGAGGCACCGCCACGTTCAATGGGACCTCGGCGGTTCTGAAAGACCAAACGTCTCAATACTTCTAAAAGGAAAATCTCTCGAGGACTGTCAAGTTCTGCAACATATATACGCACAAAAGGGGTAAAATAGCGGTAAGGTTTGTTTTGTTGGAGTTACACAGCAATTCTCACAGGGGCAGAGTACGCTACAGTTGTGGAGTATATCATGGACTGCAAACAGCGATAAGATGTACATGCATAGTTTCCTCCCCCGAAGCATTTCACAATAATAACACCCCATGCTGGGTCTTCATGATTGGTTGAAATGCAGAACGCTACACAGGGGGTATGAAAAGTGTGCCAATTCTCCTGCTCACCCTAGTAACCCTGCACAACCATGAAACAGCTCTGGCTGCTGTAGCCAATGGTGTCCTTAGATGCCTTTTCCAGTAGCCTATCAGAGTGCGCCGTGAACCTTCACCATGTGTTGTACTAAGTAGTAAACGCATCACTCGCCGAACTGTGATAGGCTGCTGTACAGGGGCGACAGAGCGTGCCATTGGTTACTGAACTTGGAGCCATTTTAGGCTTCAACATGTATTTTACATGTGTATCTGTAGACCCACCATTTTGTGTTTATACTTGACGCAAAAAGGGGAAAAAAATCAAATTTTTTGAGGTACAACTTTATAAGCTCATGATTTATGCATATCTTCTATATCCTTTTTAGCAACACACCAACTTGGATGAGCTGATGTCTCCAATAAGTAAAATTTAAGAGCGAAAACTCTTTAGGAACGCCCTTGTCGCAGCGAACATCAAATGCACAGATGCAAAGCATGGCAGCCATTTTGTGATGAATTGTTCTCTAAACATCATCGAAGATTCATTATTGTATTGTAAACTATTTCCCTTGCTGACGAAATGTAAAAATTCTATAAAAAAGATTAAACCTAAAACCTTAAACCTAAAATTTTACTTAACTTGTAATTGTATCAGTTTAACTCTGGTATCAGCCACCAAATTGGACTGCATTTTCCAATATTTACCCCATAAATTGAATGCTGCTACTTTGTATTATAATTTGTTTTGAAACGTACATGTTTTACAATGTTTTACAGTGTTATTCTTCACAACTTGTTCCAAAGAAGAAAACAAACGACACACCAATACACAACAAACCCACACAGACATAAAAAGATTTTGAAAATGCCCTCACAGCAGGTAGAACAAATATTCCTATGTCCACAGAAAGATCACGCTCGACAGAGAAGTGGTAATGACAGCTGGGGAGGAAGGGTAGAAAGGTTTTTTGTTGTTGTTGTTTTTTTTAAGACAGCAGCATTTTTAGAGCAAGCAGAGGAAGAGCATATGGGAGAAGATGATGTGATTCAGGAGGGAGGGGGACATGAAGTCTGCCTTGTGAAGTATATACATGCAACAAAAACTTTTTGTCTATTTTGTCTAAAAGAATTTTGTCTATTTTGTAATCAGTTTATGTCTTTCTTATTCTCTTCTTTTGCTCTTCATTATAATTCATGTGTGTCTAAGGGTCAGCGAATATCCAAACATCTCTATCCAACTGGATGATACTCCATGGTTTAAGCTGCATGGTGCTCAGTACTGCAGGCTAATATTGAAAGGACATTGATGTGTTTAGTTTGACCCTTTTGTCCTCTTTTAAACTTCCCACAATCAATTCCCACCAACATTTAATTACCCAGAAATAACCATGGTAGCGGATCAATAATTCAATATACTGTCATCAAAATGTTTTTTCTTCTGCTTGGCAAAGATACTGTACAAGTACAATTTCAGCTTCTTCATGCTTTTTATTGAAGCAGTACATGATCATTTTTCCCCCACATAACATACTCTGTATTAATTAAATAAATTATTCTTTATCATATATCATAAAAATTACTAGAAAATGATGTTTTATTTGATAAATATTTTCTGTCATTGTCTTATGCTCTATTCGCCAGGGGGGATAAATCCATAAAGCATTTAATAACAAATGAGGCAAATTTGTTTAAATTTCTTTTTTTTCTCTAATGCTCATTTTCAGCTTCATTGATATTATATGCCTTATTTAAATTGAATGAAAAAGTAGCATGTCTGTGGTTGAAGCCCGATCAAATTTTGAATGAATGTATAGTGGGCGTTAAAGTGAAATCTGAATTAATCTGAATCATACGTTTGAATCATATAAAAATGCAGATGATCTTATAATTCATGATAAATATGAAACAACCATTAAATTATTTATAAAATTATGACACATAATGCTTTTGTTGTTGTAATAAAATAGTTAATACAAAATACTAACAATGAACACTATGGTATTTTATGTTAACCTTTTGATAATTAAACTAATTTCCCAGTTAGGCCTATAGGTAAAAAAAAAATTGGCAGTTGTCATCAGAAATTTAGCAGTTAAATGATGATCAATATCATAATTTTTTATTCATTGGAATAATTGTAAGAGATAAAATTAATACTGAATTTAAGTAAAAATGGAGTGCCTTTATTCTGAAGCAGCAGAGAAAGAGGAATGTCAGTGGTGCAGGACTGAAGCAGATGGAACTCAAGAAGCCTCATCAAAATGGGTTTCCTTGTACAAAAGCCTTTTGATAAGCAGAGAGGTTTGAGAAATTCCATTTCAAAGAGCAACCTGCTGCAGAATAAGACGAGCAGGGCAAGAGCATGGGTCATAATGAATGCACACAAAAGACCTCTTCCCAGGCAAAAAGCTATCTCAATATTGGTCTGCCCAATAATGCTTTGACTCTGCAGAAAAATATTTAGAGGGCCTGAAACACAAAGACTATCTCACAATGTCAGGGGGAGTTATGAGGACTATTCCTACGTGAGGTGATGCATTAATCAAATAGAATTAAGATGAGAAATTATTTGTTGTGAATAAGACAGTCAGTGTCAGCAAGACAGATTTAGCAAAAAAATATAAGCTTCCTTTCCCTGCTAACTTTGATAAGGCAAACACTTTAAATGTTCTCCCCGTTTCTGACTCTGTACATTTAATACACCCACATACAGCATTTCACAGGGAAAGAGGTGGTCAAGAGTTCACTGTCAACACAAGTTGTTGTATAATGTAATCTATCCATCCTGCAACCTCAGGTCCCAAGTAACAACAGCAAGTCTTTAAGACTCAAAAACAGCCCAGAACCCCAGGGGCCACATGCACAAATCCTCTCACTGAATGACTGACATTTTTTTTCTTTTTTTTTTTTATCTCAGTGCAGCTAATGCTTTCTCATTTAAAAACTGATTCATAAAAGGCCCTCAGACCAACATTTAGAGAAGAAAGAGAAGATTTCTCAAGCCAAGATATGCTTGACCCTACTGCTAGTGACATGATAAACTTGCCAAGTGAGCAAATACAGTAACATACAGTTGCTCAAAAAAATAAATAATCCATTTTGAGTTTTTGTACATTTGCTTATACTACAAAATAAATTTTAAATGCAGTTATCTGGGATATATTTGAGATGAGAGCTAGAAAAAAAAATACTAATAATTTATACATTTTTGTTGAGGTACATCATTTGATCAAGAGAAGGCTCTGGTTTAAAAAACAGAAAATGTGTCATTTGGGCTAAATGGCTTTAAATGTGAAAAATACTCAGCAGTTCTTAACAGTAATGCATTTATTTGCATTTGAGTTCTATACAAATTGCCCTATTCTATCAAAGTAAAGCACAAACGCACAGAAATCTAGTTTATATTGTTTTCATCCAATTTTGCCTCATCCAAGCTAAAATTCCCCCCTGACAAAAACAGCTAACATTTTAGCTATATGTTTCTCTGATGCCATCTTTAGATTGCATCTATGTCTTTTCTATTTTCATTTCTATTTTCATTTCATGACATGTTTTAATTCTGTTTTTCTTGCTGAGATCAGGCCCAGTCCACCCTCATCCCTAGATATTTAAAAATACAAAATAAATAAATAAATCTCACCCTCCTATAGCTACATGTACAATTTCAACAAGTTTATAAGTCATACACTTAAAGTGCATGTAGTAATTTTTGATGTCCAATTTGTTCATTAACTTCCATATCAAATTGGACAGGAAAAAAAAAACAACAGAAAAACACTGAAACTGCCCCTTCTGTATTTTCGCAGGGTGATAATTTATATATTTTTTGTTACTTTGGGGAATGACCCAGATACCACAGACTAGATTTCTGGAGTTTAAATGACATACTGTCACATTAATTTCTACAATATTCAAAGTGAAAAGGAAAGAGGCTCAGATGAAAAAAAGAACAAACCCAAATGAATTCATTTTGAAATAACTTTCTTGTACAAATACCAAAGTATGCAGAAAGTCAAGTAGGAGTAAATACTTTTTCAGCGACTGCATATCGCTCAGACAAGCCTCTTTAGCTATAGTTAGGGTTTTTGCTCTTATTCAGTCTTTCTTGATGTATTAGCTCGTATCAGGTGCCATCAATATTTCTCAAAATGATTTTAAGGAGTATTACTTTAGATTACTCAGGCAGTTTTGAGCAGTTGGTCCAGTAATGGATGGCATTTGAGTCCGATCCATCAGGCTTCACAGAAAAACCAAATCATCCCTCTCCTGCTCTGTATTTTGAAATATTATGGCAGGGGTTAGAAAATGATTTTTCTTTTTTCTGTGAAACTCTTGTTCTCTTGTTCATGCCATCCCTTAGTGCCCACACTGTGCTCTGTACTCTCAAACAGCATACACCCCAACGTCACACTGGGATGCATTAATATCTAATTTGTTAGCAAGGGAGGCAGAATTAGAACACTTTTTAAAGGAAGAAAACACTTTTTACAGGAGGATTTCATAAGCTGTTACTTTTTAAACGCCACCGTCTTCAGTTCAATCCCATAATCAACTCGATGAAAAGACTCCAGCTTTTAGGATTCATGGCGCATGGGAGTAGCTTATTCACCATGCAGTTCACCTCGGCAGCCCTTTTTGAATAGGCTTATGATCAAAAGCCACGGTGGCTAATTGTCCGGTCTTAATAGGTGCCGACTCTTGTTATGTTAACAGTATCAGGCCCATCATCTGCTGTAGATGGCATCCTACTTAACACACTGTGCCTCATGTGGATGAAAGGGATCAGATCTCATGTATCACTTGAGTTCTACACAATCTAGCCTAGAGTATGAGCTGAGCCCGTTTCAAGGCACAATTACGCCAAATTACCTTAAAAACATACCTCTAATAATCCCCGCCACAATCATTTCTGGAGACGTCTCAACAGTTTGTGCCCATTCCCAGAAAATGATTTCTTGCTAGGCACCAGAAATCCTTGAGAACCCTCGAGTCTCTAGCTGTCCTGATTTCGGTCTGCGAGAGAGCAGTGGCACCATATAGCCTTAGAGAATAGTCCATGATGAGGACGCTTTATTTTTTCCTGCTCGATTCTGCTGAGCCGAGCTGCTCGAGCCTCGGCAGTGCTGTCAACAAGCCTGGACCGAGCCAGGAGGGAGACACTGTGACAGAGAGGAGGAATAGGAAAAAGAGACGAGAGGAACTCTTGGCCCTCTGGGACGCCGTCTGGCCCTTTGTTGCATTCTCCAATAGGGACGGAAGAAAAGACCTTGAATAGAGAAGAGCACAGCGTTGCACTGTCCTGTACTACATCTTCAAACCTCTATGCACCCTCTGGGCCATGGGTCGAGCGTATTCAAAACACACACACACGCACACACACACACGCACACACACACACAAGCAAGCAATGGCACTGGTATAGAGCAAAGTCAAGGCAAATACAAGTACAAGTATGGAGGAGCAAGAACATAAACAAGGAGCCCCGGGAGCATCCGCTGGCCCGCTGCAACTGTATGACAGGATGTCATACAATGTTCTCTTGTTCTGTGGTTGTGTATACATGGAAGTGTGTGTGTGCGTGTGTGTGTGAGAGAGAGAGAGACAGACTTGGGTCCCTGCTGGTACAGTCTGTTCCTCATTAGCCAGGCAGGGGGACGGTAGGTGACAAGTGGTCATACTCCCTCAAACAGACTTTAACAAAAGGACACTCCTCTGGGCACCAAACAAGCTCCCCATCGTATCCCATCCCATCCTTCAGGTGCTACAGCTTCTGATGAAAGTCTGTCAAAAAGTACTGGAGGCTCAGAAAATGTCTAAGATGTTGAATTGGCAAATAGGCTTACACACCAATTGTAGAAATTTTTCCATCTTTCAATCTACAATGTTTTGACTTATTTGCGACTGTGGAGTGTTGAGATTGACAACTTCCAAATTGGATCTGATGAAAGCAGAAAGCAGATCAGTGGTGCAATTGTTTGTAACAGTGACAGCGCTGTTATAAACAGTATTATAATGTGTCATCACAGCTAATTTCACAGCAATATAATCATGAGCTAATTCCTCCCAAAACGTGCTCCCTGGTAATATTGTTACAAATGTCAAAATACTTTAAATTGCCATTACTTTGAGACAATGGAACATTGGCCACCAGGCGACTTGAGCTAAAATGAAACAACAAATTACATTTATTTTATTTTAATTAACTTTTTTGATGACAGCTACTGCACAATAGCTATATAGATATGTTCCTCTATCACCATATCACCTTGTTAAATGACAAGAATGAAGCATGCACATCAATCTCCCTTTTCTCTTTGAAAACAGTGTAGAGCTAACCTAACCTACAATAGATTCACCATAGGAATAAATCTACAACTAGGAAAACTGGGACAGGACAACTGTTCCAAAAAAACACACTTTGCACTCAAATCACAGCGGTGTGATGCACACCATTTCACTCCCAGTTAAACATTTATTTTTCTGAAGCAAACACCTACAGTATCATTATGAGACGAATACAGAGGCGTGGGGAAGTCAGTATGAGGCCAATCTACTAATGTGTGCAGTGTTGATCAACTGTATTAACCTACTGTGCAACCATCTGAAATAACACACAGATTCAAGCATTCAGGGAAAAACTAATGGAAATATGCTTTTTGTATTTTGTATTTTGGCTGAGCTGTGTTGGCAATTGTTCTGATTGGCCAATTTGTGTGTTTTCGCCATCGCTCGTAGCACTAATTGCTCGTTCAAATAAACCTACAAAGGTTGTCCTGGTTATTACATTGAATTTTATTATTTCATAAGGCTCTGCAAATGACTACGAATTATTCGGATCATGGATGATGAGCAACGGGCTGGGAAGCACTAAAATAAAATGTTCATTGATCAATCTAGATTTGTTAGCAATGATGTCAAACCATTCTCTTAGCCAGGAATTCCTTATAATAAGTTGAGCCTGACAAGCTTTTGAATGGCTTTTCGGAGGAAACTCCCAAGAACTTTTTACTGCCACCAAGAACCACTTTTGGGAGTGAGATAAAATGCTTTACGAATACAGGCCCAGCTGCTTAAAAAAAGCCCACTTTTTAACCGCTCAGGGCAGGATTAAGCCCTGCAGTTGTGGATTGGCGTATTTGTCATGGTGCCAAGGAGGCAAGATGCCAATATGGATTTTAGTTTCTTTAACAGTATGCCACATGAAGTTTTGAAAGTGGACTGGGCCCCATCACAGATTAGCCAACACTCTGCTTGAGCATTACTGAGGAATTCATTGTCATAGTCGGCTGTGGGTTGAGTAATTTATCCACTCCACAAAAGATGACATTGTCATCGCGCACATACGCACAAGCATGCGTGCAAAGAGATAGATGCAGCCACGCACATGCAGGACAAAAACACACATGCACGCGTACCTACACACACAATACTTTAGGCAAGACAATGTCATAAAAGAGTAATCCTAATAACAATGCTGTGCTTATGAGGAAATGCTGGCTGGCGAAGATAACATATGCTTGGAGGGGAATTGATTAGAACTGAGTGGGTGAGCAACACTTCTCCATCTTCTCTTTTAATTAAAGTGCTAAGTTACTATTTCATAAAAATTACCGCGAGGACAGAGTTCTATCTAACCCAAATTTTAAACCCCAGTGGAAAAGCAAAGCTAATTGAGTGAAATGAATCATCTGGACACAGGAGTTGTATAAACACTATGAATGCAACTTTCCTGGGAGCATCTGCACAAAACCATGTTTATTTTCTGATTCACCAAGGGAAGGTTGACTGAGCATCTTGGCTCTCTCACAGCAACACCCTGCTTCACACTTAGTTACTTCACAACTGAGAGCTGCTCAGTGCGATCACACACAGTTTTCTGCTGGTCAGTTGTAGTGGATCATTTCTGTTCCAAAACCTCGCAGAAAATGGATTTGACCTCAAACCACAATATCATGAGTACTACAAATACCAAAGTTGTCTCCAGGCCTACTGTCAGGTTGCCTGCCCACCATGGCATTTCAGTATCCAAGAAAACTGACTTTCCACCTGACTGGAACATAAAGGTATTGTACTGTAATCAGCCCCAGGCAGTGGGGGAAGAAATACTCAAATCCTTTACTTAAGTAGAAGTAGAAATACATTGGTGGTAAAGAAATCTTTAAAAGTCTGAAACTTTAGTAAGCATATTTAAGTATTTATTTGACATTCT
Source organism: Centroberyx affinis (assembly GCF_046629955.1). Taxonomy (NCBI): domain Eukaryota; kingdom Metazoa; phylum Chordata; class Actinopteri; order Beryciformes; family Berycidae; genus Centroberyx; species Centroberyx affinis. The sequence continues at coordinate 553,141 of NW_027279540.1, forward strand.
TTATACAAAGCAATATACAATGAGTGAGCAGGACAACTGGCTGTTGCGGACACATCTGCTGTTGCAGGGATCTGAGCCTGTGATCCTGTGGTTATGTGACAGTCTCTCTAAAAACTAGGCCACCTTTCCAAATGGATCTAAGTTTCAAAAGCTAAACAAAATATAATTTTTAACAAGTATGTCTTTGTATTTTTTGAAGTGTAGAAGTGCTCCATCTCCACTGCATAAATCTGTCTGGATTAAGCCAAACAGGGTCAGGCGTAGGGCTGAGCAATAATTCAATATTATCATTGATTCATTTTTTTTCAATAGAATCGTATTGTGATGAAATAATGATACTGAGTTATCGTAATACATAATCCTGTTCTCTAAATTAATGATAAAAAGCAAATACTAATTAAAATCTGAAGATCTGAAACAAATTAGGGGATATTATTTGAAAATAACAGTTTTATTGTACTTTGTTTTTTTGTTTTTTAGATTAGATTTTGGGGCATTATTAGAGTTTATTAGAGTTATATTTATTAGTTTATAGTGAAGAGAGACAGGAAAGAGTGGGGGACGGAGAGGGGGATGATGACGACATTAATTTGATTATTTAACATGTGATTTTGCACAATAGCAGATACTGTTATATATTGCTATTAAAATAATTAATTGTCATTGTGAAATTAATTTTGTCCATATCGCCAAGCCCTAATCAGGGATCCATTATGCTATGTTCATTATTTTCATAAGCTGATCACGTTTTTGTATGCAAAGCCTTTCTCTTAAAAGGAAACCAGTGCAGGCGCAATTAGATAAAAAAAAAAAAAGTAGGATTTTGCTTTTAAAGAAGAAGAGCAATTAAAGTACAAAGATCCCTAAAATGAAAGATAAAAGTGCAGACTCTACTTAAGTACTGTCCTTGAGTAAAAGTTCTGAGTTACTCTCCACCCCTGGCCCCCAACTCAAGTCTGGAAGCAGCAGTCTCAGCTGTGCCGGCCCTCTTCTGCCCCTCCACATTTAGGACCCAGGCACGTATCGGTGGCCAAGCAGAGATGCCAGTGTGTGTGTGAGAGAATGTAGATATGCTGCCGAGCTTGCCTTACCCCTAGACTGTGTTTACGAGTTGGGTTTCCGTGCGTTCCTTACAGGCTTGCACATCGGTAATATCTGCCTCTGTGAGCTACATTTCAACCGCCTCTTCCACGTTGACCCCAAATAGCATGACAGTTCAACCACAACAATAAAATAAATACAAATAATAATAATAAATAAATAAAAAAAAATGAATAATATGAAAAACACTGAGGCAACAGATTTCCCCTGTCCCCAGTGCAGCTTAAGATAAATGTCACTTCTCCCCCTGAGGACAATGTGTGTTTACTGGGTAACTTTGTGAAAGTCATGGCAGCCCAAGCAGAAAGGTTAGTGGCGGGGTTGCGTTGTGTGTGGGAGTCTTCTCAGCAGACTGCACACCTGAGATGAGCTCTGAGTGGATCCTGCCGTGGAGTCAGGCGAGTAATCTTTGCATTCCATCAGATAGAATTTTTTCCCTCTCCTTCCTTTCCTCCCCCGTTGTCTCTCTCTCTCTCTCTGTCTGTCTGTCTCTTTCTCTTTCTCCCCGGGGATTAAAAACAATCTAAAGGTGACTGAACTGCTTTGCAAATTTTCTGATACCTTGAAATCATACATTTTCCCTGCATACCCGCCGCTGATACATGGTCTTGCAAAGTTGTAATCTCAGTTTAAATCACTCAGACGATGCCGTTTATCCAGCCCTCTAGCCAGCTGCGCTGCATAGGAAAACAATGTTCGTATCTAGCATTTTGAAAGAGGAGAATAGGTACAATGACTACTGTAGCAGAATGATGATAATAATCAGCACCATAATTCAGGGCTGCAGCCTCTAGCAACAAAACGCATTCGGAAAACGTTATAAGGTAATGGCATATCGCTGCGTCGGCACGCCATCATGTCCTATCTCACTGCTAAGGAGGACTTTAAGTCCATCAAGCTTAGAGAGTGCACCACTAGCCTACAAAGATGTCTGATTGCAATTCAGGCCATTATCATTTGTCTAAGTCACGGAAGAATTATATATCTACGCATGCTAAGCCTGTTGCTAGCTCTGTGGAATAATGAGTTCGGAGAGAGGAGCCCATTCCTGCTAATGTCTGGTCTTGTCATTAGTATTTATTAGATGCCCCGCATGCATTATCAAACCCATTTAAAAGTTTCTGGGTAAGAAAAAGTTTGACCATCCACTCAGATCAGTGTGCACACCGTGAACATTAGCAGGCTAATACTCTGCCGAGGTTCTTTTGGATTTTGAGCTCGGCACCGAGATGGTGAGACTCATCTGCTGCTGTTTTGGCAATTCAGTTCCCTCCCAGTTGTAATTACGCCTTCTCATTAGAGAGAAACATCCGCTATTGACTGGCTTCCTGGCAACATCTGCTGCGTTTACGCTCGGCCTCATTGATAATGCATTACGGCATATTTCATGGCTGATGTGAAATATAACACATCGACATCTGACTCATGCCAATTAATCCTATCATATCAGATAGTCCCTGACACAAGGTGTTTGAGATTCAGGCCCATTTGAGGCATAACTTCCATTCACTTTGACACTACTTTACACGCAAATCAATTTGCTCCCACATAACTGAGGGCATTGGACGTTTCATGTAGGCAAATGGCACTGTTCCAGTCCAGGACCTCTCCTGAATACTCAATGCATGATACTGCAGCTCTGAGCAACCAGGTGTCACACTTCATCACACTTCCAGGCAATCCATGTACAGTGTGTACGTGCCTTTGTGTGTGTGTGTGTCTGTGTGTCTGTGTGTGTGTGTGTGTGTGTGTGTGTGTGTGTGTGTGTGTGTGTGTGTGTGTGTGTGTGTGTGTGTGTGTGTATGTGTGGGTGTTGGTTTAAAATCTGGGATGGGACCCAAAAGTGGATGAGAAGATGGGGCTCTAAATTATTAGAAAAGTTGTGGCTTGAACTGCTAAAAACTGACTGGCCAGTCATGGGTAGATAAAACATACTGTAGGTTAAGAGGTTCGTTACTCTAAAACAATTTTTGCCAGCTCAGCCTACACAATAGCCAGCAAATCACTTCACATCACGAGAAAAAATGATGAGGTTTCCCAGAGAGAAAGTTTGGCTTAGCGCTGTGGCAGGCCGCCACACAACTCTCTCTGGCCGTTTCCACAACTGTCAAAGGCATGAGTACAATAGCTTTTTTTATACTCACTCATTATTTTTCAGTGTGATACGGTGTAAGAGTGTGAGAGAGATTGAAAGAAAGAAACAAAGAAAGAGCCCTGTTCATAGAAAGCATAGTAGCGACCTGACCATTTCTCTCAACCCCTACCTGCAACAAAGCTGGATTTGAATCACTTGATGATGACTGAGGCAAACATGGTGAGAGGGACAAACTTAAACACAATCCATCAGTGGTCAAATCCTTATTTTTAAAACATACACACCGCTCTTCTCAGTTCGTGGACTGAATTTCTGTTTACCTCATGAAAACGACTGAGCTGGAAAGGCCTGGGAGCTAAAGTCTATTTGCCTACAGCAGCAGAAAACAGTCCATCCCAAAGTGGAGCGTTATCCTCAAAGGGTCCACTCTGTCACAATGCTGGCAGAGAGATACTGCGGGACTACAAACCTGATAACTCCAGCTTCGCGTGTGTGTGTGTGTGTGTGTGTGTGTGTGTGTATGTTAACCCCAAACAGTGGCAGATCTTGCATGGTAAACAGAGGTGACATCCTCCCTCATCTCCAACCCCAATAAAGAGTCAGGCAAAGATTACAATATATTATGGGCTTACAATACTCTGAGCTAACGCTAACGAAAAAAAAAAAAATGTTGTGCTCAGTTTTTTGCAAAGGTAATAAGGCAAATGAGTCAGTTTGATTGGGCGGTTTAGACGAAAACACAGAGCCATCTGACACTCGGTCCAGCTGTCACAGGCAAATGAGCAATCTGGACTGACTGGACTTTTTTTTTTTTTCCTGTCTTTAATCCTCTCTTCTCTCAAATTTTCCTCTGTCACTCTCCTAATTGAGGCATTCCCAGCTGAAAAAAACAGGCCATTAAAGAAATGACTAACAACTCTGCCGTCAGTGGTGCAGAGAAAGCAGGGAGGTGGAAAGAGGAGTTAGGGAAGCATGGAGCAGGTGGCAGGTATGGTGAGGAAGGAAGATATGGAAGAACAGGAGGATAAAAAAAAAAGTGAAGGAAGGGAGAGGAGATGATGGAAGGAAGAGAGAGGGAAGGGGGAGAAGCTAGACGTGGGTATGGGAAGCAGGTGGTTGTTACAGTGCGTGTGTGTGCATGTGTGTGTGTGCATGTGCGTGTGTGTGTGGGTAGGTGGGGAGGAGGTGGGGGGGGGGGGCAATAGTAAGGGTGTGGGGTGGGGAGTGAGGGAGAGAAACAGACAGAGACTTGAAGTGAAGAGGACAGGTGGGGAGGAGGTGGAGGAGGAGAGTATAGGTTGAGGAGAGGATGGAGGAGGGAGGGAGGCGTAGATACGGTGCCCTCTCTAGCGTGGCAGGGAGCCGGGCGGCTGCTCCTTGGCTGCACTGCGTCTGTGATTATGCATGTAGCAGCCCGCCTGTCAGGCTCCGGGTCCTGCGACGGCGCCGCCACCGAGCTTTATCTGGAAATCCCGGTGATTAATGAAGGCTGCACCGCGTTCTGCATGGAGGAGGCGGACGAGGAATGATCAATCTTAATGAGCTATCCGCCGTCCCTATATTAACTGCGGGGGGATATAATGTATGGGGCTCCTGGCGGGGCTCCTCTCCTTTAAAATACGATAACGAGGGAGAGAAAGAACAAGGGCGAGCAGCTTTTCCTTCCTCTGCCTTTGACACGCAGCCGCTGCTCGCCTCACGTTTTCCTCTCCTCCCTCTCTCCTCTTTCCCTCCTCTCCGGAGAGGCTGAGCCGTACTAGAAACAGTTAGACATCTCAATGGAAGCCATCCTTAGCAAAGTTAAAGAGACAGTGTCGGGCAGCTGCTGGGCTCCATCCACACAGAGGCGCAGCGGTGTCCAGACCGCTCCTGCCGCTCCAAAATGAGATGTTTGAGTCAATATCATGAATATGTAGGCGCCGTGTGGATTCGTGTGCCAAGGTTACTCATAAGCATATCACTAAGGCATGTGTTCATTTAACAGAATTACCTGCACATACCGAGCCCACAGTAATTGGAATAAATTTCAGCTTCATTAATTATTTGCAACATTCCTTGTGAATCCCATTTCTGTCTCTGCTACGATTGCCCAGATTTAAGGAATGCTATGGGTAAAAACCACATAACAAAATCCATGAATTTCATATTTTAACTTAAGCCTGTTTTGGAATCATAACAACCCTAGTTCTGCTTAAGCTAATCCTGATGTGGATAGCTTTAAGATAATCGCCCAGCACAACACCGCAGTGACTTTAATTAATTTGCCGCTGCTTATTTCACAGATGCTGATCCGAGTCAGCATGTTGAAAATTAAAAGAAAAAAAAAAAAAAAAGAAAAAAAAAACAAACAAACTAAAACTCCTCCACAAGACTTGGTCAGATCCAGTATTATTTTTATCTCAGTGAAAGCCACACTTTGTATAATTTGCAATGAGGATGCAGTCGAGGTTCTTTGCACTCTATTAAGTCTGAAAAAGAGAGCGATAGAGAGAGAGAATAGAGAGAAAAAGAAAGAGAGAGAGAGGGAGAGAGAGAGAGTATAATTAATGTGCTTGCTATGATTAATGGTTTCAGTGTGGCTATCAGAGACTGGCTGTGTTTTTAATAACTGGTTTGAACAGCCTGTCATAAGAACGCCAGTAGTAGATGCTTGTGGTTAAATCTCTAAATGAATGTTTATGCACCACTAATAATGCTGATGATGCCATATCTCCATCCATTTAATAATGTTAGTTACTTCTGTCCATCGATAGAGATCTGCCTAGGTGAGAGATAGGACACCGGCACAACACAGCCAAAAAACATTTTAAGGCCTCTCTGTCCCGGGATAAAAGCAAAACATAGTTATCATATAACCTCACAAACAAATGACAAGGTGAAATAACCTTTTAAAACAGCACCTCAATTCCAAAACAGCCTCTGATGAGGTATGATAAGTCTGGAGAAAAAGGGCACCCATCTCCCTTAAATAAACAGCCCCAGCACACACAGCCTGATCTTGTAAACAATCACTATCTTACATATTTAGTCACCTGTAATTACCTTGGTCAGCGGTAATATCGCAGCAATAATGTGCAAAGAACCAATACGCGAGTGGACAGTGACGCCGCAGTGCCAATAGGCTCGGTCCGAAAGTAAACAAACACGAATACATAATTAAAATCTTATTAATGAGACCAAAGTAAAGCAGATAAGAATGATGAAACGGCCACAGCGGAGCAGAGGAAAAGTGAGCCGGTGCTGGAGGTGAGGCCGGCCCAGTCTGGCTGTAGCATAGTAAAACACAGATCTTAACTCGGCAAGGCATCTTAATTGCATTCACTAGCAGCTCCAGAGCTGCTTGGTCCCCAGATGATGGCTGATGTGAGCTGACTGGAAGATGACCTTCCTGGGCAGAGAGGAGGTGGGGTGCTGCTGGATGTGTGTGTGACTGTGGGTGTATATGTGTATGTGTGTGCGTGTGTGTGGGTGTGTATGTGTGCCCTGTGTTTGCGCATGTGTGTGTATGGGAGTGAGACCCTTTCATGTGCGTTTGTGTGTGTATGGGTGTCCCTGCCTTTTTGTTTGCATGCGCGTGGGTGTGTCTCTTCCTTGTGTGCGTGTGAGCGTGTGTGTGTATATATGTGTGTGTGTGTGGGAAAGGGACCGGTGAAGGCCACTGGAGTGGAAAGAAGCGTTAAAATGATGTTTGACATGAGAGAAGAGGCGAGGAGCCAGCACGGCAATCCGCAGCACATGCTCAGTAGGGCAGCAGGTGGCCAGACAGAGCTGTCTGTTACACCCAACTTCAAGCCGAACTAAAGCTCCCAACACATGCAGCGTCTTTACTCCAACAGCTCCTTTTTCAGGCATTTATTCAACAGCAAAACCAGCATCGCCTTCAGTGTCACAGTGTGTTCCGCAGCCACAACACTGCTACCCATATTCATCTCAGCGTCTCTGGCATAGTAAGCTAGAAAACAATATCAAAAAATCATTTCCACGGCTGGCAAGGAGAACAGCGGTGGTCTTTAAAATAGACTCGGATATGCAGATGTGAAAATAAGGAGTTCCTTTTGGTATTAATGTGGTTTTCAGTAGTGAGCTCCCTTTTAAATAGTGCTCAATCATGCTTTCAGTGAGTGGGTCCGTCCCTGCTGAGCTCTGCACTGGCTTTGCCAGGCTGATATTCATCAGGACAGCCATCGATTTTAATGACTTGGTCAATAGACACAGACTGACTCTGCTCTCAGCATCTCTCTCTCTCATGTTCACTCTCTCCCTGTATCCCACCTTCTCTCTCTCTCTGCTCGTCTCTCTTTTGTGTTTCTTTCTCTTTGGCTTTTTGTCTCTCTTTTAATAAGAATGTCAGTCATTGTGTATTCTCACGTTTCACAAAATGTGCCGTCAAATGTGATTGTTGTGGCTCTGGCTACAGCTGTGGTTAGACTATCTCAGTGTGTGGGAGCTCTGCCATATTCTGATTTTATTCTGATAAACCTGCCTCTGAATTCTGAGAGAGAGAGAGACGGAGAGAGAGAGAGAGAGAGAGAGAGAGAGAGAGAGAGAGAGAGAGAGAGAGAGAGAGAGAGAGAGAGAGATCGAGAGAGAGAGAGAGAGATCAGAAGAAGAAGAAGAAGAAGAAAAAACTGAGGCTAAGAGTTGGGCGGTGTGAGGGAAACTAACAATTGGCAAGAGGGTGTGGAGTTTGATTCGAACACTATGGCAGCCAGGTATTATGAAAAGACCTGCTGTGGATGGAGAAGCCAGTAGCTAGTTCAGTCAGGTAGATCACAGCCTGGAGACTGGCGTCCCTCAGCAGGAGACGAGCCGAAAACTGCTAAACTGCCAAGCTGCTCTGTGCAAATCTTCACACACACACACACAGGCACACAAACATATAGCATATATACAGACATATACAAACACACATATACTGTAAACAGAAATACCTAAACAGACACATATACAGACCGCACAAACACACACACACACACACACACACACACACATAGAAGCACAGTTGTTGATGTGCCCACTGATGCAGAGCGAAGACAAATTGCTCCCTTTGAAGGCAAAGCCAAATCAAACACGGAGTGTGATTTCTGTCACTGTGGTGTTTGGCTTTAAGGCTGTGAGGCTGACATCTGACAAAACACGCATGCCGTCACACCCAAGCAGTTGTGCACACATGCAGTCACCCACGGGTTTCGAGTCTCGTACCCACGCACACGCGCACACACACACACACACACACACACACATAGTGGCCTGGCGTGCAGCAGGATTAAGGAGGAAGAGCTCCGTCAGCTCCTCCAAGATCCAGGCCTTTGCCACCAAAAGCCACAAAAGCGCCTCCGCACTTCAGCTCTTACTGGCATTGTGTCTTGATGCCTCAAACTTGTTATGCAGCAACACAGTAATTTAAGTTGTGGCTTTCTCATTTAAATTGTTTATTCAATAAGCTTTTCAATCACGTCTAAAAACCCACTGAGGTGATACACATGACCAGTTTTTGACAATTTGAGAGTAAATATTAGTGTGCAGTCTCTCACATTCTCAAATAGTTTATCTCTTATCTTCAGAAAAATTAATGCTTACAGTTGCTTGGGCTACGTCGATTGCTGGATCTCCACAGACCTAATTTGGTTTCTGCTGAGCTGTTGTGGAAGTTTACTGCCCTATAACTTCTAATCTAGCCTAATGTGCTGTATGAGATGAAGGTCAGTACTTTTTGTACCATAATTTAAACGTATTTGTAATTACTGCAAGCCCTGACATGGTCCGCTATGTACGAGTGGATGGGTGTGCAATTGCGTGTGTGTGTGTGTGTGTGTGTGGCGGGCGGCGGGCCGATGGTGTGCATCAATGAGTATGTTTGTGACGGCTGAGTACAGACTACTGTATTATTATCTTATCTCTATGTCCTGTTTTTACTGCATTTGACCACGAGAATTTTCCTGAGGGGAAAACCTCAGTCTACCTTGCACCTTGTGTGTGTGTGTGAGAGAGAGGAAGTGTGGGATGTGTGTGTTTGTGTGCATGAGAACAGAGAGAGAGCAAGAGATACGGCAAGTGGGTGAGGAGGCTATAGCTTACTTTATCACCTATTATTATGCCACACGGAAGTAACCCAAAACCGCAGGTCTGGAATCAGATCAGCCAACCCCCTAATCCTAACCTCAGCCATTAGAGGGATGGAAAGACACTGACCCCAAACAGCAGCTGCTTTTCACAAACTAGTACTATTCCAAAAAAAGCAAGGTGCCTCGGTCCAACACATTTCGAACCGGGAAGCCAGCCAGGATTGCAGGCCGCAAGAGCTTTCTCTACACGTTTTAGCACTATGCCGGTGCAATAGGCCAGTAGGTAGCCTTGCCACATCGGTATGCAGTGTTAATTGATTTCAGATAGAATGCATGCCACCTTTGAGAGCTTGTGAGTGGAGGAAACTTCTCCTCTGTGAGGTGAGAAAGCAGAGATAGAGAGAGAGAAAGAGAGGCAGAAAATGACAGATTTAGAGACAAATAGAAGGAAGAAAGAGACAGATAAGCACAGAAAGAAAGACAGCAGTCAGCACAGTCAGATGACGGGCCACTGAGGTTGGCATTGGTGTGATTACGCCTGCAAGGTTAAGCCTTGTTCCCATCAGCAGAGAGGTCTCCCTCGCCAGGTTGTTGAAGAGACGTCACAACTGCTAATTTACTGCTGCTCTCAACGTTGCACCTATCCCTGTTGTCCTTGTGACATTACCCCAATGACTCGCTCACTTATGTCTATCTAATGCCAAGTAGGGCTGAAAAACAGCTAGAATGGCAGAGGAGATGTTGAGATTCAAGCGCCTCCATTTCCAGTTTGACCTTCAGAGAGGCCTAAACAAGATTTCAAGTGTGTAACTTGTATGATGTTCTGAAAACTGATGCAGGGATGATTTGTTCTGCTTTCATTTTTCCCCTCCATTTGTATTGCAGCATGGCAATTGATAAACTGCAACCACATACATATATAATATGATGTATCATAATATGAAAAAAAATAATAAAGAATAATAACAGTAATGTATGAGTGCTTGCGCTGCTGAATGTTTTACAAGTCTATAGTGCTTATTTTCCCTCTGTCAAATGGATCTGTATAATGGTCCCACTTAAACTCTAGCTTTCTTGGCCTGTAAAGAGGAGTCAATAAATTTTGACATGGACATGACTAATGGATCAAGACACACTCCATCCAAGATGGCAGAATCCAAAAAGCTCTCACTTGATACAGACTGGACTGGGCTGAGAAGCCCATCTAATTATCCATTTCCAATTCTACCTGCTGTCTAATTTCAATGTATCGCAGGCAGCCCCCGAAATAATTGCTTTTTGCAGTCTACAAGCTCATTTGCACACGTTTTATTGATCAAAATGACTCAGGAAAACGAAAACAATCTAAACCTAAATTAAAAGCTTCATTAAATGTGAAAATTGGTCAGGGAATTGTGAACATCTGTTTCTAGGGCCCTGCATCATAAACTCCAAGGTTAAACCAAACACCAATTTACAGCTTGCAGACTCAGGCATGAGCCACAGTACTGAAGCACCTTCACAAACACAGCACAAGTCAACAAGGCTTCAAACGATCTCAGAGAGATGTGAGCGCTCTGACTGAAAGCTCTTTCAGCCTGATGTTTGGTAGGCATTGTGAGTGTACAAGTAAAGAACGCTGAAAAGGTTGCTGCCAGTTTAACTGACAAAATTTAACCAATTTCAGAGCACAACATGCAGTATATGACTACAGGTGTCGCTGGAGTATGGTAGGTTGAAATTAGTAGAATTTTCCTATATGCCTTCTCCATACATTTCAGCAGGCGGTATTGTATGTGGCACAAGTTTTCAGTAGCAGTCGGCTCACTGTTGGTCTAAGCGCAACACGGTTCTCTGTGACCTTGGAGCAGCTTTGAAGTGAATTGGCTCTGGTTGCAAGTTGTATTTTAACAACCTCTTGCGAGAGTGTTTGCGGCCTTGTTTATGACTGTTGGCATCCGAAACTGCTCCAGTATACAGGCAGAGGCCTCTGTGTTTCATTCCAACATGGCCCACATAAGCCGAGGTCACTGGGAATAGAGAGCTAAGAGTACACTGATCTAACGCCTAACACTTCCCCATTCTGGACGCACTACTGTGCTGGGGTTGATCGCTGAACAGACTACCTTGCTTTAGCCTTCTGAAAGCTGGGTGTGACAGGTTCCACATCTGAAGTTAGACACAGACTGACAGTGATCCTGAAACACCTAACAATCTGCCTTGAGTGTATCAGCTGAGGCGGGCCTCTCTTACCTTTGGGATGTCCCGGGTCACTGAACTCGTACTTCCCCATTCCAACTGTCCGCAGCATCTGCAGCCCATTAGGACTGTCCTGATTGGCTGCTGCTGTGGGCTGGGCCTGTGGTGCTGCCTGTCCATTGGTCAGGGGCAAGGCCGGGGGCTGGATGAGGGGGTGGTTGGGGTGAGGGGTTAAGTGGCCATTGCCCATCACACTGTGAGGGTTTGGATGAACCACCTGGTTGGCGGGGGCGGTGAGGGGGGAAGGCGCGACCGAGGGCTGGGCCGAGGGGTACGGAGGCTGGCTCGGCATGCTCAGCACCATGGAGGGCGGCTGCTGGGCGGAGTGCGGCGGCAGCTGGAAGTGGGCCGTCATGAGGGGGTGGTGCGGGGGCATGGGAGTCTGGATGGACGGGGTTACTCCTATGATGGGTGACTGCACAGTCACGCTGTGGCTGAAGGTGGGAGGCTGGGGCAGGGCGTAGGTATGGGGCAGGAGGCTGGGCTGGCTCACCGCAGCTACTGGAGGAGCCCATGGCGGACCTGGCAGACACAGACAGAGCGAGACAGAGAGAGAGACAGAAGAGGGAAAGGAAGAGAACAATCAATTGCATATCCAACTTCACACAATAACACAATGTGAAAGTCAAGATAAATGTAATTTTATACTACAGATTGATTTGTGGCATTTTGGTAAGCCGTAGACAAAGTCGAGAACAGGGCCAGAGTGCTGATTTTATGTCTGGTATTAGATGATCAAATAGAGACAGAAAACAGCATGGGAAGACAGACTACAGCTTGAAGTTACTCTCCACACTGTCAGCGGCGCGCAGCTCCGCTCTGCTCTGGTCAAAGTTTGTTTTGGACTTGAAACTACATATCAAACACAAAAGATTTGCAGTGATGCATGCATCTGTGTCCAAGATCAACATCATAATAAGATTAGGGGATTTATTTTACTCCAAGCTGAACAAATGCTATTCTGAATCTGAAAGCATACACGGTGAGGAGACATGCTCAGTGCGTGTGGCAGTCAGGACCATTATCTGTGTAGGAGCTTGTGTTTACCCAGACACTCGGAGCCAATCATTTCTCTATCCTGAGGCGTGGATACTGAGGGTGTGGGGATCAGTGCTGGGAAGAGGATGCTCATGGAAGATCTGATTAATCTTATGAAAATGCAGCCATATTGGACCTGAATACTGCCTCCCTTCTCCCTGATCCCCCCCCCCCACCCCCCACCCCCCACCCCCAACTCTTCCTGCCCTCCGTCCCAGCTCCAAAAATAGCCTGCCACTCTGCCGAGGGGCCAAAGGCTAAATCACAGCACGCAAAAAGAGGAAGAAGAAGAAAAAAGAAACCCACATTATTCATTATACTGGCCCTGCTAATATTACAGTCTGGGCAGAGACAGATGGAGAAAGAGAGAGATGGAACCAGACAGTGAAAAGGAGAGGGAGAGAAAGAGAGAGGGAGAGAGAGAGAGAGAGAGAGAGAGAGAGAGAGAGAAGCGGGTGGGAATAGAGGATCTAGTTTAGCCAGAGAGCAGAGGCCAATTCAGTTCATAATTCACATCAGTCATTGGGCTAATCGACACCAACGCTGTATTTCATTTCTCCTCGTTTGCAGCTCATCCTGATACAGGATTCATATCAAATGGGATAATGAAATAATTCCACATCTTGTACAGTTTTGGGATGATTAGCACGGTTTTAATGAGATGACCTCTTTAGGGGGCGGCATTGATTATAGTTTGATATACATCTCTCTTCCAATTCTATGTCTGGGTCCTTTACCGTAGCTTTCTGGTCGAGACTCTTACAACTGGAATATATAATTAAGTACACAAAGAATCTCATTAGCAAGGCCCAACATGCAGTCATATTCACAGGTCTTGCCTGCCAAGCTAATGAAAGGTTTAAGAAGAAGAAGAATTAATTGCATTAACATTAAATGCATCCTGGTCGTGATTGCTCTCTTGTATTTCATAATTAAGATTTGCAAAGGATAGAATATTAAATGATTTCAAAAGTGCTGCATGGCCTTTTAAAAACTTAATTTATCTATTTATTTTTTTTCCATGAATTGCCCAATTAACCGTTAAGGTAAATCTAAAAGCACAGCATCAAAAAAATCATCCTTTTTCCTGCATTTCAAGCAAAACAAAAGTTAAAACAAAACTTATTTTCAAAGAGAAACTTCCTTAAACAGACACAGCAGTGAACTTTCTGTTGAAAGAAACCGTTGATTAATTCTGGCACAGTTGGCAGAGAACTTTCTGGCAACACAGTTCAGTGAAGTGCGGAGAGGAGCTGGCTTCGTTGCAAATGCCAGTCACAGTTTGGAATAGCGCACACACGCAAATCAATATGCGACACTATGCTTGGATTTGAGTGTCATATGCGACAGCGTGCTGGGTCGGTGACATCTCACTCTCCTCACGCTTCGCTCCGAGCTGCGGCGTGGGTGGAGGAGTTGGTGTGGGGGCAGTGAGTGAGCCAAGCCTCGTTCACTCAGACACAATGAGAAGACCTCCAGAACTTCGTGGCCCATTCAGCCAGCCCCTGTCCACTCACAGCAGGGTCCTGAGGCCACACAGCAGGGGGCAGGGAGCAGTCAACAGCTGAAAGCCCAGTCTGAACAGTACAGACAATAGGAGGGCTCCCTATTCTCCCATCACAACTGCATTCTGCCATCATTGCAGCATAAGAGCTCCACTGGCTTCTGCTGAAGAAACCAGGGTTGGGGTCAATTAATAAATGAATTCATCAATTCCGGTTAAATTGAGGAATTGGAATTTGAAAAAAACCTACATTTCCTTAGAGCTTGGTGCAATTGAAGTGGAATTTACCATGCCTTCTCAATTCAATTCATGAATGGCCCCAACCCTGGAAGAAACATTCTGCTTAGCAAACTGATCAGACTGTTTAATTATTAATCCATGACCCAAATTAAATCTTTATGGGAACTATGCGAATTACACTTAAGAGCTAATTAGCCTACTGTACATCAGTTGCCCATGCTGCAGCACAGGCTGAGATTTTATAATGTAGGCCTGTGAAACATGTTTTGAGCATGACACTATGCTGCCACAGCGTAGCAGCAGTCTACAATCTGGATGCGTTGAGCCAGAAGTTCCACTGGAACAAGCTCTGTGCCAGTATTATTCTTAAATGAGACACATTTGTGATGAGCAGGAGGCAGAGGCCAGCAGAGCAATGGAGGGAAATTGACTGCTCTAGGGCAGAGCCATTCTGGGTGAGTTCATTACAATAAGAGTAAAAACTTCAGCGGTGGCTTAACCCGTTACTGTCAAGCCTGCATGCCGCGGTGTGCCTCTCTGCTCCTTACAGGTTTTTAAAGTGGCATGAATAGAATTAATAAGGTCGACATCCAAATTAAACCTTGTGGAGATCATTTGGAGGACTTTCAGACTTCTGTCAAATAGGTTTAGTTTAAGATAGATTCGATTCGGTAAGTGACACAGTAACATCAACAAGGACAACAAGATGAGAACAGAAGCAATATGCAGGTGAAGATGGTGGGGGACTGCAGGGCTTGTGGACACATACTTTTTTTTTTCTTCCTTTTTTCATCTCTTGATATCACACTCATGGAGAAATGTCTATAATTATATGCATAATTATGTACATGGTTAAGGTGGAGTATGTAAAGCAAGCATGTGTTTTATGTAGGGCAAGGCAGCCAAGATGCTTCATTAGCATGGATGCTAGCTGCCCCTGAGCTGTTTGGGGTGTAGTACATGAGTGTGTGTACATGTGTGTTGTGTGTGTGTGTGTCTGTATACATGCATACATGCATGCAGGCGTCCTTGCATGCACTTGCTCCGTGGTGTGTACACATATCTCAGTTGTATTGTGCGAGTGAGCCTGTGTATGCTTACGCATGTGTATGTAAATATGTATGTGGGCGGTGTGTGTGTGTGTGTGTGTGCTTCATTACCCGTGGGCTCGCTGTCTCGGTGTTGCTTTGCAGGGGGCTCATCTGTATCCCAGGGTGTGAGCTGGTTGATGGGCGTCTGTCCCCACCGCACCCCCGGAGCCAGCAGCAGTCCTGGGGCCTGGTTCTCTCCAGGAGACAGACCTGAGACCTGCAGCACAACAGCAGAAGAACAACAACACGGCTGCTTAGATCATCACACATGCAAAATAAAAATCCCAAGGAAAAATAACAGACAGAAGGCAAACAACCAAAAGAACAGCATGGCATCTGAGAACACAAGCCAAGCCATTTTACACCGGTGATCATTAGACGCAATACACTGCAGCGCTGTAGATGGTAAATTATCCTAAAATCATATATTGTCAATGAGTCTGTGTTAAATACTTTATTTTATTTCCAAGTTAGAAATATGAATGCAGTGAATAGCATTCTTACTATAGCAGTCGTGTTCTGACCTGTTCTTTAATTTTGAGGTCTTGAAGTGAGCCGTGATGATGAGTAGGGCAGACTGGTTGTTAAAATTAGCAGTGAGTGATTGCTGATTACAGTCTGAATATAATGGGAGTAGGACAGAAAAATCTTGTTCATGGCCTCAAGAGCCTTTGAAGAAATGCCACTATTCATTTGTTTACCGTTTTATGTACCAATAAGAATGATCTTTTTAGTGCAGGTTACACCCTGAGATTTTTGCAATGAATTAAACATTGTGTTTAGTCAAGTGAGATAATGGAATTTTGAACAAACATACAACAAATAAGAGTGAATAGAAAGGAATCCTTCAGCAGATCATTTCAGAAAAAGAAAATTAAAAGCTAGGAAACAATGTGTGAGGGTGGACTGAATCCAACGCAACTTCTCCAAACCAAACTTAGAGCTCCCTAAGCTGTCCCTTGCACCCACACCGCCAATATTTTTCTCTGGTACGGGAGTGAGAAATGTTATCAGGCAAGCCCAGGCTGATGAAAACACAGGGTCAATCACCATTGGACCCCAGAGCAATATTCCCTTCTCCCTATCTGCAGTTTGGACGCTTGGTCTAAGAACCAGGAAGGGAAAGGGCAGAGGCAAGCCTGATTCCCCTGCTCACCCCAGCCAGCCTTCTGAGTTAATAGGAAAGACCTGGTCACCAGGCCTCTCCTGTGTCCTACTGGCTGATCCCTCCATCCCTCCCTCTACCCCCCCCCCCCTCCATCCCTCAATTCCATTATACTCCCTGACCCTGCGTCCACTTCATCAAGCAGCCCATCATGCATTCCAACAGCCACATCGACAAAGCCTGCGCCCCTGGCAGACTGACCGCACAGCGACAACACAATCCAAACAATTTGGTTCAACATGAATTAATGCGCAGCTTTACATATCTGATCGATCCCATCTCAGGATGCTTTAAGATTGGGTTTATCACAGCTTTTCAGAGCTGTCAATGTCGAGACGCTGCCAAGGAAATTCCTGATATGGTATTGATGCTGCACAACATGTGTACTGCAATAGCAGACAACTTCAATGAGTGTCGCATTCTAGATAAATCCATACTGAAAGTTATCTGACAGTTTGTAAGTGCTGGGGGCAAAAAAACAGTTAATGGAAACATCTCAAGGCAAAGTGGAAAACAGTGTGATGGAGTCAGAGTGAAGCGGCGTTTAGGGGAAGGCAGACTGACAGGTCTGAGTTCTTTTTGTCCAGTTCAACCTGTCCACTTCAGACAAGAGAAAACTGAAATGGTTTACTGAGAGAATGCCCTGAGCACTCAATAACATTTGAAAACCCTGGAGACTCCAGAGGTAAAATTCAGACCATTTTCAAGGTGAAAAATTGCTCTCTATACTATTTGTTTTAATGAGTGTTTTTCCTCCTCCACTCTGTGCTTTAGTACACTCCTCTGTTGCCATGCTTTGCCTTTCCTTCTCTACAATTGCTCATTAACTCTCATACTTTCCTTTAGCCCTGCACCTGCCTCATAATATTCTCTCATTAATACCACCCATTTACCCAAAACAAAGCCAAAAAAAAAAATTGAGACCGAATAAAAAAAAACCCCCAGAAAAAATCTCCTCTGCTGAAAGGCAATCCATCTGTCACAGTTTTACTGCACCAGGAAAAAAAAATATGGTTCTTAGTCGGAGCCATCACATTGACAGCATATCAGCTAGGCTCAGGAACAATCCTGACTTGAAAATGATCAAGGTTAGATAGGAAATACACATACACACATCCTCACGCACACAGACACCCATGCACACATACATGCTCATACACACAGGCACGTGTACACACACACCCGCACACACACACACACATATACATACAAGCACAGGCGCAAATACATGTGCACACACACACGCCAAGACATATCAGACGGGATGTTTATTAAGATGGCAGAGTTGCTGCAGGCAGGCAGGAAGGTACTGTAGGTACTGGGACAGTGCCTGCCATTTTCTCTCAATTTTATTTGCTCTCCCTTTTGCCAGTCCCCTCCTCCCTGGCCACCCATTATCGCCGGGCAGCAGATGGTTTCCTCTGACTCGACAAAAACCATGCTGGAGAAGAGGAGGGGAGCCAGAAAAATAATTTTGGGTTGTGCCAAGCCATTCCGTGTTTGTTGTCAAGCTGGCTGGGGATTCTTTTTTGTACTGAAGGCTTTGTATAGAACGCCTGTGCGTATGGGCCGCGTGCTGCAAGTATGGATTGTGTGCACACATATGCGATACACACACTCACTCCAGCAGCCATGTACAGAACTAAAGGTCAGATTCCATCAACCAGCTTAAGCTGCATTTAATCATATTTAGAACATGCTGGCACTCTGCAACTGCATCTGTATCTGCACCAAAATAAACCACCAAAATAAAGACATTACTGTACAAAGCTCAATAAAAAGCTACAGGAAAATACTAATACTAGAAAACTAAAACTAAAGAAATAATACATATGTCAATTGCCTGTTGGGTAAGCTACATGTTATATGAAACCATTGGGTTATTCTTAATATGGAGCATGTTTTCATAAATTGCTGTCTATTGGAGGACATAAATAGACTGCTACATGCAAATAGATGGAGCCACTCTCAGAATTTGTAAGCAGCCATCCATCCACCCACCCGGGCAAAATCACGCATGCGCATGTACACTAGCACACATATGCACACACAGCAAAACTAAAAGGGTACTTATTTCTCAAGCCACTGAATGTGAATGTTGCAGATCTGTCAGAATCATTGTATTGGATAGAGGAAAGGAAATCAAGAAGCATCAGGCCTGATTGTATGCTTGTCTTCCTCCGTCCAGGCAGTGGAGACAGTAGTATGAAACTAGCTGGCATAACAGCTATTTTCTTGGACATGGCCAATGCTGACATCTGTCACCATGTGTGCTCTACCATCTAGCAAAAGCAGGCGGCATTATTGTGCCTACCAAAACCCGTTGCCACTGGCCACCATCTGCTATGGGTACATATAGGAGGGGCCTCGCGGTGATCCAGGGCTTTGGGCTCCGATTGCTTTGAGTCATCCCCAACATCCACATCCAAATAAACAGCAAGCGTTTGCTCATGACTTTGTGTTTGCCTTTGCGTTTTGTTCGAGCCAGCCCTTGTCTGTGTGAGTTATGGCACCAGTTCAATCCTCTAATAAAACGGGGGAGGCAAGAACAGAGGGATCCACACCTAATGCACGAAAACGACTACCATGGACATTCTGCTTAAGCTCCAACTCCTTGTACCCATTGTATTCGAGGTATGGGCTAGCATACCTAATCCTGAACATATAGAGCTCCCATCCAGTTGTGAGATGCCTTTACTTTCCCCAGAGAAATTAGTTTATTGCTCGACTCAGAGAGAGATAGAAAAGAGAGAGAGAGAGAGAGAAAGACAGAGAGATGAGTATGTCTATAACACCAAGGTCCCTTTGGGGCCAACGACGTTACAGCACACACTGATCAAATCAACAAACTGCTATGAGATTTAATAACAGGTCTGGGTGGGAAAGGAAGGTGTAGAGAGAGCAAAGGAGGGAGCGAGAGGCGGGAAGGAGATGAAAAAAAAAAAGAGTATTGAGGGAGTGCGAGAGCCTGAGATAGGGACACACACACACACACACACACACACACACACACATACAGGTCAGTAACAATGCCACAGTGAAAAGCTAATCTCATGAAATGTCATTAGCAGAACTGCCAGACACAATGAGATAGCGATGTGCAGGGTGCAGGCCAGTGCTACACCGGTTGATTATGTTCTGCCTTTTAAGGTTCAATGTTCCTCTGGTGGCAAAGCTCTTTACAGACAAGAGGAAAACAACTGACCGCGGGCAAGTAGCAGGTTCACTGTTCTGTGATATCACTTGACTGGCATGGTAATCAGGCAGGCCTGTTAATGTGCGGTTGTTTTCCTGATAGGTTTATCAATTAATCAAAGCCAAGCGGATGGACTGGGCATGGGATTTCTGGTAGCGCGGTGTGGAGCTCCCATTATAGTTCAATTTAAATGCATCCGAGAAAACGCACCTCCACAATCGGCCAGCTATCTCTGGGGAGATGCGTATACACAAATTTAATCATAATCAAAATTTCAATAACAGCAGCAGCAGCGGTGCCTGGCTATATTGTGTGCACCGTAAAATAATATCACATTGTGACTCCACACCATGAACAAATCAGAGGACAGTATGTGCAGGCAAGGAAATGAAATTCAACTCCGGCAGAATGGCTTTTTTTTCCCTTTGGCCAGGCTTGGACAGATGCAGAGAATTTGGCTGAAATGTGGAGAGTGATGGAAGTAATGGTTTTTCTCTCAGAAAACAAAAGAGACAGAAAGAACGGTAGCGAAGGAGGGAGTGAGAGATTGAGAGGCAGAGTGAGACGAACCCATCCATCATATAGCCTTGTATCATTTCCTTTGACACATCATTTTCGGCTTTGCTAAAATGGAGAGAAAAAATCTCCCTTTTCTCTACCTCTGCCCAAAGCTTCAGCCAAGTGTGGTCCGAAACTGACCCGGAGCGCACAGGAGTATACAAAGGACACAATCTACAAATTCTCGTTTTCTTTCGAACATTATTCACTTACTGTATAGAGGTACCTCCTTTCCATGACAACGTGCTGACACCTAAATGTGAAGTGGATTTGTTCTGGACTTCCATCATAAGGGTGGTGAATGCTGGAGCCGAACCATGGGGCGGCTGTGTCCAATCTATTAGACTGGAGCATAGCAGAGCATCTCACGAGTAAACAAAGAGGCTATCTCGCCATTTTTGGCAGCCATCTTAAAATGCAGTGGTTTTCCAACATGGCGAACAGCGTGGTGCCATGGGCAGAGAAGGTATTTAGTATGACAGCCGCATACTGGAGAGAGACAGAGAGGAGTCCAAGGTAATATTTTTTTATTGAAAACGATCCAGTAAATGGAATTCATAAAATGCGCACTAATACGTCGATTATACATATCCAGTGCACTGTATTAGTTACAAAATGAAGCGATTTTTCAGTGTGCATTTGAGCAAATCTTGTGTACAGCATATTAACACCTTACATTGTAAATTTTACTCACTGATATCTAAACTGTCATTCTCAAAAAGAAGCTGCAATCGATAAAAATGTGTGATAGCACATAACTTTGGTCAAATCCCTTTCTCTGACCAAGGCTGGCAGCTAATTGAAAAATTCACTCATAAACATGACACGATGAGGTTTGATTTTGAGTGCTACAAATGTGCATTCATCCAACATTGTTTTCAAAATTATTAGGACGAGGACTTGCATTAGGTAAGTAGCTTGTATCCTTGTCTTTGCTCGTTTTTTTTCAGTTTACCGTGAGAGAGAACCAACCGAGTCAAAATAGATAATTGAGTGACAAGATAATATGGTGACATTTCGTTTTGTAACAGCACAACATATTTCATGCTGTTAGACTCAAAATATTAAGTATTATTTTACTCACAAGAAGTAAAAAAAACAACTGTCTGCAAAGCTGTCTCTCACTCCTACATCCCTTACTGGAATTTGGTCAACGTAGATTTAAAGGGTGTCTCAATTCATGATTGACATTTCTTGAATAAGGCTTGAGACTCTTTATTGCCCACGGCTCTTTGTTAAAGCAATATGCAATTTTAGTAAACCCTTGATTTTCAAGTGCATATCATACGTCTCATGAACAGTCAATCCCCTTGAAATCTGTATTCACCACCAGCATTCAGGCAGTATGACAGTACACAGGAAGAAATGTCAGACATTATTGTTTTTGACTGTTCATGACTTCATATGGAGGTCGATGCACTAACAATTGAAAATCCAAAGAAAGTGGACACTTCCCCACACCAACACTTAACACTGACCCTCAGCAGCACGACAGACATAATGAAAACACACCACAGAAGCGCCTGGCGGGGGTATATACTAGTGATGCACTACAGAAGGGCTACGAATACAGACTCTATAATTTCCAGCCCCAGGCCAAACGACTGAAGGGGAACGGACTTCACTTCCACTGAAATTTCAGCTAAGACACACCGACAGCTCAGCGAGCTCCCGGCTCAACGCACACGTTCCGGAAAACAGGAGCGTGTTCGCAGGGGCGAGGCCGACAGGCTTCAGTGGAAAGGCAGGGATGGAAACCCCGCCTAATATCCCATGAGTGCTCCGAGGTTGTGGAGCTCACCCTCCAACCCTAACTCAACCCCTCCCTCTCTCGTGTTTTCTTTTCTCTTGCAGATAAGTGGCCCGGGCTGTAAAGGGCCGGGATTCCACTGTGAAAACGCTTCATCTGAGGCTGGGGGAGTCGGCGGCGGCGGCGGCGAGGCTTCCCGGAGAGGGGGACTGGTGATTGGATGCGGGAGCTGCGGAGACTTCCTTGTGTCATGGTAACACCTCCCAGAGGAGTGTCTCGGGGCCATGTTGCCCCTCTATTGGCCCTGGCTGGGACAGTGAGAGACATAGGTCTCCACCAGGCCCTGACCCTGCCTGATATGTGGTGAGTGTTTAGGGAACAAAATGTCCACTGCCTGTCACAGCAGCAGCCACTGAGACCAAGACAACTCTGTAGCTTTGTCTGTGGTTGAAGATTGAGCCAAAGCTACCACTGGGTATGTGTGTGTGTGGGTGTATGTGTGTGTGTGTGTGTGTACGCACACAGAATGATTGTTAACTGGGCAAATAGCCGTTTAGGACTAAAGAATAAATTGAATTCATATTGATATTGCAATATGAAGGGGAACAATATCTACTTTGGCAAGACTGCAATATGGGCAGTTTTAAATTAATTTTACAATGCATGCAATCTGTGAGTGAAATAGCAGGATGTTCTGGCAGATACGCCTCACTCAGAGCTTGAAACACTTTATATGGTGAGTTTGGACATCAGTGGGAAAATCCAGCGGAAGACAACATAATTCCATAAGGCTACACTTACATACCAAGTAAATTTAGTATTCCCACAGCAAACTATGGCTGAAAGTGTTTTAAACAACATCAAAGTAAAGGTACACTTAAAACAGTGCAGGATCACTAACGATGTTCCCAACTGCACTATTACTGCAGGTCACTTTGTTGTCATGCTGTGAAATGGTAATGTGGAATACGTGCTTCATTCTGGACAACCCAATCTGTTTTTGGATTGCTTGTAGCTGAAATTGTCATGACCATCTTGAATAGTTTTGAATGTAGTCATCACTCTTCCCTTAAGGACGGGTTGGCTATACCACATTAGACAAATTAATGGAAATAACATCTAACTTCAGTTTGGGAGTAAAAGCTACACCGCAAATCTGCCTTATCACACCTCCACATGCACATCAATCACACATTACTTAATATTGCTTACATTTTGCCCAACTCTTGCAATCTGTTTGCCTCTGTCCATAACCCTTCATTATCCACCCATTACTCTCTCTCCCTCCCTCTATACTTGTTTCTCCACATACAGGAACTACCAGAAGGATGTGATGGACTGGCAAGAGATGCAGCTCCTGAGACATTCGCTGCACACCAAGCATTTAAACTCCCTTCTGCATCAAACAATGGCACCGCCTGAAAATCCGGGTCTCAGCCCTCTTCCAAAAACAAACTGTGGTGCGTAATCCAAACCAACTACAGAAAAATGACCCCAAAATGGAAGGTTTTATGGATATAAGGAGACAGATACTGACATCTAATAGTCAGCAGATACTCATGCTTGGAAAGCCTAGAATAACACAATGAGACGAGGAAAAACTACAGTCTTGACTGACGCTCACATTCATTTCTTCATTTGCTCTTAACAGGTATGAACACCAGAGAAGACAAATTACAGCAAAGAGTCCACCATGCTGAGCTGAAGTCACAGGGATTGCAATTGGATGTGTTTTACATCAGCTTCCATTCAGTTAACCACACTTATCAACAGGAAGTCCCACTCACTTTATCCATTGTGGAACGTTCTCTTGCTAGTGATATTTACCTAATGGCTACCAGGCTGCATGACATTTGCCTTGTTTCCATTAGGTTTGTTCAGTACAGCTGGGCCTAGCTGTGGTGTGGTGTGGTGTGGTTTAGCTTGCAACTGCATTGATTAGCAAGCTAGTCAAAGAAGAGCAGGATTTCAAAATAATGAACAATTTTCACACACTTTGAATTTGCATTTAGTTTCAGGAGTAGACTGAGATGACAGTGAAACAAAAATAACAATGAACAGTTTCATTGACATTCTTGTGATTACTTATTTTGTGAAACATATACATTTAATATCAGTAACTACTTAAGCTGAATGTAACACAAATGTTTCACTGAATCCAAAAAACATATTCTATTTAATCTAAACAGCCCATATTCCTAAAACTCAGCAGTAACAGCGTTGTGCGGCGCAAAATCTGCAGCGTGGTAATTTGAGGTGATTCATAAAGTTCCTGTGACAGTGGCTACCGCTGCGGGGACACTTTACCATGGCCTTATTGTCCGCGGTGGCCAACATGAAAGCCAATGAAAATCAATATGTAAATGAAGTGTTGCATATTAAACACCCCCCTGATCATTTACATCCAGGTGCAAGCACAATGGATCACAATCTAGATATGTCAGAAAGGCAAAGAAAGCCGTTCTCGCCAGCAGAACTCTGTATATTAAGAGAAGAAGTGCAAAATATATTAACCACTAACACCTGTTTCCAAGCACAGCACTGAAATCCATTGACAAAACATAGCTTTTAGAGATATTTTGTTTATTAATTAAGATTTTTTTACATAGATAATCACAAGTTGGAACTATACCAGGGTATATGCAGGAATTCTGAAGTTAAATTCAATACCTTTTAAGACCTTTTCGATATATTTTAAGACCTCAACGCCACTTCGAGCTGTAACTGGTTACATCAGCGACACACCTTTAACTTACAATTAGTATACATTGATTTTGAGATTGCAAAACTAAACAGTCTTAATTTGCGATAACTTCTATTGACTACTGTATCAATACAACAGAATTCAGATAGGCCGGGAGGGAACAAAGGTCAAGAGAAAAAATTGAGTGACTAACCCAAAGGCAAGGTTTATTAAAAGTAATAGTAACACGCTCACACACACATGCACGCACACGCACACACACACACACACAACACAGTCATTAATAAAAATCTCTGTGGTCTTTGCATGCTTTGCTCTCTTTCCCATTCACTTTCCATAGTACTTTCCACTTAGTGACAGCCTACACAGAAGAATCCCAAATTCGACCGGTGCACAAGAGAGCGTTATGGGCGTCCGGGTTATGCATTACTGTTGTAGTTTGTTGCAGTAGTTGTGAGGAGCAAAATAAATAAATTCACGCAAACTTTT
Source organism: Centroberyx affinis (assembly GCF_046629955.1). NCBI lineage: Eukaryota > Metazoa > Chordata > Actinopteri > Beryciformes > Berycidae > Centroberyx > Centroberyx affinis. The sequence continues at coordinate 578,375 of NW_027279540.1, forward strand.
AGCACACAAACTCTTTCGACAAATAGGCTATTCACACTGAAAAAATAGCTACAAAATGTAATACCTCATAAAATGGCGATTAAGACTTTTTAATACTTTTTAAGGGCCTTAATTTTCGCTAAATTGATTTATTACCTTTTCATACTTTTTAAGACCCCGCGGACACCCTGTATACCGCCTTGCCAGAGCAAGTGGTATTTTTTGCGCAGCGGTGTGCTTTCATGAATCGCTTACGGGATATGCAAATGATCAGGAGTGGGCGGTGGTGCCAAAATAGGCGGTCTACGAATAGGGAGAATGCTGCCCGCTGCGGTCTTACCCACTACCGTGTTGTTAACCCTGCCAGTGAGTTCTATGAATATGGGCCAATATCTGTTAATCCTTGATGTTTGAACTTGTCACTAACTTTAGCCAGGTCTGACCATGGTAGGAAATGCAGCTGGCTCCACCATGGTCCAGCCAGGTTTGGCCTGGTTCTACAGACAGTGCCAAACAGGCCACAGCATGGCTACAGCCTGGCCACAGACAAGTCAATTAATTCCAATAACCAAGCCAACATTAATGACATTAGGAGAGCAGAGTGAATTTTTTGGGAAGACATGCAGCTGGAGATATCATTCAATTTTCAGGACATTTCAAACGCTGTTTATCCGTGTTCAGAACAGTTGCTGAAAAATTCAGCGACAAAGCAAACTCACACAACTGATTACAATACAGATTATATTCATTACATCAACCACAATGAACAGTTTAATCAAGCAAATTAATTTCAAGGAGCTGTGACTGAAAGGCAGATTGGTTAAGGCAGATTTGGTGAGCTCTAATGCCATCCCAAGAATAGAAATAACGCTGTAATGTTTTGCCTCTACTTTTCACAAGCAAGCATATATACGAGAAACACATTTTCAAAGATTTGACAGCAAGCAACAGCTCAACAGCACACGAGTCCAGTGACGTCAGCTAAATGTTTTGAAGATAATGTTTTGAAGATAATCTTTTAAAGATTATGTTGTTTCGTCCTTGATTCAATGTGTATAGCAGAGACAGACTAGCAAGATGGGTAAAAGGGAGAGCAAAAACATTGAAAGTTGCAAGTGTGTTGCAAGTATAGTATGTTTCATAAGCTTAACAGATATTTCACAGATATATATTCTCTCTCTCATACATACATAAATGCACTGACAGAATATATAAATAGGCAATATAGACAGGCAGACAGATAGATGGATGCTACTATTCCATGGAGCATCGTCTTATTGACTTTCATTGGGCACTGAGAGATCAGGCAGACAAAGAGATGCAGTCTTTGGTCAATAGGGACCATCATGAGTACAGAACAGTTTGCTTTCTGGGAAACACCCATGGTGTTCTGAGCAAAATGGCCTAATAAGAGCTCTGAAATTGGCTATTTCAAACCAGATGGTTTGGAAATAAGCAGCAGCAATAAGCTGTATTTTGTTTCTCCTCTCAAGCATATCCATAGCATTTAGTCTGCTGAAATTCACATATTGGAGCATTTTATGGTGTTACATCACACCACATCACCACCTGGTAGGCAAATGGCTATTTGTAATCAAGCTACAAGTGTGAGTAATTAAACACCAAACACCAGGCACAGCCAATGACCGGTATTTGCAGCAAATGTGCCTAATTAATGGAGTAGGGACTGCAACGTTATGAGGATGCAGTGAGCAAATTTATCAGCCCCACTCAGCTGAATTCTGGACATTGAAATGAATATGCCAACTGGCTACAGAGTGCCTATCACCTTTCACGAGCTTCCTAAAAATAGCAGTATAAAGTGAAGTACAGCAGAATCTACGTTACAGCTCTGTCAAATCAAACCCCCTCAGGACTCCACTGAAGGTATGTATGTGCCAACAAGCCTTTTACTTTCCTCTTACTTTGCACTCTTTTTAATTGTATATGTCACGCTAGAGAGCATTTCCTGGATATTTGTTAAAGGGAATATAATATACTATCTTAAGTCTAGGTTTGAGGTAGGTAAGTTTAAGGCTAATAGTAAAAACAAATATTTCATAGAAGTTGCATGGCATAGTCAGGCACATGGACCTTTTGAGAATACTTTCCTGAGACTTTATCAACCAAAAAGACAAGTCCACACACAGCCAGATGTGTAACCTGTGGCAGTGTTCCAACCTAGCGTCTTTGAGGTTTCAGTCTTTGAGCTGCGGCACTGCTCCCACGGGGTCTGTGAGGAGCCTGAAAGACTGGTTTTATCCCACAAGATGAAGTGGTCAGCGGCCCAGTGACGGGAGCAGCAGACACCCTGCAGCACAGCTCCACAACTCCCGCTAGCACAGAGGGGAGTCCACACAGCGCACAGCCAGGGGTAAGACATACACTGGAGAGACACGCTGGGATCATTAGCGCCTCAACACTCCTAAAGAAACTGAGAAATAGCCATGAACTCCGCTGCAGCAGGTGGATAAACAGACCTCTGGTTGAATTACGGGAGGATTTTTAAGTGAAAGTTTTTCTCTCTGTTTGGGGGCGCCTTTCATCTGCCTGTGAATGCGCTTCCCTTGATTTGGCCTAACACTGTTGGTTTTTCAAATGCTAATGGTGTTCCATCCAGATGGCAAAACTAATTTCAAGCTCCACATCCTGTATGGAAAGTTACAATTGACAAGTAAAATGAGGATTTCTTTTTTCTTTTTTCCTGAAGATGTGTTGATGTATCTATGTTTCAACTGTTTCTTACCAGCGATTTTGCAGAAAGTGCTCAAAACCAATTTAACACCTACCTATGATTAGAAACGTGTCAGTCTTGCTACATGAGATACTGTCTGGGAAACTACAGCTGTATAACTGTCTGTCACGTTTTCTTGTTTTCCATTTTAAATGCCAGTGACACTTCATAATGAATGAGTCTGACCCATGGTGATCTATAAAGCAACCTTCTTTTAATTACATGTCGGTCGTTTTTCATTATTATTCTATAGCAACCACCAGGCTGAATGAGGCATTTCAAAAACTGAATCATCGTGACATAGCCAGAATGCGAAGTGCACTCTTTGTGCCAATATTTTTTTGAAAATGTGATTGAAACATAAAGTTTGTAAGATGTGATACAGTTGAATAAGTCAGTTGAATACCTTTCAGTGTGCGGTTGAACTCACTCTCCATGGATTCTGTTAGAAGGAACATTATTATGAGTAGAGGCGACACACATTTCTTTTTTAAACATCCTCACTCATGTTTGTATAGTCTTTGCTAGCAGCCATTCTTCTGCCTGTGCAGCAAGGGTCCTTCAGAAAGGAATAATGCAATATCAGAATCCTACTGTCAGAATAAAAGAAATTGATTTGTATTAATGATGAATATACAGTACCGTCTATGTATTCTGAAAGTCAATATTTAGAGAAAATTATTTTGAATCCTGGAAAAGCTTTGTGTCTAGTCCGTAAGTACAGATTTCACAAGGTAAAATCAATGCATCTGTCAAGGCTGCAGTTCACACACATTCTCCAATTCCTTTGTTTTCTTTTTTTGATGGTGCCTAGCCCTCTCCAGTAGAAGCATATACTGCTATTACGCTACAGAGTAACAAGGGTGAAAGAATCAATGGTAAGGGTGTCAAAAAGAAATTCTGGCTAGTTGGCATCTGTCTGTTTTCCCCATTTATCTTCAAACTTGTGAGAATCAAAGTTCTGCTCAGTATCAATTTTATCAGTCCCAGTGCCACACTGAAGACAAAGCTCCTGTGTTGGAGAGAAATGGGCAGATGTACAAACAATTGTGTTGGATCACTTCTGCGGGTACTGTACATCAAACTTGTGAAAGTTAGGACTTCAGAAACCTAGAGCCGTTTTTTTTTTTGTTTTTTTTTTTGTTTTTTCTGAGCTGATATCTCATCTTATCAGTTAATGAAGCCATGTCAGTGCTGAAAAAATGTTCCTGGATAAAGATAAATTGCATTAATAAGCATAAACAAAGTTAGATGAATCACTTATGACTCAACTGAAAACAGCTAAATAAAAACCTAGTGTATCAATACAGTCCCGTAGCAGTAATAACTGAGCTATATCTGCTCTCTCTCTCATACACTTCATGTAAGTAGAAAGATCTCTCCATCAATAAAAATATAAAAAGCAGTCACCACTAGTATCTAAAATTCAATGTCGCTTGAATATATCAAACCCTTTGAATATCTGCATTTACTGTGGGCTGCATTTATGCATATTCTGAAAACCAGCATACCACAAAACATTCTTAAGTCTCTTAACACATTTACTGCACAAAGTCCCTTGGTAAATGTAATATTAATTTCCCCTATAGTGGCTGCATAAACAGTTTGTGATTTTGCAAACATCCCTTGCAATCGGATCATTTGTTTACATGGCAAAAGCGATTCCTATGAAATGTAACATGTGCAGCTGAGCAACACCACTTTAATCCCATTGTTATACAGGTAAATCTCATAATTATTTGGCTTGCGAGTAGTGAAGCTAATCATTACTGCATCACTTCAAACTTGAGATGTTTTCAGAGGCTCTTTCCCCATTTCAATAGCGTGATGAAGTCCCTGAAGACGGCAGTACCCACCTTCTTGAGCAGAAGGCTGTGCGACTCTTTCAGTATATTTGAGAGGAATAATGATGCCACAGGAGGCGGGCTTTAAGGACACCTCTGTTGTCAGAGCCAGCAACTGTGCTGCACATGGAGAAATATTTACCTTACACAACCTGAATACTGGTTCCCTGTACACTTGTTGACAGGAGCTTGTAATCTGAAATAGTCTGCAGGGTTGAGCTGTTAAGTCCCTTGTAGGAATGGGATGTAGTTATGGGGAGAAGGGGAGGAGGAGGAGGAGGAGGAGGAGGAGGAGGAATAAGAGCGAACATCTTCCCTCCAAAGCTTATTGAGCTGTCAGGTTTCAGTCCCTATCAGAGAGCATTGATTTCCAGTCACATATTCGGAAGTATGTGCTTTTACATCCCTCTTTGACAAGGGAGCTTCTCATAATGGTCTCCTATGGGTGGTAATGACCGCATCAGGAAGCCCATGTCTGCATATTGATCTGTGTTGACGCCAAGGATAGTCTGTTATTTAAATTGATCCAGAACAGAGTTGCCAAGTGCTGGTTTCACACTCTAATCTTTAATGGAAACTATCACACGCTGTAGCGATGGAGACGCAGTGGAGTCATCACGAGGTGCGACACAGGGTGACACAGAGAGACAGCTAATAGCGCTAATGTGTCTGGTTGTGGAGATTTAACAGTTCCCTGTTGTAATGTATTCTTGGTGAGTTTTGAAGAGCCGGCTTGAAATTATATTTTTGCATTAGCATTTCACTGACCTTTCCAGCACTCAATTCTGCTGTCAAAAACTATACTGCTGGGAACCAATAAACCAAAATGAGTGGGAGACACTTAGAAAAATGTGATGAAATTGATGTATGGCAATTACTTTCTGCCATTTACTAAACACAGCTACCCTGCAAGGATAAAAACAGTAAGATGAAAAACATATCGAAATATCCGCCGGACTAAACCATGATCCTCCGCAAAATGAAAAAAAAAACGCTCTAGAAATCGTAACCTGTAAACTGTATGACCAACAGAAGAGCCATTGCATTTTATTAATACTAATCTAGACCATTGAGAGAGCACAATAAATAGGTTGTGTTTTCCAGGGAGACCGGGCCTCATAATAGAGATATACAATATGCATGCAGAGGACATTGCTTGTGAGAACAGCCGCAATCTCTCGGCCATGCGCGGACATTAGTAAGAGTCATTAGGCTTGTTTAAATGAGGTCGTTAAGCCGATGAAATGAGGCCGTATATTTGAGTGCAGAAACAAAAGGAGGAGCCCCCCCATTTCTCATCGGTACGCAATCTCCTCTAAGTCAAGTATGCCATAACTCTGGCTGGAGGGAAGGGCCCGGGTGATGCATTTTGGGAGACCAAAAGTCAACCGCTCCGACCGCTCACAACACCCTCTATCACTGTCAAATAAACTTTAACACTAGCAATAACTTCAATAACAATTTCACTGCACGGTTATATTTGTATGCGGGACTTGATAAGACAGCCATGAAGATGCGGTAATTGGGCGGCAATTTTTTGCCCTCGAGCTGACATTACTTCAACCTGAGCTGAATCATCGCAGCTGGAGAAGACCCCCTACTACCGGCAGCTCTCTGGCAACCGGCTTCTCTAAAACCACATATTTCGTTCAGTTAGGCCATTCCACTCAGCGAGCTCACAGCGCAGTAGCCTCCACTTATCCACGTTACAAAACATTTGCAGATGTGTTATTGAGTATTTCTAAATGGGAATTCAAAGTCTGTGCACCAAACAATAATGATCAGTTACCCAAACAAAATGGCAAATAACTACCACTTCTCTGTTAGCTGTGCGTTTCATATTAGAGTCAAACATCGAGGGTTGGTTGGTCAGAGAGGATCACACATGGGATGAGTGTGAAGTAAGACAGGAAAAGCAGAAGATCAGACTATATGAGAGAGAGACAGAGAGACAAAGACACATGCAAAGTCATATAAAGAGAAATAGAGAAATAGATTAGAGAGAGAGAGAGAGAGAAAGAGAGAGCTCATTGTTCAACACTCCTCGTGTGCTGCTGCGAGCTGGCTGACCTCATAAGCCCAAACATGTTGAAAAATGACAACACTCACTCGTTCAGAGACAAATCCCATTTAAGTCATCATCTAGGATTATGGCTCTGATTAAGCACCGTGTTCCTTTCGCTGCTGAAATCTGATGGAGCAGTCAAGGGTGATACAGCCAGAGGATATGCCCCGGAATAAATAATATCCACCGACTTACTCGCTGACAAAAAAGTGTTGCCTCTTTTCAGTATTGTTCTATTTTCAGCGCAATATATTGCGAGCCCGAAATGAGGAGGGCTGACAAAACAATCACTGCAAAGGATCCAAAGTTGAGATGGATGAATTATTAATTAACGGTGCCTTTGCAAACCTTAGAACATAAATAATGATCGTGTTTGTGGGTTGTCTTAGGTTTTAAATCTTTTTTTCTCTTTCAGCTTTTCTCCATTTCTGCCCATTTCTGCAGCCGGGTGCAGTTCCATTGAAAATCTGGCGTATGGTAAATAGCCCTTAAATTAGGTCCCTGGCCTTGCAGCTTGGTTATCTGTGATGATCGGAACAGTGTGTGCTGCTTGAAAAGACCCATTTTCCCTCTGGCACATCATTTAACATGTCTCATTTACCAGGAAAATATGCAGGTCACACACCAAGAGATTTCTGGTCACATCCTTACCCCACTCAATACAAATTTAAAGGATTTGAATTAAAACAACTATTACATTTCTTTCTCTCCCTGTGTTTCCACCTGATAAATATTAATGTTTTTCTTCTTTCACCACAATAAATTTAAAGTAGGTGCCTTCAGCACACAGGAAAAATTGTGCATTACCTGGTAATGATACCACAACCTAGATCTTTGAAGGGCAGCTGAATATAAAATCAGGAACAAAGGACATGGTAGAGGGATTATTAGCAGAATTAGCTGCTATACCAGGAAGCGACCAAATACGCAGCTCAACAATAAAGAGGCGGGATCCACAGCACCTGGGAAAAAGGTTAAATTATAGATCTAGGGTGATGAAGCTAGAAACAATGAGTTTGGTAATATTATTTAGATCACATTCTTAGTCTTAGGTGCAGGGACAGTCCCTAACATAATAGAGCCATTTCAAAGAGTTAGTTCACCATCACAGGTTAGTGAGGGAGAATTGTATGCATGGGTGCACAGTTTCTTTTTATAAGGACATATCCAATGACATACTGTAGGTAATTGGAACAAGGTTACATGTAACATCATCACAGCAGTTGCTGATGTTTTAGTGACCAAGTTGCGGTCAATAGACCGCTCTTTGAAAGAGTCTTGAAGGAGTTCAGTGTGGTTAAGACCAGGTACGAGGATTTAGTCCTTCATTTCACGGAGTCCCATACACTCTTTAGGTTCAATACAGCCTTTCAGCTGTAATACAGTCCATCTTCCAGTCTTAGTTTATGTGTTAACTGGCTTGGTTAAAAAATATTTAACAACCATGGTTGCTGGCTAGCGAATAAAATTCACTCACATCTCAATATTGTTCTATAATCTTATTTAATCTGGATATTAGGCCAATTCAAATAACATCTTGTAAGTCTCTCCTCAAAACTTACTTTTATAAAGGTATTTGCTTTGCATGTCTGTTATTCCTTCTCTTTTACTATTTTATATCTTGATATTATTATTTTATTTTCCCTTTTACACTTGTCTTATTCTCTTACTTTAACATCTTTTTTTTTCTTTTTTCTTTTTAGGCATTTTATGCTTTATTGACAGAGATAGTGTGAGAGAGAGTCAGGAAGGTATGGGAGAGAGAGAGGGGAGGACATGGAGCAAATGACCGCGGGCCGGATTCGAACCCGAGTCGCTGCGGTAAGGACTGAGCTTTATGTGGTACGCGCTCTACTCGGTGCGCCCCACTTTAACATTTTTACTTCCTTTTAGTCCAACAAGGATGAACTCTATTGGTGTTTTTATCTTGTTTTGTAAACCACTTTGTAACCTTGTTTTGAAAAGTAGTATATAAATAAAATTATTATTATTGTTAACAGAGAATTGTAGTTTGCATACTATAAGTATTCGCCCCCTTTGCTTCATTTGGGCTAAACTGCCACACCTGCAAAAAAACTGCTCTACATTTCATATCATTTGTGACTCAGATGTCATCTTTAGATTGTCATGTGTTTTGAACAGTTTTCTTTCAAGTTTGTTTGAATTCTGTCTTTGTTGCTAAGAAAGCTGACCAGGTCGCATCAATAGATCTTAAAGGGACATAATGAGATTTTAGGGCGGAGGGTGGACTCTCCACCAGTATGCGGAGGCACAGAATGGGTTAAGTGTTTTTCTTATGGGAGGCTTTTGAGTCCAACCCTTGCAGTTTCAAAAGAGCTTACATATCATGCAAATTAGAATTGGAATTTTATACTTTCACACAAATTTACATAATTTCCTTCTCACTTTGAGTACTTGAGCTCAAACAAAAAAATCCCAAATAAATGTATTTGAAATAACTGCAGCACAATAAATAAACCCAGTCTACCGGACAGGAAAAGAGCTGCAGTGGATGCAGGTCTACTGAATAATGACTGCAGCTGCCTGCCAGCACAGAGACGAGCCAGGTGTCAACCTAGCTCTAACGCTGCCTAACTAGCTACAGTGGCGATGTCAACTGACATCAAGGCTGTCTGTTGTGTCAAATGTTTTGCTTGAAAAACAAATGAGATGAGATGATATACGGGTCTTTTATTAAAGGTACAGTAATGTAACTTCAAATTGCATTACAATAAAAAAAAAGTCTTACCTTCCCCTGCAGTCTTGCTAGATAGAGCCTGATATTTAAAAACTTTTTTTTAGGATTGACTCCTGTCATATTTCAAAGTACAGCGCTAGGTATGCAGTGTGTGGATCATACCATTAATATTAGCAGCGGGGGTGTCACTAATTTATATGCTTGTTTAAGTAACAAAACATTACAAAACATTTTTAAAGGTTGTTAACAGATACGTGGGGATTCAGTCCCTTGATCAGAGGCACTAGTAGTGGCACCAGTGTTAGGAATCTGCTATCCTTCAACTAATGAACTTTTCAACCTATATCGCTCAACAGCCTCCACTGAAAAGTCCTTCCATTGCATACCACATTTTTTCCCTCAACTAATTGCAGTCTTTATTCAGTCTACATCGTGTTTTTTTTTTGTCATGAATCAAGATAAATGTACTTTTTGTGCTAAACTTACTTTTACAGACTTACTTACTGAACCTAGATGTTTGACTTTTCCATTTACGTCAAGCTTATATTGTGTAAACACAGTTTAAATCAGAAGTTGTCATCACAGGAATTGGAGATGGTTCATTCAATTGAACGCATTCATTTTTAACCTTGTCAAGGTAATCATTGTGCTTGGGAACATAGACACACCCACTAGTTCTTTCACTCCTTTTTCTTCTCTAATCACTGATCAACACAATACTGTCAAAGAAGAAAAAAACACCAAAAACCCACTATGCTCTGCATAAAATGTTTCATCTCCAAGTTGGCAGACAAAATTTGCAGTAAGAAGACAATCACCATCATTTTCAATAACCTCTATTGTGGGTTCACAAAGCCCAAGATAATAATTCAGTCGATTTTCAATTTGATTGTTCCGGAGTATCTGCGATTTAATGTGATGCAGCCTTGACTGCCCTTCAAGAAAGAATTAAAAAAGACTTGCAAAGACTTTTCATGGCTGACTGCAAGTCAACAAACACTCTACTACAAAGTACGTTGAGCTCTTTGTGCCCTTGGTAAAGGTCGGACCATATTCTCTGTTCAAGTGGTGTCTGACATGGCTTGCCTTTTGAAACATAATTAAGACTTTGCCCAGAGTGTGAACAATACAAGTCCTTGATTGTGTAGAAGTGGAAATGCCCTTTCGAGCGGAGATATTAACATCCGTCTCTTGTCAAATTTGTGAGCCAAGCTGATTCCTGACCTGGTGAGTGGGATAGTTTCAGGATTTATTTTGTGTTGATGAAGGACACGGTCTTGTCAAATACAAAATGCATTCAATAGTCTCTTTATTTCCCGCTCACTGCCAGTATCGCAGCAAAGCCACTTAGGGTGCCGGCTAGCGGCGCGTTTTTCAGTAGTAGCTAATCAACACACCTGCCAGGAGGCACATCTTTCATTTGAATAACATACTGTATTTGCATTTCAATTAGCGACTCACACTTTGTCAAAGGCCGTTTTCACTGAAAAGAAATGTTACGCTCATGGCTTTTTACCCCATATTCATCTCTTGTGAAGACCGAATTGATGCGGACCTCACAACCAAGTCTGTGTGAGGACTGAAGCTCGGGTCAAGAGCAGAAAAGAGAAGTAGATCAAATCAGCACATCACTGAAGGGTTGGCCATAGATCTGCAACAGTAAACATTAAACAGCTCCGCAAAAAGAAACAAGTCTGCAATAAATCCTGGCCCTAAAAATAACACATGCAAGCGCTGAATACTGATTGTGCTCCGCTAGCGTTTGACAATATTTATTGCCCACTCAGATACACGCACTCCCCATAACGCCTCATGATGAAATGGTTCCAATTTCAATCTGACCTTGAGAGTGTTCTCTTTATGCCATGTTCCGACATTCAGCGCGTCATTACGAGACACTCAAGATGTGGCGGCATAGCGCTAACGGTCCCGCAAAATCAGCTTTTCTAAATAAGATGGCACTTGGAGGAATTTCAAACAACAACAAAACCAAACAATCTCGATACAGAGGGCTGCGCTGTGGGACAGAGACATCCTTTTTTTTTTTTTTTTTTTGAGCAGAATGGAAATATGACTCAAACTTGGCTGACATTTATAGCTCACAGTAATACTACCGGTAATGGATCAAATGAGCAGGGGATGTCATTATGGGGAGGAGCAGACAGCGGTGCAACCATCATACCTTGCATTTTCATTTGTGTCAAATCATAACTGCTGCAGCTCCTTCCTGTTAACCCCACTTTCTCTCCCTCTCTCTCTCTCTCTATCCCCTCCCCCATCCACATCCACAATCTCTCTCTCTCTTCCTCTCTCTTTCTCTCTTCCTCTCTCTTTCTCTCTCCCTCTCTCTCTCTCTATCCCCTCCCCCATCCACATACACAATCTCTCTCTCTCTTCCTCTCTCTCTCTCTCTTCCTCTCTCTTTCTCTCTCCCTCTCTCTCTTTCTCTCTCTTTCTCTGAATGACGGGCCTCAAATACCTCCTGGCAAGGCTGGTGGAGAACACCACTGAATCAGCCTGCCAGGTCCACTGAAACAAAGACAACAGTGCTACAGCGGTAGAGATCAATGCAGCTAAAACAAGTCACAGACAACACCCCCCAATAAATAAGTCCCCTAAGAAGCCACTAATACTGGGTTGACATCTGAAAGCTGTTATTGAGAGTCAGGACACACAAGGGATAGTCCAACCCTTTGCAGTAATAGCCATGTTATGGTTTAATCACCCTGGTATGTATAAAACATGTACAACTTTATTACAGAGTAATCATAAAGCAATTACCTGATTTCATAAAGTTGTTACAATGACTAATTATAGTGTAATTACTTTCTACGTTCACATCTAGTTCTCTAAACTGTATGGCTAATGCCATTTTCATAATAATAATACTAAAACAATGTTATCTATAATAGAGTTAATACTAATTCTAAGTGTGGCTTTCATTCCAGAGGACAAAACCACAAAGTAGATGCAATATTATTCATACAGAACATCTAATCTCTGTAACCAGTGCAGTCATGGGCAACCCGGACTGAGAAGGTTACTTTGGAAATGTAATCGGTTACAGATTACTGATCTGTCACAGATTACCTTCTTAAACTTGTCAGACAGTAGTGTAATCCATCAGATTAATCAAACTCAGTAATCATAATCTAATTGCGTTCAGTTTAGTTTTGGATTGCTTTGCCTCTACACTCAGTAAAATATGATGTCGAACAGACAATTTATTCTATTCCAATTTGCAGACTAATTTGAATAGGGATATTATCCTCCTCTTCAAACATTATCGACTGTTATTTCCCAGAAGTATCTAATCTGATTACGGTAGCAATATAGTTGGCGGTGCTGTTATTAGAGAGGAATTACAGAAGAATACAAACAGTGTGGCCTTTGTTGTTCCTCTGTTGTTCCAAAATTGTTGTCAGTATTTTGTAGCACAGAGACTTTCCAAAATCATCAAGGATTACAAGGACTTAAAGTTGTAGACAACACTAGGTGAGATGGCTGTTGATTTTTAGAAGCAATGAATGAGACTGGAAAACTCTAGCAATTACTGCTGCACATACAGGACTGATGTTGAAGCGGGCAAGATTGGACTTGATATTGAATATCAACATGGCATGAAACAATCAGCCAGGCACAACCTTATTCAAAACATCTTTACAGGACAACTATTACCAAGATATTGTTGGCCATCTAATTGTCAATTTGTTTTGCTGTTTTATATGTCAATACAGCTTATAATGTGTGTGTAAGATGCAATAAATGTTGCCAATAGCCTACAGTCCAAGCAAATGAAACTTTAGAGATACTTTGTAGAATTTGTTTTTAACCAATATTAGAGCAATATCAAATGTACGTTAATTTTGATGTTCAGTTGTGTTTAAACTGTCATTGTCATTCAGTTGGAAATAAAAAACATATTAATTTTTCAGACTTTTGACTCAATACATCGCAACTATTCAAGGTTGGTCTTAATAAGGATTAAGAAGGAATAAGGGAGGAATTGGTGTGGTTTAGAATATAATGCTGGTAATGTTTTTGTTACCCCTTAAATCCTTCTTTCATAGTTGCGACTGGATATCCTAGTGGTATTTCTTTATAGGATATCAGTGTCAACTGCTGGGCAAAGCGATAGGCTACTGGTACTACAAATAGGCTTCACACCAACTTCCTGTCCTTGCCTCCCTGTTGATTTTGATAATCACCTCCACTAATTTCTTACTAATTAGCCCATGAATCATCTTGGTGATTTAATGAGGAAAATAGCTATTCTACTAACAGAGCAACAACAATTGCAACACTGTCATTATTCCTCTGTAATTCCACTCTGATATGAGCAACACCAAGTTGTTTCTGTGGGTAAATCATGGATTACAGGCACCAGTTGCTTTGAGTGTAATCCCATTTTTAGTTGCTTATTCTACTAAAACACTACATAGTAGTGTAGGTTTTGGATCCAGTACTGATCCAGTCAACTCTTATTACTGGTTACCAAATACTTAATTATGTATAATAATTAATAATAATGTAATTTGTTACTCTCAACTGTGCATGCCACTAAACAGCCACTTAAGATCTATAACTTAAGTGATAAAAAAAAGCACATTTAAAAATCCGGAGCATTCACAACTATTAACCTGTGTAAAGATGAAAGCATAACATTTAGGTGGTGTTTATACACTGGTTGTGGTTATGGCAGAGCGGTGCTTGGCGGTGTGATGATGCGTGGAGCGCCTAATGAGAAACACCAAGCTCCCAGTAATTTGTTAGCCCGAGTTAAGGTCAAACCACAAACGCTGCATGATTGAGTCACCCCCAAAGTCCCTATTAGAATTTGCATTTTAAAATATATCTATTATTTATGTGCGTATTATTCAAATGGTGGGCTGTAGTTCCCCTGAGCACAGGGCATGGGGAAGGCCCACAGCAACTGGACGACAAAGCTAGAGACAGACCATCAAATAATGGAGAGAGGGAGATAGAGAAATAATTGAGAGAGAGGAACAAAAAGAGTTTTTTGAACTCCAAGGAAGTGTCCATCACAATGAGTAGTTCAACAAACTCTCTTTTCGCCGCTTTCACAAAACAGTATGAATTCAACCGCTAACGTTCTGCAGTATTTTTTGTGTCAGTCTAGACAGGATTTGTTGTTACATGTTTGTGAGCAATGAAAGTGTGATTATGCAGGGAAATGAACATAAAAAAAAAATCAGCATTATGTTTTCAACAACAACAATAACAAAAAATCCAATTACAGAGCAATGACTGCAACAAACCTGGCTTCGCGTGATGATTCCCTTCCATCCATGAGCAGACAGCCCTTAAATTATATAGCATGTCGCTATGGTTACCCCTCCCAAAATGACACCATATGGAAGTTTAATTAACAATGTTTTAATTATGCCATTGCTATAGTGCCGGTGTGAAATCCAATACATCATTTCAGTGGTTAAAACCAGAATTCATCCCCCTGCGCTGTGCCTTCTGTATTTGATGTTTTGCGTTCTGCATTGGAAGCTAAACCAGAAAATGGCCCAGATCCATCCCAGATAGCAGCTCAGAGGGGAAAAAGAGCACAGTCAATCGGCTAATGATTTTGTCTCCCAGTATTTTCAAGAAAACCTCTCTTAAACCTTGCTTAATGTCCATTTTGTGCACCCAACCGAAAACCTGGCCAAGTCAGCCAAGGAGTTTTCAAAGCACCGGCTGTCAACAGCTATTTACATAGATCACCTGTTTCAAATAAGAACGAACCAGAAAATGTCTTAGTTTTGCCAGGAGTCAAGATTCACCCTCAGGCAGCATCTCTCAATCACTGTCCATAATTTGCTCTTTGCTCTCAGCCATATTCATTTGCACAAATATGGCCTGGGCAGTGCACCAGCAAACAAAACCTGAACACAACTGAGTGCCCATTGTTGCATGTAACTGATACTTGGGAGTACGCGCACAGATTTGTGTCAAAGGTGTTTGACAAGTCTGACTGAAGTGCCAGACATGCTGGAGAGAGTTGTATTGTTTACCTCTGCATCTTAAACGCTACTCAGTCTGCCTCCTCACCTGATATCTGATATTCCACATGACATGATTGATGCTTTAAAAGCCTGCATTCGCGATCACCCTTTGTATGGAGTTAACCTTAAGGTGGCGGCGCTCTGAATGTCAACCCCTCCACATGTGGACCTTTTTAAATGCCACCGCTCTTTATTCTGCAATTGTGGAACAGTACAGACAAAGGGATGGGGGAGGGGATAGGGGAAGGGGGAGGAGGCTGACAGATAAGACGGCGCTCCACCCCCCCGCGACTGAAAACCAAATGACATACAGTCAGCGAGACTCAGCAGGGAGTTCATTTAACACTTGAAGGGGAATACGGGTACTAAGTGTGGGTCTTTGAAGGGCTAGAGACTTGATCCGCTCATTTGCTGATGTGCTCAATTACATAGATGGATGAATGGCAGCTCTGAACTGGAGAGCAGAGCCTCCTCATCTGGGTTCATTGAGCTCCAGTCTGCTGCCTTGTAAAAACTAGCCTCTGCTATGCAGCGACTGTAAGGCCCTGCCTGACCACGCATCGTGTCAAGATTTTCCCCAACACATGGATATATGCCATCATCATCTGCATTGCGCTTCTCTATAAATAACCTTAAGACCACATAATGAAGATTCCACAGGTAAACCGGCTGGGTGATATATATATATATATATATATATATATATATATATATATATATACAGTATATACACACACACACACACATATATACATACATACATATATATATATATACATATATATATATATAACATTGATATCTATATATGAGAATAGATATCGTCTGGGATTTTGAAAATAATAATATTGTGAAATAACTTAAATGTTACTTCTTCCTGGTCTTAAAGGCTGTGTTACACTACAGTGATACAATTTTCTGAACTTATTAGCCTGGCTGAGTAAAATGAACAAAGATTGGCTTTACCTGCTCATCATCCATATTACGATTGATATTGAGGTATTCGGTCTGAAATATCGTGATATTTGATTTTGTCAGTATCGCGAATACTGACAAAAGTATGAATCAGAGCTAGCAAATGCTAGCCATGTCTATTGATAGCGACGGTGTTAATTGATCGTTAAAAAGACACACTCACTGTGTGTGGGAACTTGTTTTTAGACTGCAGGGCTTAACCTTTGACATGGACCTCTGACCCTATGATGAAGAAGCGGAGGGATGAGATGCTGTGGTGGCAGCAATGACAAATGATCAGGGCAAATCTAAGATGACAGGCGCTTCAAGTTGCCCAGGGATCACCAATGACCCCTTGACATTTGAGCGACTTGAGCAAATCTGACAACCTCTCTCACGCCGCGCAGCGCATCCCGTCTGACCAGAGCCGTGTGTTTGTATTTGTTGCTCCGCGGTGTTCTTCTTTATGTTGTCATGAGATTTGCCCAGAGCATTTCCAGTCTTGAAGAGACGAGGACTAGGAGTCAAGCGTCATCTGTGATCCCTCGGTGTCCTGTAACAGCTGTCTTCGGCATCAGAGCACGCGGCTGCCGCTATCCCATATTACATCTCTGCCACTCAGCGCCAACGGATCAGCAATCCAATTTCACACACGCGCGCTCACAGGGAGGCAACGCTGACGCAGGAATGAGGATCTACGCTTCAACGAAGACAAGAAGATGTTTGAAGTGGCTAGAGGGGTGGCGGCGAGGGAAGAGAGAGAGGCGGGCTGACGAGTTAGATAGAAAGAGCGACAGAAGTAAGCGTGATCGAGAGAGATAAAAAGCGAGAGTGATAAAGTGGGGAAGGGGTTTCTTTCATTGTGCTACTTTCATCAATCGAGCTACCGCATAGCGAGAGTAGAAAAAGCTTTTAGTTTTCCTACCCTGCTTTCGGCACAGGAGACAAAGCAAATGGCAGGCATAGGAGACGGAGAGAAAGGAAAAAGAGAAAGAGCAAGCCTGCAGGCCGAATCTGTCCTTTGTAAATACACCTCTGTTTATATAGTGACGTCCATTGCGCTAGTCTCTGCTCAGCCGGAGCCCAGCTAGACAAAGATCCCTGTGTAGTGCTGGGAGAGCAGATGTACAGTATTGGGTGACAACACACTCGCCCGTCCTTTCAATATCACACACTCAAAATGCATAGTCATTGTGACATAAAGATAGAGAGAGAGACGAGGGGGGGCATCTCATCTTTCACAAAGCAGAGAGATGTGAATCTGATATCGTATGACTGCTTATTAGATTGAGCCACCAGGCCGTCAGATTGGAGCCAGACTCATAAGACAGCCGGTGTGTTGAGGAGGCTGCTTTCCATTCCCTCCCACACAACACAGCAGAACAGAGGAGAGCAGGCCCTCGCTGGGCCATCCTCTCCTCTCCTGCCAGAGCTGTGCATGCAGTCCTTTGTAAAGCCCACATCAACCAGCACAAACCCACTACACTGCCAGGACCCCGAAAGGTCTCTTATTTTGGGACATCCGTTGTTTCAGAACTAAAACCCGGCTCCGTTTCTGTTTTTCCGAGTGGATTAAAACCAAGCTCCGACGAAGCAGAGGCATCTTAACGCAGGCGGGGAGGAGGAGGAGGACTTGGCCAGGTTGCAGAAGCGTGATAGGAAAGACAGGCGGTCAGGATGGACAGGTGCAGCGCTCCATTGTTGGTACAAAAGGTCAGCTGGGATCCTGCCCCCGCAGACAGGAACACAGACGCAGGACGACCCACGAGGGGATATGGATTGGATGAACCCGGTGGAACATCCTGTCACAGTGAGATTGACAAGACAGACAAAGATAACAGATTCCTTCACCTTCGCTTCGACCTGTTGCATTGTTACCGTTCCACATCTGCCAACAATTCTTTTTACTTTCATTTTTATACACGGCACATCTTTTTATCAAGAAGACTGCTGTCAACATTTTCTGTTGACAATAAAAGATGACAATGTCCTGACTGTGTGATGAGGGTGTGAGATTTTTGATAAATCTGTCATCAGATGAATGATTCCCTTTTTCCAACAATACGATTTCAAATACAGATACAAAAAAAAAAATGAACTCTGACAGTTCCCTTTTTGCAGTGCATTTCTTGACAGTTTGACAGTGTGCAGCCCTCATGACGGAGGTGCTCTCTCTCTTTCCCTGCTGTCTGTCTCTCTGTCCTTGATTAGCATCACTGCAGCGTGGCCTGGTCTGATTCTGAGTGGAAAGCTTTAATTCTCCCCACATGGTGCCCGAGACATCCAGACCCTGGTGCGATTGCTCCTAGTAAACACACAATCACTGCTTCTCGTTAACACTGAAAAGTTTCCATGTATCATCTTAAGGAAAATCATCGCTTAATCCCTGCATGCTCCCTTGAGGCCAACTGATTTTAATGACTCTGTTGTAGCTGCCTGACAGAGGATTTGTTTGTACATAAACATTATGATGATGTTGGTGTTTGTGGAAAAAGATTATAAAGAATTAATGCATGACTAATGGAAAGTAAAACATTGGACTTGGGAAATTATTACGCTTAGTTCATAAACTGTCAGACCAATTAAAATCAGGTGTACTCGTCTCACTAGACAAGCCGAGCTGCGAATGTAGACAATCATATTCCTTGGAAACATCAGGCATACGCTGCCAGGAATTACTATCCTGTTTTCCCAGTGAGGAAAAATCCAATCAGAAGAGGCAAAAGGGAAGTGACATTTCTAATAGCAGCATGCCTAATACTTGCGGGCAGCTTTCTGCGTACCCAGTGAGGGCTATCTTTATCCAAACTGACACGTCGGTCGGACGGACAAGCCAAAAAAAAGCTGAAAGGTTCTGCTCCAGCACTGTGGGAGACACTCCGCCATTCACGGATAAAACATACTCAGAAACTTCATACAGAGCCACACAAAAAGAACAAAACATGGCAATGAGCTCTCTTCCACAGGTTTTAAAATTTCATAACTGTTCAGAAAACTGGATGTGAGATAAATAAACAGATACTTGACTTGACCTTTGAAAATACTCTCAGGTTTGACATAATCTGCATATGAATAGTAAATCAAGACCACAGTGGTGAAATGAAGCATTCCTCACCAATCATTAATTTTTAATCTGGTATGCTTCTGAGAAATCTAAAAGGCAACTGCATTTCCCCACATATTCACTGTGAATGCAAATGGCATGCAGCAAGTGTGTGATAGGATGACAACATATATAAGCTAATAAATCAAATCCAGGCAGCAGAGTGTGGAGATTGTTTACTCTCCTGCTCCTACGAAAAAGATAAAGGCACATCTGAAAGCTTGTGCTGTTTAGTATTTAGCAGGCATTGGGAGTGTTATTGCTCAAAGATTTTGAATTTTAATTCCAGCAAAAATGTCAGAAACAATTAAACTAACTGCAAAACACAACATCCTTGATTGGAGGCCACAGATGCTGCTGTTGCATTATATATTGAGATCAATGTGTTGATATCTTTGAGGAATTTCTATTGTGTATTATTTAAAAGATTGCATGCAAAATCAGCTTTTAGACATGGATGAAGTATAAATTCACACAGTATAAATGGTCAAGTCGGCTCAGTAATAGACTATGTTCATTTCTGCCAACTAATCAAATGCTAGCCCCAATATTAGATGCACACACAATTTTTCACACAAGAATCTCTGCCATGCCAAGACCTACCATTCATATTTCAACACAGAACTGTTGAATGATATAATCATATAGGATGTAGCATAATTTATGGCCCTCTGTTTCATCAAGAGACACAAAAATACAGTTTCTACTGAAATCCATGCATCTTGAGCAGAGGAATTTGAATATTTGTAATTAAAGTTTGAACCTTTTTTCCCCCCGAATAGTAAGAACCAATAATTCATACAATAACTCCAAAAGGGTTCTTAATAACACACAAAAATGTATTTGTAATTCATGATCAAACATCCCACGCAGTGAGACAAACAATAGTTTTCCACTTACAGTATTTATAATTTAACAAAAGCCAGGCTGGATCACATTATATTCATTTCAAGCTTTGAATCAAAATATTATTCTTCCAGCTATGTTCGGTGCTCTCGGCTATCCCCATAAGGGAGCCGGGTTTTCTTTACGACCCCATGGTGCGTCTGTCTGCTTTGGAAATGTAAAGTTTCATCTTATCTGGATGATAGAGTTCCACCATTTGATAGAACAATTGTAGCTTCCTTTCCTATCTGAACCTAATTCAGAAACCGCTCTCACCTGCCATCTCGCTCTTTCTCTCTCTCCCACTGCCTCCCTCCCCCCGGTCTCCTTTCTGTCTTCCTCATCCAGCTTCCCCGGTGTGTGCCTTCTTAAACTTTAATCATCTCATATTCAATACATTTCACTGCAATCTCGCAGCAAGGTTATCCCGGTTTTCAAAAGCATTTTTTCCCCTCCTCTAGCCTCAACCTCGATAAAGATTCCATGATTTCAAATCATCTATTTATTGCCAGGCTCCCAGACACAAGACTGAGGTTTACATGCAGAGTTTTCATAAGGGGCGGCTCCACTACATACATAAAGGCCAAGCAAAATATAAGCTAAACCACCGGTAACGCACTTCAAAAAGGTGACGCACAGTCATATCGTGCTGTCAATTCACTCGCCCTGTTTGCAGTTGCCTTCAAAACTGTCAAATGTATCACAGCTGACCAGAATACATCTTATCTAATTCAGGCTCCATGGTTCTCTTGGTCGCTCAGCTGTCACCTTATAGTGCTTCTCACAGGGAGGAAGATGAGGCAAATGTCTTGACCCGGCTGCAGCGGCTGCACAAAAATCATTCTGCGGACAGAGGGCTTTTGTGAACTTTCCTTCTCCTTCGAATGTGTCAGAGGAAGGCCACGACTCCTGCTGTTCTCTGGATACCATGATGTGTTGGCAGCAGCATGGGGTCTGCTTCAATCCCTACGCTAGCTGACCTGGCTGCAATCAATGACAGACAAGCCACAATATGTAATTTTGTTTCAAGACAAGGTCTATTGATGATCTTAGTATTGTCAATGCAGAAGTATTGGGTTTCTTTGTCTCATAGATTATGTTTATGGGTTAGGGTTAGTGTTGAAAGAGGAACTTTCCAAAAAAACTTTCAATAATGTTTCAAAGTAGGGCTTCCTGCTTCCTGCACTTTTATGCTTTTATAAAAGTCACCACAGGGAGTCTACACAAGAGGCAGCCTCCATTTTTATTTTCGTATTTTTTAACCAGTACACAGGATTTGTATCCTTTTTATATCCTGCAATCCTTGGTGCCATAATCAAAGCATTTATACAGAAGCCCAGTTCAGATGCCAAAAGATTGATGTACTAACTCACACATGATGACTATAGAGGCTATATGAGGCTGCACCATCATAAATCTACAGGACCATCAGACAGGCAGCACCATTCACCAGCCACCTAATCTAAATGTTACAGGGTTGAGTGTGTGAGTGTGGGTCATCGGGGTGAAGTGGGCTCCTCCCATCACAGACGTTTCTTTGAATTAGGACTGCGACACCTCCAGAAGGCTCAACAGTGATTTCTGCTGTCGACACCAAATACAGCTGAAGTTGCCTACAGGCCTACCTATGCTTAGACGTATTTCTAGTTCCCCACATTAATAATTTGACGGCGCTGCTGGCTATGAACGGCCCGCTCAGAAGATCAGTGTATGATCAGTCTAGTACAACTCAGTCTGGCTCCTATATCTATAATACCCCCAGCTGATATCCCATCCCAAAGTGCTACAAATAACCAAAAGCTAATAAGCCAACATATCAGCATTCTAAAGAATCAATACACCACCAACCATGCTACTAACAAACACTCTGTCACATAGCATGCGATAACACAAGCTAACAAGCCAAGATAATCAATATCCCAGCAAACATGCTACTAGTAACTAATAGCAACTAATACTATGGCTTCTTCATCCTCATGAACAAAACAAATGTGTTATAAGGGCATGCAACATTTTTATAAAAAAAAAATTCAAGCCTCGCCCCCAGCTAGATTTATTTATTTTTGACATTTTCGAGTATATTTCAACTTCTTTTTATTCAAATAAGAGTGAATATAATTAGAAAAATATATAGAATATATAAAAAATGTTGTGTTGTTGCTATCTCTTTAGTAAGCAGTTATATATATAGAGAGAGATATATAGAGAGCAGTAAAGAGATACAAATTGCAGCACTGGTGCTGAAAAGGTTAAACATATTAATCAGGGGAAGAGGGATTTACCCTCTCAAACAAGGGCATTTGAACACATAGGAAAATACCCACATTTCAATTGGGCTTCTGTGGGAACATTCTTTCTGAGGAATATTAATATACGTATTAGCAGATGAAAGACTCCAGCTTTGGCCCATGTTTAAACCCTATAAAATCCCAGTAACACCCAAACACCCAATAACAGGCTGTAAAATGTCTGTGTGCAAACATTCATCCCGGCATTATCACAGGCCAAATCTTTCACAAAACCTTTCCCTAGTAAAAAACAAAAAAAGGCATCCACCATTTGTGGGTAATTGCTTGATGAATCTATGCAAATTAATTGCATTTGTGTCATTCCCTGTGACCCCAAATAATCGTGATTGTGGCGATTTCTCTTTCACTAATTCACAACCTGTCACGTGGCCTTAAATGACTATTCATCAGCCGGACACAGAAATAGCTGTGATCATCAACAACTCAGAATTAATCCCCGTGTGCAGTGATAATACATCTGTGATGACAACGTAATAATACATAAAAAATAATTAAAGGCCCGGCTGGAGTAAACAAAGTGTAGCTCTAAATTAACTATAGTCCACTGTTCCATGTGGCTAGCCTTACATCAGGATGGACAATGTGAGCAGATGGTTCTTTTCGACTATCAGCATTTGCCTTATTCACACACACACACCCAAACACACACACACACACACACACACACACACACACACACACACACACACACACACACACACACACACACACACACACACACACACACACACACACACACACACACACACACACACACACACACACACACACACACACACACACACACACAAACACACACACATCCACATCATGCCAACCAGAAAACAACTTGCTAATTTTAAGCTGAAGGAAACCACATGTCAGAAGAATAATTCATAACAGACCACAGGAAATTCAAACACAAACAGTCAATCTGCGCACACAGGCTCTGTGTCCCCAAAAACGCTAAGGGAAGTGATTATTTGATTCATAAAGACGTGATTACTCTGATCTATACGAGCGAGAGTACATCACACACACACACACACTCATGTACTGTATATGTCTAGTTGTTAGGCTGTTGTGTCCCCTCCCGTGTTTTTAAGGAGAGAGTCTCCAAACAGTGGAGATCAATAATGGCCTGTCAGCTTTTTAGCGTGGCCACGGACTGAGCCGAGACACAGGGACCCAGGGAGAGAGAGCTGCATCCGTCCATCAGACTCTCTGTGACCCCAACAGCTTTGATCGAAGATGACAGAGAGAGAGAGCGAGTAAGGGCAAGAGACAGCTAGACAGAGGGATAGAAAGAGAGGCTTCTATAGCGTTGTCCAGCTGTTGATGCTCATGTATCTCTTGCAGGCCATACTTTAAGCAGAGCCCAGACTCTGGATATTTCCCCTTCCAAATGCCACTGGTTTCTAATGCCCGCCTCACAAAGGACTGTCAAAGGCAAGACAAAGTAGAGAGGTAAAGCCTGAATAAAGCCGGGACATCTAGGGAGGGATCTGCATAATGTCTGCTGCATCTATACACACACACATTCGCACATATGCATATACAAGGATGCATGGTATGTGTGCAGAGGCAAAAAATATACACACACACATACACACACACACAGACACACACACAGGCCCATGCGCGTGCGTTTCATTCTGCCGAGTGGGAACAGTGCTGAGGCATACAGGCCGTACTGAAGGCACCTAATTGCTCTGGCAGCCATTGAATGATGACAATGGCCATGGTGGGAGTTGGTGAGACTTTGCCCGGATGTATGTAATTATTCAGCCACACAAAAGGAGGGGCCGACGCGGTGCCAGAGCAGATTTACTGTTTCTGTGGTCAGTGCATTCAGCGGGGCATCTAATGATGTGCACTTAGGGGCTAAATTACCAGAGCATTGTTTACCTCTGCTCCTGGCAGCAGTTAGAGTGCAGGCCCCACCGAGAGTAAGAGACCAGGGAGGTGGCAAAGGAAAAAAAGCTCAGGAGGAGCTCCAGAAGTTCAAATTAAGCCGAATGATCTGATAGTGAGGAGGAGTGTTGAAAGAAGATGAATGGTATCCATGGAAGCAGAGGCGGGGGAGAGGCTGAAATGTCTAACTCTTTTTGGTGAAGGCCCCTCTCTCTTCACACACTGCTGACAGCCAGCTAGCTAACTAAATCCCTGGACGAGGGGGTGGAGAGCCCAAACACACTCTACAGCTCTTGAATATACCACATTTCCAGGAGGCAGATTTCACTGTGAGGTCTAAATGCAAATAAAAGCAAGGTACACAATCAATCAGACTGAAAAGGTGGCAACCAGATGAGCAAAACCACCCAACGTATTGCCAATTATGTCACATGGGGACCCACTAGAAGTAGGTTTGTAAACCATTTTAGCTCAGATATACAGTATAGTCGATATACTGTATAGCCTAGTGATAAATTCTTTACTGCTTACACCTAAATTCAGAAGATCGAGATTTGAATAGGAGAAATGCACGACCAAATGAGAAATATGCTTTGTGTATTATGAAATAGAGAGGCATATTAACTGATGATATTAACTTCTGGCTTATATATTGATCGGGTCCTTTGAGTTTGTTTGATTTTTTTCAGAAAAGCACCTGTTTGGGCAGAGTGAGCAGTGTAAACACCTAAAGCCTTGGCCCAATATCAACCACTGTCACAGGTCATTTACATAATGAAAGTAGAAAATTAGCGAGGAGGAAAAGGCAGGACAAGCTTGCCATTTGGCAGAAAGAGAGAATGAAGATGGAAGTAAACGGTTTGGCAGGAATGGGGCATTTGCGAGAGAGGGAGAGAGAGAGAGAGAGAGAGAGAGAGAGACAGAGAAAGAGAGAGACAGAGAGAGAGGATGAAGAGCAGCAGAATTGGAGTGAAGGATAATGGTAGAGTGCAGGAGGCAGAAACAGAGCAAAGAGAGAGAGCAGAGGGAGTTGGAGAGCTGAGGCAGTTGAACCATGAAGACAGGCAAGCCAGTGAGTTGGACAGCGCAGAAACAGTTGGAGGAAGAGGAAGAGCAGAACTGGAGGATGGCGAGAGAAAGACAGAAGTTGGAAAGTCTCAAAAGCATGGAGGAAGCTGGAGATTATGTCCAGTTGGAGAGTCGTCAGAAATTTTGAAAGTTGACAGAGAAAGAGAGAGAGGCAGATTAAAAAGGAACTTGACAGAGGGAGAGAGAGAAAGACTGAGATGTTTCCAAGAGGAGTCAGAGAAAGCAGGTGTCCACTGGAACGAGGCCCTTACCTTGGCAGATGCTGGAGTGACCGATCCCGCCGCCGTGATGCCTCGCTTGACCACCATGTCACTGCTCGACGTTGTCACGGCAACTGTAACCGGGGTGGGGAGGAGGGACGGGATGACGGGGAGGGGAAGCAGCCCCGGCCGGTTGTTGCCGTTGACGACAGCAGAGGCACAGCTGTGATTGGCTCCTCCATTATGGAGGCCGGAAGGACGGATGTCTCTGCGCTCCCAGGGTCCCCGGTAGTCCCTCTCAAAGCGGTGGTGGTGGCGTGACATCACTTCCTCTTCCTCTCAGAGGGAACGACGGGGGCCGGCCTGCAGGACAGAGACCGGAAGAAGGCGTAAGTCAGGTTCATAGGTAAAAACAGTCTTGCGATGGACAGCGTAGAAAGTCCAATGAAGGCACTTTTACACCACTGCCATTACTCACATTATTATGTGCAAGCATGTGGCAGAGCTGCTAGTCAGAGAGAGTGTGACAGAGATACGGATAGATAGGGAGACACGGTTATAAAGATAGAAAAAGAGAGACAGAGGGAGAGAGAGAGACACAGAGAGTGAGTGAGTGAAAAAGAGAACATGTTGAGATGAAGGTGTGAATGCTCTCAGCATCTGCTCCCATTGCACCCGACTGACATGGAACACACTGCGGCTCATTTGTTTCCTCTAATTCCTGTTCTCCCAGTCATTAACGAGGGCTGCGACGAGAGGGAGAGAAATGAGCGCCGCTGTGCCGGTCTATAAAAAAAACACCATCACCACCGCCAACACCAGAAGGAGCTAAATTTGTTACTTCAAGCATCCGGGCTGCAATACAAGAGGTTAAAACAATATGGCCGAGCCAGACAGACAGGTATGTGCTCACTCTTGAGACGGCGCAGCAGTATCATGACCTTGGGGTTAAAACTCATTCATCTGAACAGATAAATACCCCTGCAATTACAGCTCATCTCATACACCTAATGGCTGGTTAATTCAATCAGATTGCCCTTGAAGTGCGTTTGAGGGTTCTCCCCTTTTCAAGCACAGCAGGCAGTGATAGATAGGCTAGGAGGTAACAGTAAGCTGGAATGACATTGGTATGGGGTATGGCGCTATTGTGTAGCATGAGCAGCGTGTCACTCTATATTATATCATAAATCAAAGCAGTACAGCGGGGTCTGTGTAGTAAAATCCATCACTGAGGGGTTTGTAGTGTATTGTACTCCCCCTCACCAAAGGCACGTTATGCTTCCGAAGCCCTTGATAACGGAGATGATATAAATAAATAACAACCTCAAACCAGGTTCAGCAAGCCCCATGCAAATCCCCTGGTCTGTAAGGAGAGAATGACAGCGAATGATAAGTCTTTATTCTGCACGCTGGGGTCTGTCACGCTGCTTCTTGCCTCACAGAGGAGAGAATGCCTTGAAATGCCTGCCGCTGTGTGTGTGTGTGTGTGCACGCATGAATGTACAAATGCAGTATATATAGCAGGCAAATGACTGTGTATGCAGATGTGTTTTGGCAGGATGTAATGAGAACACGCATGTTCAAAACTCCAGTGTAGTATGCGGGAGTCTTTGAGCCGGCTGTCGGCATGGAAGGTTCTTTACAGAGCTTTGATCTAAGCTATACACCAAGCAGCCTGTGGTGGGTGCACTGGCCCTACTGCATCTCTCTGCTTTGACCGTCCATTTATTTACACACCCCCCCCCATTCGCCCCCACAGACTCTCCTTCGAATCTCCGTCTCTCTTTCACTGTCACCAACTTTCGTTCTCCACGTCTTTGTCATCCATTCTTTTTCTTCATGTTTCTCTTAATCTCCCTTTCTCTCTCATTTCTCTCTCTCATAAGGCCCACTCTGTCCAAACACAGCTAGCTGATACCAGACAGTAGGACCAGCCTAAACAACTAAAAGCTGTGGGACAGCACTCAGACAAAAGGGCAGGCTCTCTTTCTCTCTCCCCCCCTCTCCGCCTCTCTCCCTACAATAACCTCTCTCTCTCTGCAGTAACCCCTTTAAACAACCTCAAACTTTCCAATAGAATAAGCCTGTATTATCTTTAAAAATATATGTGAGAGTAACAAGGTGCCAGTCCAGTACAACAATGGCACAGTTAGTGCCAGGTAATATTCTCTTATCTTTCAGGCTCCACACCTCAGCTGAGAAATAAGAGGCCAGCGGGAAATTTCTCCATAGAAACACAGAGGAAAAACAAGAAATGGACATTATCTCTACAAGAGTTGGAATTGGGGGCACAGTGCATTTGCATTTACAATTCTGAGCAATTTGCATCAATCTTTTTCATATTCATATTTGAAGTGGGAAAAACATGTCACTGTACATCCACTATGCTCCCCCTTCTAGGCTGGTTTTGTGATGTACTGTAACTACGACTTTCTGGCACACCTTCAGGAGCTCACTTGGAGAAGAAAACATTAAGATTATGCAGAAAATGCACTGTTGCCAGCAGGCGTTGAAGAGAGGAGGCTTGTTGGATAACCTTCAGTAAAGCTGCAATGCATAGCTTGGGAAGAAAGAAAAAAACATACCAGCATAGTAATCCTTGGAAGCTACTTGAAAATTTAAAAAGTAAAGCGAGCAAAGAGGATGGTATATGTATTATAGATGTGGTAAGTGAGTAGATCTATAGTCTAGAGTTCATTGCTAGCTTCAAATAGTGTTTCAAAGGACCCGGCTTTCTTCTTTGGCAGCATTATCCACTGACCACTATAGAATTATAATGGAAATCACATTACCCATGGTTCAAATTCTCTCACTCACTTACCCAAGTGGCATTTTCAGAATCTTGGCACTACTTAACAATGTCTACACAATCATGTATGTTAATTCCAGCCATGCTTGCACTATGCACATCAGTATGTACTGTAAAGCTGTAAGCTGACAATTGATCTCTGCAAAACCATTGTCACCAAGACAAATCCTGGTGCATTTGTGGTACTTGGCGAGCAGAAGGGTTTCTGCTACTAATTACAGAGGCTTAAATTCTCTGCTCTTCAAAAACTACATAAAAGCTACTTCTTTAAAGTCTGTGTGTGTGCTCGAGTGTGTGTCAGTGCATGGGCTCACATCACCTTGAGGCTGAGTGTGTGCCGTGTTTATAAGGGTGACTATGAAGAGGTGACAAAAGAAATCACACTCTCGGAGGCGCCTGTGGAAGCCAACACCCAACACACCTGTGGACTCTGCCAGCCTAGATAAACACTCAAATACATCACATCTCCAATGACACTTGCGCCGCACTGCACAGCTCTAGGGAGAAGGTGTCAATAAAGATTTGCCCAGTCTCTTTCACGTCCAATGAACTCGCTGTGAATCAGACTTGGACAACGCATCGATCTTTCAGAGGAGAGACAACACTCATCATGCTTGCCACAAAACTCCCATGCCAAGCCAACCTATTTAAGAGCCTTTTTCCATTTCATAAGGAACTAATGACGCTATTATCCTTAAGCAATTAATGATGCTCTCCAGCTATGTTAATAACCTTACCTGAAGATATCAGTTTCCCACGCCAAATGCTATTTTCTGACTTGTTGGTGCTTTAAATTAATAGCTGATGACTGAGAATCCTCCACCAAGAGTCGAAAATCCAAACAAATGATCAAAATCACTAATCCTTTGGAATCCCAAGTAATAACACAAAAGATTTGTTTCCCACCAACAACAGAAAAGTTGAAAAAGCAAGTGAGAAAGACCCGTGTCTGCAATCACACTTAATGAGCTGACTGACTGACATCTCCATTGTGTTGTCAGTCATGTGATGAGTTAAAAGTAGGAGTCAGCTGCGGCGGGAGGCAGGGTGTGCTGGTTGTCGGGCGTTTCCAACTCCTATTTCAAAAACAGCTATTCTAGCGCTGCTGATGCGACAAAATCGTAATTGCACCCACTGAACGATGCTCTGCGTGCGTGAGCAACTGAGACAGAAGTGAGATGGTGTGGGTGTGCGTGTATGTGAGAGAGAGAGAGAGAGAGAGAGAGAGAGAGGCGGGCAGTGAAAGAAGAGAAGAGAAGGAGGAGAAAAAGAGGAGTAAGTGTGTGTGTATGTGTGTGTGTGTGTGTGTGTGTCTGTGTGCGTGGGCACACGCCAACGTCTGTACGTGCACAAGCCCAATTCTAGCCTGCCTCGTGATGACCTCATTGCCATCACCATGGAGATGCCCTGCACGTTCCTCAGTGTGTGTGAGTGTGTGTGTGTTTGTGTGTGTGTGTGTGTGTGTGTGTGTGTGTGTGTGTGTGTGCGTGCGTGCGTGTGTGCTTCGAACCGTACGCGCATGCGGCACACATCGGGAGTCTTTGATAACTTTGGGTCCCGAGCCAGCGGAGGAGAGGGAGCTGAGCGGCGGCGCAGTGATTAGCCAAAATAAAAAGTTGTCTGGCAGGTGGGAATGTGAGACACACACCCTAAAGAACAGCATCTGTCACTCTGAGGCAGCGCGCAGCATGTTGTGTGTGTGACAGAGCTGCGTTAACAAAGCCATGTGGGAATACGTGGGGAGCCGCAGACAGACGTGAGGAAAGAAGGAGCGTAACAGATGGACAGAACGTGGCAGTGATGTAGAGAGAGGAAGAGAGGGGGAGAGCAAGAGAGTGGGAGCGAGCGAGCAAATGAGATATAAGTGCGATAGAGAGAGAGAGAGAGAGAGAGAGAGAGTAGGGGGTGGAGCGTGGGGTGGGGGGGGCAGCCTGAAATAGAGAGAGGGGTGTTGGGGATGGGATGGGGGTGCGGTGGGGTTGAGTGGTGCGTTGTGTGTCATACTTCTGTTCTAGGGTGTGATGTTTGCTTTGCTGGCAGATTTTGCCCCGCATTTAATAGCCCCTGCTATTCCACCGGCTATAGATACCCCCCAAGAGGAAGGGCTCCATTTACAATCTGTGGTAGTGTTTACTTCTATTGACCCAGTGACAGCCCAGCTATCACCAGTCACACACACACACACACACACACACACACACACACCTAAACAGCCACCTGCTACACTCATGAGTCTGCGCTAATGATCAATTCGTCCATCAGCAAGTCTGGATGGTACAAATGAGGACTGGGGAAAGTAGGTATGCTGTAACTTTATGAGGGACAAGATATTGCTGTAAATGAGCGGCCCAGTGGGACGCGCGCACAGACCGACTCCAACACACACACACACACACACACACACACACACACACAGACACACAGACACACACAGACACACACAGACGCGCAGATGCACACGCTGTCGCGGGCATACACACTCGCTCGCACGCACATCCCGCACACACAGACAGGCACACAAAAGCATACCAGTAAATGTGCTGACAGTTCCTCCAGGACAACAGAGGTATTCATCCTGATATTTAAATAATGGGAGAGACTGTTGGTACAGGAATAGCCCGGAGCGACACAAGCCAGAGTCTCTGGCTTTTTAAATTTTCCTCCTCAGCTAGGATCCGTACCACCCGAGACACACCAGATGATAAAGAAACAGTCTCATTTGGATGGTACATCTTTCGCACCCGTTCACACACGCCTGCTCGTACACACACACACTGCACCAGACACACATGTGCACCTGCATATACAAACAAAACTGGTCTCATTAACGAAGTAATATACTGAAACTTGTACTGAAAGGATTTATCCAATATCCATAGGTAGATATGTTCACTATGCTAAAAAAATAAACTGGTTACTTTTTCTTGTAGCATTCTTTTTTTATCCTCATTTTCATTCGGTTATCAGCAAGTAAAGTTTGCACAGCCAACACAGTTTTGCCATCGCTTCCTCAAGCCCGCTCTCCAGCATTTTTAATATATGAGTAAAATATTCTAAATTGGACAGCACTTTTGGACTGTTCAGAGAACATTTGTTCCATTTGTTGGAGATTTTTTCATTCCAGCATCTTTTTTACTTTTATAAATATTGATTAATGAAGCCAGTTGTAGATCTGCCAGAAAAGGAACCAGGGCTTCCTGGCTGTTTTTAGCTTTTCCTCTTAAGGACGTGATACAGGAGAAACCTAATTGATGTGCCAGAAGAAGGGAAAGAAAAACACAAGGAACACCAGAGAGGAAGCCAGGGGAAAGGCAAACACAGAAAAGGAATCATGATGAAGAGATTTGTGTCTATCTCAGAAGCTCAAACGAGGGGGGGGCGCAGGAGAGAAAGGGAGAGGAGGGCCACCTTCAGGGACTGTAAGCAGAGATGAATGCAGCTACCTGCCAGCATGCAGACCAACCGGCCTATTGCCGGGACTGATTTTTAGCATTAACGACATGGTGGGTCAAATTAATCCTAGCACATTGAGGGAATTAGTAATTTGCTACAATTCTTCTCATTAGTGGTCTGACTGGAATCCGGAGAGGCCATGTGTAACAGCAGCCAAGCACGTGCAGTCATCAGCGTCTCAAACTTGTGCCACATTCGTACCAAAAATAGCTTTATTTTTACCAGACGATTGGAAGCATGAGCCTGGCTCTAGTTAAACAGCTACTGCTACACGAGAACTACGAAGCATTTAACACACAAACAAACCTGAACCCTGGGGTAATCAAATTCCTCCTGAGCAGATCTACTGCTAATCTGAATCCTGCACACCGCAATTCTTTATCTCATCTGCCTATTAGGATTTCCATAGAGAGAACAGAGAAGATGGGTGGAGAGAGATATGACACTGGATACATTAAGCTGACACCTTGATGGATGAAACACTGGTTAGTGACACACACACACACACTGCCTCATTCTGCCTGCGACAGCCACTTCCTGATCATCTTTTTTTTGATAAGACATGCAAGCAAAGGCCAAATCATTCAACAAGGATAAAGAAAGAAGGGATGTGGTGTATTAGGGTAGATGGAGAGAAGAGGGGGAAAAAAAAGGAACTGAGGGCAAGGGTTATTTTTCTTAAGATTAAGAAATATTGCGTATACCTGCACCACTGACAGAAAATTTCCCCCTCAGTGCACATCAGCACAATTCTTCTAGTGGAGCATTAATAAGTAAAACTTTCTTCCAATCTGGAAAATGGGAGGTGGGGGGGCTTGTGGGGATACAACATGATGCAAGGGTTTCCAAGCCGCTTGTTTAGTTTGAACACACAGCCTCTGGTTTTTTGACTTTTGCATGATGAAAACAGCGTGGGCCACAGTTTCAAAAACAGACCCATTTCTGTCTGAAAATGTCAGCTCTCATTGGCACCCATGCAGGCAGGAATGACCACAGCATTATGGAATGTTGTGATGACCCTGCCGGGTTAGTAACACCCTGCTAGTGCTTGGTTGTCAGTATCCCAGGCATGTGGCTGGCCTGAGGAACGGTGAAGCGGCGCTACCGCCGCCCCCGCACACCGCACGCTGCTGCTCAGTTAATTAAAACAGCGACTTTCAACAAAACACCACATTATCACAACGGCAAGACACGAAGCTGGAGAAAAACCCTGGGGCTAGTGTACACACTTCCCCATCCAGCCTTTCTGCTTGCTTTTTCTATGGGGTGTGGGAGCAGCAGATTTCCAGACGCCAATCACGCAATGTCTGTGTGTGTGTGTGTGTGTGTGTGTGTGCGTGTGTGTGTCTGTGTGTGTGTATTCTCTGTGGCCCATGGCAGCTGTCGCCTTTTCTCTCCCCGCTCCCCCCTTTCGCGAATTTCTCTGTTCTCTAAACAAAAACCAACAACAGCATCAAAACAAACAGCTCTCACTGCTGATACCACACACAAACACACACACACACACACACACACACACACACACACACACACACACACACACACACACACACACACACACACACACACAGATAGACACAGGGCAGTTGGAACAACATAAAAACTGGCTTGCTCTCAGGGAAGGTGCATTTTTGCAACTCATGTTACGTAGTTAGCTGGTGTGTGTGTGCGTATGCATGTGTCAGTGTATGTGTGCATGTATTTGTGTACAGCTCAGCTTTGGTAACGGGACACAAGGCAAGTGCAAGAATAGTGACTTCATTATCTAAATGGCTGCTGTTGAGATTACCGAGGGCACCAAGCATCCATCTCTTTCAACACCACCGGCTTAGAGTGCACAGCCGAGCTGGAGGAGAGATCAAGAGATATAGACATCAATAAGAGAGAGAGAGAGAAGCAATGAGAGAGTGAGAAAGAGATAGAGAGAACTAAATGAGAGTGTGTGAAAGAGAAGGGGAGAGAGAGAGAGAGAGAGAAAGAGAGAGAGAGATAGAGAGGTGGATACAGTGACGGTGACGCAGAAGGGAGAGGTTAGCAAGCTGAGTGGCCTTTACTACAAAACACTGCCATGATATGTGTTTGCAACAGTCTGCCACCAGCAGGGATCATTCATGACATCACCACTGTCACCATGGAGATGCCCTGTGTGTTTCAGTTTCGTTTTTTCCCCGTCATTACCATGGAGATGCTCCAGGGCTGGATCATATCTTGACCCCCCGAAAGCTACAAAGGCTCTACATTTAGCTCTCATCCCTCCCGTACATGAGCGCAAATTATTGACGTTTTAGACGGCAGCGTGGCCAAGTGCTAACCGAGGTCGTCCCTCTACCGGAGGGGCCCGGGTTTGATCCCCCATGTGGCCATAACTGTCAAAGTATCCTTGAGCGAGCTACTTAACCTGCTCCTGCTGGCTGATCCTGCACCCCAACCAGAGGGCAAAAAGAGAATTTCCCCCCTGAGAATGAATAAAATATATATAAAAGGACCTCTACTGTGAGAATTAAATATTCAAGTGATGTGAAAGCGCTTTTTAGATTTAAGGAGAGAGAGAGAGAGAGAGAGAGAGAGAGAGAGAGAGAGAGAGAGAGAGAGAGAGAGAGAGAGAGAGAGAGAGAGAGAGAGAGAGAGAGAGAGAGAGAGAGAGAGGCGATGACCTCCCCCTTCATTAGAACAAATTATTACAATGCCTTTATTAAATGGCCTTATTGGGTGTATGTGCAGAGGAAATGTGTAGGAAATGGCCCTGCACCTGGCCAGTATTCTCCTTGTTAAAATTTGAACAAACCAGTAAGCTTTAGTTCCTGACACATCACAGCAGTGGTAGAGAACCAGGCCTGCGACCGGAAAGCTCACTGGTTTGAATCCGCAGACTGTCTGGGAAAACAGAGGTGCATTAGATAGGAACAAATAACGCTCTCCCTGCCTTCAATAACTGCTGTCCCCATTGAGCAAGATCTACTGCTACTGTTACTGCTAATGCTACTACTACTACTATTATCATGGTTGTACTGGGCAGCTCCCTGGTGTGAATGTGTGTAACTACGAGGGTGCGTAAAGTAAACATACTTAGTCAACCTTCCATCTGGAGAGAGAAGTAAAACGAAATAAATAGCTGATAACAGACAAACAGAATTGTGACAGGACATCACAGCACCCCAGCCCCGGTAAAACAACACAAGTGCATCGGCATTTCACAGACAATAAATTAAAGCTGATTTATCATGCACATAATCTTGGGCAAATTCATTTGGTTTGAAAGTTACTGACTGTTAATGAGTCTGATTTTTTCCCCCTGAGTGATGGCATCTAAGGGACAGTTATCCAGTGTGTTGTTAAAAATTATGAAATAATGAAAACTAACAAAACGATAACAAAACAAAATATGGCATCGCCTCAATCCTCACAGAGGGACACTGTTCAGAAATACAGCTTTCAAATTAGTGAGTTTATGTTTGATTTTATGTACTGCTGAATAGGGCTTGTTGGGATTTAAGTCAAAATAAAGCAGTACAACCAAACATCTAATGAATTAAAGGCTGATGTTTCTTTCCTAGAGAATCAATTACATTAATGGCTGAGGCAAAATAGAGTTCAGATGTATTGTGCAAGAGCTTTCCTTTCTACTCAATGCCAGTTCTTTCAATCTTGGTTAATAACAGAGCCTGGAGTCAGTCAGCCTTTACTGCCAAGTCTGCTCCATTTATCCATTGCTTTCTCTTCCCAAAACACACACATACACACACAAACATGCGAGTATGATAACATACATGTACCAAGACACGCACACACACTCCTTCTCTCACACAAACACACACTCAGGACAGGGCTCTCTCCTGATTAAGCCAGGCCATCTGCTTGAGTCCCCCGTCACCGCTGCCGCCTGCCGCCTGTCGAGACCGTTCTGGGCAAGCCAGAAATCCCCCAGTGTGATCCAGAGCCATATTAATCTCCCCGAATCTCAACCTTTTAAAAAGGGCAAACGCCACGCTGACCTCGGCGCAGCAGTTCCAGGCAACATCATCTCACTCTCTCAAAAACACGCTCCTGTCACTTCTGCCTCGGACGACGCGAGCAGCGAAAGGGCGGGGCGGGGGGGTCGGAGTCTTCTCCTTTTCTTGCCCGTCTCCCCCTCTTTCTCTCCACTTATCTCCTGTCTCTGGGCGCCTTCTGTAAAAAGCCATTCTCTGTCTCTGTCCGCCGTTTCATTATCTGTATGAACACAGTGGCCTTTCAGAGCGCGCGGTGAGTGGCACCGCAGCCCGGTCTGGCCCAGAGGAGCGGCAGGAGCAGTATAGATTAATGGCCCGGGAGATGTTCTAGGCAAGTGGAATGTACAAATAGAGAGGCCATTGAAATGTACCAAAAAAAAAGGGGGAAAAGAAAAGTAAGGAGAGGGAGAACGAGGTGTACACTAAATTGTATGAGAGGGACTGACTGGAAGAATGTGTGCTGTCACAGTAAGGTTTTAGGAGGCGTACGTGTGTGTGTGCACCGTATCTATGTGTGTGTGTGTGTGTGTGAGAGAGAGAGAGAGAGAGAGATGTGCAGTCTGCTTTCTCCCAGTGTATCTTAGATATATAATGTGTAGTAAGCCTAGCGAGGGATCTTAAATCTGCCACATACCGTATATTGCACTGTATGGGATTCGTAATGGTCTCCCACTCACAAGCGTACAGTGAGCAACAATGAGAGTGAGTGTATGTGTGTGTGTGTGTGTGTGTGTGTGTGAATGCAACACTAAACTGGCTAAATCTTCGGTTGTGAAAAATATTTGAATGGGTGAATTGTGCTGCGGCTAGATAGCGTTACAGTTGGCAAGGTTTTGACTATGACAATGTCTTTCTTATTTTCTCTCTTGCTCTCTCTTTCTTTGTGTGTGTGTCTCTCTCAGTCTTCATCCCTCCCTCGCCCCAGCTGTACTCTCACACACAATCAGCCACATGAGTCCTGGGCCAACACAGAGGGGAGAGAGAGAGAGAGAAAGAAAGAGAATGAGAGAGACACAGAGAGAGAGAGAGAGAGAGAGAGAGAGAGAGAGAGAGGGAGGGGAGGGGGGTGGTGGTGGTTGTTGTGGGGAACATTGGAGATAGCGGGAGCGCGAAGCAAGAGATAAAGGAGGAGAGAGAGAGAGCGGGAGAGGGGAGTGGAAGAGGGAGAGCAGTGACAGCATGGGGAAAATGAGAAAGACCGGTGAGATGGAGAAAAGGTGAAATACACATTCACACACACACACGCGCACATACACACACACACACACACAAACATGTTCTTTAATCAATATGGTGGGAATGTGGCCCCATGGTAAATCACTTTCCTGGCAATAACAGAGAGCAGCCGCCATCCCTCTTTTTAATATGTTGCCAGAGTGGCACTGGGTGATACACAGCAATATATAGAGTGGAAGGAGAGAGAGGAGGAGGAGGGAGAGAGAGCGAGAGAGAGGAAGACAGAAAGCAGGGAGGGAGGGGGGGGTCACATACAAAACATATAGTAACCGCATACCTACCCTCTGCCTGGGTGTGTGTGTGTGTGATGTATAGGCCTGGACAGCCAGT
Source organism: Centroberyx affinis (assembly GCF_046629955.1). Classification (NCBI taxonomy): domain Eukaryota; kingdom Metazoa; phylum Chordata; class Actinopteri; order Beryciformes; family Berycidae; genus Centroberyx; species Centroberyx affinis. The sequence goes on from NW_027279540.1 coordinate 615,962, forward strand.
CTGCACTCAGCTGAAAGAGGGGAATCATGATTAGGTTGGGTAAAGTCTCCATGCTGGCCTATCCACCTCCACACACACACACACACACACACACACACACACACACACACACGCACACACACGCCCACATAAAAGCCCTGGCCAGTCGGAGAGCCTGTCCTCTCTCCCCGCTATTCCGTTATCGTGTGTCCTTTCTCATGAGCGCTCAATGCATCAAAACCTGCCCTCCTCAGAACAAGGATCCGCTATAATATGAGCAGGGCAAAAAAATCTCATTACAGGGGTAAAAACTATCACTCTCCTCTTCTGGCCACATCGATTTAGGGGATATTGAAGGCCGGGCAACTTTTCCACCTAGGCCATACGAATCTGTCTGCCTGTCATCGGCCAGTGAGCCACCAGATTACACAGTGCCCCGGCAGGTTGACCTTCACTTAACTATCTGACCGCAGGGCACATCATCCACCATGTCTCTTATTGACTTGATTCTATCTCGCTCAATCTCATCTTCGCCCGCTGTGTTTGAAACCGCTTGGCAAATGTTGTTACCGTAAACGAGAACGGCTTCTCAATTGACTTGGGTCGCCTTTAAAGTGGTGCTAAATAAATAATGGGGCGTCTCATCTGCTTTGGCTAGCCAGTAGCTGGATGGGTTACAGTAAAGGGAGATTAATGGATGGGCAAATGGAGATAAATGTATGAGCTAAATGGAAGCGCCCGACCGACCTATGATGAGACCCAGTGACATACGGCGTCGATGCAGCAGCGGCAGAATTGGATGTCGCAACGCGCATCCCAGCTAGGTATGGTGCAAGATCATATAACTCAGCAGTCGTGACTTCTGTCTGTCTGCCCCGCTCCTCCCGTCTACCTGCTTCTCCGTCTGTGATTCAGCCATGCATAGAAGCTGCAGAACTGTTCGGTAAAACGGTAAAAAAGTACAGTGACGCCAACACTGCTGATGGATACTGCAGGCATTACATATACTATGTACATGTACTAAGTGGGGATTTGCACCTGGCTGCATTGTCAAAGCTGTCCTCGTCTAAATAGAGTCAGGCAGCTGATGAGTTGTCCTCTGGCTGACAGACCGAGGCTGCTCTCATCTCCATTGTTCCCACAGTCTTTAAATATATACCTCTTAACTGACACTGCTACTGACAGGCCCACACACACACACGGCACAAACGCAGCTACCATCAATTCAGTCAATTAATCTTAATTAACCGACCACAAAGAGCTGTACATTACCACTGATGCAGATGTAGCGCCTCGCTCTCTCTCTCTCTCTCTCTCTTTGTCTCTCTCTCTTGCTCAATCCAACTCTCTCTTTATAGACGTGTTTCACTTTAGCGCAAATTTAACACTTTACATTTTAATCACATATAGGCCTGGTTATCTGTTTTAACGTTTAGCCTGTGACAGGCCCCGTGACACATGGCCAAGACTAATCACTTCACTTCCGTTTCATCATCATCAAGTGAAGAGACGGCTTATCTTCCGACTGGCATCAAAGGTTTTGTCATGGACTGCATAGGATCTGTGAATGTTGCCTTTTAAGCAGTCTCTTAACCAGCGGCTTCTCATCTCATCGCATTACGCCCGCTGAACTGTACGAGCCACGCATTTCCATACTACACGGCTAAAATGTCAGCTATGGCATAGTTCTGGTGTACTCCACAACTCCCCGGAGTCCAGTCTAAGGAGATGCGCTTAAATCAAATGGACCCAGAGTAGAAACAGTTTGGGATTTCTGTATTACACACCCCCCACTAGATCCTACACTGGGGCTTCTTTGTAACCACTGAAGATAATGGATGCCTCTGCAGGCGCATGTTCATAAATAAAAGAAGCGGGGGCGTTCGCCTGGTATTAACTGCACTTTTGGCGTAGAATAGGAAATCGATGCTAATGGAATACATGCAAGGCGAACAGGGACATTTCTGTGGCCTTTCGACCTCCAGTGCCAACAAACATGGCTGTGCATGTAGAAAGCGAATTCGGAGAGAGCCTCAGTGCTGGCGAGAGGACTAAATATGTGGATAATATTCCCTGCACTCAGCAGCGTCAGTGAAAAAGCTGTGAAATGTAGAATTTGATATGCTGTAAGGGTCAGCCCCAGGTTCTCTAGGAGCGATGGAGAAGTAGATGAGCTAGAAATGGAGGGTGCTGTATATGGAGTAGGTTTGCGTTCAGCATGTGAGACATCGGGCTTCACTATGCACTCATACACTATGTATGGATGGACGGAGAACTGAGCTATGGCAGCAATGGCATGGAAAAATACATTAACGCGTGAAAGATGCACACACTGCTTGTGTGCTTGTATACTGTCGAGCTGAATGTTAAGCAGCTGAGAGAGAGAGATTTGTGAGTTGTGTACGGGAGGTCTAAAGAAAGAAATTTGAGGAAACAGAGAGGGATGAGATAGAGGGGAAAAAAAAGTGGCAAGAGGGGCTTGAGAGCGGAGCAATAATTTACAGGTATTGTAAAAACAGAGCTGGCGGGGACGCCAGTAAAACAAAAATGCCAAACCGCTCTCTGGAGGGAATGTGGTTTTATACATTTCTACAGACATTTTTCATCGGAGGAGAGTGGAACACTTTCTCAAGTAGTCCCCCCAGAACCTTCAAGTAGGGCAAACTGCTGTCTTCGAAGCCATTTCTTAATTGTCCTGTAAACTTGAATACAAAATATAGCAAATAGTGGCGGTGGAAATATGTTTATTATAAATATATCTCATCTTCAAAGTTTATTATTATGTGCAATTCAACATTTCCGCCATATTATTTATGTACTGATATACTTTTACTGATGTGTAGCCTACTGTCTTAACTTCTGTGTTAAACTTTTTGGTTCAAGAATTACATAATTAAAAAAGACTGCACATACTGTGCTGTCAGCATTTCACATCTGTCCTTTTTTTTACTTGCTCTGTATCCTTCTACTGAACCATCTGTCATTGGTTCACAGGTTCCACCGCACTACGCCTAGTTCCCTCTGAAGCCACAGCACAGAGCAACGGGTTAGGGGTTGCTATTTCATGCTCTCCCTCAGGCCCCTTCACTTTGATAAAGGTTGCATACCTCCAGGCATTTTTGAGAACATTTCCCACTCTCTCCTGACACTTCCACCTTGCAACCCCTGTCCCCTCTCAGCACGCCCTTTCCCTCCGGCACAGTGCAGTTTACCGAGCGTGACACAGCGTGCCGGCTGGATAATCCCAGGGAGACCGGAGCACCATTAGAAAAAGGAGGCCGCCGAAATGCCAAACCACATTTCCCACCCCCCTCCTGCCAGACTGGGCTGCCTCACCCTCTGATTATTCTCAGTCTCTGTCTTTCTTACAGAGGGCACCTGTACCACATCTCTTCATTAATGCATGGGGGTGGATCACACTCAACTTCTCATTCCCTTACACAGCCACTTATCTATGGTGAAAAGCATGACTAGATTCTCAGTGCCCTCCAACAATAGGGGCGAGGGAGGGAGGGAGGGTAGGGGGTGAGGGGGGGCTCTCTGAAACCCCCAACAGCAGCAAAGCAACAGTCTAGTTTACAGCTAATCATGGTGAAGGCGCTGAAGCTACCCAGAGACACTGTCAGCCTGCAAGGTTAATGTAACACCTGTATGCACACTGTCCAAGAAACAGAGTCTGCATCAAGGAGGTTCTATATTAACTATGTCTGTATGAGTCAGTGTGTGTGTATGTGTGTGAGTGTTTCTGCTAGGGCCCGACCAATTAATCGGCGAGCCAATATTATCGGCCGATACTGGCCGATATTGGCCTTTCACCATCCGCATGGCAGTACATAATTTGTGCAGCAGATGGCACGATTGACACACCTTGATCCGCAAAAGTAAGACCAAATAAATAGCTTTGACAACTCCACGAGTCGTAGAGCCAGGCCATTAACCGTGTTGAATGTGTAGATTTGATGGGTACTGGCTTGCAAGTTTGTACAATAAAATTACTGACCTTTTCAATGCCCTAAAAGGATAAAGTTCAGCAATTTTGGACGTACGCCGTTTGGACTGCTTGTTAGGAGGAGGAGGGCAGCTCGCCGTTTAAACCGACAGCTAACAGAGCCAATATTGTCTGTGGGTCCAAGTACTACAGGTATGTAAGAGACAAATTATATATAGGTCTAAAATCGCAAAACTCATTCTTTAATGTCCCTCTTCCGAATAAATGTGGTTTAAATCACCGGCTGCATGCTGTAGCCAGCTAGCTACAATGGCTAGTAAGCAAACACTTAGCTAGTCAGTAGCAATAACATCGGTCTCTGGTGGCAGAGATGTACTGTATAGGCTTACGTGCCTCTCAGACAGAACAGCAACGAGTGTGAAAGCATTCCAGTGTAATGCAGGCTCACACAACTAACGCATCAAGTGTGAGATTCATACAATGGACTTTAATCACACACACTCACAGCACACCTCCTATTTCTCACGCTTTGAAAAGTTGATGTCAGAGTTTTATTATTTTGTGGACGCAAGCAGACACCCACACAAGTCTCAAGCGTGGATCACATTTCATCTGTCCTCCCACTGCAGCACCTTGTCCAATCGCATGCATTTACACAGCACAGCCAATCACTCTGTGTCTCCAGCAGAGACACTGTGCTGTGGCGAAGCTGCGTGAGAAGAGAAAGCAGACAGAGAAGGGGAGAGAAAGGGATAAAAGGTAGCAGGTGATGACAAAGAAATGACTTATTGAAAAATAAAAGTTGACACTAAAATGTTGATACTGTTCAAAGATGACAGCTGTGCAGCGCTGACTCCATTTTACCAGGTTCAAAATACTGCCAGGACAGAAAAGGCTGATTTCTCTCATTGAATGGGAGAAGTAAAGAGAGGAAGAGGGAAAGATCAGAGAGACTTGTATTCTAGGGAGGTGGTGTTAAAGTCCCAATATGTGTCTGTATGACCCTGTAAAATTGGGGCATTTTGTTATTTGTTTATACTGATCTATGCAGTTTTTCCTCTGTATTCATTTAGCAGCGGTCCACCACCACAGCAAGGAAATTACCACTGCCGCTAGAGAAAATGTGAAATTAAAATTAGCATTGTAATTTAATCCTAATATCATCTAAAACTAAAATAAGTCTAGTCCAAATGTTTTATAAGTAATGATTTTATTCTGATTAAAAACTATTTTTAGCACTATACAACCTCAACTTGAAACATAACTTAGACCCAAACAGCGACAGATATGGGAAAAACTGGAATTATCCCCCCAAGCACCACAGCTGCATAAAATTACAGAGGAAACACTGCTATGTTTTCATCATTATTGGATCTCAATTCTCCAGAAAATATGCACTTTAGTTGTTATAATTTTAATGAGTGGATGCTTTACTCACAGGGGAGAACCAGTCTTTCCTGTTATCGGACGTTTAATTATCGACATCGAACCCAAAAATCTCACATCGGTCGGGGCCTAGTTTCTGCAGTGTCATGTGTCTGTGCATGTGGGTGTGCATGTGTATATTATTCACTGGAAGTGCTGTGAGCCTTGAGACACCGCAGCACAAAGGAAACACTCAGTCACAGGGAAGCCGTGAAGCCCCGCTACCGCTCATATCTGTCAATGTCACAGAAGAAGAAACAGCCTTCTCCCTCCAACACATGAGTGCGTTTCTGGGAGAATGAGTGTGTGAGTGGACGAATACAGTAGCAGACCCCGAAGGTGAGATGTATCAGAGAAGAACAAAAAAAAAAAAAACGTGCAATAAATTAGGTCAACTTGTCACAAGAAAAAATCTAAATGTAACTTTGGAGACAATGCTGCTTGGCAGATCAATTTAGTTTCTTAAGAATCAATGACATTTTGCTGGCAAATTCCTGTAATCCTTGCCCCAATCTTTAAACAAATATTCAAATCTGATCAAACAAGCCATTATGTTGACAGCTTTCAATTCCTTTCAACGACAGAAACGTCTGCAGGCAACCTTTGAGGAGGAGAAAGCGGGCGGCTAAATTATGCAAATGTCTGTCAGTTTAACAAATCAGAGGCAGAGAATTAGCAGGCTGTTAGTCTCTCTTAGACCCGCAAATGCTGCTAATACAGATGAAGGACTGGAGCCTGATTTCATTATCGCTCCTCTGAAAAGAGAGGAAGGGGAAGGGAAAGGGAGAGAGAGAGGGAGAGAGAGCACGAGAGGGAAGGGGAGAGAAATGAGAGATTGAGATGGAGACAAATGTATGTGAAAACACGGGCCTCTATTCAGAGCCCTATCAACTCCAAATATCAAATTAGCCAAATGAATGGTACAAGATAAAGGACGGCACGGGGAGGAGAGCAAGCGCAGCAGACGGGCAAATGAAAGGAGCAAGAGCGAGGGGAGATGCTGCGAGGGCGTATTAAGAATGGGAGGGATCGGGGAGTATTTCAATAATCGATAGAGCGTGAAGTGAAGAGAGAGTGAGACGGAGAGAGAGAGAGAGAGAGAGAAGCAGGATATCACAGTTCATTAGTCATAGCTGGTGACAACTACAGACTGTGGCAAGAAGATTGTCACTGGGTCTTAATCAGATGAGAAACGATGGAATGCCAGTTGTTAATTCCTACAGCATTATAGCGTCTATTGTCTGCCTCTGAAGGGGCTTATCGCAATATCTCTACCTCCGACTGCTGCTCCTCCTGCTGCTACGCCAGCAAACAAGCTGCCAGCCAACTCACTGGGGAAACTCAGTGGAGCTGGGGAGAAACTAAACTCTCTGTTTCTCTTGGTCTCACTCTCTCTCTCTCTCATACTCTTTTTTTTCCCAAACTCTCTCTCTCTCTCTCTCTATATCTCTCTTTCTCACACACACACACACACACACACACATACAGGAACTGAAAAAAAATGTAATACTACAGTGGCCCTTTGTGCCACACTAAGCATCTCTGAGGCAGAAACCAGGAAATCAATTCTCTGTTTTTTAGCAACCCATTAAAAGGCGCCAAGGAGAGTCAAAGCACTTGTGCAAGACACAATATTATATTATATATTCTCTTCCGAGCCCTCATGAACACACACCCATGCACAGTGCAGTAGAGATGCTAATACATACACACACACACACCCACACAGACAGAGCTGATGGAATTTTATATACATACAGTGCCATACATATAGTATGCAACAAAAAAACAAACAATAAAACGTTATACTCTCTCTCTGTCTTCCTCACTCTCTCTCACACAAATCAACATTGCAAACTCCTCCTTAAAATTCACATCTCCGCAGTGTTTTCTTCTCCCAGGGTCTGTTCCTGTCAGAACCATGGCCCAAAACTCTCAGTCAGCCTGCTCAGCTGGGGACGGCCTCGCCGACTGAAAACAACTTCCCTGCCTGGCTGGAAATGTGTTTACTGGATTTGTACCACTACGCTGCACTGGCCGCCTCATTCACTCCAACCAAACCAGAAACTACAGCAGTCGTGCACTTAGTTTTATGTGGGTGTAAACTCTGCCTTCACATCTGATTGTGTGAGTGTGTGTGTGTGCGTACTTCTGTGTATGTGTGGCGACGCATTTGTGCATCCTTAAGTGTCCTTGTTTGTATGTGTGTGTGTGTGTGTGTGAGCATTCAAGTGTGTTATTTATATGTGTATATATCCTCATGTGTGCTTTCATGTCTGATTGTGTATATGTGTCTGAGTGTATGTGTGTGTGTGTGTGTGTGTGTGTAAGAGAGAGATCAAGAGTGAGAGAGAGAGACATTGTCTGGGATTGTGAGATTTTATGTGACAATGCGATTCTTTGCTTGACAATGTGTGACTGTGCGTGTGTGTGTGTGTGTGTGTGAAATATTGTGTCAGATTGTGTGACTGTATGTGACTGTGATTCTGTGTGTGCATGTGTGTCTTTGTTCCTTGTGTCTGTTGGTGTGTGTATGTGTGAGACACTGGGATATCGTGTGACTGTTTGTGACAAAGTGATTGTGTGTGTGTGTGTGTGTGTGTGTGTGTGTGTGTGTGTGTGTGTGAGAGAGAGAGAGAGAGAGAGAGGGGGACAGAAAGAGGGGGGTGAGAGAGAGTGAGGGGGAGAGAGAGAGAGAGAGAGTTGGGAGGGGTCAGAGAGAGAGAGCAAGGGACAGGGAGAGAGAGGGGGGGGTGAGAGAGAGAGAGAGAGAGAGAGAGAGAGAGAGTCAGATTCTGCTTCAGTTATTTGTCACTGTGCCGGTGCTTCACTTGGCTGAGAGACCAGCCAGGAGGGACCAGAGTACCTCCTCCCTGATGACACACTGTTCTCACTGCACTCTGCCTGACCTCACACACACACCCCCCCCCCCCCACACACACACACTGGGGTACACGATCAGACACAAAAGCACACATACAGATACACATAAACACACACCTGACATAAATACACGCATATAATCATACAAGGACGCACAGATGTATGGCTGCACACATGCACACATGCACACACACACACACACACAAGGACATACATACATAAACACATGTATACACAAACAACACACACACAAACACATGCAAACGCTAGTGCTGATTGCTGAAGCGATTAGTCGATTAGTCAATCAACAGAAAATTCATCAATTACAATTTCAATAATCGATTAATCGTTTTAGTCATTTATCAAGTAAAAATAACCAGCAAAATAACATTTGCTGGTTAGAGCTTCACAAATGCTAAGATTTGCGGCTTTTCTCCATGTCATATCATTCTAAAATTAATGTTTTGATTTTTTTTTATTGGTGTTTTGTAATCAATTGAAAAATAAACGGATAGATAAATCGTTAATGGCAATAATTGCTAGTTTCAGCCATAGTGATCGCATGTATCCCAAGGAGGAGGATCACAAGGAGACACAACACACACACACACACACACACACACACTGTAAGCTTAGTGGCTGATGTAACAGATGTAGTCTATGTAAAGCAGTGCATGCAGCTACTGTAGCTACTGTGTCTAAGTCACTGAAGTAGGTTTTATCTGGTCTGATTCACAGTGAACATTGGTGTTCAGCAAACCATAATAAATGGCCACAGCTGTGGACCCCTGCGCCGCGTGTGT